>NC_090006.1:2259150-2883594 GCF_036417845.1 Apteryx mantelli | reverse complement strand
GCCAGTTAAAATATTCAGCGGTTAGGGAAAACAGTGATGCCAGCACAAGGGGGAACCTGTATTTGCTAAGCTCTTTTCTTCTAAGACCATGCCAAAGCATTGACCAACTACTGGGTAGTATTTTGAAGCACCATTGTTAGACCACCCTTGCTAAGCAGCTGGTTTTTGGTAAACATTTGAGTGGGCACTTAAGGCAGGTTTCATTCCAGCTTTTAAAAAGTGTTTCATTAAAACAGATAGGATTTAAATAAATGAAATCATCCCAAAGGACATCTGGACATCTGTTATGTACCAAAGTAAATTTCTATTTAGCTAAATCCTGAGGCTTTATCTATCAGATGGATAATCTTAGTCATTTATATTCCCTTACCAGTCCTCCCCCCATCATTCAGCACGTGCCAGTCTTGAATGTACATTCTCAAAGTACCCCTGCATATCTACAAAGAAAGGACTGTAAGAGAAAGAGACTAATGGCCCAGATCCTTGAAGGTATTTAACCTTCTAACCCCCTTAAAAATCTGTAGCTTTTAAATACCAACAGACCCCTAGAAAGCTGATTAGTCATAGGCATATTGTGTGACCTTGGTCCAAACAGGGCTGGAAGACTGGATTCCTAAGATATTAGACCATATTTTGGCTGCTTGTTTCACTGTTTTTATTCTCACTCAGCACAATACTCTGCACCTGCCACAGGTATTTAAATTAGATAGCCCTAAAACACACACCAACATGGTGGTGGTTCATGCTAACCACCACATAAAGCAGTATGCCGTTCCTATCGTCCATCAGGGCTAGCAAGCAGGTACAGCAAGTCTCGTGTTGCAGGATACAGAATTGTTTTGTGCATAAACAGAAGATATTTGTCTGAGGATTTTCCAAAATCCAGAAGCACCAGACCATGGTCCAAAGAAGCTAGATAGCAGGTAACTGCTACAAGCAGTTGCGCAGCACTCAGATCAGTAGCAGTCTGCCTTTTATGCCCACTTTGTAGATATCAAAGCTCTCGATTAATTGTGCTCTTACGCCTTGACTGCCCACGTACATCTGTTGCTCTGCAAACTTCCTTGAACTGTACTGGAATTAGTTCTCATGGTTCCTTCCTTCAGATATCAGGGCAATAAAACCCATTTGAGTTACCTCTTGGGTGTTCCTCTGAAGACTGAGCCGAGGACTTCCAGAACTACAACAACTTCCAGATACAGGTTGAAGCAAGAATCAGAAACTAAGGGCTACCCTCACTGGCTGACACGGAGGGGGAAGCTATATCAACAAGCAGAGTATTGTACCAGCAGATGCCGTGGTGAACTGACTGAAGGTGTAAATATTTTTTCCATTTCCATGGGACTTATGGCTGACAAACCAAACAAGGGAAATGCTGCAGTTTTTTTCAGTAAGAACTATTAACAGCGAGGTTCCTTTTGGAGGTATGTCACTTTGTCTCAATTACCAAGAGTTTGGATAAACTGTTGCAGAAATCACCAAACTATCCTAATCTATTCTTTTGTGTGTGAGAAGAAACACACATTCTATCTGAAAGGTATCAAGAAAAAACAAATTTTGTTAATGAAACATTTCCCTCCCCCCACTTAAATTAAATTTCACCTATTAAATGCAAGATGGTGCTGAAGCATGTAATAATATGTCATTTACCCACATCCCATTCCTCTCTTGCACAGTGATTGTGTTTGAGGTCATTACTGACATTGAAAATCATTCATGAGTTAGATAATTGGGCCTCAAGTGCTACAAAAATAATTTAAACTTGGCAATTGTTAATAAATAAGAAGTCCTACAGCTTGTTTAATCCTTGGAACCATCCAACAGGCTGAGTCACTTGTCCTTATTTCTAATGTTATTAAAGATGTAAGCTTTGCAATAGTAGGTTACCACATTAATGTATGGTCATTTACGTTTCAAAGTGGAAAATGAGAGAGTTGGCATTCGGGAACACCAGCCATGACAATTTTTAAATCAAGACAAGATTTACTAAACATGTCCATAACACTGTAACGGGGCCCATTTTATAAGCCACAGAGGGAATATTTTCACAGCCCTCCTCTGGATGATTTATCCAAGCATGTTAGTCAACAGACTTTCAGGCGATCACCTTTCACTTGGGGGTATTTTGTTGGACCTCTTCCTTAGTTTTAGCCGGGGAGGGGGGTCTGGACAGGATGGCATGATCATTGCAAATACAGCAGCCTGATATTCAGATGTTCACAGCTTGGATAAACACAGTCCACCATGGGATGACATTAATAAAAGGGTGCATTTTTAGAGTAGGAAAGGAACACTTTCTTCAGATTGTAAGTTCAAAGCCTTTGAACCATCTGCACACTCCAAACAAGACTTCTTCGCAATTAAATTATCAGCCTCAAACAGGGTTTATTCCACCTCCATACAATATCCAGGCTTAATGAACCTATGGATCTTTTCTGATGACCTAGTATTTCTTTCCTGTTTTTAGGCAGTTGAATGAAATTGTTTATCATCTGTGGAAAAAAATCTCTCATCGAAACGCTCCACTCTACTCCAATCTGAAGAAATTTTCCTCTTTTTTTTGTGTCTAGTTTTACTGTGCACTTTATTTCTAAGCTCAGTCCAAAAGTGGGTATTATTTATAGGAACAGCACTTTGGATAGTTTATAAAGGGTTAATACAATGTCACTACATGTGTTAATACTCTCTTAATTGGCAGTTGTGGTCCTACACATGATTTATAATATCTTAACCATCTTTAACACCTATAAACCATGCATGCAAGTGCTATTTAACATTTGTTAGCCCTGCATAAATTACATATAACTATACTCTTAATATGAAATATGATCGGTTTCACTCTAAATGTGTAACTTTCATTATACATTCTTCTTCTATACACAACACATGGAAAGTGCTTAAGCATAGCAAAGCACTCTTGGATAGTAAGGAGAAAACTCAAAACATTATGAATCTGAAGAAGCATAAGTTCTGAGATGCAACTCTGGGACAAGAACAGAGGGCAGAGTGGGAAAACTAGAAATAAGAAAAGAGGCTCAGCTTTCTGAAGACCTGTATTTAAAGGATCAAGGTTCCTAAAAGTTGGCTTTTCTGGTCCTCAGCTTTGGAAAGAGCTAAAAAATGAACTATCTTGCATGGAAGAAAAAAACTGTGACACTTCCCCTTGCCCCCCCAATCTTCCCTGAAAATTTATCCTTAAAAAAAATACATAGAATAAAAGAGTAGCTCTCAATAAAAAGTAGTTTTTTATCAAAAATTGAAACAAGCACAATGAAGAAAATCCTCTGATTTGTATTAAAGAAAAAAGGTATGTTTCATGTGGGTAAAATGGGAAAGCTGGATGGAAATAGGTAACTATCATCAGATGAAAATGAGGTAAGGTTTATTTGGGTGCTTGATGCCTAAGTCAACCTAATACTTCAGCTATTCTCAAAAGCTGGCACCTTCCTGGGAGATGCTTGATAATCTCTTTGCAGTTTTCCTAATATTAAGAAGTGACTGTAAGGAAACAGTGTGTGTTTACCTTTTATCTCCTCTTTTTAGTGTTAAAAATGTGCAAAACTAACCAGTTAAAAAAAAAAAAAAAGAGACATTCTTTATCCACCCAGCAGCATGACAACTGGTTAGATGCAATATAAACTCTCATGTTGTCCCACTAACATGCTTTATTCCAGGGCTGGAAATGAGAGCTGGGAAGACTGTTCCATCTCCAATGCACAAATCAACCCTTTGGCTCAGTCACTGAAAAGGCCAATGAGGCTACTTAGCAGCGTCAGTTGTGACGGTGGTTTTGCAACTTGTGCATCTGTTCAGTACACCCTGAAGGAGCGTGGCCAGCTAATTCCCACACTAAGCATCCAACTGCCACTAGCCAACCTTGGCTGGAATCAGAGCAGCTTGGATTCAAACCAATGACCTCCAGTGAAAGGCTGTGTCAATGCAATCACCAGGTACTACTGAGGCAGAGAGATGTTTAATTAAAATAACAAGGATTAACACAGGACTGACCACGCAGCTCAGAAAGAGACTGTTGCAGGCACAAGCCACGTCCATGTTCTTGGGGATGACACGTTTAAGTAAATTTTTTCCCAGCTATGGCACTCAGGGGGAGGAGGTACACCTCATCAGGCAGGGGCTGTTGGACCTTACTCCCCATGGAAGTTCCTGACACCTCCCATTAGCCTGTTTAGTTCTCTGGTAAACACCTTCAAGTCATTTTGTTTTAAATCAGTTTAAAGCTTGCAAATTCTATAGGCTAAAAAAGTGTATAAATTCTCTAAGCTAATATATCACATTTGGAATGAAACAGATGTGTACTACTAATGCGTCTACAGAGATACACAGGAGTCTATGTATGTAAATGGGTATACGTATTTCATGAACTAGATGGCACATCTAATCTTGCTTACCATGCACTGTGTACAATGCCTCTGAAGCAAGGAGGACTGCAGCCATCCGCACAAAGTTAACTGGCAAGCCTTTCACAACACGGCCTCTTTCAATGCAATATACAGGCAAAAGTAATTAGGGGGCACAATTTAGTGATTTCTTCTGAAGTATCTATACTGAGTTTTGAAATGTATCTGCAAATGAGTTCCAGTTAATAACGAGATGGAAACTGGACTCCGGCTGCCTCAATTACTTTAGGAGAGTTTACTGGAAAAACGAGCATTCAGGGTGGTCACGGTGGCTGGTGCAGGAGGACAGAGAGACAGAGACAAGCAGACAGAGCGCACACACAAGCATTTCAGGGACAGCACAGGCCCAACCCAGCCAAAATCTGCTTCTGCAGTCTCTGACCCCCAAAGACTCCTAAACCTCCTCCGTTTGTCTGTTATGAAGGGCTGTCACAATTCGGTAAAATGACAGCCAGTCTCATCAACGACAGAGCGTGCTGAGGAGGACACAAATAGCCACAAATAGCTCAAAAATTGCATCAGCCTTATTCTTTGGGATTGTAAGGAAAAATAATTTTGCTTTTATTGCATTTTGGGTGTCATGCATTTGAAGATCCCCTAAAAGCAACACAGCTTTTCCAGTTCAACAACCTGCATAGATTAAAGCATGCATTAAAATGCTTTCATGGGATTAGATTTAAGCATATACATAAATGTGTTGCTGAACTAAAGTAATATTGGGATGACTGGATTAATCTTTATTTTTTTAAGAGGAAACTTTTGCTTGTTAAATGAAAAAAATGCGCCTATACGGAAACAGTTGATCCCAATCCCCAAGATAAAGCTTATTTATGGCACCCTCAAAGTGCCAGGACAAATACAAGGGGGGGAAAAAAAACACTCTTAAATGGCAAGAGTGAGCTCTTTATCTTCAGTTATCCAAATAACTGTAACACTAATGAAACAATCACATCCATATTAAAGCTTTTTCCCACTGAGGCACAAAGTAAAATGAGTTCCTTTGCTGAGAGGCAACACAGAGCATTTGAACCCCACTTTGGGGATTTGCGTCATCAGGAAGCTTAAGTTTTATTTCTGACAATCTTCTACGACAGTGAAATTAAAACACTAATAACAGTATAATTTATCACAGTTATTTGTATTATGTAGCCTTGGAGGCATCCTCCCTAAGAGGTGTATTAGCACAGCTGAAGTGATAAAAAGTCACATCCCTCAACCATATTCTGTAGCTAGTAAAACTCTCTAGAATACACCAGGTAATAAAGGCACAAAAGAAAGCACCCGGTTTTACTACTCTGTTTGTACAGCAACTAGCTTAACTTTTGGCACATCCTAACCTCATTACTACATGTTAACTCATGGTGGGCACTTCTGCAGGGATAACAGTCTTCAGTAAAGAGAAATGGGAACCAGCCAACAATAACAATTCTAGTCACAGGATTAAACACTATGAACTTAGGGTAGGTTTTCAGAAAAATGACAGCATGTTTCATCATATCATCTTGAACACGACTGACTGACTTTTGTTAAGATTCCGCTCCAGTGGAATGCTTTGATAATAAGGCCTACTTCAAGTCAATTTATCTGGACTATATTCACTTGTCTCTTTTTAATCTGGTCTCATTCACCAAGGCTGAAATAGATACATGATTTAGAAATCAAATGCTGCAAATAAAGCTAGTAGGCACCTTCGTTTCAAGGGCTACTGAACTCAGACCTTGGGTTTTCCTTTTTTCCCCACACACACACTGCTAGTAAGCTATGAATAAATTAGCAGTTGGAGTGTAATGGCTGGAGCAACTTCATTAATATATTGTCATCCTGTGCAGACGTGCAACTTCTGACCTTGAGGCTCTAATGTCCTGTGAACTGTTGATGGCAATGTATACATTCAAGTTCTCATCTTCAACACTACACTCTAAGTATTTAATCGTCAACAATTCATGGCCACCAGAGAGAGCATAAAATAAAACATTTTCTGAATTAGAATGTGCTTCTAAACTGTCCTTGGATTATCATAAATGTATTGGCTGTTTTAACGCAGCACATACAATCAGCAGCACTTTTCTCCTACCTGTATGCACAGTATCATATATACAGGTATGAAAATAAAAGAACTCAGCAGCTAAACAAAGATCCAGAAGTAAGATGGCACTCTCCATTTCACAGATGAAGAATGGAGACATCAAAGGATTGGCATGCCCTAAGTCTCAGAAACAGACTTTGAATTAAACCTGTACCTTTCTGGATGCCATCCATGGTTTACCGACATCTACCTTCTTACAGTCTAACAACCCAAGCTCCCAAGCTGTGAGCAAACAAAAAAACTGCAGGCTAAGGCTACGCTCCCTACTCATGCTCTGCATTAAACGCTGTAGGTTGAGAGCTACATTAACCACAGAAGAAGGAGGTGCACAGTGACAGGATGAGAGGCAATGAAAACAAGTCACAACACAGGAAATGACAATTAGATATAAGGAAGTTTGTTTGCATCATGGGACAGCTGCACATTTGAACAGGTTGCCCAGAGAGGTGGTGGAATCTCCACCCTCGAAGATAGTCAAAACTAGAATGGACAAGGTCCTGAGTAACCTGCTTTACCTGAACCTGCTTTGAGCAGTAGGGTTTGGACTAGGGAGGTCCAGAGGTCCTTTCCAGTGCCAATTATTCTACAAAAGGAAACTAAGCACCTGAAATATTAAAAATGAATTACGTACATACCTTAATGCTTTTGTAAAATTCTAACAGGAGCCAGTCAGCATTTTCAGCAAACGAACACTTCTGTAAATCAGGACTGAAGTTCCTCGTATGAAGTTCTCACATTAAAGGACAGGTTTTCAAATGTGCAGTACCCATAACTAGAGTCTGAAATGCAAAAAGAAAACTCTCAGCACTCAGTAAGTTGCATTCTTTCAAAACTCAGAATGACAGTATGGGTGAATAAACAGGATATGAACTCTTCAGAAATGTACCACAGCTAATTCTCATTTCATTGAAAGATTCCAATTGATTTTAATTGGATCTTCACATAATCTCTACCCAAATTTATTCAAAATAGGAAGTCTCCCCAAAATAGTTTTTTTTTTTTTTAAATCAATGTTTATTCCATCCTACATATACAGCACAACCCAGACCACCATAAGCATGAATCTTTGCTAATATTTTTGTTTGTTCTGGAGTTCAGAAAGGCTTTCTTGAGTTCTCCCTGGTGACGCCCTACTGCCTACGCACCTTAAACCCTGTTCAGAAGAAGTTTCCAATCTATTTAGCAGATGCACGACCCAGAAGTTTGGCTGAGTAGAGGCCTATTATAAGGACTTGGATTGACTGTAAACTCCATTGCTGCTAGCACTAGGTTGTTTTCTAACTAGAATCAACAGGAGTAGGAAAAGACTGGCCTCCAACTAACTATAGATTGAAATTTACGTAGGCCTTAGAGATTCATTCACATTGCAGGCAGTTTGCAGAACTGTCCTTAAAAGACAAGAGAGGGGGCAGACTTCTAAATAAGATTTGAAAAAAAAAAAAGACCTACTCCTACAAACCAATTCTTATCACCTGCTCAATTCCGGCTTTGGGTGCAGAGACCACAGTGGAGGCATCTTTTACAATTCTCCCATGATCACACTTTCAAGAATCAAACATAGCATGAAATTTATGTTTCCTTCACCTCTAAGCATTTCAAGCCTGAGCAAAAGTAATTTCCTTTCTTATTCCTCGATTTTACCAGGAAATACTGGAATTGGTAGCCTGTAGCTGTTCCCCTTCTGAAATATTAGTAGAAGCCACTGGGATTCAGCAGCTGCTGCTGGTCATTTTTCCTGCATCGCTTTCCATTTCTTCTCCTTCTCTTTCCTTGTTGTACAGTGGAGTGCAACGAGAGCTGAAGGAGTCTGTGGAGTGGCAACTTTCTGATCCTGCTCTCTGTACCCACTAATGTCATCATGACAGGAATACCTGCTTGTCAAAGTTCACAATCATGTTGCCCTAACATCACTCATTTTGTCTTGACCAGAGCACTTGTAGGTGTCCTACTGGAAATGCTTCTGGCTATGGAAGAATATTGCTATTCATTTTATTCACAGATTACAGTGCAGGCTAGAGGTTTCAACAGAGAGCAAAGCCTCACAGATGGTACAACACTGTATCAACACGTATGTAAGCATACCAGGCTGCAGAATACTTTCTCTTTACATTAATATTTGCCTGATACTTAAATATAGTATTATGTATCGTTTGCATTACAGTGGCATTTCGAAGTCACCATCATTAACAAGGGAACCAGGTGATGTGCAGACAAGATTAAAAGATAGCATTGTTCAAGGAACTAATAATGTAAACAACAAAAAAACAACAACTAAGAAGTCATAAAAAAAGGAAGCGGTAAGAAGTGGTAAAAAAAACAGACAAATTAGTAACTACAGAAAAGTAGGAAATGGCACTGATCATCACAAAAGCTTCAGAGTTCAAAAATGTAACCTATTTATATATTTTGTGCAAGGGAAAGAGAGAAAAAGGGGTCTCAGGAAAAACAAGGGATCCTTCTTAAAAATGAAAATATTTAAAATCCTATGTCTTATGTCAGGGATTCACCTGGGAAAACAAAAGTATCATTCAGCAAGTCCTGGAAATGTATCTTTCATGTTCTTCCCTACTTACATTTCCCTTCCCTTTAACACTACTAACTAGTGAAACTCACTGCCACAGGATTCATTAACCTACAAACTGAGATTAAAAAAAATTCATAAAAACTCATAGGGATTAGCAGTATCTTCAAATTAGTAAGGAGTAGAACAATCACCAATTATTTTGAAAGAGGACTAAACCGTAGGTACACCATCCTCTTATTAATGCTCAGAGGAATACTTCCTAGTGGAGAGAATTATCCTTAATCTCTGTTGCAACATCTATTACACCTTGGTCTAAAGGAGTTACTACTACCCGCTGCTGGAAGAGGATATAGAAATGACAGGACCATTTGTGTTATTCATATGGAAAATATTATCTGACACCTTTCTGGAGCATCATGTTAAAGAGGTAGTACATTTTAGCACCAATAATCTTCCAGTAAGAGTGCCCTTCCCTAACGCTAGTTAAATATAACAAAAGGTTAACCTGAGGGCTTTATATGACAAGCAAGATCAAAAAGACAAAAATTCTCTCAAATTTCCTTACCACAAGTTTATTCTGCTTGCACCCTTAAGTCACTACAAATGGGGAAGCAAGAAAAGCTCTGAAAGTTTGGGCAGTAGGCATGAACGTGAAAAAAATACCAAATGCATCAACAGGAAAACTTTGCTTTACTGCTCCTCACTATTGTAGCTTGATCAGAGAGGTTAAAGCCTTGTCCAGAACACACTCTCCAACTGCTGAACACCCTTAACACCGATTGACATCAAGGGCAGCTAATGACACTCAGCCCCCCACAAAACCAAGCCTTACTTCCCCACAGCAGGGAAGCCTCAAGCCAAGGAAGCCTCTTCTACAAGCACAGATTACACCTGAAATAAACTGAACACCTTGCATAGGAGAGAGACTTAACATAGCAGGTTTTCAGTGTAAAGACAACTCACAATGCTACAGCAGTTCATAGGGCCTTACTGTAAATCCCATGGATGTCATGAGACCAAAAATGAAAATGAGACCTAATGTTGATTTGCAGAACCATTAATCTTGAATATCTGGACGTTGCTATTAAAAATGGAATGTATTTACAGGCAACTCAGGACAAATTATGATTTGAGTTACGCAGGAATAAATCCAGAGTGGCTCAAGACACAAACACGCCTCCCCCCACCCCCATGCATTCAAAAGAGCTGTGGAAAAACTCACTCTGCTTAGAAATAAACTCTTCTCATTTTGCCACAGGCTTTCCAGTATTTCTCACTCTCATTACGAAGGACACTGGCATAAAAACAAGATCTTCAGAGTTCCTCAGCTCCTGCTGCTTATTGCCCACCTGCAGTCAGAATTTCTCTGGTGGAGACATCACCATCACTGCCACAGCAGCAGCCAGGGGTAGTTTTGCAGTCAGGATTATCCTTGCTCTGAGACCTCTGGTTACTATTTGTCTTTTACGACATTTCTGGATACAGCCTTCTTAGATATCTGTAACTGTAAGAACCAAATAACAGCGTACATGCTGCAAGCTTGCAGCAAGACTACCTACTGATCCGGTCCTAGCAACTTCTCCTAAGTTAGGCAAGTTTTGGTCAGGACAGTTACTTTGACACAGGGCCCATCTAAAACATCGACAGCTGCTGGCAGTCTCTCACTAGCAGTTAGATTTTTACTACATTTGGCTCTGCTGTTAGAAGGCCCAGGCACAGCACAGTTCTTATCAGAATCCTCTAAGACACAGCTCTGAAGCACTGGCCCTGGAAAACAAAACCTGCACCCCTGTCTCCCACTGCCTTACCACGGGCCTTATCATTACCCGTGATAAGACACACTGGCTTTTCATCCCCCTCCACGGAGTCAGCCTGTACTTGCTACAAGACAACTAGCTGCAAACCAGATAACTGGGTTTCAGGCTAGCATTTTTCTTATGACTACTTCAGGAAATTTATATAAAAAATAGGCATACATATATATATACACACATACACACACTAGTAAGACTCAGAGTAAAGAACCGCAAACAGATTTTCAAATGCAACTGTTTAATCATTAAACAGTGGAAAAATCAAAGTATTTTCAAATCTAAAGAGTACAGAAAAATAGGGATAAAGCCATTAAAAAACTTATTAGCAAAACAAAGGGAGTCTTAAAGTACCAGCAATGCTCGTCCCTGCTATCTACATGGTTGCCAGAGGAAATGCTGTTATTTAAAAAATGGTGGGTAATTGTCTGTACAATTTCATCCTCCAGGACTCAGACTACGCTAAACCACAAAGACTTGGTTGTACAGAAATGTATTGTAGTTGAAAAATACTTTCCCTTTAGTATTCTGCTCTGTATACTCATTTTGAGTAAAAGCAAGCAATCACACAGTCTAGGAGACTGTCACTGATGAACCCTGAAATAGCCGTTTAGCAGAAACTACAAGCAGAAGCAAAAAATAAAGGTCATTTATTTAATTTAGAAATTCACCTCGCTCCTTACATTGAACTAAATACGTTATAAGAGAGAAAATTAATTGAAGTTGATGCACATCCTGCCAACCAGGACAAAGAAATCTTTTATTTGCGTCTAACCTTTTTTATTTTCATGACAATGTCTGCATTTTCTCACTTTAAAACACAAACAAGTCAATGTAAGCATGGCTGGAAGGCTAAGATGATTATAGGATAATTTGTGTTTGCAAGACCAAACAAAATCAATTGCAATTGTTTAGGAACCAAGCATATGAAATGGTGGTGAAAAGATATTTGCTGGACTTTTACAAAATGGCTTTTTTAAATTCCAGTAACAATAAGGGGTAGACTGGCAAAAACCCTTAGAAACTATTTTAGAAATGTATACACTATCCTACCCACAGTGGTAAAGGAGGGAGTCATCTGCATCTGCTACAGATGGATCTTGACAACACTTAAGTAACAAAAAAGAAAAAGCCAACCCCCCCTAAAAAAACAATGAGAGAAAGAGAGAAAGAGAGAGAGAAAGAGACACACGGACAGACAGGCTGGTTCAGGAAATCAATCTAATTCTCTGTTATGCCAGATTAAATACAGACTTACTCAATTAACTTCAGATTAATTATGCCTTTCAGGTAAACACGACACCTGTCACCTTGGAAGACACACGCAGTATTGAATCAGCTGGTTCTCACTGCAGACACGACCTCTTGTTCATGGGCTGAACAGCCCAGAGCTGCTACCCGCATCTGCAACACACGTAGCAGCCTCCCCGGCCTGGATGCACACAGCCGAACCGGGGACACCCGCGCCCTGGCTGGACACACACAGCTGAACCGGGGACACCCGCGCCCTGGCTGGACACACACAGCTGAACCGGGGACACCCGCGCCCTGGCTGGACACACAACAGCAGCAAAACAACACAGTCATTCAGTCTCCTACTATAACCACAGACACTTGCTTACTGCACCATTGTATAGTGGAAATCTGATTTTCAGAAAGATTCATCATTTTCCAGAGCTCTGGGAAGCCTCTGTTCATCGACGATATATAAACGCATGACAAGAGACAACACAGGGCTGAGGGACAACACTCTCCTGTTGTGTGTGTAAAACTCTTCTTGAGGCATGGCTGACCCATGCTAAAAGAGCAGAACAGAGAGAGACTTAAGCCAGCCATTAAATAATTCTTGCCCGAATTCGAAGCAGTGGAGTCTTGTCAGCACAGCACTGTGTCCACATTAATTAGCTTTGCCGAGTGGTAGAGCTAATTAGCCCTACCCTTACCACTACTACACTCACTGTTTTTAGACAAATCAGCTTGCTCTGACTTGCTTCGCACAGTGAGGGTACAACCTGCAAGCCACTTGCCCTAGCAGAGTTTGAAACGTGCAAAGAAAACTGCCCGCAGGGATTCACGTAGTGTCCTTTTTAGCACTGACAGGACAGCGATTACTAGATTTCAACCAGTAGGGACAAACAGGAGAACTATCCTAGCAGTTTCTAGTCGCAAATATTAATTCAAATTTCAGCCATTTTTAGCATATCCTCTTCTCTCACCCTCACCTCTGCTTCTTTCTCGCTGACTGTTCATGCTGCTTAGCCCGGGTGTTCTTTGCAAGTCTCAGAGTTGCTCTGCTGGACAGACGAAAGGTTCATTTGCATGCCTGTAGCAGCTCTAGTGGAATTAATATTGGTCTCATTATCTTAGCTTAGGATGTACAAGCCACTGGTTTTGCAATGCATACTGATGCAATAAAGTCAGAAGAAGAAAGATAGCTATTTTCATTATGAATGATTCTGTAAGAAATGGCAAAGCGTTGAAGAAACCCTAGAAAAGAGAGTGTTAACCTGGAGTAATACCTTGAAAACTAATAGCACCTAATGCAATTTATTAAAAGAGATCTGTTAAAGCATCCAGTCTATGCCACAGTAGTTTTAATTAAAATATGAAAGAGAAGTGAAATCATTTATCCAAATCACCCCTTTTAAAGGTAGTGGATTTGGATGAAATAGGGCCCAGCATTGAAATATCCATTTCCGTGCATCTGCAGTATGGTCATTACCAACTCCAAGACTTAAAAATTCAAGAGACGACTTAAAAAAGGACTTATTGGTTGCCACTGTTTAATGAGCCTTTAGGATTCAGTTAAGTCAGCTTTTTCAAACTTTTCTCCTACAATTACATAGAAAAAATCACTATCTTGAGGGGAGGGGAAAAGATAATTTTAAAATACATCAAGTAGTTTAGCAGTTTGGACATTAAGAAAACTACTGAATATCACAACACTTCGCTGTGACAGAGCAAGTTGTCAGCAGTGAACTCCCGAAGGAGAGGGAAGGGGAGGTTTAATACGTGAAGCTCAGCAGTAAGACCATGACACCGCTCTGCTTCACAAAGCGTCTATGGATATCACCGTATGCAGCACCATGCCCTCAAACAAAGGCCCCTACAATCTGAGATAAAATAGTACTTCTATTTCATTGGTGTCGTAAGTAGGTTTTTATTCTCTACGCGGAGGGACGCCTCAAGAAAAGCTAATAAAGCCAAACACTACTAACTTACAATGAATCTAGGTTTTCCCCATCCACTAGCTATGAAGCTACCTCTTGAGACCGTTTGGCGTAAAATTATAAGGCCTGATTCACAGCACATTCAAATCAGTAATTCTCTTCATTGATACCAATGGATCTAGACCAATCCCATCAGCATGCTAATATCTAACAAGGTAGGATTTAGAGCTGACTGCACAACTAAGAAATGTACCAATTGTTTAAAGACTGAGGAGGGAAACGTCAGATAAATATTTGCCAAATCATACTGGTCCATCTGTTACAGAATTTTCCATGTAACAGCAGAAAGAAATTAATTATATCTAATTCCTATATAGAAATATTCTAAATTGTGGATCCCAGCTCTTCTTACAAAGAAGTCCAGCATCATTACCTCTGTCATCCAAGTACAAACACTGTGGTGCAAGTGGAAGAGTCTTCACAAGCCCTAACACTAAGGTCATAAGGCGCCTAAATTAGGAGTTTTGTCTCCCAGTGTAGTCAGTGAAAGGAGTGACAGGCTACTCCAGAGGCAATTCGCAACTCAGCCTTTTTTCAGAGGCTGTAAGTTAGAGAAAGAGCTTCCTATCACTAGTTGATGGTGCCCAAAATTAAGTGACGTGAGTGCCCCCATAAAATGACTTCCTCAAGTCATCTAGCAGGGCGCTGACAGAATCAGCAACAAAATTCAGGATTTTTGAGTCACAGACCTCAGTATGTCCACAGGACTAAATCGTGTGTTTGGGTTACATTAAGTCAGATACCAATTTTTCATGCAACTTCAGTCATCTCAATTCCAAATTCCACTGATGTGCGTTAGATCAAAATGAGTTTGAATTTAACAACATTCAGATTTCAGTAACATTGGAACTGCATCACTTCTTCTTCTTTCTTTTCTCAATATACTTTTTGCCTCAGAATTAACTGTTTGTTCCCTATTCTCCTTTAAAAGAATAAGAAGCATCCATCTTTCCCACTACATTCCTGCTCCACTTTCTCTGAAAGTTTGACTCACCATATATACCTTCCTTCAAATATCTTCCACCCTCTGAATCTGTTTGGATTTCTCAATATGAGAAGATGATTTTGAACAAAACAATGCAGTGCTCAAAATACTAAATCCCACGAGGACTTTTATTCCTAGAAAGATAACCCTACCGAGGAGCAAATTCTTTCAAACTAGCAAGGCATTCCAATGTTGTTGGGCAATGACAGTGTTAAAGCTAAAGCATCATGATTTTACACAGAAAGTTCCACACCTGTTTTTAAGTATTTGGCAGATTTTTTTTTTACATAGTAGAGAGCTTTCTCCCATGCCATGCAGAGATTTATGAAACATCAGAGTTTATAAGATTGTTCCAACATCAGAAAAAAAAAGTCTTACCAGCAAGAGGAGGAAGATCACTGAGTCGCACTGTTCAGCTGACCAGTGCAACATTCAGGATCAAAGCTGTAAAACATAACCTCCCTGAAAGTGCAGTGCGGTGGCTATTTATTTTATCAAAACACAACAATAGTCGGCAGTGGCTTACAACAGCAAGAGAAGAATTTCTCAATTGTCTGAAAGTACAGAGAGAATATAAGCAGGCAAAACATACACATCTAACCTTCCTTCTAGTCTGGGGGTGACAATTCTATCCTGAGCAAAAGGCTGCCCTGATTTGCTCTTGACTTCAGTTAGGGCAAAATTTTATCTCAGACATTTCATAAAGACAGAGACAGTATCATCTCTGTGGAACATAGGATTTAGAGGTTTCTAGATTCAGGGTGGTTTCTCCAGTCTGTCTCCATCCACATGTTCTTTGCTGTATTTCAGAACCATCTGCATTTCTACACAAAGAAAAATCCAAAACAGTAACTTGGCCTATTATATCCTACTATGCTCCTCCTCATTTTTAATTCATCTTTCTTTCTCCTTTGACTCCATGAGACAGTTCTTCATAGCTGATGAAAGTTTCACAAGACGTGAAGAGACTGAAAGCAACACAGTAAAGAATGATTAAGCAAAACCAAGATTTAGCCTAGGACTGAGCATGTCACTGGGCTAGATTTACTTATGCTGAGTCAGGGAAGTATAAATCACTTCACCCTACACAAAATATTTCAGATAGCAGCACTTTCTCCACCTTCCGTCAACATTTTTTCAGCTTACAGCTGAAGTAAGGGCAGCTTAAGTTACACTGGCAGAGGAAACCCTGCTGACAGGAATTGCTGAGATGGATGCACTGAAAGGTGACAAATCAACCTGACTGTCTCTCTCCCAACGCTGCCATCACCTCCTTTGTGGACTTTCTCTCAAAGGCCTCTAGCACACCAGCATACTAGGTATTCGACTGTGCCTATCTCATAGAGTGAAGATAGACTCCAAATATATGTAAGCAAACTGAATACCTGGTTTCTGTGAAGTACCAGTTCTCTGCGAACTAAGTCTAAATTATGCATATAGGCAAAGACCATGGATTCAAAGGACAAGCAAGGGAACATAATGCTAAGTAAATCCAAAATGGATTTAGGATAGCATTTCTGAATTAGTATGCAGCTTCCATAGCAGTTTGTGACACGCAAGTTCTTCATAGCAAACACTATATCTGCATGTTGAGTTTCTGTTAGTGGTAAGCAGACCCAACAAAGCACTTAATATGCTACCTAGCTGCAAGCAAGCTAATTTCTCTGAGTCAGCTCATATGCTTAACATTAAGAATGTTTTGTTTTTTGGCTAAGTCTAAGAATATCCCAACCATCTTTCCAAAAAACTTTGCTAACTAATGACCCTTAGAAATCACCAAATAGTTTCCAATTATACAGATACGGCCAGGAGGCTTTAAACTTATTTTGAATGCAAGAATGACAATGACTATTAGAAGAAATAAATCCCACAGATTGAAGATAAACTGATTTTGGAAGATATGGTGATTCAAGAATTTACAGATTTGATCAAATGTTACCAAGGACAATGGAAAAATTCCTACCGATGCTCTTTGCTATTGGATTAAACTACGAGCAAAGATGAACTCTGAAATACTCGAACTAACTATTACAGTTCCCCAAGTCTCTTCTGTTGATAACAATGTCGTCCCTATCCCTCAGCATAACTTTATATGTACACACACACACACACAAAAATTCAAGTACAATCAGTGCCGTTAAAAGGGGAAAAAAAACAAGCCCCCTAAAACCCAGGACATGTCACTAAGTGCCTATAGTCACCACCTGCCACAGCAACTCTTTTCGTAATTCCATCTGCTCTGAATTTTCTTCTTCCCCAGTCCTGTCCGGCCAAGTCAGATCCACTGAGAATCCAAAGGCTGAAAAAGAAGGTCAAGCGGCTTTGTATTTGCTTTCTTTTAGTATTTTTCTCTTTCCCCTTCAGAAAGCAAAGATCATCACTGCTTAAAACTCTGGATCACACATGGAAGCAGCATGGGTCAGACAGGAGACATACAATAGAAGATTTCTGTTCTGCATATTCATCCTTGAAATGAACTATCTGTAATGAGCTGGACTATACTGCCAGTGTTGTTGCACAGGGTTTCTCTTGAGGGGAGGAAATGATGGGGAAAGACATCAAGTGAGGAGAGGAAGAAGAGCAAGGAAGGAGATGAGGGAGAAAAAGACATGCTGTCTGGTCCTGACATACCAGTGCTGAAAGATGTAGCACCACTGACAAAATACTGCTTTTGTCAACTTAGCTCACATCATCTGAGGAACTGGTGTAGCAATGCCAACAGAAAAAGTTTTGCTGGCATATGCTGCAGCTCTATAGGGAAAATCTGACAACGGAGTTATGCAGAGGTAATTATAAAAGCATAGACGTGTCTTTGCTTTCCTTCAGCTCCTGAATCTACTAACTCACATCATTATTGCTACTCCCTTCCCTATTACCTCCAAACTCCATCCAGGAACAACAAAAAAGAACTATGACAAATTAAAGGAAGTACTTTTTTTCATCTGATTACTTGCTCCTTATTCCTACAAATACAAAATTAGATTTAGTGGCAATGCACAGGAATTATATAACACTAAAATAATCTCCAGTAATAATTCAGCATCCGGATGAGTAACTTGCACAGGATAACTGGGTGCACACAGCAAGGCGGTGGCACACACAACAGCAGCACTCTCATATCAGAACAGCAAGCAATGCACAGTTAGTAACACTTCCTGAACTTGATTGCTTCTTACCCCTCACTTCTATCTAAACAAATTCAAGACATGGACTGGAAGAGAGGAACACAGACAGTTGTGAAACGCTTCTGAAGCAGTTAGCAAGGCGGGACATATCCTTTTGATTTAAAAGGCTGCTTACTTCAGGTCACCAGCAAAGATTTTGCAATCCAGCACTCGCTAAATCAGACTCCTCCGAACGAAGCCTCTGGTGATGGAGGGATACTGCAGCACCCTATCAGGGCAGTAAGAGCAGAGTGCCACAGAGCACCTACTAACAGTGTCCTGGTCTCACTGTTTGTCATAACAAAGAATCCCTGAGGAAGCGTTTGGTTTCTGCATTATTTGTTTGAATTTGCCAGCTACAATGTGTTTCAGCAAAGCTGACTGTAGGAGGTTGTTGTCTGCACAGGTAAAAGCAGGTTCTAAAAAACCAGGTTATATAAGAGAATATAATTTCCAATTAAGCTAGCATGGCCTCATTTTAGGTATGTGACTAAATTAGTCATGAACCACAATCTGTGTTTTGAGATGAATCCTGGCTCTTAATTTAACAATGTATAACACTCAAACCTAACACAATATGATGATTTTTAAATTTTAAATAGATTTTTCCAGAAATCACTCAAATTTACATCTCAGGACAGTGAGTCTCAGCAGCTGTGAGCTTTGGATGTGGTGGTAAGCATAAGAGTAGAAAAGTGGTGTGCTGCATGTGAGCGCTGTTAGATTTTCATAGTAAGACATGTAGAACAGACTACTACAGCTCTTTTGTTTATGAACTAATCCTGTTGCTGGTAATAGGATTAGCATCAAGAACAGATGCAGAGTAATCCATACTGCATTTCTTCCAGATACAAAACTATGCAGAATGGTTATTCTAACAGTGACAGGAAAGACCTATTAATGCCTGTAGCTATCTCTAGCACAATGAGCACACGCAGCCGCATCCTGGTGGGCATTCTAGTCTAAGGACATTCACAGGAGTCAGAACGCTAGCATGAGGACACAGTAGGTGCAGTCATTGTTACACTACAATGGCAGGGCCAGGAAGACTACAATGTTCCCTAAGATATGCTTCCTTTTAAAAAGAAAGTACTTTGTCAAGGTATTTTTGGACTGTCATACTGCAGGCAAGATCTTTGCTATTGACTTTTTTCAGGCTGCTTAAAAACCACCACTTCTTCAGTTACATTTCTACTGAAGTCTATACACCTATAATATCTATATGTCACTCCTGGCTGCAGTCCGCTCTCTAAAATTTCTCCTGCCCTGCTTCATGAGAAATTGTTGACCAGTAGACTTAACTAAAGTATTTCCAAGGAACCCACAAAAACAGAAATTACAGTTTTCAGAGATTGCAATTTTTGCCTAATATGCAGTCAACACAACTCTTGAGAGCACTGCTTAGATTTCACCTTCAAAAAATTAAATTTCTCATGTGAGCATACCATTGATTCAATCGTAGTTCAATTATTTTCACATGGTAAACATGACTATACTGTTCGACTGCAGCATAACAATATTGTGTTTTCAGTTATGAAATCTGGCAGTACCAAAACATGAACTGGTTTCAGACTGATCGGACAGGCATGGGGAGCTTTTCCTTGGCTTTACAGCTGATAAGCACTCAGCAAGTTCTTGACACCAGTCTCATGGAACACGGCCAATATCAGCAACAGCAAGATGTTCCTGAGCCCAGATATACAATAACAAAGCTGTACTGGTGTTTTACCAGAAAGTCCAGTCTCCATTTCTTCTCTCTTACATATTAGTAAGAAAACACGGGCCCAATTCTCTATTCAATGAATTTTGTGTGGCTTCATTTAGCAAAACAGACTGATAGACTTCCACTAGTGTATATATACAGATATACACAAATATATTTTTAAGTGTTGAGATGAAGGCATAATCACCTTTATGTGCAAGAAATAAGTAAAGCTCAGAAATGCCAGACTTAAGTGTTCTGGAAAAATGGAGTAAAATCCCAAGGAGCAAGACACTGGGGGGAGAGGGGAACTAAATTAAAAAGCAAAACATAAAAGATAATTCAGCTGCTTTTGTTTTGCCTCCTAAGCATTACCAGCATGTCCTAAAGCTTTTGTTCGAAATCATGCGAACAAGAAGGGGGGGGGGGGTGTTGTTTTTAATTGAAATCTAATGTTGTCATGTAATCACAGCTTCCAGCAGCTAGAGCTCTAAAAAAAGCCTCGATAAATAGAAGTTTGGATACAGTGGAGTTAAGAACAGAACATACATGACTTGAAGGCAGCCAGGACTCCTTTCTGGACAGACACACCTTGCAGTAAAGACGATTGATCGAAGCTCAGGTTCACAATCAACGTTACCATCCCCAGCAGCTTGTTTCCCCCAGGTCCCTTGCTGGACATCAGCACCCATTGCTATGAGTCAACAGGAGAGAGAGGCTGCACATACTTCCTCCGACGCACCTCATATTCTGAAATCTTAGCCCAAACCATGTCAGTGTGTCTAACGTGTTAGAAAGCAAAGGGGGACAGCCAACCAAGTCCAGGCAGCTGCTCTACCAAACATCCATACCGGGTCTAGGGAAAGTAAAACAGTGAAGAACAGCTGTGGTGGGGGCAGCTGCAGGAACAGAAGAATCCATTAGTCTCCATCCTGGTGACATTATCATGGGATTACTTCACTTAACATATCTTCGATTCACAGTATATTTCTTCAGAAATTTACATAGCTTCCAGGGCACAGGATAGGTATTCCTACAGCTTGCACAAGTCTAGCTTAACTGTTTGCAGTATCAAAGTTTAGTTACTGAAGTTCTAGATGGAAAAAAATGATAAAAAATATAAGGAAAAAAAGGTTTCCCTTAAGGTGCCATACGCTTACTAATGAAAATAATAAAAGGAAGGAGCATGGAGCTGAAAAAGGTATTGCTTTCAGATAAGCCACATTCAAACATAAAATACCTTTTCAGTTTTGTTATAATCCAGGTACAGTGCACAAAGAGAAGCAGTCATTTTGATTCCTCCTTTAATTTAATCTACCATTTCACACCACAATGCCTTAGGAGGGTGAGCCAGCCAGACACACTGTCAATAAATGGAAATTGAGGTCAAGTTCTCTCTTAGGGAATTTGAGTTCATGTACAAATCCTGTAAATTGGAACCACAATCTCAAGTTATTATCCACATTTTGGCTAAAGAATTAATAAATAATACTTGGTATTTCCAACATACTCCTCACTGAAGGAGCTCTGTGATACATCAAATGATTTTTAATTAATTAAGGCTTCCATGGGCAGAGTATTACAAATATTTTATGACTTAAATCAGACTGACCATTGCTAATTACATTAAAGAACCTTGCAGAAGACCCATTTGAAATCAAAATCCACAGTGCTAAGGCCTGTACATGTGCTAATAAATGACAGACCTTTGAAGAACCTGAAATTTAAACACAGAAGATACATAGAGACATGAGAAAAAAGAATATATTATCCGTGTTTACAGATGGAGAACTGACATGCAGAGGTAGAGGGCAAAATTCTGAAATAAATAACAATATTTTAATACAGTGAGTATAAATTTAAGTTTCGAATTTAGTATTTTGATTTGTAATAAATGACTTAGGCTGTCAAAAGTGCTGAGCAAGCTCCAAATTTAATAAGTGCTAAGCACTTACCAATTCTGAAAAATCAGGCCATGTATTTCAGGGTTTATATGTAAGCTTCTATTTTTCCAGCTTGTTCATCCAAGTGCCACACAGCAGTTACACAGTCTGCCTGTAACAAAGTTTTCCTGAGTGACAGATAATGACTTCTCAAAACCACCTTCCATTATGGACCGGCTTCAAACAAGAATGCCTCTTAATTTCAGGCCATTCAATAGTGTGAAACTATTCACCAGTAGCTTACCCAAACAAGGGATGACCCACTTCAAATTTACTTACCACACAAAATGGGGAATAGCACAATACAGGTTTGAGATTTCATTTATAAAAATATTAGTGAAGCCTGGTGCTTCAACTCCTATATATTCCTTTTTAAAATTCTAAGCATCTTTAAAAAAAAAAAAGAAAAAAACAAGCTTTGTAGGAAGTTGGCTTCTTTACGCAGTGAGATTCTTCAATTCAAAGATATATTTTGTTCTCAGGAGGGATGCCACCTATGTTTATTTTTCAGGTATCAGTTTCTGCTAACAGTCCAATCTCTGCAAGATCAAAGATCTTTTCTTTATTTAGGTCAGTCACATTTTCCTGAAAATGAACCAATGAAAGTTTATGCACAGTGCCATTAAAAAGAAAGAAAGGTCTTCAAGACATTTGCATGCTCTGTAAGAAAAAAATGAGCAGAAAGAAATGTATCATAAAATTTGTGCATTTCTTGCAATAGGAACCATCCGAATAATGAATAACTTAACAGCTAAAAGCATCCAGGTTCACAGATCTTATCCTGAATCTCTTCTACTAACAGAATCAAGCGTGAATCTAGACTTGTCTTTCTACTGAGGAGCAAATACAGTGTGATAACCTGAGCTTGAGTTTCCTTCCACACCTCTACACATCATGCGTTCTGGATCCTCTCCTGAAGGATCACTACAAGAAATGCACAGAATGACGAATCCTTTGCCTGCCTCAGCAGATATCACAACTCCAACTCCTTCTAACAGCATCAACATCATCTGAAAGTGTGAGAGGTTTCAAGTGAGCTTTTCTTTTCTATTACACTACCACCCAGAGAGCCATCTGGACTTCACAATAAATCCAGGAAATAAGTCCTTTAGAAGTGGTGCATCAGCACTCAGTTTTGTCCTTAATTTCAAACATTTCAATCATGCAAGGCTGAGAAATCTGGCCTTGATGTTACTCAGCCCAGATCCCTCATGGTACTTGGTGCCTAATGTCTGTGCAGGAACTAGCTCCCAGTAAAAATCAAAATTATTTTGGCAACTAAATAGCTTCTAGGCTCTATGGTTTGGAATTTTGCAGAACAAAGGCCTTGGAGGACAAAGCTGAAACCCACCAACATCTTTCTATTTCATGTGTGTACTCTTCACCCAGAGCATCCATTCAAATTTTTCTTTTTCCATACTACAGTGCAAGTCCTGAAAAAAATCAAGGTATAGCAGATATCTCTCAGGAACAGATATTTTCCAATTTTAAACACAGTATTTGCCAATGTGCAGTTAACTTCATTTTAACGAGTTTTTCTTTAATATTTTAGATGCAGCAAGCTTACTAATTATTCACATAGAAGTTATACTAGGTAGTCATTCTGACATTGTAATGCTACCAATTTATTATGTTGTGGCAAAATTAATTAAAGGTAAGCTCAGTGTTACAAACCTTTTAAGAGAAAATGGGCATGCATGCATACAAATAATTTTATATTATGTATACACATATGAACACACCACAGAAAAAGGGAAAAGTAAATCATTATTTCACCCTCTATTTCATAAATAGTCTAGTAGAGAGTACAGTGGTCTCACTTGTGGCACGTAGCATCGCATAAAACTTGCTGGGAACACTTTTAATCTGGCACTGTAATACCTTAAAAAGAGCAGCAGAACTGAGAGAGTTGGCATAGCACAGAAAGCAATTTAGTAGATTATCATAGCGCTAAATTGTACCTCCAGAAAAGCATATGTGGACATTCCAAAAATAATCTGACAGTTTATCAAAAGTGGCAGGCACTGCCCTGGGTCATCAGCATAATGGCTGAGAAGATATAAACCATATATCACTGATAAAAGTGGATGGTCAACTTGGAAATCAAAGCAGAAGGGAAAAGGTGGGGGGGGAGGGAAGGGGGAGAAAGAAAGAGAAAAAGAGGGACAGTACTAATTAGCATGCCAGGCTGACGATGACCCGGTTGATGTGAGTATAGAATACTAATGCAGCTAGCATACAACAAGGATCAATTTGAAGTGTCATTCCCCTTAAAGCCCTGCTGAAGACTATGACTTTCGTCAGTGTGCCTATTACCAAATATTGCATTATATTAAAGTAGATGCAAGAAGATGAGGCTTTCTCTTCCCCCGCTACTTATCTCCTGCACCCCAACCCATCAAGTACAACTATGTGCTCTCTTCTGAATCTCTTCCTTTACTGGGCAAAACCACAAATACTTTCCCTCCTTTGCACTGTTTTAATTAAATGCGGTTCTCCCCACTAACAGTGCAGAAGGAAAACAGTAATGTGAGTTAACAGCATTAGAAAAAGATGATCTTAATATTTGGATAAACATCAACAGTGCAGTGATTATGCTCAGTAAACAGTACTACAGAAATGCTCTTAGAAATGCAAAAGAATCCAGACATAATGAAAATATTTAATCTCCAACCCAGGATGACAACATCATAGTCATTACTTACACTAAGCTTAAGATAAGGCAAAGTGCTCTAAACATCACAGGTTCATGTTCCAACAGAGCAACTTTAGAATTTTCTTCCCCTCCCTTCTGGGCAGAGATCCACTTAACTTGCTGTGTGAGGAGGGTTCCAAAAGTTAACTAGAAAATCTGTGTCTGACCTGCTATTTATCAAGCAGTTACGAAAATCCGGACCCAATAACAGGCACTATGCAGCCCTATCGTATGTGGGTTTTGTGTGTTTTTTTTTTTTTTTTTTAAAAAAGCCCCAACTGATTTGCCTAAGGTTACAAAATCTGTATCTTTTTCCATCGTCACTCTCCTAACAAATCCAAATTTTATTATTAAAGGAGGGAGAAAGAGAGGACATGGATTACGTGACCTAATCCTATACTGTATGTACTGGCTGACGCTTCCTATAGAATGAACCAGTATCAATGAGGCAAGGCAAAAAGAGAAGAAGGGGACTGCGTGCAATTTTCAGAAGAGCCCGACTGACTTGGAAGCTGGAGTCCCAGTAGATTCTGATGCGAGTTTGGCTTCTGAATATTTCAGCGGTCTTGCACTGATCTTTAGAAGTTGAATTTGGGCATCATATTCTACCACAGGTAATTTTTGAACAGCTGACTATTACTGTTCTAATCATGTACTCATGCTGTGCAAAGCAAACCAGCAAAACTTCTCTGTTCTAGAAGTTTTCAGTGTATAGTAGAAAGAACCACAGGACCAGAGATTGGTAGAAAGGTGCAAGCTCAGAAGAGTCATGTAGGTTTAATGAGCACAGAGTCTTCAAGTTAGAGCTGACTTCCAATAAACAGCTGCTAATCTGCCAGGATCTTACCCTGCCTACTCGTTATATTACCTCAGTCCAAGTAATGCAATATTGTCTAATCCATTTCTGAGCAAACAGAGAGTGACCCCAAGGAGAGTCTTTTCATTTAATTCTCAGTAAGGTGGGAGAAAAAAAGAAATGGTAAATTCGAGAGCTTGCTAAAGGCAGTTATAGCTCAGAGCTTGCCAGTGGGCTACTGCACCTTTAAGATGTTTGGCACAGAGACAGAGCACAGTCCACCGAGCCAAATCTCACACAAGCTCCTTTTATTTAGTTTGCTACTCACTGAGGGGGGAAGGAGAGCAAATGTGGCAGAAACAACGTGTGACATGAACACAAAAGAAATGCCTGAATTTCAACTAAACTCCCTAAATTCAGAGAACTTTATTGCAGAATATAAAAAGATGGAAAGAAAAGAAAAAGAAAGGTTTGTGTCTTCTGCAGTTAGAATAAAAAAACCTAATAGATTGGCTCCAGTATTTTCAGAAGCAATGACTGTAGTGAATCCAGACCTGAGTTCACTTCGATAAACAGGCATCCAGAGTAAATCTATTGACAGGGCAAGTTTGAATGTCAGATCAGAAACAGAACCAAAGAAACAAACAAGCAAGTCCTGCTAAAAAGCAGGAACAGATAATGCAAACCATTATTTTATTCCCTAAAAGGGCTAAAGATTAGTTAATGCTGAAAATGTTATTAGGATTTAGATGCCTAATGCTTTTGAAAATTCCAACCAACTTGTTACAGATCACTTTGGCATACCCTATGGCGTAAAACACCAATTAGAGGTAATTATTTTATTATTACTGAAATTTTATGAATAAATAACAGTATCAAAATGTTTCAGCTTGAGAACAGTTCAAAAAAATAAAGCTGAGCAGAGTTCACCAAAGTGATGGTTCACAATGTTTTGCAATAGTGGATGAAAAACTTCAATTTTCCAGTTTGGCTATAGTGACATATCCCTATCTCCTATCTGCTCTTTTATCAAGGAAAAGAAGTTTTGATTTACACAGAGGCACTAATAAAACTCAACATGAAAGGAAATCTGAGAAGCTTGGGATTTTCAGACACAGACCTGAGTTTGAGAAGCTGCCTTAATTGAGATGCTTCAATATCCTCAGTAAAGTATGATTAAGCTGAAGGTTGCTCAACTTCAACAGAAGATGAATTCTCTACAGTGTCCTGGTAGAGTTAGGTATCATTCCATGAGAGAAAAGGTATCAGTATTGCACTTGTTATTATATCCAACAAGCACAATATTTATCTCAATTAGGAAGCATGCTTGCTAGTATTTCTTATTTTGTATGCCAATTAAACAAGGGCAGAGCTACTTCTGAGCAACTAACCATTTTAATCACGGCTGTTCTTGCCCTAGTACTTTCTACCCTGCTATTAAAAAGGGTTAGGTATAACACCTGTTATTTCCCTAATGAAAGCAGAGCTCAAAAATGACCTCATTTTGCAAAAAAGAAATTGAAATAAGAGAAGGTAAGGGGGGCAACTCCAGGTCATCTAGTGATTCAGTGACCGAGTCATGAATGAACCTACAGTAGTGTGCTACTTTATCCATTACATCAGACCGCTACAGATTTGTCGTCATACCTTAAATACGGCAAGGTTATTTTTCTTGCAGCGGTTTTCTTGTTTGGTTTGCATCAGTCCCTAACCTTTTTCATCTCAGTATCCCGGCAGCAAAGCCCTGTAGAACAGCTGATGTATGAAACCTTGCTGCATCTTGGCACTGTTCTTACTGTGTGCGAGTGCTTTTTTTTTTAGGCACTCAGTTCTTCACACTCTTGTCCACTAAGCCTGAGGGGAAAACAAATATCTGGTGGGAGAGGCCTCTGCTTTCATTCTGTTAAAATATTCTTCGACAACCTCACCTTTCTTCTTGTTGCATTTCTTTAAAAGACATACAACCATTTTAGTGCATGCACTGCTAACGAAAGAGGCTTCAGCACTGGTTTCAGCAGAGCATTGTTTCCTTTATGCAGGGCTCTTAGTAAAGCTCTGTTATTCTTACTGTCCTAGGTACTTGCTGGAAACCATTTTAGTATGGCTGTTCCTCTATTTTTCCTACCTCTGTCACACACAGAAAAAAAATATACGATGACTTTAAACATGAAAACATCTTAGAAGATAATAAATGCTGGGGGTCTTTCTGTTTGCCTTACTTAGCAAATTTTAAAGGATTACATTCGCAAGCATTTCTCATCAACGAAGAGAAAAAGAAACTTATTTTAAAAAGCTAAAACTATATGATAGCATGATGCCTGCAGCCAGTGGTTTAAGAACCCAATCATAGATTTCATAAGACTATCTGAAGTATTGATAAGAGGATGTTCAAGTGATGATTATTGCTTAATTTTACTCTGTTGGTGTCAACAACAATATTCTATTTTATTTCACTACAAAGAAAGAATCATGGTAAAAAAGCATGTCAGAGATTAGCTGTTAGTACAATTTCAAGACTGCTCTTAAATCATTTAAATTGTATAGGTAGAACAGCAGTGAAATGTTAGAGGCTGGTGAGGTTTATTCTGAATAAACAAATCATTAATTCCCTTTTCCGTTTGCAAGGCTTGAGCCCCAGTTTCAATGCAGCCTCACTCAGATCCAGTGTACCAATCTATGACATTATTCAAAATCCTTAAAAAAATCCTATGGCCAGCCAACAAAGAAAACAAAATCAAAGTTCTGATTCTGGCTTCCCCAGTATTTCTCTCCTTCAACTTTCTCACTTTTGACAAGAAATTCATCAGTTGCTACATCCTCTTATACAGTACCTGGACACATTCAGAACAAAGTAAGTGCTGTAAGAGATCATCTCCAGCCTCTCTCCTCTATTCTGCGTTCTTTTAAAAGAAGAGAAAGGGAGGAAGAGAAATCTTCCTGAAGTTGGAACTGCCGAGTTTGAAGGGCCTGCAGATCACATTGTCCTGACTGCATGTACATTCAGAATAAGCCTACAGTATCACATTAATCTTGGACATGACATTATGTTTCAGCAACACTGCTGGAACCAATAGCCAGCAACTGTGAAGCTTTGAAATTTCAGTTTCGTATCAGCCTCAAGATTCATGCCGAGTCTATTAGAGGTATGTATCCCTTCAAAATCATTTTACAAATGCTCCTGTTTCAAAAGTGAATGGTGAAAAGCTGTGCCTCTGGATAGATGAGTTTGACAGTTAACACAGATTCCAATTTTTCCATCTTTAAGCCTTCTATACAGCTTTGACATTGTAGATTGAATGATTAAATTGGAAAAAATTGATCATACCTGGAAACAGACTGGGGTAGAAGACACTGCTGTCACAAGAAGTTGCAGCTCCTGGATAAAATTTTTTTCCCCCAATTAAGGTTTCAATTCTTCTGTTATATTAAGCATAGAAAATTAAGAATGGCCATACTGGATTAGACGAAGGTCCACCTCCAACAGCGGCCTGAGGGAAACAGTAAGAATAAGGCAAGCACGTAACAACACTTCCATGTTACACACTCACAGATTGCAGTAGCCTGCGGTTTAGCACTAATCTGAGCAACAGATTTTACCATAAACAACCTTTGATAGATTTCCCTCTTCCTCTCAGTGACTTCATCTAACTGCTTTTTCAACTTCCACAAAAGTTTGATATTCTCAGTATCGTGTGGCAAAGAAATCCACAGTTGAATTATGTGTAGAGGAAAAAATACGCCTTCTCGATTGTTCCGAATTTTCCCCATGCTACTCTCCTTTGAGGACCCTTATTTCCTGTATTATGAGACAGACTGAACTTTTGTTCTCTGTTCAATTTCTTCACGCAATTCACGATTTTACAGTGCTTTGTCGTATCCTCTAAGCCATCTCTTGCTCAGCTGAAGAGTCCTTGTCTGTTTAGCGCTCCTGTACAGAAACCATTCCCTGTCTTTGATGTCCCCTGCTGCCTTTTTTTTTTTTAGACAGTTTCTAGTTTCCTTGCATGTTACAGATCTGGCTGTGACTAATTCACATCAGCCTCAATTCTCCTCTGTAAAATGGGAGTCCTATTTACTGGCCTTTCAAGAACATTACAAAAATTCTGGCAAGGCAATGATACTAGAATAATCAGTCTAACAACCTAAAACATAAATTACACGGCATACTGCCTGTCCGCTGAAAAACAAAACTACAAACCACGAAGGACTGGTCAAGCCATCTGAAGTGGAGCACAAGGGTCCCCTTCCTGACCTACTTGGGTTTGATAAGAATATTTTATAGATTTATTTTAACCAACAAAAACACCAAAGAATCTAGAACAGAGGAAGAAGAGAGACTGCTTGGATGGCAGACCTGTTTTTTCCCCCACTCATCTTCCTCAAAGACAGGAAGGAGAAAAAGCATCAAGGTGTTCAAAACTGTTGGAGAGACATATTGACATATCATCAAAAAAGCGAAAAGTGCATTTACTTCATCTCTGAAAACGGTGATCGTAGAAAACTTGTCATCTTATTACACACGCAAATTGATGTTGCTTCTTTTCTTGCTTTTACAGCTTTTACTGATCACTTTGCCGATGCTTGGAAATCCTGATGCAGAGCAAGACAGGGCTTTTCAAGTGAAGGAACTCTCTCCTCCCCTCCTCTCCCTCCCAAGCCTTTTAAGACACACAGATCCGATAGTTAAATTCTTTGACACCAGACTCCCTGAGTGGCAAGCACAAGATGAAACAGCAAGTCTGTAATGAAAGCGTTCTTTTCAGGCTTGATATGAAGCAAATGGGAATTTTTCTATTGATTACAGTGAAAGTCTTTATATTCTCAGCTTTCATAAATTAGCTCAGTTATGATCATTTCTACAATCTATACCAGCTGAGTAGAAAAACATCTTAAGAACTAAGTCTGAAAAATCTTTTTGTCATTGTGGAAATGTCTTTCATTCCAGATCTATTTGTTTCAGTTAGTACTAACAAAAGACTTTTTTGAGACTTCAGGCCTTTGAAATAGATCTATAAGGCTAGTAAATGCCTTAGAAGGCTAGTAAACCAACTATAGACAACACAACCCATAAAATTCACTACCACCACCGAAGTTCTGATACCAAGTCTTTTGAAAAAGACTGAGTAAATGCATACAACCTGAATCAGATATTCCAGCTCTGTTCCTGCATATCACAAATCTCGCTTTTTTGTGAAAAATTTGTGGAAAGAACACACAGAGATATCTACTGACTGACCAGTATAGTACAAATAACACAGTATCACTGCACAGAAGCATGAATGTTGATTTAAAAGATTAGGTCTTCACTGAGAGAGTGTTCTAGCCCACCATCTTCCTTTTACATCTGTTAAGATCCACAGGGAAAAATACACACTCCACAGTCTAAGTGACAGAGGACCAATTCTCATGAGACGCTGTGCTGTTTTGAATACATGGTGACTTCATTTTCAATTTCTAATTGAAAACAGACAGCACCAACAGACAGCAAAGACAACAAAACTCTAGTTTCATATTCTAACAGTAAGAACAAGCATTGCTAACATTCTGCAACAGTTCACATCCTAACATAATCCTTCTTTAGTACACTGAGATCACTAGGGTTGATATTAATACACCAGTCTGAAAGTGTAAGAATTATTGCTGTATTGTACTGTTTATTTACTAGGCTGTGAAAGAGAAAGGGGTATTAACTATTCATATATATCTGACAGACTTCATTAAAACCCCACCACATCTTGATGCTAAAAGTTCTCATTTGACATGTTTTATCTCCAGGTCAACATGCCACACTTGGATCTTTCTTTTCAAATGCAATCATATTGCATTTACGGTATCTATACCTCTCCATAACAAAGATTTTAAGAGGATCACACATGGGAGTCTAACACATTAGCATTAAAAACAGTAATTATCCCTAGCATTGCTTGGGTCATTTGCTTCTCCGTCTGCTGATATCATTTTGTTATTAATTACATGCATTTGAGCAGTGCACGTTGCTACCACTGTGCTAGGTATTGTATAGTCCCACAGTAAGCAAAAAAGAGAAACCTTTTGACAATGAAACTACTATCCTCTTTATTAAATTAATAAAGAAGAAAGGCACAGAACAATCGGAACCAAGATGAAATGGTCAAAGAACACTGAAGAAGGAAAACCAAACTGTATTTACTTCTCATTTGTACTTCCCCTCTAATTTGAAAACATGTGGACTTGTCATTAACCTATTTTTTTCCCCAGTTTTTGATCAGTGGAAAAATTTAAGACAAAAAAGGCTTTTTTTTAAAATAAAGCCTCTAAACATAATGAAAAAGACAGAACATTTGGCTTTAATAAAACAGTACTGTATTTTAAACCAAATGTTTTACAAATCTATCATTTGCAATGTGCATGTCAAGGAACTCTAGGCACTGACAAGGATGAGAGGTACAAGGCTCATGCTACCGTAAAAAAAAAAAAAAAAAAAAAAAAAAAAAAGAATGAGCCCTTGCTCTATTTGAAATGCAAAGAAAATGAAGAAAATCAATCTCTCACAGGGCGGCTGTGGCAAAGCCAACAACTGAATCTACAAGGTACAGCGGTAGCTCTCCCTTTCCATTGCTGGCACCAAGGAAAAAAAAAAAAGAAGCTTTTTCCAAATACTACTTGAAAAACTTTCTGCTACCCTATCACTCCTCTCTAAAATTAAGAGGGAAAGCTAAATTTCAAATAATCATCTTTTACTGAATAAACAATTTCATCTGCTTAAAGACAACATTTGTCTCCCTCCTTGCTGCAATACTCCTGATTTCATCTAGCCAAAAGCTTCTGGCTTGAAAAAAGTAACTCTTACAAGGAAAGCAATAGAAGCAGCCAATCTATAATAAGCAGCCAAAGGAAAGGACAAATATTTTATGTATTTTTTAAATCTTTCAGAAAACAGCTCTTTCTGGATGGATGCAGAAGCAAAGTTCTAAATATTTTAAATAAAACCTTTAAGCATGCCTTTATTTTAAGAACAAAAGATTGAGTTTTAAGAGTTACAGGTATAAGAAACACAATTTTTGTTTGCCATGAAGAAGAAAATGTACTCCTCATAAATAATACAATAAATAATTTCCCAGTGCCCTTATAGTTGGGTAAGCCTTTCAAACAATCCGTTTCGTCTCCAGGAGCACTTAGCCTTGTCCACCTTGCCTAAATCCTTTGGGCCTATGGGATCCATTTCATGCCTCACCCCTTGGGAAAGATAAATTATTCACAAAGACAGAGTGCTTAAGAAAGTGAGTTCTGAAGATTTTTGTTAACTTGGTTTGAAAATCAACCGATACAGATTAAAGGAACTGGACTAGCTGATACGAAAGCCACTTCCATTACTTCACTGTGCATTGGCCAAGAGTTTCCGCAGGTACAGCCCGAAGGTTAAAGCATTGAGCTGAAATTCAGAACACCTAGGTTCAGCTGCAGACTCCCTGCATGATTTCAAACTAATCACTCAGTCTTTCTCCCCCTTTTAAAGAAAAAGGGTACAAATTCCTTTCTCTTATTTGTTCGACATGTTTAAGTTCAGAACTCCTCAAAGATCTGAATAGATAATTGTAACATACTGGGCACAGCTAGGCTCTGATCTTAGATACAGGTGTACTAAGTATAAGAACATAATAAATAGTGGTGAGGCCACAGAATTTAATAAAAAGCTTCATCTACACACTTGTTTTATAAAGTAACTCATAGATTCACACCACAGAATTTAAACTATCTCATATCCTTCCTATAGAATGCTTAAAGGACATGTAAAAAGAAATGTAATCTATAAACCCTTGTCACATTTCAGAGCAACTGTATAGCACTTGTACCTGGGCACGTTCCCCAATTATACATCTTTAGACTGACAGAGCGTGTTAGTCAGGATGTCATACTGTGGCTGAAAAAGCATTAGATAAGGGCTGCTCTATCGCCAATGCAAATATGATAAAGGTCTATTATTATTAAAAAGACACCTTGTTTATAACAATATGCTGTAGAGATAAAAGGGTTATCCACAAGTAACACTGGGCTGAAACAAGGGCAAGAGGTTATACACGAGCCTGGAGGGTTTGTTTACATTTTGAAAGGGCAGAGGTGATACGAAGAGGGTGATAAGACCTAGCATACAGGTCACTTGAATTGCAGTCGGAGGACCAGGAATGCACTGCAGAACTTTGGCAGATCACCTTACTTCTCTATTCTAGTATCTCCTTTTCTGCTTTAGCCATTCTAGGTGCAAGTACTTTGGCCACAAAGCAACTTGTTTTATTGTTAACATTCACCGAGTCAACAGGACCCAGCTTCAGCATGAGAGTACAAGATGAATTTCATAAATGAAAACACAGGAGATACTGTAGCTGGTAAGATACACCATGAACAGCAGAAGCTCTCATTAGGAGACACTCTTCCTCAGCCCTACCAGCGCAGACTCCCTTTCCTTCCAAAGACATGGACGCAGACCAGGCAGGATTTCTCCTACAGTATACTCGAGGGATATTTCAACCTATTCACTAGCATTAGGATAGCAGAAGAATACCATCGGGGAAATTAGCAGACAAATAAAGATAACAGCAAGGAATTATTAGAATCATGAAAGAGGATTAGCTATACTGAGCTTAATAGGATCACATATCACCTAAGCCAGAAAATGTAAGCAAACATGGGTAGCAAACAACACTCTCCCTTACTCCCCTCCCAAAGGCAGATGTTGTAGCTACATTCAGCCATACCCTTGGCATCTCTTTAGAATAAATGCGGCCATTTGAGGTTTCTAGAAAATAATGACTTACCCTAATTACTCTAATGAGGATTGTACTTTGCACTCCCTGGACTTCCCTCTTGCTAGATTTCTTTCCTCTTTAATATAAAAACCTGTTGCTCGAGGACCTAAGTTTAATGAGTTTGATGGTATCAGTCCAGTTTCTCTTGGAGCAATCTCCATAACCAACAAACCCAAACACTAATTAGGCCCCCTGTTGCTACTGTCTGCAGTAAAGCCAAGGACAAAACAGATATTAACCTACCTCCTTTTTTATTGCAATCTTAAAGTGATCCCTACAGGTTTAAACCGGACTACAGTTGCAAAGGGTTTGGAAAAAAACAGTACATTCAGAGCCCTCACCACAGGCTGGGAACAGATCAAATATTGTTAGGTCTGATTACTTATACCAATTGATGACATATCCCAATGCAATCATAGCTTCAGTAAAGGTCGCTGCAGTGCTTTGACACTGATGAGAAGACGACAACCCCCCATATTTCCTGAGGCAGCCAGCCCCGCACAGGGCATGAACAAGACCTTGAGGGGACGACAACAACAACCACCACCCAACAAAACAACAGCAAAAAAAGCCCCAAACCAATGTAGTAGGGAATTCTGTTAGTATCAAGAGAGGATTTTTCTTTTTGTTTTAAACTCAAAAAGAACAAGAAAGTTTCCAGTGTGCCAAGAATTTGTCTCAGGTACTCTGACGATTCCCCTTCCAAGGTGATAGAGAGCATTCATACCTCTAAAGCGTCTAACCTTCCTTGTGTCCACTCAAGACTTCTGAGGTTGAAGAAGGGGTGGCAGCGCTAACGGTATGCCTGCTACCCAGCCTCTCAGTTCAGAGCCACAGTTGCAGCTAAACTTAATTCTGGCAAGTGTAAACTGTGGTGCTGAGGAGCAGATAACACTGCCCGTTCTGCTGCCTCCCTCTGCTTTTAGCACAGTCGTCTTCAGCGGCAGATAAAGTAGGAGATAAATCAGCTCAGCATAAATCACCAGAGCTTGTGAATCAGAGACCCTTGAAGACATTCTTACTAGTACTTGGCTGCTTTCTCATGCTGGCCCCAACCCAGCAAAGCACATGAAGGAAGGAAGGAAGGCAGCATACTGCTAAAATATTATTTAAACTAACTGGTGTTGGGTTTTGGGGGGGAGAAGGGCACCCCATGAGTAAATGCCATTTACAGAAAGCAATGACCACTCAAAGTTTGAAAATCAGCCTCTGGTAAATTATTACAGATGGGGTTGTTCAAAAATAAAATAAAAACCCTATTCCAGATTAGTAGCCTCTTCTGAAAGTCTCATCCCCTCCAAATGTGAAAGAACTGACCTCACTTTTACTAAAGTATTGCATGCAATCTGAATAGAAAATTAATGGGACAAGGAAAGGTAGTCTTTGCACACATTATGACAACTACTCTGAGCGCTAGAAAAAAAATTTCTATGTGTTTTCTAGTATGACTATAATTTTTGCTATGATTTTTGCAGTAACAGCACTTAGAAAAATAAAAGAGAAAGGGATTATATTGTTTTAAGCATTGTTTTAAAGAATCCTTGCTCTTAGGAGGTCACAAAGCAGCATTTGGAGAACATGCAATAAGAGTTATACAAGAAACAAAAGAGGTCTTGGAAGACAAACTAATAGCAGACAGGTGTATTTGCATTAATTAATATAGTCAGTGGGGTTTTCTTAGCAGTCATTGGAAATTGCCAGCTAACCAGAACCAGATGGTAGTCCTCACCAGGCACCACAGCCATGTTCTGTACTCATTATTCATGCGCAACTCCTAAGTCAATGAGAACACTGAAAAAACAACAAATGCCCGCTACAAAATCCAAAGACTTCAACAGGAATTCAACAGTGAAAGCAGAGCCTGTTTCTCAGCTATGCTACAGTCTCTTTAGGAGTAAAGAGTGGGTATAAATTTAAGTACAACAGAATTCAGGTCAAAGGGTAGAAAACAGCAGTTGATGTCCTCCCTGATACAAAGCCCACTGAAGTCGGTAAGAATTTTGTAACAAAACTGAAGGTACAATATAGCAGTAAATGCCAGGAAGAATGTATCAGTAAGTGCCTGATACAACAGCAGCTATAGATGTTAGGCAGTGGTAGTTTCAGGAAGAGGAAAAATATCCTGTTTGAGATGGACTGTTTTGAACCTTCCTTCGAAGAGGCTGATTAACCACCTCAGGATGTTTCTGTACATTGTGTAATGGGGGGAAGAAAGGCTTGGAACATGAATATCCACTTGTTTTCTTCTATTACAGCTCTACGCTGTTCAGAATCTACCAGTTCATAATCTCCTTTCAGAAGATTTAGCTGGATTTATACGGCTGAAGGAAGAGTAGGTGCAGTGGGGATGGGAGGAGTGGGGAGGAAGCAAAACCTTTAAATTGCCATCTATCATCACAGTAACCGAAACCTCAGGCTGGTGAGTTCAGGTCAGGATTTGTTTCCGATCTGCGTTAGGAGCAACTGCATGATTCTGGGGAGTGGTAATGAGGTACAGAGCCTTTTACCCTCTAAGACACCAGTTCAAAGCAAGGTCATTAGTGCTTTAAGCAATAACGGGGATGGACTGGAAACAGATTTTCCTTCCTGATCCAAAACCAAAGCAGAGTTCTGCTTCAAAAGGGTACGTTGCAGTGCCCCCAGCTCCCCTCCTCTAACGGTGCAGTGAGAGCTCCCCCTCCTGTTTTTCTCTAACCACTAGTTATAAATTGTTACAAGCTGTAGGGGCTTACACGCAATAAAAGGCACGCTGCTCCTGCCTGGCATTGTCCCTTCAGCAGAAGTCATAGTTTCTCCAGGTACTAACAACTGTTTGTACATCTCCAGACAGATTCACTCAGAATACTTTTTTTTTTTTTTTTTTAAAACATAACACTCTATGTAGACATGTTATCAAAGCTGGTAGTCTGTTGCATCTTCGTAATGGATACAATTCTCTGTTTAAATAGAGGCTCAAGAAATGAAAACCTTAGATATTTGCAGGAGCATGAAGGATATGGATTCTACTGATTTAAAAGGAATCTAGGAGCTGATTTGCATTGATAAAAAATTATAGCCAGTCAAAAATTTTCAGGCTGCACTGGAATATATCTTAACATGCTAAATTAATAACAAAAATATAACATTTCACTTGAATGGATCATTTTTTCCTCTCAATTTCTATGAAAAGCTGTGCAAGTTTTTTGGTCCCATCAAAATTCTTTCAGTACAATCTTTTTTTTTTTTTTTTTTTTAAACCATTCCATTTTGCAGATAATTCCAACCACTCATTATCATTTGGGACAGGAAGTATTACAAAATATCAGATTCCAATGCAAGAGAAATTCTAAGCTTCAGCTGTGCTGAAACATGCTCAGTTTAGAGGGGAGACAGATTAAGGAGCAAGTCCACAAAAGGAGTAAAAAAAAGCTTTGAAAGTTAAATCTTACTTCCATTCCCATCCAGGTATTTATTGCCACAGTTTAGATCCTTAAAAATCTTCTCTCAGTCACAGTATATCGCACAGACTCCTCCAGTCCCTCAATAGAGGTGGTTCTTCTCTTCTTTAATATCAACTTTTTCTCTGTTTTCATACTTCACATTAAGAAAGGTTTCCCTTAGTCCTTCAGCCTCAGCTGAATTCTTTCCAGTTGTCCAGAGTAAAAAAGACTCTAAACACCAAACCTTACAGCAGTCAGCTCTGCGACCTCTAAACCTGTGACCCTTTTGTGTGACGAGATCATGCCAAAAGCATGAAGTAACAAGAACTAACAGGGTCCTTTGATTCCCATGCTTCCCTCGCATTTGTTGCTGCAGATTACTGAACAGCCTGACATGTATTCAGCTTTCTGTACGTGAAGACTGCTCTGAGAGTAAAGTATAATCCTTACATGATCTGATGAATTGGAGATGTAATATGCACTCTGCAGCCCCTCCCAAAATCAGGCATATATAAAGTAAAAATGAGATGCCATGTTAGCCTTTTCAAGGATCAAACAACTATAGCTCCGTAAATTAAGACATCCCAAAGCTGACATTTACACAGTCTCTTTTATCAGTAGTAATGCAAATACAGTCTACAAAAGATGATTGAGTTTTCAAGGTTAATGAAAAGAAAATTCATACTTCACATGTCAGCTTTTTGGCTCTTCCTTGCAAATGATTCTTTACTCTTGACATCCACATTTACTGGGGATCCTTGTGTACGAAGAACTAGACAGAGAGGTACCAAAAAACCTCCCAATTTGGAACAGTTCAACCTTTCACACACTCCATCCTTCCATTACAGAGTATAGTTTGACATTCTCCTGGTGTGAATGGGGTGAGTTAGCAAGAATCACTCCTAGACCAGATCAAGTTTGCTCACACAGATCTGAAGTGATGCTTTTGCTCTAAAGCCAGTTTAAGAGCTGAATTATTATCTTCAAAGCAACACACTAGGCTCAGGATATTGAAAATATCACAAAGCTCCTAGCTGAAGTCAACTTTATCCTCAAGCACAATGGCATTTTTCTCCATAGAGGAGAAGTAATCTGCACAGCAGATCTTTTTCATAGCAACTAATTTCCACAGGGCTGAGAAAATTGTAAACCACTCCATCTTACATGCTTACTGCAAAAAGTGTACCCTTACACTTGCAATCTGTAGCAAGCACATTTGCTGAAAGTTTGGGGGGGAAAAAATCTCAACCTCGTGACTATCAGAATTCTCCCAGACAGCGAGCAGCTTCTGCAGAGAAAGAACATTCTAACTACTTCAAGTTTATCACAAAAGCAGTTCTGGCAAACTGAAGGACAAGATTTCTGATAGGTCCCTGAATATACATGCAAAATGTGCACTTTCCAATAGCCAGTATTTGTCAACCATGGGAGTATTCAGGACTTCAGAAATGAATATAATTACCTCAATATATGATTTCATCAATGTAACTTCTACCATTATCTCCCTTTCCTTCTTCTGTCAGGGTCATAAACTCTCATGACCTCCTCTGGCAAAGTTATAAACAAATACAGGTAAGTCTTTGCAAGAGCAGAACCCAATTGTGCTTTTGTTTTCCTTATTATGTCACTGCAATGGTGCTATGCCGTTTAACTTGAAAAGCCAGCTGTACATTTCATCTGAAGGTTGAAGGTGAACACAAAATGAAGTAATGTAGATTGCACTGAATTTTAAATCTCAAATTGACAAGCCTTACATGTTTCACATTTAGTCTAGTTGACTGGTTTTAAGTCTCCTGAGTTTCAGTAAATATATCCAGATTAGGAAGAGGTTAAAAAGAAAATCATGAATTACAAATTCAAGAACATGCTTGTTACCCTGGCTAGCCTGTGCAGGAAGGAGGAAATGATGTTCTCTTTGCGTTCCAAAGCAGTTCTGTTCTGCAGGCAGCGTCAGTATCAATTAGAAGCATGATCTGTGTTAGGTTTTTGTCAATACAGTAACAAGTTCAGAGAATGCTCTTCAGCTACAGTGAATCAGGGAATCAGCTTTTGGAAAGACAAATCTATATACTCACTAAAATTGATCAAAAGCAAATGAGGGAATTACAGGAAGTTTCTGAACTGAATGTATATATCGTGCACATACCTAAGCTTCGAAATCCAATTACAGAAACTAAATGACCATAAAGTTTTCTATTATAAGATACATAGAAATCATTTTCCCTACCTTCCCCTGCCCCAATAAAACAAATTTCTATTACTTTTTCCTAATCAACAAACTTGATCTTTTATCAGAGTTTTTCAACTGTCTACAGCCTGTTTCTTCAGCTGTCTACAGCTTCTTTAAGTTAAAGACTATATCATAACTGCAGAACAATGTAACAGAGGATTTCGGTTTCGGTCTCAGAAGCTAAGTTCAAAATTCAGGGACTTCATTTTTTCTCACTTATCCTTCCACAACTGTTCATGTCTTCTATATTGCATGTTTACTGAGTAAGTAAGAGAGGACTCATTCAGGCACAATCAACATGAAACATCAGTTGCCACAAAACTATTTATCAGAAACAGAAAGGATGCTTTATGATGCTGTGTCACTCCTACTTAAAAGCTAAAGAACTTGCTTCTTTCCTAAGCTCACTTAGCATCAATATACAGACAGCAGCTGAAAGACTGACAAACGCCAAATATGGTTACCTCTCGCAGCAGTACCAACTTGCACAATGCAAGTCACAATTCATTGTTAAGTGGAGATAATCTGGAACAAAGAATGAAACATTGTAAATGGGTAGGACAAATTTTTCAGGGATACTAAAACTTGTACTGGTTTACCACTGCTTCCATAAAGATCAAAAAGTGGTTTTGCCATTCACTTCAATCAGAGCAAAGGTGCACAGTGACAGTGAAAGCTGCAAAAATCCCCCCGCACAGTAATTTATGACGTTGCAGCAACTGCTTTGTCTTGCACCAAGGCCCCATTGTGTTAGATGCTTTACTGACACACATCCCAAACACACTGTCCCTACAGGGGGGGATCTACATTTCAATATGTGCAATACAATATAGAACAAAAAAAATGAAAGCAGTACTGTAGTGCCTTATGTTTTTAACAAAAGGCTATTACTTTTTTATTATTACATTCTCTAACAAAGATCCTTAACAAGAGGTCTCATATTCTGTCTGAATGCATCAACTTTTGATACAAAATAAACTCATTCTGGCTTATCAAAAAGACAGGACCCCCAGCGGTGTTGTATATCCCCAACTATATCACAACGGAGAGGTGGTTTACGGTTGGTTGAGCAGAAAGACTATCATAGCATCATGGATGTCAAGCATACACACCATTAATTCCCTCCTCCCTCCACCGTGCATAAGCTTCCTACAGCCAAGATCACCACAGACATATCTCCTAACCACAGGTCCGACAATGCTGCTTTCATTTCTATTTAGAAAAATACCCTAACTTTCCTCATTATCTCAGGGAAAGCAGAAGGGGATGACAGTGGCTAGAGAAGGGGCCTCATTCAAGAAGCTACGGTTAGAGAATCAGACAAACCAAAACAACTGAAATCTACAGTTCTACCTATATGCTTATTAGCACAAGGATCTGTTTTGTTGGGCACTTGGGATAACAAGGTATGTTATTCACCTGGCCAATGAGTTTCTCCAGCAGAATTTGAACTGCACTAGGCTTTTAGCAGCTCCTACTTCCCTTGCCTGAGCACAGAACTTTAAAAAACAAAGAAGTCGTACAAAAAGTTCATAAGAAATTTCCGGTTTGACCACAAGAGGATGAAATATTTCAGTGGTATAAAAATCTTTAGTTCAACTGACAATCAGGTAGACAGGCAGTGCTGCACCAGCTGAGTACCTGGCCTAGCACTGCAACTCGCTAGCAGGCAAAAAGATTTATCACCAAGTTGTAACACTTTCCACAAACAAATCTGGCTGTTAAAATCAAGGTCAAGACCATGACCTTAATGTAAGTACTCTATAAGCACTTAGTATAGATACTTGAGCAGATATGTGAATACAATACTTTTTTCACCATAGCACACCTGAATCAGTGAGGGGCAAGATGTGCAGTCAGCGTAGTGGTGCTGCCAAAAGCCCCTTGGATATACAGGCATACCTCGTTTTATCGCACTTTTTTTTTTTTTTTTAAACAAGTCGAAGGTTTGTGGCAACCCTGCATCGAGCAAGTCTATCGGCGCCATTTTTCCAACAGCGTGTGCTCACTTCATGTCTCTGTGTCACATTCTGTACGTTGGTTTTTTTAGACATAATGCTATTGCACACTTAATAGACTACAGTATAGTGTAAACATAACTTTTATATGCACTGGAAAACCAGAAAATTTGTGTGACTCACTTTATTGTGATATTTGCTTTATGGCGGTGGTCTGGAACCGAACCCTCAGTATCTCCAAGGTAGCCTGTATATGGATGTGCTAGCAAGAGTACGTTAGCTGACATGAGAAGACAATTTTCATTTCTGAGACAACTTTTCAGATTTCAAACCTTTCAGATTTTTTGCAGAACAGAACTTACATGCCATCAGCGATGGATCCAGATCTGAAATTATCACTTACGGGATAAGTTGGGAGGACACAGACTTTGCAGTCCAGTCACCACAGAACTGGTTTTAGCTAAAGAACCACAACACCAAGTCCCCTGTTTCACTTATCCATCGGCCATTTGTCTTTCCAGATTGCTTCTAAAGGAAGGAACTTGAACTTCCATCTCTGACAGCCAAGATCAGTGTCCTAGCTGATCAAGTTTTTGAGCACAAGATTTTATTTCAATGGCATCTTAGATGGAATTAAGACATTCCCACACAGCAAGATATACTGACAAAATTACCGCATTTAAAACATTACAGTCACATCTAAGCTGCCTCAGCTACTCCTAAGCTTTCTTTTATAGGTATATAAAATCTATATTAGAAAAGCATTCTAAGCTTTTTCTCTCAGTCCTCCCTCTTCCTCTTTTAATGCAATGCAGTTGGGACTTCAGTTTTATACCTCTACCAAAAAAGGCATTTTCAGTTATCAGAGGAGAAAAAGAGAAAACAATATATAGAGCTGCCAAGGTTACCGACAATCCTTCCTGAAGAGACAAATGAAACTGATTGGGAGGAGAGAGGCATAAAAAGATACTCAACTCTAACTTGATTTTTATCATCGTCTTATTGCAGATGTGACTTGTCCTGGACACGTTTTTTTCTTCCAGGAAATTTAAATCAATTTGTATTCATCAGAATTCTTCATATGCTGTCGCACAAATATAAGATTCAAGCAGTACACATGGAATTGTCCTAACCTTTGAAAGTGTAGATCTGCTAAAGCTTCTACAAACCAGGTTGTATTCAAATGATACAAAGAGGTATATCTATACCTTCTCAGAAATCTTAAGGCAGAAATAGCAAACCTAGAAATAAGACTTTTTTTTTCTGCCACATGAAAAAAGATGCCATTCATCCTAACCCTAGTGAAATGAATTGGCTGTTGTGCCTGAACCTTACACTGTAATTTCTTAACTGGGTGTCATAAGCCCTCTACTGCAAACAACTTATTCCTCCTTGTCTCAGAGACAGAGAACAGCTATTTTAAAACACAAAGATCAAAGTTTTCCCACCATGGAAATCTAAGTGGTTTTGATCTATATCTATCCAGTCAACACTGAAAACAGGTTTCAGGTACAATGGTACAATTCACAAAATAATCTTTCAAACAACCAGACTACTGCTGTACTGAAATTCCTAATAGTTTTCTAGTTACTTTCTAGTATAGAAGATTGTTATGAGAGGGATCATGATATCTATCTACAATAGCAACCTAGAAATGAAGAAACTCAGCTGGGTTTGCTTTACAGATGATGCAATCTATGTCTTTATATGTTTATATCCTCATAGCATCAGAGCTCTATTAAGTCAATATTTTTAACATACTGCTGGATGAGTAGGGAAATATTTTTGTTTTAATTTTGTGCATCATGTTCATGTCTTTCTCTTTTTTCAGGGACAGAGAGATTAAGAGTTAAAGCTCAAGATCACATTAGCAGTCTGTGGCAGAGCAAGGCAGGAAACAGACTGGATCTAGCTAGTGGTGCAGAAGCAGCAATGGAGCCCTTTACCTATGACATGATACAGGAGAGCACACTGCACGCTGGTGGAGTTAATATGAGGGAAAGACTGAAGCCCCCTGTAAATCCACACCTTAACAGAGTAAGCAGCTGACCCAGAGCTCATCAATCCCAGTTCACAGTGTTAATTAAAAGGCCATCCTTTGTCGCAGAAGATTGATCGAGAGAGGAAATAGAGGCAGTAATTGATTATTAGAGTGAACACTGACATTGACCTCAGCAAGTAATGGCCATCTAACCCATCAGCTAGATGCAGAGAGTTCTGAGCTGTCCTCCTCATTCAAGAACCTCTGCATTTGTCCATGTCCTCAATCTAGTAACCCCTGCAATGACGCGAAGCAGCTGCTGTACCAGGTACCCCACATCTGTTACCTTCTGAAGACGCTTATCAATTTCAGGATCAACGTAACAGTCATCTCTCAAAGAATAACGATTGCTTCACTACCACACCAACCTATCTTCAAAGGAATGGACACGAACACCCCCTTCCCCCACTTGTACACAAATATTATTTTACATCCAGTGTTTCTACACAGTATCCCCCCTAAGACACTGGTTAATTTGAGCGGAAAGCCCTGCAGGAATAATTTCTGGTAGTGGAGACTGATCAAGGAATTGCTTCAGATTCCTAGCCACTGACAGCACAATACCTATGATTTTACAGCACTGATTTTCAAGCAGGTGGCGTGGACCGCTGGATACTAAATTTGTTTGCTGCTAATAAGACTGTTTGTCTTAATTACCTTTCACAGGCCTCTCGGAAACAGTCTAAAGATCCCAGGCTGAAAACCACTACACCACATAAATAGTGCTGTAACCAAAATAGCACTCTACCATCAATGATCTTCAGCGCTAGAAATTAGGGTACTCAATTTCCCATCACTAAACTCATTTTTTCAGGCTATATTCCAGACTCTCCTTAGGTTTCAAAGGCTTACCATCATGTAAACAGACAGGAAGTCATTCCCATGGAGTTGTCACGGCATGAAAAATCAGTGGTTTTTAGGATTGCTTTTGCCATCTCAAGCCATAGTTAAATTCAGCACTGATATGTGTGAAAAAAAAATCAATTCTCTACTATAGCTGCATCTTAAAGTAATAAAACAAAACAGAAACTCCACAAACAAAGAAAACCTTGTTTTCTCAGTAACAGAGACTATGGAAAAAAATGGTCAGACAGCTCCGATTCAACAGTATTCAACAAAGTTCTATTTGATAATATTTAATATAACACAACAACAAAAAAAAAAGAGCCAGAAAACTACTAGCATGATAGAAAACAATGCACAAAGTATCTGGGAGAGGCAGGGAATGCAATTCTCCATTCTACTCTGGATAACGGCAGAGAAGAGTGGTGCCATAAGCTGACTCAAAGTAACCCAGACTTGATGCAAGCTTAAATTTACTCCATCTTGAAGACATTTTTGCATTTATACACTGGAGCCTTCTCATGGATTTTCACAAACAAGGAATTCCTCCTACACTGTCCATTCAACTTCTCCCTCCAGGAGTTCACCAATTCCTTCAGGCTCCTTGTCTCCAACAGTGTGCTCCCCACTGCTGTCTGAATCAGGACAAACAAAAAAAAACAGCAATACCAGGAATTTTTTCAGTATTTTCCATTCCCTTTGATAATATTTTATGTTTTTCGCATGGTTGATAATACGGTTAGTACTTTGATATCATGAAGAATCAGTCCCTCAATCTACAAAGAAATGTACAGTGAGATTGACAGAAGATTTAGACTTGCAATCAACTAGAAAGTACCTCATGCCACCATGTACTGACTCAGTCTGTCTCCTGCAGAATGAACCTCCAAAGGATGCTTCAGTAGGCCATCTGGAAAATGTCCATTTCATCTTCAACTTAGTTAAACAAAGAAAAAGCCTGGCATCATAAAGGAATTTCATGACATTATACGAGTTCCATTATTCAGAATCTAATTGACATTGCAGGGACAGTCTTTTAAATCTGGCCATGGGGGAGGGGGAGAAGGAGACAATCACTCAAACCCTAAATCAGAGTCCCAGATGTTATTTATTATTCTATTATTTAACACAAGTAATTTGATTTTCCTAACATGCCCAGTAAGGAACAAAAGAGGACATCCTATTGTTATAGTTATGTTTTGTCTTTAATCACAACACACTTAAACTAATAATACTGCACAATCACATCACTGTAATAGCTGATCTCACAAGCCCAAAATTGTTAAACTCATTGTTGAAAAAAATGTTAGTCAAAACCTTAAGTAAAAAGATTTTTTTTTAATCATCAAAAGCTTTAAAGCAGTGGCTATTCTTCCACTTTTTTAATAATTTAGAGGCTATTTCCAAAGTTTTCTGTATAAGCATATGCCTTTAAAAGGTCAAAGGAGTAACATCCATTTTCCATATAACACGTCAGCAATTCCCAAACTTCTTATATCACAGATATCTGGCAATCCTCCACACATTTCCTCTTGTCCATCCTTCATCATTTTTAAAACTTTTAATTTAAAGTACCATAAGGGCAGCCTGCTTATACAAATTCCCTGTCATAGCCTTGCTGACTGCCACAGTGGGAGAACCAATTCGGCTCTATCCATAAGCAGACAACCAAGTCTAAGCCTCGATTTTATTTGATCTACAGGTACCACAACAGTAGGTTATGCCAGATAACTTAAACACCATCTTCAGAAAACTAGTGTTCAGGGGGATATCTCAAATGAAAAAAGCCCAGGAAAGATCACATAGATCACTTGCATTTATCATTATGGAGCTTGATCCTCTTCTACATCATCCTGGTATAAAAGCAGTACATAAAAGAATTAACTGTTCATAGAAGTCATTAACATCTACTTGCTAGTCCCATTACCTTTCAACAGGGGTAAGATGATGACTTTTGTATAACTGAGAAGCAAATATAACTGAAGAGCAGATGATTTGGCATGAAGGGGCAAGTAAGAGATAAGAAAATATACTTTATACATTTGCAGGTTACCTAATGATTCTATGATCACAAAAGTAGAAGTAACCATGTAGCGTGAAATTCCACTATCTAAAAATATTGGAACAGTTGAGTGGGATATGAGCATGGAACAGATAGAAAATATATTTCACTCCTCCTCCATAAGCAGTGATGAAATGGAAAGTACACACAGAGATGCCCAAACTAGTTCAGGTGCTGAACACAGCATAGCCTTTTAGTGAGACATCTGCAGATACCTCCTTCTTTCCAACAGTAGCTAATGTAGCTACCATTTCAAGTGATCACATTAGTTAAATCACCCTGACCTGGATATTTTCTGCATATTATTGCTCTGGGCAATGTAGACACAACTTCAGCAAGCAAAAAATTAACAGCAGCAATATTTTGTGTTAATAAAACTAAAGTCTTCTCATTTTAATTTGCATATATTTAATCTTAATTACAATTTTATGTTTCTTTCAAGTAAGGGTTTTAGCATATAAATACTATAATATAAAAATAAAATAATTTAAAAACAGTCATTCCCAAAATCAAAAGTAAAAATATTTTGATCTTTAAGGGAAAACACTGAACAGCAGAGCTGCAGAAAACTTTCAATTTTCTGCACTAGATAAAAGAATCAGAGTTTTTACATTATTAATACACTGGAAGTCACACTTTGACACAACCATATGCTATATGCTCCACTGGATATCCAGAAAACACATCAAGCATGCGTTTCAATCAGAGTGTAGAAACGCATTTGACTGAAATGGAGGACATTACATGTCTGTGTGTTTGTACATGATGAATTAGATTCGATAAGTTTTACAAAATCTTTTTTAAACTACTATTTGAATAACCAAGACCCAGTTACATAACGAAGTTGCTCTTGTGATAAAGAATTAAAAATTATGTTCAGTGTTTGAGGCTGTCTCGAGGAGGTCTCTTGCACAAAATTATCTAGGAAACATGAACTATTATATATCATATTAAGTTCATAATTTTATTTTTCCACTTTTCAGTTTTCAAAGATCCACCCCAATGTCATTATACTAAACAAAGTCTTTTTGTGTTGAAACTGTTATAAAAAGGGTTAGCCACACAACTATACCTCAGGTAAAACTGGCTCACGCTACTCAAACTCATATTGCATGTGACCTTTTCCATCTTTCCAGTCTGATTTATTTTTGGACACTTGCAGATCATGTAGGATTTGCAGGCACTAGAGGGTGAATGATCAGAATAAATGTTGATCACAGAGAAGAAAAGATCCATACTTCTAAAGAGAGCAAATATCAATCTCATAATGGAAACAAATCTGACAAATCTAAATCAGCTAAAGCAAAGCTGAAGCACCTCCTTTCCATTTCACATATAATCTCTCTTAGAGTAACTAAAATATGTTTGCAAGGATTTGTTTGCTTTTTCGAGTTTGAACATTTAAAAAAGTACTGATAGTCCTTCCAATATTTAAAAGATTTTTCAAGGGAAACAAAACAGGGGTCTGGCGTTACTGAGTCTTGCCATCTTGACACACAGTACTTCTTCATTGGATATTAAGATACAGTGATAACTAATAAAAGCCAATCTCTTCAAATTGAACAAAGACAAATAAGAGAAACAACTGTAATTTATTGTCTGGTAGATGAAAAAGATTCGCCTTGTGACTTCATCTATCCAAAAAGCACCATCTTCCACACACGTTTCAGCACTCAGCTATTCAAATGAATCTGACTCAGCTGACTTGGGACAGGAACACTTGAAATTTTATATCAGTATTATGCTAAATGTCACTGTGAAAGACTATTGTCCAACAGTTGCAGACAGAAAGTTTAAGCATCAACATTATTTGTTCTATTTCTAGCAAGCCCTCCTAGTCACATTCCTATAATTCCTCTGTGGTATTTGAATAGCAAAGCGTAGCAATGATGTGGCTCTGTCTGTTGAGCTTTAGGCAACTTTTTACATTTCTCTGTGCTAATGTGTTCCCGTTTCTGGAAAAAATAAATAAAAAAATTGCCTAACTTGCCTATTAATCCTCATTGAGCTGTACAAAATGAGTTTCAATCTTCATGTGAACAACGGGAGGACAGTTTTTGATTCACACCCTTTTTTACTTTGATCGATCAGCTTTTTCTGCTTAAAAATTGCTTCATTGAAAGAAAACCCAGCTGGCTTCTAACATTTACCATGGCATCACTGAAACAGAAAATATTGTATCTGAGCTCCCACATATAGTTGCTCATGAGAAAAACTTAATGATTTAAAAAATATATTAAAAAAAAGGCAGAAGAAAACCTACTTTCTTCCACTTCTGAAGAATACCAAAGACAGAGCCTTGTCCCTCACTATTCTGCGTAGGGAGCTGCTCATACAGGTACCTTGCTCAGTTCAGCCTTGTCCTCTGCAGAAGGGCTGTACCACGGTTCCCCTTCCAAGGCAAGACGACCCACATTTTTCACCTCCTTCTACAACACATTTGGTATTTTCAGGTATCAACAGGTGTTGTCTCATTAACACTTCAGATGAAAAGAGCCCTAGTTTCAAACACCTCGCCTATTCTGTGATGCCATTATGTAGAAGCAAATAAACAAGTGCTGCTGTAGGGCCTGGCTTGGTCAGTAAGTACTGATGGCTAAAGGTAGGCATCTTTCCCCACATTTGTGTAACTAACTGTGGGCAAAGAGTAAACAAAACACAGCTTAAGAATAAAGAAGCTGCTCATCTGTCTAGGAAGAAATGAAAGATGAATGAGAAAAACTATGCATAAAATCCATAAAACTCACTATTCTGAAGAATCAACCTGTAAAATAATTTAGGATTAAACAGTAAGGATGAAGAATAACGGTGAAATTTTCAGTAGTGTATTCGAGTCTTAAGATCTTCCAACAATACAAAGTGGTAACAGTCAAAGCCGTACAGCTGTGGCTACTCTGTAGTGAAGTAATTATACAGATACAGTTAATCATACACAAAAATAAACAGTATTTGTACAACTGCAGCAAGACTAAGGCATACTGATACTACTTGCACTCTTTTTTTTTTAAATCGTATCATTGGTACCTACAACAGTACCAATCCACACAAAGACTTTAATCAATATTCTTATATCACGTGGTCCTTGGGCTCTTTTGAAAAACCTTTTCAGTACATTTCTTAGAACAGACTTCACATTTATTTATGTGTTCGTACAAATCTCTGTGTTATGGACTATTAGCACACTGTAATCACTCTTGCAAGATTGCACTGTGTGCATTCCACGCAATGATCAAATTCTGGTCTCAGCTATAACAAGGCCATATTACTATAAAAAATTAAGATGCTGCTAATTCAGAGCCTTATCCAAGAGCCCTATCAGTGGAGTCCTTGAGTGCATGCTTTCTCAAAGCCCATGGCGCTGAGTTTAGAATCATGAGAAATTAGAACCAGTCGTTTTAATGGTGCCCAAGGGACTTAGGCTTCCATCAAGTTTCAATTTAACTTAGTTATCTAAGATATCATTGAACTTTTGAAAATACTAGCATAAACAAGATACAAGGTAAGTTACAGTACAACTAAAAACCTGAATACAGAATGAAGTATCTTATATAGTGTTTTTGCTTCCTCTTTTTTAAACAGTGCTTGTCAGACTATACGGGATAGTTGTAATCATGTATTAAAATCTACCAACTAGTCCCCAAATTATCCAGAAGAGGTCTACTTGTAAGAATCCTATGAAGTACAGTCTCCTATGCGTCTATTCATGACATGAGAAAAACCTGAAACATTTGCTATCCTCTCACTGCCTCCTGAATGCATTGATGAGCTAGGAGAATGTGTCTCTATTCAGTAACAATAAGCCTACAAGAAAGGTTTTCTGAAAGGTCCCTTTGTTAATATTTTGCTTTAAGTTTACTACTGAGAATTTCAATTTAAGAAATAAAACTGGGTAAAATTGACTAAAAATGAAAAAGTTGAAAGAGAGAATGAAAAAAAAAACCATACTGCTGCTATAAATGCTGTATAACAAATAAATGCTGTTCCATATGCCACAAGATTGTTCACGTCAGGCATTTTGTGCAGAAGTTACAGATAGAACAGATCTATGGCTAAAGACAAATATGCCTTGGGACCCATTGATTTTCAAATAAAGACTGGCTGAAGGTTCACGAGGACTATCAAGTACACACAGACGCATACACACACACAAATGCTCCTCCTGAGAGCAACACTGATTGTCAAATAGGATAATACAAAAGCAGAAATTCTGCCTCCCTGAATATTATACCCTATGAAAGAGAGTGAGCAAGATGTCTTAAATACTTTGTGAAAATAAAGAGATTTCAGACAATACGTCCTTTTCTTCTAAAAACATACAAAATTAATATTTTTGTTCAATAGACTTAAATAATTCAGAAAAAATTACTGACCCACCTGCATTCAGCATTTTCTAGACCTAATCTGCAAACCCAATTGTTCAATTTGAGATTTTTCCCAGATTTTGTCTTTGATCAAATAAAAATGTCTGGGCAGGGCAGAGGGATGGAAGAATGGAGTGCCCATTGGTATATTTTCATTCATGCACACAAGCAAAACAGGCATAAACTCACAGGAGGTCTACTGCTATAACAGCTGAAGCTCTAGCTTTGCAGATTCTAGAAGAGCTGATAAATTTTGGACAAGTCTTGGGTGCTTAATTGAATAAAATCACCTGATGGTTCTAACAATAAGATATGGACTAGCTGTTATATTCACTTCTTAGGGAACTATACCTGCTACACGTGTGTGTGTGTCTGTATGTGTGTTTGATGAAAAAGTGGAACATGGTTTCTCCCTTCACAGTCACAAAAAGCTGCATTCAGTCTCAAAACAAAAGCATCTTCTTAGGGAAAAGATCTTCCTTAGGCTCTCACTGCAAGTCAAAAACAAAACAAAACAAAAACACCCACCTACAGGAAGCTTATGGAAATAGCTCAATAAGAAATGTATTCCCTTTGACATATTTAACACAAATCCCTTCTGAAAGCTTTCCTGTCTGTGCCCAAACGCCTGCCCAGCAATGATCAAAATGTGAACATTGGTACTCCTTCAGCAACAGCAGAACAAGGGCAGAAAGTAACCCAGTTCCATTAACTTCTTCTGAACTTGAGCTCATTCCTAGCACCTACAGAGATGTATTGCAGTACCTTTCCTCCCCAGGATGAGCTCAGAGAAGACTGTTTAATGTTCTTCGATGGCAACGATCATGTTATATACCTTTCATCACAATAGTTCTTCATAGCTTCAGCTGTTCTCTCCCAAGAAAAGGATGGTAACAATGTAAAGCTCATCAAAAATTGATTCCTACAGAGGACAGTTCTCCCAGCACCTACATTGAAAAAGCTGCAGACCTAGACTACACTGTTTTATTAATTTTGTTATGGCAGGTCCTAGATGATTAACTGTAACAGAAATTAGGGTCTCTGCATTAGGTACTGTGTATGTGTGTCTACACAGCCAAAGGATCTCTGGCTGAAAGACAGACAATCTAAACAATCTAAAACAAAAAAACTACTTGGGGAAAGAAGCACAAACTGATTGTCTGAGGTCACATAGCTTCCCCTCACAAACTCTTCCTGCTCCCCCGCCCCTGCGCCCCAAGGGTACAAATGTTGCTTTAGTGCTGGAGTTATTGTGGAAACATTCCTATAAACATGGAAACATCTGACTCAGCAACGATAATCCAAATAAAATACTGAAGGTGCAAATAGACTGAAGTAATATTTTACAAAGGTTATATTTATCATTTACCAATCTTATGTATTAACATATTTTTTTGTAACTATGAGTTTCAAAGGACTGATCCGTCAAGAGTTTTCTACCCGGCTAACTCTGAACTAACCTTTTGACAACTACTGAAAACAAGAATTACCAAACCCGTTAAGACAAGAGCTCGGTCTAGGCCACTGTCTCCAGCAGTTCCCATTCCGTCTCCAACAGTTAGCAAGAAGCAAATACTTAATAGAGTATGAAAAGAGGGCATACAGAGAATGATAATTTTTCTACAATAGCCTACTCATTTCCACTAATTACTGTTTTAGGGACTGAGCCACAGGTGGCCACTAGACGTCTGTGCTAAATAACCAGTGAGAGTATCTACATATTTGGGTCAGATCCGAATTGCCCGAGTCTGCTAAACCAGCTCATACTGAACACTGGACCTAGACAGCCCCAAGCTTTAAAGCATTTAAAAGCTAGACACATGAAGGAAAAACAAACAAACATTGCAAACTCTGGGTCTCTTAAGCTGTTCATAATTCAAACTACTTTGACTATATTCTTTAAAATTGAGTCCATTATTTTTGCCACTAGCATACAAAATCACCTCACTATTAATGCAGCAGATTCTTCACTATCATACAACATGTATCTCACATCCATTTTAATACTGCAAAAATAGATCACATTTCTAATCTTTTTTGTGACTTTTTTTCCCGTCCAGATATTTTCTTTCTGGACTCGTACCATACTGCTCTACAGAAGCTAATATATCTTAAACTAGGTAGCACTGTCAAAATGAGAAATACTGCTTCTCCTTTTATCATTAAAAGGCTCCTTACTACTCAGGTTTATCTGTGGTATTAAAACTCTCTTTGTTTTAATTAGTACTGCTGGATAATTTGTGACATTTCATGACAGAAATATCTGTTCTGGATTTTTTCTTCTATTTAATAGTTTTTCAGATAATTTGCCAGCAGTGTATTGCTTTTATAAAAGCTCTATATTCATTGAAAAACTTCACTTCCAAAGAAAACTCACCTCACTTGAAAACTGCCTGCCACTAGTGATTAGCAGAGTAGACCATGCATGACAACTCTCAATTTGAGCCTCAGCTCACATGCCCCGCACACCCCTGTCTGAAAGGGATTTTTGCATGTGTTCCATTCAGAGAATTCCATAGCTGATTTACTACAGGAGTGTAAACTAGAGTATCACAACAGTCCCTTCTGTTTCATATCTGTGAACACACAGAACAGTGGTTACCAAACACGTATGAAATTAAATTATGTGCACAGGACAGATTCATAAGTCAGAGTCACAAATACAGTTTTAAGCCATGAAACTTATTCCTGTGTTTAAGACACCAGTCTTGGGGATCAAGAGTCCTTAGTTCAGCTCCTCAATCTATCAATGAGTCTGGAATAAGCTAGATGACCAGTGCTCCCTACCTTACTAGAATTCATCTTGCTTTGCTTATAAACTTTCCCAGGCAGAGAACTGTCTCTCACAGCATGTGTGTTTTGTAGTGTGCCTCAAATTGGGGTTGGGGGACACGCAAAAATACCACAAGCAGGTATGAGAACGAATCTCCTCTTGCCTGAAGCTCAAGTTCAAAATCAGGAGTCCCCACAACTTTGTATCAAAAATTTTCAAAGAAATTTAGCTTGTATTTTCTGAAGGGCTTGTCCATATACAGGGGGTTTTGTGTCATTTATTCTACTAATGTGCAAACTGCTGTAAGGCATCCAAAAGTCAGCCTGTGAGATCAGCCCATGCATTTCAAATGCTTTTCATCTAATTACTGACAATGATTGTTCCATTTGGAATATGGGTGAAAAGGTTAATGATTACCAACAGATGACCAATACTGGTTGAAGTGGAAGAAAAAAAAAAAAGTATTTAAACATGCAATTGCCAGCATGTCTTTCTGGCTAACAAACTTAAAGGAGTCTTTTCTTCTCTGATGACTCTTCCACATTTAATTTCTCATTTTCTGAAACTAATTTATAGAAATTTGCATTGAAGAAAAGACAGAGTAAACATGACTTATTTGTAGATTAAAAATACCTGCTGTGAAGAACATATAAAACATCTGTGGGGAACAGGACTAGAATGCATTGCCTCTTTATGACTGTGAAAGTGAAATCACAGTATTCTTCTGTTCGCAAGGTCATGGCCTTTTTTCTGACTTTTACTGGCAGTCTGATCTACCACTGTATACACTTTACTTGCTATTCACACTGCACAGCTGCCTTCCAAAATGTGTTTTCCCCAGAAACCCAAATGTTCCTTGTTCCTGTCCCTACCCTTCCATTTTTACAGAGCATTTCCCTAACTATTGGCTCATTGCTTTCCCTAGAAGAAGGGCAGCAGCAAATCCCCCTTCCTCTCCCGGGGACCGTCACCTCACAATGGAGCTGGCCAGGAACTTTTCCCTAGGAAGCATTCTTTCACAGGGAAGAAAAGCCAATTCAATGGAGCAGAAATATCTTGCTGAAACTCTTTCAACTTTAGAGCAGAACTCCCTGTCAAAATCAGAGACAGACCAAGTCTCAATTCAGTGGCCGGAGGGTGTATAAAAGATCTAGACTGAAATCCATTTTCAAAACAAGCCAGAGCAGCAACCTTTTAGCTCTTGCACAGAACTGAAAGATCATGGAGCAAATCTGCAGTGAAACTCTTTCCTCTCCCCCCAGCACCACTGCTAAGGGCATTTTTACACCCTGCTCAGACTGGTAAAAGGAAAATCAGTGTAAATCAAAATCCATAGGACGGGCTTCTAACGCTCAGCTTTAAAGAAACTGGAAGGCATAAGTGGTATCTGCAGATTGGTAACTGTAAATCATACAGCTGAATATGCTCTAAATCTCATGCACTCTGTACTTGGAGGACAAAGAGCCTGACAAGTATTTTTGCTGGCTTCCACATCAGGTGGATCTCTCAAAAAGCAACAGTTATAAAATACATGACGAATTTTCAATGAGATTTTTTGAATGTGAAGTTATCCTAGCATTATTTAAAAAGCTAAATTTGCTATGAAAATTACAAAACAGGTTCCTAAAGGGACCTATCTATTGAAACTTGAGCCTTCCCATTCCAACAAATTGGGAAGTGGCCAAACTGAAGGAAACAATATGTCTTACCTTCTGTGATATTCAAATTACACTGAGTAAATGTATCACTTTCATGTATCTGTTTGCACCTACCATGTTATTTTCTTCAGAAACAGTCTAACATCCTCATTCACAGGGGTTCCTAAACTTTGCCTGATAAGCAATGACAGTGGCAGCCTAGCATTGCATTACGATTACATTCTGATCGTACACAAACAGAAAGATCAGAGTCTAAACTGTACGAGTGGAGCTCCTGCGGCCATCAATAAGAGTAATACCTGTGTCTATGTAATTGAACTGAACTCAGCAACTTCCAAGGGCCTATTTAATGAAAGTGAGTATGTTACCATGCAAAATATTTCTTTGTGGGGGGTCCCAATCAAGTGACAAAGTAACATAGAGCATTTAGCCCAGAAAGGGGCATGTACTGTATAGCTTTCTCTCTTTTTTCTGATTCCTATCATAGCTGGAAAAACTTTTAATTGCAGACACACTGAAACTGCACCAGAATAAAACGCTAGGAAGACGAAGAACTGCTATCATTGGAGACTTTCAAGAACACGCACAAAAGAACTGTTAGGAATAGCACATATGTATCATTCTTGCCTCAGGGCAGGGAGGTGGGTTGAACGATTTCACAGGTCCCACCAGTTCTATCTTCCATGATTTTGCAACCATATAATCTGCATAATTTCCTTAAAGATGTATATCAATGGATAGTCTATGTTGTAAATGGAGATGGTGAATAAGCTATCATCTTTTCTTTAAAGTGATCGAGGCATAGCTGCAACATAAACAGGGAAAGCTGCACCAGCGCTATCTATTCTGTAGCCCAACTGAGGATTTTGTAGCAAGACGACTTAGGTTCCTTCTGCAACTTGGCATCCTTCCATAAGCGCCATTAATAATTTGAACTCGGAAAGCCTGTCCTAAATTTTCCCTCACTGAAGTATATACTTCATTGACTATGTAATGATGCTACTATACAGTGATGCATGTGACATATTTAAATGACAATCAAATGACAATATAAAAAAAGTTTGAGATGGCTCTGTCACAGTTTTCCCTTTCCTAAGTGTTGTGCCATAATGGCTCATTAAAGTGGTGACATTTGCACTTGTGTTTTTTAGCTGAAGCTGATATAAAAATGAATTATTCATATAATGCATATTATAGGATACACAAAGCATTGTAAAACAAATGTTGACACTTCCTCCAAAGTTACTACTTTAACTGTTTTAAAGGGAAAGTAAAAGCCCTATTGATTCGGAAACTGAAAATGATACAAGGATAGCTGGACCTTAATTACAGATACAGGAGTATTTCTAGGATGTCTCAGGCCAAATCTAGCTATAAAGGTAGACAAGTGTAATGCCCATTGCTTTGGATAGTGCTGAAAACCTGGGCATAGGATCAATGAATATGCGTCTTAGATAATATAATCTACAGACATTTACGAAGATTTTTTTCAAGCTATCTGGGCACTGTGAAATGTAGTCAAAAGCACCTAACTAGGATATGTATCACAACTTCATTAAGATCTGCGCTTGTAGGTACCTAATGCTCTACTTTTGGTCACTAGATATTTCAGTGGTGAGAAATATTTGAAAATGCAGAGGGACACAATGCTCAGTTCTACTTCCTTTTGAATTCCTGCCTTTCTATGGTGCTTAAAAATACTAGGCGATGACTGTAAAGCATTTGGTACTTATTTATTAAGCATGTTAAAAAGCATGAATAGTTTCACTGAGCTTAACATTAAGACGACTGGATGAACCACTTTTCTTGACTTCTTCCCTTTTATACCTATGTACATGTTGTCCTTCATTTTATTGTGAGGAACTTCCTCTCCTCCCAGTTTAGAAAGTGCTTGTACATTATATGCACTACACTAATAAACAAACACTGCCAAATACTTGAGTCAAGTAGTTCCCAAAAGATGGACTATGAATATGGCAATAGGTTCACATGGTTATAAGTCACATACCCTCTATTAAAAAAGAACACTATCAGTGTTCAGTACCTCTGTACCATATATTGGATAAATGTGATAGCAGTACACACAGCATCTTTTCAGATGGGCGGGTGTTATATGCAAGAAGACTACCTGCTGGCTTCCTTGACCAAGAATTTATACTGCCTCATAAGGCAGAGTCAGAAGAAAAAATTTTTTACTGATTTAACTCTTCAATGTGACAAGGAAAACTGAACATCAGCAATGACTGAGATTCATAACACAATGACTTTGTGCTGGAAAAAAAAAAACAACAGTATTTTATGCTCATACAAAGAAATAACAAGGATGTGCATGGAGAACATTTGTTTCCCCCCACAATAGCCCTTGTTCACTAAGCCAGGGTCTGATCCCTGCTGGCACAATGAAACTTCCACCATCTTCTACAGAACGCTTAGCTGCAGTTACGCTGAAAAAGCTATTTCTGCTTACCAAACAGTATAATAAATGCCCTAGAAGCAGAAGAGACAAACAAGAGGAATGATTGCTACATTACTCAATTATTGTTACATTATTTAATAGGTGGCATGGCCAGTATCTGCAGAAGTTGAAAATAGCATAAAATAAGTCTTGTCCATAATGGTCTTCCTCCAACCAAATTCTCCCTTGATACTGTATATCATGACCTGTAAGCATCCTCTGATAGTATTAAACAAACATTCTAGATTTCTTTTTTTCCTTTTCTTTCTTTTTTTTTTTTCCCCCTATTAGGATTTAAAAGTCTGGAAATACACAGCTCTCCTGAGACAGTCATCCATACAGCTAAGCCCCAAAATCTATTTAGGACTTTCTTTGAACCCTGGTGAGTTTTTAAGCCTTATCTGATGAGCATAATGATATTAAACTGTTTTTCATTACCCATGAAAAATGAACAAAGAGGATAAAGCTGCTAGCATCTAAGGCTACTTGAAAGGAATCAATAGTCTGAATCCCTTAGTATATCCTGCTCATAAAGAAACATCTTTTTAAACGAAAAGAAATGGTTCGGGCAAGAAAAACTAGTTTTGCACAAAGTAACATTGCAAAAAAGCTATTCCCTAGAAAGAGATAAGATAAAAATGTAGAACATACTGTCACATACATACTTAGATGTGGGTATATACACATGTATGTGAGCATTATGCATTCATACACATACTGATGATCTGAAAGAACTAAATTTACAAACTTGGAGGAAGTTTAGATTTAAATACAAGTCTAGGTCACAACTCAAAGAAACATGGTAGAGCTAAAACATAGGACAGAACAGGATACAGTAAACTTCAGGCATCAAACTAAACAAAAAGAAATTTCCTGTATCCACAGACCTCAAAAATACCCTTAATTTACAATGGATTTCTGTCTATTCATTCTGTTGCACTTTTCTAGGCAGACACATAACACTAAAATAAAATGCCTCAGAACAAAGTATTACCAACTAAGATCCAGAAGCAGAGCTGACTGGAACTATTTCAAAAAAAAAAATTTTTTTTTTTGTTGGTCTAAAAATATTGATTTGTTAAAGCTGCAACTTTTCACAGGAATGCATCCATTTCAAGAAACATTCATCATGAAAGGTTATTCACACTTGACAAAATTTATGGTCAAAATGAGGGAGAATCTTTATAACAACAACCACCTACTTGTTAGACAACTTCTGGGATAAATAAAGAAAACTGTCTCAAAAAAGTGCTCAACAAATCTTATTTTATACGTTATTTGCCTAACTTCAGGCTTCAAGTCCCAGCTTGGCCTGATTCAGAGAAGGGGTTATATATTCTAGGAATTTTCTAGGCAATGCACTCAGCTGTGTTGTGAGAGTCTTAGCTTTTTTGAAATAAGTGTTTCTGCTTTTTTACTGCAGAACTTCAGAAAATTATTTTTTCCTTTGACTCAGCATGGGGAAGAAAATGAAATCCTCCAGTATTTTTACTGAAAAAAGAAAGCAACTGTTTCTCTGCTCTAATCAGTGGTGTCAACTGCATTCTCACGTGGACTATGCTATGCATTCATCTGGTTTGTACAGAAAATGGATGTAGTCCAAGATGCAGTAAGGAAAAAAAATTAAAACTTTTGTCCATTACAAATATTTGTGATTCGTAAATGGGTTACTGTACTATCAGTTTAGAACTATTTAATCTCTGCTCTTTGAAACACATGCTATAATACAGTGAATGATTAATATCGTTCTTTTAATAAAGAGCTTGTAGATGCAAACTTAAGATATTCAAATCTAAACCATCTTAAAGTAGAAGGGCCTAATCCACCCATAGCATAAATAAGGATGATTCCTTTAAAGTCAGTGAAGCTAAGCCAATTTATGGCAACCAAGGATCAATCCTGCACACCTCCAAGGCTTAATTAACTTGGTGCATCTTTTCTAACATGTAACGCTCTCAGCAGAACTAATGTTTAAGCTGTCGTCACCTGTGAGCTGAGGACTACGTATTACTCAGAGTTGCATGAACTGGACATTATTCTAATTATATTCTTCTGACAGCCTTCCAGACAATGGGTGAGCTGCACTCCTCATGAGTAACAACAGTGATTTTACTTATGCTTTCTGTTCAATCAGAATAACATTAGTGAGGAGCAAGCCTGTCCATACGTTATCATCACAACTGAAGTACTTCGTGTGAAAAGACTTCTATTCCCACACACAAAAAATGTACACAGCTAACTATCTCTATTAAACTGAATGGCATATGGTGTTCATCAACACAGGAATATAAAGCAAACTGAGTTTTGCAAACACAGCCCAAAACTAGGAAGAAAAAAGAACTCTTTACCGAAAAAGGTTTTACCATTGGAAACAAAGACGAATTTTGTTGCTAAGGGGGCAAAAACAACAGCATATGTAATTCTATTGTCATCTTCATCCAACAGCCAGTATGAAGTGGGGGGGGGGGGAATAATTTTCTAGTTTTAATAGAGCTGACTGAAAAGTTCATCAAGGTTAGGTATTCAAAAATCTGGCTGTCATCAACAGTATCACCACTTTCTCAGGCTGTGAAAGTTCCTCTAGAACATCTGCAGTATTTTTTTTTAAAGGTTTTTAATCTTTACTGCTTCCATCTTTGATTTATTCTGGTAGGCTGTCTCATAGCAAGTAAAAAAGCACCATGTCATTCTGAGGTTGGCATATTAAAATTTCATATGCAGCTATTAGAGACAGATTTATAAGCTAATTAAGTATAACAATCTTATAAGCACTGCTTATGTCTGAAGAGTCTGGTATCAACCAGCAGAATTATTCCAGTGGATTAAAAAAATTTACTCAAATAGATACATATTTGCAGAATCAGGCCCAAACTATTTTCTGTCTAATGTAAATCAACTTATGTGTAAACACCTTGTGCAGACATCTCCCTAAGATATTATGAAATTACTTGATTTCTAAATAAAGAAAGCTTGGAATCATTGGCACATTTTTATTAGTTTCCCTCCTGTTTTCCTGTATGCTCTTACCAGTTTTCCTACTGCTTCTAATTCAACTAGAACTAAGTCACTAAAGACAGCAAGAATCACTATCCTTCCCCTTCTTTATGATACTTAAGTTTCATCTGTTATTTCTTGCTTCATAGTTGCAATTAAATCTTTCTGGCCACAGACAATCCTCATTTTGTTAATGCTTACGGAGTGTATTATATAGCATTTATATATGCACTTCAAATAAATAACAGTTCGACAATGAGCAGTATTTTGCATTCAGCTTTACTAGCACAAAAACAAACAAAAAATTACTGAAGTGTAATATTCTATTAGATTGGTAGAGTGTTTTGTACAAAGAGCAGTTAAAGTTATTTTTATTCCTGTCTATATTGTTTCCAATGAGGAGCACACTGGATTCAGTTTGTTAAATATTTAGTCTTGGGTCTAATATATTCTCTACACTCATCTCAGTCACTTTAATCTGCTTGTTTCTTAGGAAAATCCCTTAACAGCCTATATGTAAGAAGCTACTGCTCCTGCTGCAGGAGGCATTGAAGGAAACAGGCATTGAAGGAGAAGTTTTAAAACACCACAACTTGAGGAGCGAACATCTCAAACTGGAAGTTATTCCAGTTGTCCTTCGACCATAACTGAAAATATAAAAGAACAGTCTTTTATAACTCACTCGTATTAATTTTAGCTGTTAGCAATCTTCAGAGGCAGTTACATCAAAGACTCCAATCAATTTTCAATAGGGAAAAATGTCTTCCCCTAGCAAATTTATAACTCTTGAAGGTTATTGGTAGAGGTGCTCATATATTCAAAAGACTTTCAAAATCCCTCATTTAAAAACAAACATGTTTTCTTCCTAAGACTACACTGACAGCACTCACACTGCTAAATAATCTAAGCTGCTGAGAGAACTGCAACCTGATCCTATGATTCTCATTTGCTTCAGCCAAGTGAGTACATCTGGATTTGGTTCCAAACTCACTCCTTTGCTGAAATTTCATTTTACTCAATGACTGCAGACACATCATTAGCATTGATTAACTGCAAGGACAATGATACAGTATCTTCTCCTTCAGTATTATTTCAGCCAACCACTAAAGCTACTGAGTGGATAACTGAAATTTTAGGTTCCCAAGACAAAGGGATGTGTGGGAAAGGAAACCTAAGCTGTGGCCCACTACTCATCCACATACAGCACAAGGTCCAATGCTTGCAGGGACTCCAAAAGAGAATACACAAACTTAACGACAGCATATTTCCATAGTATTTTCCCTGTCAGGTGACCAAGACAACTACTCTGTCTTGTGAGAGGACTTGTGTCAAGCTTGTTTCTTTCCAAAGCTATGTGAAATATTTGCCAAACAATTCAGGAAAAGTTTACGTAGCTGCAAAACTCAAGAACAGACCTAACCTTCAGAAACATTTCTTTGTCACCTGGAGAGGAGTCTGGCATAAAGATGCTACAGTGTTTCTGAAGTGCTAATGGATGCTGAACCTGGGCATGGCTTATCTGTTATTCATAGACTTAGCAATTATAGTGATGGTACAGCATCATGAAAAAGCAAATGGTAGAGCCTCTCTGCAAAATGGCTCTCTAAACATGGCATAAACAATTTTTGTAAATATGAATACATGTATATTCATGCACATGAGTGCAAGAAACCGTCCTAAATATAGTCTGCATCTGCAATTTCTCTCAAATACGAACAGTAAAAAAGATTTTTCCCCTGTAAAAGTCCTAGACACTCCTAAAATCAAATGGGGCTGTAACAGTCCAGTCATGGGCTAATTGCCTATTACAGAATTTCACTACTAATAAAACTCAAATTATGACCACAGCTACATCTCTGAAGTATGACTGCAGAGATGTGGCTGACTAGAATTCAATAACCTAACCTAAACGAGCCAGAGGTTAAGGGCACATACCTAGGACTTGAATGGCTTTCGTTCAAACTTCTCCTCTGTTTTAAATTCTCTGACCTTAGAGAAGGCTTTTAGTTCCTCTGGTCCTCAAATTCTTCATCTATAAAACAGATAATAAATGGTTTCTTAATTCATATAAATGCTGCAAATTCAGCATACTAAGATGTTAATGGAAACTGTTAAATGTTTGACATGAGTTAGTAAAACAATGATGGAAGATATTCCACCCTTCTTTTGGGAGTATTCACTTTTTAGGGTTAAACGAAGAAAAAATTATAACCACAACAGATTATTTTCTCATTAACATAAATAACATGATAATTTACAGCAAGTGAAAACCAGCCAGTGGAGCAGATCCATTGAGCGTAATATCACTTTTACATTTTTTACAATTTGCCAATTACCCATTGCCTTTGATGATTCCTAGGTCATAAGAGACTCTGAACAGTCATTCCCTATTATGATTTCATATATTTCTACCAGGTGCCCCCTGCCAACGTCCTCTTTTCAAGGCTGAAGAATCTTCCACTGGTGTATTCCCTGAACTTTTGTAAATAAGGATAGGAACGGATCCTTAAGTATTACAAATTCAGCCAACTCCACTGAAGTTCTCAATGTTTTATATTTGTTTAAGACTGACTTAGGCTCCAAATCAAGTGATTCCAGTGGTCTCTAGATTCTTATCAATATCTGTCTGCTACAGAGAACGTATCCCACCATTTTTGTAACCACCAGTCTCTGCTCAGTAGAGGCTCGTGTGTTGCATGGCTGAGTTATTTCATCTCAGCTGCTACAGCCTGTCTCACTTCTGAAAAATATGGTGAGTGAGAAGCTGACACTAAATGGCAACTATTTTAGGGTAATGGGTATCTGTGCACATTTGCTTGCTTACAGAATGTGCATCATTGTAGGAATAATCAGAAGTCAGAGCAATTTTCTTCAAGGAAAAGACCATTTCAGGAAAACAGTTTACAACACAGAACTAGGACACAAAGTGGTTCAAATTCTGCTCTCCCATCGGAATGGAACAGATTGATTTGCTGTGCTATATTTACAGAGGTTTGCTAGATTTATATTGATAGAACAGAGAAGAATTAGATGGAGTAATGCACAATCATAGAGTTTAACTGCTGGGCACTTGCTTCTTGCAAATCTCTTTTGATAATAACTTCCTATTCCTCTAGGAGACACCCTCCTCTTATTGGAGTTTCTTCGTTCTGCTTCATTCTTAGGTTATCTGGTGTCAGTTCTGTTCTGTTGACCTTCACAAAGGTCTTATTCCATTCTTATACAGGATAAGAGAAATTTGGCTACAGATCAGACATTTTGCAAATAACTTCAAATTTCTAAGTGGAGGTTGGCTTGTATTTTCTGCTCTCAATATTCTCAAGAAATACAGGGATTTCATAGCACATGGGCAACAAAATTTATTTTAAACTTCAAAAGTCATTTGGAGCAAAGTTTGATCATTTAAAGCAAAGCAATTTATGTATTTCTAGATCATGATTTTGTCTCGCCCTTAGCTAAAATAAGCCACATGCATTTTAAGTAATCTTATTAAGAAAGGGTTTTAAAGACTTTCAGGTTTAGGTTTGGGGAGGGCTTTGGTGGAGGGGAAGTGAGGGGAGGGATTTCAAGTTGAATTTTTATCCTACACATTTTTTCTAATTAACATCAAAAATAAGTTTTATTAGCAGATGTGGGAAATTGCTCACAGAGCACTCATAGCTCTTATATAGGAGAAAAAAATCTCTTCTTTCTCTGCTAATCCTCAGTTTCAAAAACTCTTTTCATATTTTCATCTTTTTTGACAGCTGATTGAATCCATTAACAAACACTGAGAACAGGGCTGAAAAATCCTGAATTTGCTCATCTGTGTATTCTTCCTCCTATTTGCCTACAGTCCATTACTACTACTAATTTAATCAAGTTCTAACCACATCTAGAGTATTTATCATAAGCTTGTCTACTTTAAGCTAAAGACTCTAAGAGAGACATAAAATCATGGCATTACATTGATCAGAAAGCAAGCTTATTTCAGCCAAAATACTTATGAGCTGATTTAAATACTAATGAGGCTGATGGTTACAGAGTGGCAGAATGAGAACAAGAGTGCAGAAAATAGCGGTGGTGTTGCTGTATTGTGAGCCCTTTCTTTAAGTGGACAGTAGTTAGCTATTTCAGAGCATCCTTACTGCTATTTAACTATTACTATCCTTCAGAAATGGACTAAAATCAAAATTCTGCATACATGTACTTTTAACTTTCAGCTTGTTTCCAATACAAATATAGAACCACGCTTGGGAAATGGCATGTAACTGGATATGAATTTATGAAGGATCTATTATGTCTCCTCAAAACATTTGACTATTAAAAAGAACAGAAGAACATTATAGTCTCATAGCAAATGGAGATCACATTTAGCTACGTAGTAGACTCATGGCTTCAGCAGGAAATTGCATGTTCATTTGAGACTCTGGTGCCTGCACTTTGTTCCTTTCATAAGCTTGTAGTGTATTATCATAAAGCCTGGACTACCACAGAAAGCCACCTACACCTCCTTTCTATCAGGTTAGCGTAAGGAATGAGCAGAACACAGTCAACATTATTCCACAACACAAAAGGACACCAGCTGAAGATGATTCTAATTTCCAGGGCTTTAAACAAACTAAGAAACCTGACTGCTACACCAATATTCACATTAATACTATAAGTGCACTCCCTTATTAAGGGGGAAAAACATTCATGAATGCGTATTTGTATAAAACAACAACTTGCCATATTTGTTCATTTAATTTCCATCTATTGAACTACAGTGATCAAGCTACATTATTTAAAGACTAAGTTGAAAATTTAATTGATGTAGTAACTTACTCCTCAAGAAACCCAGTATACAGTCTGCTGATACAGTTTGGTAATTTAACAGTAGGATGAATTATTCTCTTGTCCTCAGACAGATGTTAAGAAAGATGCATTCTTTATATCTTTAATTGTAGTTATTTATTCTCACCACAGCCCCAGGTCCAGAACTATCAACTGCTAATTGAGCCTTATTTGTTTTTTTCGTAGAAGAGATTTGATATTCACTAACAGTCAGAGGACAAATCCTAAAATTTGGAAACTGTGGAAATTTTAAGACTGTGTGTGGCAGGAACATTTTATTCTTATCTTTACTAGCACTGAAGAGCTCTCCCAACACCTTACTGGCTACATAATTGTTTTTTGACAATTTTGGACTTGGAATTTAAATAGATTTTTCTTAAATATGGTTCGTATTCTCACAAAGTCTAGATGGTCTGATTAGGAACCAGAAACCAAACCACAGTAGACATCGCACACAACAGGTTAACAGACCATGCTCTGAAGCACTTACCATGTCAGTGTAAACTGACGTAGGTAAAGCATACGATGAAAGGAGCAGAAGTAGTAATAAAAGAACAATCTTTGAAAAATAAGGTAATTTCCCAAAAAGAATATTGGGCCAATTTTTCTTTGTAAGCAAAAATCTCATAGTTGGAATGAAAATTCAGAATGGGAAATGTGAGCAATAAGGATACTGGTTCTCCTATTTTCTTATTATTTATGTTTTGATTTCTGGGACACTCCCCCTTCCCCTTTCTTTCTTTCTAGATTAAAAAGAAACACTCGTATATTACAACTATTAAAAGCCAATGTAGTTTTGTTCATTTTTATTTGGAGTCTGACTCAAGTTTATGAACATTTTCAATCTGCTACAAAACTGCTCCTATCAGAGGTAATTTATTTACCTGAAAAATTAACTGCAACTACAGCTACCGGAACTTCCAGCAGGTGAACAAAAACAAGCCCCAAAAGAGAAGGAAAAAGATTTTACATGCTGAAATTTTCGAAGGCTTAAAAAGGTAACAATTTCCAAACTCCAGCCATTTGTATCTAAATGGCTTATAAATTTACAGTGTACAGATATTACTTTACTGTTCTGAAAAACTTTAGTCTCAGTGATCATCACACTACAGGTACCAGAGGACTGGCAGTTATCACTACTGAAAAATATTTGATCTGGTAAACAAGAAGAATGCAATCTACGGGCCATTGCTAATTTCAAAGAGAAAAATAAACTCTTGCTATTGCCACTGCAAACAGAAAGAGGAACAACTGTATCAATACACAGCAGGTTTAGTTTATATAAAATGTTGAGAGAGAAAAAGCCGATCTTGAAGCTCATCAAAACCTGGGCTGCCATTTGCAGCATGCAGTTTAATTAGAAAAGCCACAGTATTTTGGCTGACGTGATCATAGCAGGCAATAAGGAATAGATCAAATTTTAAAAAAATTTTTTTTAATATTTCGAACTAAGAGCTCCATTTCTTTCATCTTCTCCCTGACCTTCTAATTCAATTTTCCAAGGCACCTACCCTTTTGCTCACTTTCGCAGTGTTCTTTTAACACCACTATTAAATATTTATGTTACAGTAGAGCCCAAGGCTTAAATCAAAAGCAAAGCTCTGTCATAGAAAGCACTGTGAAATCACATAAAAACATAGCTCTTGCACAGAACAGTCTTTAAGAAGTAAAAATAATAATGTAATGTAGGAAGACAAAAACTACTGGTATAGTAAGCAAACCTGTCCAACCCAAAGATAACTACAGCAAAGCTAGAGAGAGATTCCAGATATGTATATCCAGTAGCCTCTGCCTAATCCCAGGTGCATCTCGACCAAGGCTGCACATTAACTTTTCATCTTTTTAGTTGTACAGTTGCAGCCAAAATACATAACTAGCCAGCTGATTTCTCAGCTTAGCTGACAATACATCAAAACTTCATTTCCACAGTAATCCTCTTAAACTATCAAAATACAGGATTGATTGAACATAACATATGTCAATTGGCATATGCAACACCTCAGAATAAAATATACACATATTTCAACATACACTGTTACTGACTGTTAGCAAAATAACACATTTTTATCATGAAAAGTTAGGTATAATTGTCTCTGAATAATGCACAGCTTCAGCAATGAAACATGAAAGCACCAAGAAAATAAAATTAGGCAGAGTAGTTAGCTAAATATATATGGACACAACAAGTAAACCTTGCATTACTGCTTTCAGAAAAGAACTACTTCAAGGGTTTATTTTCCCGGTAGTCACCATGACTTCGGTAATTAACGAAATTGCCAAGACCAGAATAGAATGATCACCGCATTATAAATCTGCAGAAAATTATTTAGTCTATGTTGTTCACTGTCCTGAGGAACTCATAACCTTCCTCCTCAGTGACAATAAAGCCTAACAGGAGGAGAAGTGGGTTAGAAAGACTGTGATTTCGATAAGATTTGCTGTTAGGCTAGACACACAACTCAGCTTTCAAACCGAAAGTAATGCTGGACATTAGGATTCAATGCTCCTTAAGTTATTGCTTCGCATTTCAACATTCTCATCTTCTACACCCTTTTTTCTGTCCTTCCCATTTGTTTCTTCTGTCTCATTATACACATGAAATTCAAGTGATCCTAAAATCAATATAACAAATTCCCTACTGCTTTCCACCTATCTTCACTCTTACCATCCCAATCCAATTTTTCTCGTCTTTCCCAAATAACTTACCTTCATTCCCCAGCTCAGATTCAGTTGAAAAATAAAAAATAACAGTCTCTGCAGTCCACAAGCCCCTATAGATACATTTATGTTCCATCAGTATTTGAAAATAAAAATTCAGCCGCTGTTTCCTTCCTTTTGCTTTAATCCCTAGCTTTGGAAAAAGGTGTCATGTCAGGGTGTGGGGGAGTGTTAAAGGTTCATGCATGCAAAAGTTTCTATTTTGTGTTTTAATAATACACTTCAAATACACTGTAATCAACAGAATTCTAGCAAATGGTAATAAGGCATGCTAACGAGATTTCTGTTATCTTCATACAATCAGCTGTGCTTATAAGAATTCAGCTACACTATAATGCTTATAAATAAGGTCCATCAACGTTGAACTTGTGTTATATTCAGCCTGAAACTGTGTTGATAGCAAGCAATGGCAAGGGGAAAAGGCAGCATCCAAGATCACAGAATCACAGAACAGTCGAGGTTGGAAGGGACCTCTGCAGATCATCTAGTCCAACCCCCCTGCTCAAGCAGGGTCACCTAGAGCACATTGCACAGGATCGTGTCCAGGAGGGTTTTGAATATCTCCAAGGAAGGAGACTCCACATCCTCTCTGGGCAACTGTTCCAGTGCTCTGTCACTCTCACAGTAAAGAAGCTTTTCCTCATATTCAGATGGAACTTCCTGTGCTTCAGTTTGTGCCCATTGCCTTGCGTCCTGTCGCTGGGAACCCCCGAAAAGAGTCTGGCCACATCCTCTTGACACCCTCCCTTAAGATATTTGTATACATAGATAAGATCCGCCCTCAGTCTTCTCTTCTCCAGGCTAAACAGGCCCAGCTCTCTCAGCCTTTCCTCATATGAGGGACACTCCAGTCCCTTAATCATCTCAGTAGCCCTTCGCTGGACTTGCTCCAGTAGCTCCACATCTCTGTCATACTGAGGAGCCCAGAACTGGACACAGCACTCCAGATGGGGCCTCACCAGGGCTGAGGAGAGGGAAAGGATCACCTCCCTCAACCTGCTGGCAATGATCCTCCTAACGCAGCCCAGGATACCATTGGCCGCCTTGGCCGCAAGGGCACATCACTGGCTCATTCTGTGCTAAAAAAAGGTTTGGAACCAAAGTTTTTTGCCAAATATACAGTGAAGGGTGTTTGTGCAGCTATTCTCCAATTTGGGGAATGTTTCAAGTGAAACAAAAAGAACTAAGACTTCTCCCTAACCAAAACAACGTTATTGTTATTTGAAAAGATCTTACGATGCTTTCTGTAAGAATGAATCGACTCTCACTTTTGGCTTATTCATGATAATTTATGACATGATATGGGAAGCATCTGCCACACCCACATCAGAAGCAAATGCATTTCACTGACAGATCAAAGCTTTGGAACCAACATATCCAAATATTGCCCTGATACTCCATTTCCCAGTAAGCCATGTTCAGAAATTACCTATCCCATTTACTACCTTCCCCAAATTTGTCCCTCATGTCTAATCTCTAGGAAGAACCATCAGCTATCCATATTCACCACTGCTTTTCCTAAGATGTGGTTTCAATTTGTATGCCAGAAGAGCTCTGCACTGCCAGCTTGCAAGGAGAACTTCATGCAAAACAGGTCAATTTTGTATTTATAGCCAAAACAAGCACTGAGCAGATCACTGTATGTCTCATTTACCTTTGATAAATAATTTATTTTCTAACCAGGTGACATCATGGTATTGAAACGTTACCATAAACCACCTGCTTACCATAATGAGGTAAAAGAGATCTAAAGCATCTTCAGAAACCAATAATCCCTTGTAACAGGTATTTAAAACTGACTGCTTAATTAAGGATCAAATTTTAGAATTACAGGAAAGTTCTAGAGAGAATTTTAATCTAAAAATTATTCATACAGATAAAAAGGATTGCTCTCTACCCATACCTAGGAAAGGAAAAAGCTGAACATGATAGTGCTTGTTAACGGAAAACATCTCATTTGAGTGGGTGAAACCTCTTAAGAGCTAGTTTGCCTTGACTGCTCACTAAAGAGAAACCAGTCTTAAGATCAGAGTTTTCATGTATTTATATATAGTATATATAGTAACTGTTTTATTAAACTTTGTATGGAGAAAAAAGGATTTTTCTTTTAAATAAACATTTACCTCAATGTTTGTCAAGTGCTAAAACTAGACTTTGAATGGCAAACAAACCACTAGCAGCCCTTCTTTCTCCGGAGACTGGCAACCCTGTACTCACAGACGGACAGTCTTGTAGCTAACAGTACCCTGCAACAAGGCAGGGGGCTGTTCTACTAACTTTTCACAGTCGACAGCAGTGAGTACCCATTTTAGAAAGAGGTATCTCCTAATATCAAACATTAACAAGAAGTGCAGCAAGACAATGAAAAAGTCCTTGAACCCAGTCTTTCTGACTGCAACTGAGCTCCACTGACATAAAAGATGGCCCATACACATAAGAATTTATATTGTTAGTAAATAATTATAATGATAAATGAAAGGACACCTGCTGGCTGTCAGCAGAAACATTGCTGAGGTTAGAAGAACAGCTGGATTTGGAAATTTGGCTCCTCCATATAACTCCTAGCAATTAGAATCCAACATTTAATTGTCTGGCACAAAGCCCAAGTGACTATTTCTTCTTATGCTAAGGCCTGACATTTGAATGTATTTATTTCATTTCAAGGTTATATTCTGTTTATATCTTTTTTATTAGTTCTGCAGTACAACATCATAATTGGACACTTTTATGATCACACTGATTCTTATGGTTATTTTTATGACAACAATTGGTGGGTACCTGTTTTTCCTCCCCCTTCTCTTTGCATCTTATTAATTCAAGGCTATTTTTAAAAGTCAAGTAAGAATGGAACAGAGGAGTGCTGTTTACAAAGCAGCCATTTTCAGGAAGCTTCACAGAATGCAGTCTTTTTTCCTACCCTATAAAATATATTGCAAGTTATTTCAATGTTAATCATTGTAGGAAACAGCACCTTTGCTGGTGGAAGTCAGCACTTATCAACTGGTTTCAGGACACCACACAGCATGACAGCAACAAGCATTATGGCCCTATGTGAAGTTACCAAATTTCAGCTAGTACAGAATATGCTGGGCAATCTCCTTAGAAGCGCCTCTTGAAAGAATATATTCCATTCTTCTCTATATAGTGTACCGAATTCCAAAGAAATGTCTTGGTTTTGGAGCAAGCCTGAGGCTGTTTTGGAATCTGCATTCTAGATTTAAAGAAGGGTTTACACGATAGCAGAGGCACCTAACACGTCTTTTTTAGCCCTCACAGAACTCAAAATGACATTAAGTAGCAGATTTATGCTGCATTTGAGTACTACCTGTGCCTGCTTTGCAAGGCTGAACACAGAAGGGCAATCCAGAACTGCTGCAACTTGAGTTCAGAACAGACAGACAGCGAACTGGGAATCTCCTTTTGTAACGACAGTGAACTACTCAGTTGCACCTGAACCATAAAACTTTTAATGTCCCTCTCTCATCTCATTCTCTCTCCCTCTTATAAACTATCTCAACGAGCAAAGCAAAAACAACTTTTGTGAGTGACCTCCCTTTTGGGCAATTTCTCTAAATAATTTAAACCTCCCTCACTGCACCTTCCCAAAATGTCCCCCTCTTCTCTACTCAGATCACAGGAGTGCTAAAAATAACTACCTATTAAATAGGGGCACTGGAAGTTCATTTCAAAATTTATGGCTCCTGTTTTAAAGCATTAGAAAAGATGTTCCCTCCTTCATCAACAAATGGGCTTGATGGAAAGTCTCCAGGAAGATTTTGCTTATAGCACTGATAAACTGGAGAGCTCAAGACACAAAACATTAAGTCACAAGTGAGAATGCCGATACAGCCTGGAAGGGGCTTTCACCCAGAAAGCAGTGAAAAGATGAAACTTTCAAGAATTAAATCATGAATAAGAATTAACTACCTTCTTTCCAGAGGTGTTAATGCTACTGCAGCTTGCCTTGAAGGCAAAAGAACTATGGATTGCTGAACAACAGACCAGAATTTTTACTGATATAATATCTATTGCATATATGAAAATAGAATAGGGAAGAATACTGATTTTTTAGACACAGCTGAAAATCTTCCTCCCCCTCCGAGAACACTGAACAGTTCTGCTTTAAATCCACATAAACATGTAAGAAATCAGTTTCATTTAGAACACAAAGTGATGCTGTCTTCAAGAATTATTCCCAGCAAAGCTGCATCTTCCAAGTAAAATATTGTCCAATCTTTTTGTCACACATTAAGTAACAAGTTTTATTTGAAGTTCGGTTTTTATTTTGTTTATCAGGTATTTGATGTTCATGTCTTAAAGACTAGAAAATTTCAGGAAAAAAAAACATATATATAGCCTTCAATTGAAAAGCTTCCTTCCCTTTCCCCACAAAGAACTCAACAGTGAGCTTACACTCTCAATTTGCTCACTCTGCATTTCACTCCAGGACTCAGGGGGAACCAGTTGTCTGCATCTAGTTCATTCCTGGCCTCCCTTCAGTTTCTTCTGAGATGAAATCTGGATCCAGGTAACAGATAACAATAACAGGGCAGTTTGCTCTACGCTCCAGTACAGAGAAATATGGTTTGTGCCAAGCTTAGCTTACTCCACCAACAACAGTCCTGCAGCTTTTGCACTTCCAGACACCTACAACACATACCCCCCACACCCCATACATACTGGCAGGCTGTGACACAATCTTGAGTATTTTTGGTGCTATGAAAAAATGCCATGAAAAAATTGCCACAGGGAGCCCAGAAGAAACTTGGCCAAAATGCTACACACAGTAGGTACATACAATCTGTTCCAGAGGGAGATGAACTAACGCCTAAGCAGTAAGCGCACAACCAATCTGTAGCAACTGGCCCTGTGGTCAGAGTAAGTACTATTTCAGTACTTCTAAAGGGAAGTAACATATCTTAGATGCCAGTCATCAGAGCTCTTGATTGGAAATCATCATACCTATACTTTACTGCTGGCTATGCCTGATCTGCTAGGCTACCCAGGAAAGTTATTTCACCTTTATGTGGTTGACTGTTTATAAAATAGGGATGCTGAACACCAATTAGATTTTTATAAACACTTCTATGATCTGCTGATGGCAAAGACTATATAAGAGACACACATAACTTGCACACCTTGGATAATCTCTTTATATAGTAGTACTCCCAGATAAACTGTAGGAAAACTGAAGTATGAGAAAGAAGCACGGGGGCTATTCAGGCAGAAGGAGCTGGTAATTGTAAATGAGGGGCAGGAAGTCTATTAAGGAGAAAGGTTTCTTTTGAATCAACCACACTTACATGGAATTCACGCTGCTGCTGCTATTTATAAATAAACCATTCTTTTGTTAAGAATACCTGAAAATATTTTTAATACGTTTTTAAAAGTATGCTCCCCATTTAATCAAATAGCATTTTCTGTTAACAGTTCTGACAAAATTGTTTTGAGAACTGTGAGAAAAGACAGTGGATACTTTCTAACAGCTTATAAAGTTTGTATCACTGAGACTGACAGAAAGATTGGCTTTATGTTACAGAATACAAATGCCTTCTTTCTTTCTTCAGTTTCTACGTATCAGTAACTTTCAGCTGATTTATCAAGAATTTATGCCATTTCCTGCAGTCTAAACTCCGAGGAGCTACAAACTTCTTTCGTAAGGAATTCCACAGCTCAACTACCTATTGCATGAAGGATCATCTTTTTTCTGTTTTGACTCTCTCTCACACTTTTTGTTTGATGTCCCTCAGAACTTTACTGGAAAATGCATTCAAATGGCACAAGGTAGGCAAGGCTCGCAAGCAGGTTCTTTCTCTGAACCACCTGATCGTTCTTATTTGAAGAGAAAAGAAAAAGGTCCTCACGTTGGAAAGAGGTTAAGAACATACAGACTTAGGTATTCTTTGCAGAAAGCATGAAGTAGGATAGAGGAAAAAAGGCTCTATTAGTTAGCATTGTTGATCCCCATTTCGATGAAAGCTTAAAATGTAAATGAAAAGAGAGAGAATAGGGATGAAGCATCTTTAAACTTGCAACAAATCATTTTATATTGATAGAGTCCTGGGCTTAAATCCAAGCACAGCTATTGCCTTAATGCAGACTGATTTCAGGAGACTTAAAAATAGCCAAGATACTATGGTGATTGGCAGGCATTGTAGAGACAGCTGCCAAAGTCAAATTGATTTTTTCCTTCCCTTTTGAAGGACTCCAGATAATTTAAGCAAGGCTACAAATTAAAGCACACATGTACGACTCCTTGATGATTTAAAAAAAACACAGACCCCAAGAGGGGAGCTATTCCCCTGTTTCCCCCTGCTTTGAGAAGCGCAGGGAAATCATGTACAGACTGACACTGCAATGCTGGAAAGGGTCCAAATGAGCGATTTGCTGCAATCTTACACTGTACCCGATCATGCCCAATTCAGCTGCTGTGCCTACAGTTCTGACAAGGATGAACTCCAGGGCTTCAACAAATGGCAATTCTGAGTATTATGCACTATTAACAGATGGGACCATCTCAGGATTTCAGTAGGCAGAAAACTCAATTACACTTCATCTCTAGTTAAGGTAGAACCGCAACAAAACATTGCACATGCTACACAAATAGGCACAGGTCAAATGCAGTATTTGCAGAAAAACTCCAAATGCAGCTAATCTAGAGAAGGTCCAGAGGGTGGCAGAAGGCATGAGTCTGGGTTTGTTTTTTTCTTCCTCATGTTACAACCTTCAGTTTGTACTAAAAGGTCAGGCAGGCAAAGGCAGAAAGAAATTTGCTAGGGGAAGGAAGGTTCGGCGAAGGAGGGGGAAAAGCATTTTCTAATCTATGGAGAACACTGCCTGCTTACAGATTTCACACATCTGTCTAAGGCTCTTGAGATATTGCTTCCAACAGCAATATAAATGAATTCAAACATGCATTACAGGTCTGATTAATTTTCAGCTAGTGACATTTTTTAAATAAAATACGTGTCAGGTAGTCTTTCTGTCATGTGGCATACAATGCATCTCTGAGTGCTTGTGATTCTCATATGTGGGAGGTTTGCTGAAGTCTCTGATTGTTGCTGGCTGTTAATTTTACACAGAGGTTTAAAAAAAATTATGTAGATACAATTAGAGGTTGTTCATTGCTTTAGCAGTAAAGGTAACAAAAATGAACACCTCAACCCATCTAGTTTGCAATTATTTATGTTGGAGTGTACAGAGTACTCTTCAGTGTACAGCTTTTGCTCATAACATCCATGAAATGTTTGGTCTTGCATTTAATACTACAGAAATGCTACAACCTTCACGGGACCCATATGAAGCAGGCTAGTCCTATTATCAATTTCCTGCACATAGAAAACACATGAACACGAAGACTAAGGTTAGCCTTTTTAAGCTAATCTCCTCAATTTCCCTTTGCAATCAAAGTGCTCAATGTAGTCAACGGTGTCTTCACTGTCTATCACAAGAGCCGAGGAAGATTAGCTTCATGGGGATAAACGTTATTCTTTGAAAATATCGCTTACAGACATTAAGCAACTTGCTGGAAATAATGTTAGAGTTATGACAGTGCTGTATCAAAAAGGACTAGGATACTGCCTTCATGCCACTGCATCACCCTCTCTATTCACAAATTCCTACAATTAAAGGCAGCTGAGATGTCCTTCACATGAGATATTGACTTGCTGATTCTACTAATCAAGGGTGAATTCACTCACCTAACGAAACCTGTATATGCTTTGCTAATTGCAATGTTACTGTTTGCACACACATGTACATTCATCTATTTTCAAAAGAATGAAATGCCTAACAGTTAAAAAGTCCAAAAAGAAACGCTCACTAGACTGAATAATTCTGAATCCAGGACTCTGGATATAAAAGATCCTACAACATTAGGTATTTTTTCTCTAAAGAGCATTACAACTTGTGAGGTAATTTCTGTTGCAATGAAAAGATACCATAACTATGCACTTAGCATTGAAAACTAAAATACAGAAACGTGCTTTGAAAATATTACTGAAATAATGGAACACACATCGTCATTAAGCATGGCTTTGTTCAGACTGTAAGTTTGTCCAGGCAAGGACAAAGTGAAAAAGATCTTAAAGAATCTTAAGTAGTCAGATGCTATTTGATTTCAATTTCATTCAAACTCTAGGTGCTCATTCTCTTGGGCCTAGATTTTCTTACACAGCCAGGCTGACAAAACCCTAGCATCTGTCTCTCTACTAATTTCAGTGCTCCTTTTTAATTACAAATTGTTATACTGGCACAGGGTGGGGGGTGGGGTAAGAAGCTGGTTTATCATTATAAATTTGCCTATGCTAAATGCATCCTTGGCGCAATCACTAAATAGGATCCCTATTTAAAGATCATCTTTGCTCAGTCCTCCAAGACCATTAAAGCATAAGCATACATTACATATTCTGACCAGCCTATTAGAAGGGTCACATGTTGAAAGAAAGCTACCTTTCTGTTCCAAATGTAATTATACTTCCTGAAAAATCACACTGCTTGCATTCTTTTTGAAATACATAATGAGATTTTCATATAGAAGCAGCACTGCAAAAGCTCTTTGTATAATACCAAGACTAGAAAGAAAGATCTCTGATTAGTTCAAATACTGAGCAACAATGACAAGGTGACAGAGAAGTTCACTCTGAGCATTTTGAGCCAGAGCTAGCATGGCTCATCAGGAATGATCCATTTTGCTTTAGAAAAATGATTATAATTAAGATCAAGTTTAATAAATCTTTCTTTATAACAGGCAAGTTGCAACAATTTCCAGAACAGCTTAACATAGAAACTTAGTGGATGGTGTGCCCAATGTTTAAAACAATAAATGTTTTACCATTTATATGTATCGGCACAGTGACCTAAAAACCATACAATCAAGGATCAAACTCTCTTTGTTTATGAAACTATTAAGACATATACAGAAAAGTTAGTTCCCCACCCAAAGAGCATACCGCCCAGAATTCAGACAAGTTACAACAGGGAGACAAAAGAGACAAATGAGGGTGGGCGGACAGTAAGGTGAAGGTAAGAAGATGAAACCAGTACATGAAAAATAGTTCAGCAGGAAAATGGAAGCTGCAGCTCTCTATCAGACTCAATGTAAATTCAGATTTCTGATGTACAACAGTATTATTATCTTAAGTTAGATTCTTCATCACAATTTAAAGGAACACTTTGATAAACAGAGAGATTATAATGTGTGGGAGATTACACAAACCTGGGAAGTGAATGAGCAGCACATTTGACATTGACAAAACTCAGTAGCAGTTCTTTCCCCCGCCCCCCCATCGTAAAAGAGGTATAAATTGTGGTGCAGCAGTAAAGAGCAGTCTGAATAGCACAGTCTTGATTCTGCCACTTCTAATCCCATAATGCCACAACTACATCCTCAGGATCACTTGGTAAAAAAATAATAATAATAATAATTTAGACACCGAGGAAAAGTCCTGCTGTTGCCCAAGTTCCCAAGGGATTATCATGGGGGGAAGGTATGAAAGTTACAAAGCAACAGCAAAGTTGGATGGCTACAACTGCAATAACATAATGGTGAGGGTGCAAAGGGCAAGCTTGGCAGAAGTAAGAACAAAGAAAAGTCCAAAGACTGCCTATAAATTAGCAGCAAGATAGGGTTACGTCAGATTTAAACTCCAGACTCCTGAACTTTTTCTGAACCATATGGACAAACAACTCCCTTTCCTGTATGGCCGAGACCACCATCTCTAATATGAAGATTTATCACTTCCTGTGACTAACCTCTGCTTTTACACTATCACCTGTTCAGAACAGAGTAAACATTAACATTTAAGGTTAACACATTATGGTGTTCTGGGTTATTTTTAACTCAGATCAGTTCCCTCATCTGCTTTACCACACGGTTGCACAAAGAGCTGAATCATCACAACAGAAGGCTTAAGATCTGAGGGCTGAAAATGAGGGTTTAATTGCCTTTAAGCATGTGCACAATTTTACTGAACCCAACTGTAGTTTTGGGATAGCAGCAAAAATAAAAGGGACTAAAAATGTACATCAGCAATGACAATGACCACAAAAAGAGTCTCTGTACAGAGAAGAGTAAGACTGCACTAGGAAAGCGTTTGCTGTACCTTCTTTAAAGAATCATCTCAAATGGAAGACAACAACTTCTGCAATCTAATGATGCAACTTTTATCTTTTAAGGCCAATACAAGTAAATTATTACTTGAAATCTGAGATTAAAATGTTTTATCATCAGCGTCAGGGAGTATTATACAGTCACAGCTACCTGATGTCAGAAAAAGCAGTTACAGTACTTGGAAGATGAAGTGTTCTTTCTCTTTCTTTACCGAAAAGGAAGGTAATTTTTGGAACTGGAATTCCCTCCTGCAAAATTTTATGCATTTCTCAGATATCATCTTAAAGGTAAGGCTGGTTCACCTCTCTTTAAAGACATTAAAGTCTTTAATAGTTTTAACTGGAAATTAAAATAGCTGATTTTTATACTATACAAACCTGAAGATTTATCTTGTTTGATTCCCATGACTGGCATTTTCACAGATTAAAATTTGCTCTGCAAATGAAAGATGTTGACCTAGAGCTCTTGTCCGCAGAGATAAGAGAGTCAATACCACAGTCGGATGAAGTTCTCTCCTGAAGAGTAGCCAAAGACCTAGACTATGTTCATCATAGATGATGAACATTTTATCTAGAACTGAAATAAGAAGGCTCCAGAAAGTACATCTATGATGGAGATAGACTGTCATGGTTCACCTGCACAGTATGAAATACTTTAAAGGCAGTTACCAAAATACAAATGCTCTAGGATTTCCTATACGGGAAGGAGGAAAAAACAACAACAATCTGCTTCTCACCATTTTCTCAAAAACTCTCCCTATAAATATCACATTTATGACAGCCATCCTTGTCCTGGCAGGAAAGCTAGCCAGACAACTTACTGTAACTGTATTGTTGTAGAGCTGACAGACTCATCATGTTACTCAAACTATCACATCCATCTCCGCGCTGACAATTCAAAGTTTAGAGTAACTTGCAAGATGCCTGGAGTTGTCTAGTTATTTGAAAGCCAGCCTAATTAACTAACTATAGGTCTAACTGAATGACTGTCAAAGTCAACAAGAAAACCTTACTGATTCTAACAGGCTTCATTATCAGCCCCTAAGTACAGCTGTGCTTCTCAGTTGAGAAACTAGCTTCCACTGATGTCAAATATCTTACACTTCTGAATTTATTAGTTATTATTTTAAGGTCAGAGTTTCTAGTTGCTAGATAAAAGGTTTATTTATATAAATTTTCAGTATAGTGGTATCATACGGAAACCCATGCAGAGGTCAAGATCTCAGTGTGGCAGAAGCTGCGTGTCCTAATCGACAAGACTCAGTATAAAAGAAACAGCTGTTTTTAAACCTGGAAATGTTTTTGTATTTCCGCTAACATTCCCTCTTCAGCTTGTTTCATGTGTTTGCAAGTTTTCTTTCGCTACTAAAGCCAAGAATTCTTGTGCCACATCAGACCAATGGTCCCAAGTTAAACAACTGGGAATTCTAATACCAGTGAAATATCCATTGACGTTCCCAATAGCTTGAGACTGATATTACTGGCCGCTAGTATTTTAAAAGCTCCAAATAGGGACATGACTACCAATCACACTCAGAGTGTAATGACTAGGGGAAACTTACCTATAAAAATTAACTTAATAAATTGCTACTAAAGCAGCAATAATCCCAAAGTAGCAAAGCATGCCCTGTTGCAATAAAACCTTTCCCTTGTGAAGACAAACAATGAAGCTGTTTATGATCACAGACACTAATGTTATTTTGGCAATAACCTATGAGGAAAAGAGGAGGGTTAACAGGATGTCAATGTAATAATTTAAGGAGATAGAAAAATGTCTGTATCCATATACAGCTCTCCAAGAAAACCTAAACCATCTAAGACTAGAATTTACTGAAATTAGCACTTCAGTTTACACAGCACCTATGGAAGGAAGAATTTCTGTTGGAATTTAGTTACAAGAGTTTCAGCAGCAACACTATTTTATCACAAAAATGACATATTACTTTCAAAACACAGACTAAAGATGACTAATGGGCAAAGAACTTCTCAGCAAGCAACAGTGCAGTGCAGTGACAGGCCAAGGAGGTCTGCTGGGGAGAGGGAAGAGTCCCTCATTCGAAAAGCAGACAGATGCTTGTAAACCCATCTAGATACATTAAAATCTCATGAAATATGTACATTTTGGGAGTCTATTATCATTAGAATAAGTGAAAATTTATTAGTGCAAGAATGTGGTGATTGCTCATGCTAGTATGTATTCTTCAGACAGTACTGAAAGTATATTTTTCAGTATAAGAGAAAACTTTAAACCAAAGGTACTAGCCCATCCCCCTTCCCCTACTACTGGTAGATGAACTTTCAGACCAATTAGTCAGGTTAACATGTTCTAGAACAATGGAGTCTACACCTATTGTCCTTTTGTTAGAGTTGCCTTCTTGGTTAAAACAAGGGTCTGAATTTAAGGTCTCTCTTTAGATTAAATTACACACATTCGCAGCTTGACTTCAGGCTTTTCTTTTTCCTGCAAGAAGTCTGAAACATTTCTTTAAATACCAAACAAAACACAGTCAATTATTTGATCTGTTATGCTTTACTGAGCCAGAGAACATTAGGCATCTTGTATCTAGTATATAAATTTTCATAAGTTAACTGTAGTATAGTAGAATATTAATCAGTAACAATTTTGTAGGGAATGACTTGCCCAATATCATCATGAATTGTATCACAGTGCTAAGAAATAAACCCCGATTGCCCAGTCTTATGGTGACTCCCTAACGAGTGGATTACACTTCCTCTGTTGGACTTGCACATCTCCCTCTGTGCAGGACCTTCTAGTCTGGGTGAGGAAAACACACAAAAAAACTGATTCTGATGTATCTTACTGAAGCAGGGGAAGAAAGGAATTTAAAACAGTCTTATACTTGTGTGATAATTATACAAATTACAGTCCCCTGAAAGGGTGGCAATTTTCACTGACTCTTTGCTTTACCAGTACCAAGGAAATACGACGGAAGAATTAAAAGGATGGATTTTTCTGTTCAAGAGTAAGTTGGATTGCAGTTTTCATTTGTGGCTTATATTAGGTCTTGAGAAAGTGACATTTTTGAAGTGAGAAAGGTCAGTCTTGTCAACTTAGAAATAATTAGATAGCCGTGTACTATCTGAATTGCATGTTACTTTATAGAATCCTTCCTCCTAAAGGTCTCTAGACAAGTGGAGAAAAAAAATGCATTTTTAATGTATACACACACACACACAGAGGTGAGTGTATACACATACACACACAGACGCACACATACTGTTCTTCCTTCCTTCCTTCCTTCAGGAATGCATTATTTTTGAAGGATTAAGAACATCAGAGGCCTTTAGTTCAGTATATGCCAGGAAAAGTCCATCTTGGATAAAATGGACTTGGCTGTCTGAAGTCTTACAACTATTGAGAGATAATATACACAAGATTGACAGGAGACAAAGTTCAAGGTACATCAGCGGAAAGAGAGTCCATTATCACTGTTCTAACATCTTAATAGCTCTTTAAAGGCAGGATGCAATATCACAGCCCGTCTTGGAACTATTCCAAAGCATTCTTTGCTCACTAATCCCAGTTGACAGTTGTAGAAATGCTGCAGTGGAAACCACTGGAGTAATTAAAAAAAAATCTTAACAAACTTATGTGGTTCACATCTGGCACAATCTCTCATATCAATGAAGGTTCCATATGATCCAACACACTAGACAACCTTGTGTTATGCTGCCTGCACCAGCTTCTAATCAGAGTCTGCTTTTGTAAGTCCACCCACCTCTACAAGTACATTTCCCTGTATCATTCTGCTCAGTGCCATGATGATCCCAGTATGATTGAGCATTGGGCTTTTCATCTACAGAGCCTAAAGAGCTTTAAGAACCATCTTCACTTTACCAACAAGACTGATGATTTGAATGCTGACGCAAAGCAGGATAACAGTAGAACCAGGAGTAAAGTGAAGGTGTCCTGAATATGTAGGTACAGAACAGTCAACGTGTGCACCCAAATATTATAGTCAAGCCCACCTAAGACACTAAAATAATAACTGGAGAAAAAAAATGATAGAAGTATTATATGTCTCTATTTTTAGGCTGTTGCAGGACTTGCTATTTTCTTCTGCATCCGAAAAGACTGAGAATATGAAAAAACAATAGAAAACGTCCCACGGTCATACAGTGTCCAGAGCTGCAAATTGCCAAAACACTTGTACTCACGAAGACAGGATGAAAATATTAGAGTTGACGAATATCACTGGGTTAAATTTCTAGAATATTTCAACAGTAACTCGTCCAGACTTTCAACCAACACACATGACTTTCCATATAACTCCTCACAGGGAGGAGGGAATCACACCTGAATTAAAAGTCAGTTAGGTTGCAAGACTTGATCTGTCAGATACTACAAAAATATCCAGTTTGAATCAAGGGAATTAATTTTCCTGAAATTCCAAAAATCTACAGTCCACAGCTGCCACTCAGTCTTTACTGAATCTATCTCACCAATCTGCAAAAATGTTTAATGAGAATTTGCTTGCTTAAGGTCAAAGGAAACAGTAAGCAAGGACAAGTGGGGAAGAGAGTTGGTCCAATTCTTTTACTTATTGCAACGTATTGCAGAAATAAACTATATCAATAGAATTACACCATTGTAAGATTCCAGACAGGTAAGCAGGGAATTGGTCCCTACTCGATTTGGGCCATCTCAAAGCCCCCCACTTAGTGTGCCTGATGATTTTGCCGTCTTTATGTGACAAATACAGATTCCAATTCCAGGGAGAGACTGTCCTTACATTATATTCCATGTAGGTACAGTGCCAAGCTTTCCTGACTGGAACTTCAAGGCATCTAAAGCAGTACAAATCAGCAGCAGTAATGTAAGTAGGAGAAGATGACATCAAAAGTTTACCACAATGCTCAAATTTAAATGTTGCAGATCTCTATTTAGTCTTTTATTGTCAGAACCCCAATAAAAAGTATTCTCTGGCTCTGAAAAATGAGTGTCTTTAGAAATTCAGGGTCTGAACTGGGGGAAGAAAAAGCCTTTCATTACATGAAAATAATATTAAGATCAGGAAATAGACTATGAAATTCCATAAAGATATTTCTCAAATCTGCAACACGTTCCTTGCAAGTGTAGGGTCTGCCTGAAGAGAAAATGTAGCAGAACTGAGATAATATTTTGTAGCCAAGAGGAAGACAGTTGAGATTTCCAGAAGTATTTAAGAATCTTATTTAAGAATGTTACTTGTTTTTAACTAAAGTTGTTAAAATTTCCTGTTAATCTTCAGCCAAGGTTCCCCCACCTCCCCTTTTTTTGTAGGCCAATGTAGCAAGAGCACCTGCGCAAGATCTGGCAAGGAGTCAGTGACTGGCAGAGCACATGATAGCAAGCCCAGCATGTGAAACTACGCACTGACCAAATTCCCATCAGGGCCAGGCATGCATACTCCGTTTTGTCAACAATGTCTAGCTGTTTCCCAGACAATAGTTTCTCAAGGTTAGGACAGCTGAGAAGTAGTTCTAGTAGATTTAAAGGGCCCTTAGAATGCAACAAGCAGAGTTCCACCTGGGTATCCGACGCATTCGTCCAGCAGCATCCCGCCGGCAACCCTTCCACACAGTTCCCGGGCTCCCTGTGCAGCTTGCAGTGTAAGTCCTTTATTAAATCTATCCTGTTTAATCCCTCATGAACTTTGAGTGCTTCTCTTCACCGGTATCTGACCCTCTCTTGCCCGCTTTGTGGTCACAGCTAAATACATACGCATTTACAAATCTGCTTTAAGGGGTATTTCGTTGCCCTTTATACTTTAAAAATAAATAAATAAATAAATACCCAGAACTCCAGCATATTAATGAATCATTTCACATTTCCCATTAATGTCATCTGCTCCCCTGAGGACTTCTCCTTCACATATTGTTTCATCATAGAAGATGTTTCCAAAGTGACCTTTTCACTGTATTGCAGTATGAAGGTATTACCAAGCTAGTAAGAAATATCACCAAATACAAATACATTTTCATTTACAGTACAGTCAGGTTGAAACACATTTTCATCCTAATCAGGACAAAATGTTCGTTCTGGAGGGAAAAAAAGACCTAGACAAAAAGACTGAAGTATTTCAACTAAAATCAAAAGAACTTGTTGAAACATAACAGTTTGATTATACTCACAAATCCAACGGTATTTAAATATGGTCCACTGTACCACGTTGTATTTGAAATACAATACAGGTTTTGAATTTACATATCTTTCCATTGAAAAATTCCACTACCATATTCTCATTAGGATACTTCGATGTCTTCAAAAACTTTTGACCTGTAAAACTGTACCATAAAAAAAAAAAAAAAAATAGACCAGCACACATTGGCTATCATATTTTTAATTGTTTTCCTACATTAAACTACTCAATCCCCATTTTAGCTGCTCTATGATCTGTGCTGCTCTTTTTAAGGCCAAATTTTCAGAATCGTTCAGCTAACAGTAGCTGTCATTCGCTGTAGCAACCCCTGGATACAATGTACTTCCGCAATTTTGCCCAGCTCCATGTGGTATTTCATTATATGTTTCACTGTGACCTCAAACACATCACTTATGAGAGTTTTCTTCCTTCTCAATAGCAAATTTTTCCATCAGGACTACTGTAAAGATCCTTCCTGATAAAATTGTGCCTCATTCCACTTTTTAGGGGAATGGAAGAGCTTCTGTCGACTTTGTCTGGAGCTGAATGCAAAGTCCAGAAGCGATACATGTAAACACCTCGTACACAAGAGCTTTGACCTGCTGCTATGAGCAGCAGTGGCAAATCTCCCAGGGATTGCAATGGTACACAATCATTCTTTAAAACATCTATATTCATTTCCACTGGAAATTTTATTTCAATCATCCATCTAATTGCATAACGAGTACAAAAACTGGCACATTTAAACTTCCATTTCTTCTCCAGACTAGTGGATAGGAGTAAGGAAAAAGAAGGCCTTTAATTTCATCCAAGGTCAGCATTTAATACTCTCTTTAATCATAGAATATCAATGTTGGAGGCCTATTTAATTCCTATTAAAATGTAAAACAAGTATAATCTCTGTAAATAAACCCTCCTTTGATCCTTAAGAATAAGGCTAAACAAGCAATAAGAAACATCTAAGCTAATACAATAATCAAAGCATGTCTTCTGTGCTTCTTTTGAGCTGGCAGCTAACAATGGCTTCAAGGCATCTCCCAAACGGCCTTTATTCTTGAATGCCTTAATAAAAACATTATTTTATTTAAACTTGGTGGGGGGCAGGAGGGTAGGGGGTGTTCATGCTTTACTGTGTTTATCTGAAGTCTTTATCAACCCTTTTTCACAAAGGAATAGAGAGGCTACCTTGGAGATATTGCGGGTTCAGTTCCAGACCACCACCATAAAGCAAATATCGCAATAAAATGAGTCACACATTTTCTGGTTTCCCAGTGTATATAAAAGTTACGTTTACACTATACTGTAGTCTATTAAGCGTGCAATAGCATTATGTCTAAAAAAAACAACGTACAGAATGTGACACACAAAGTGAGCACAGACTGTTGGAAAAATGGCGCCAATAGACTTGCTTGACGCAGGGTTGCCACAAACCCTCAATTTGTAAAAAAAAAAAAAAAAAAAAAAGCAGTATCTGTGAAGCGCAATAAAGGGAAGTGCAATAAAGCGAGGTATGCCTGTATCCAAAACTGTTCTCTGAGTTTTGGAGATTTCCCTTTACTCCACTCTCTTTTTCAGGCAGATTAAAACTACTAGAAACAATCTACCGAGGTTTAACTTTTGCTCATCAGCATATCATCAACGAGCTGAGCCTTCAACATCTGGATTAAGATTTAGGTACTCTGATCTCATGGACTAAGTTACATGTTTATTATGCTTTACATGTCTTAATGCCTGCTGCACATGAGATTCTGGTTATGTGAACTTCAGCAGCAGCAGCTGATTCTTGACATGCATCAAAACATACATTCTATGGAATAAACAGAAAACAAACAATTCAACTCCATTTGCATGCAGACCTGTATAGCTATCCCTACCCAAAACTTTTTTTTAAATCACTGATTAAAATTCACCATTCAAGACCACAAAAAAAAGTTCTAAAATTAACTTAAATAACCTCACTCATTTCCAACCTGCTTTTTTCTATTTTGGGTCAGCATTATTGTTAGGTTGTAATTTATGAGTAAATCAGGGGAATTCAATTATTTGACTGTTAGGGGATCAAGACAGTTGCATTAAATTTGTCAACATGCTCAAGATAAATGATATCCAAGTCCCAACATAAAATCACAGACAATATTAAAGATCTAAAACTTTCTACAGAAGTGAGTACAGAGTTCTTATCGAGACTCAGAAAACCCACGTTACTCTTGAGATACAAGGCTGCTCTAATCCTGCAAACACATGTGATGTTTTAATTTTATTCATATCAGAAATCTGTAGGACAAAAAAAAAATCTCTGTTTAGGCTCTGAAAAGATATGGATGAGATACAATCTCTATTAAACTTTTCAGATAAGTAATACATTTTCATAGAACACAGCAGTAAGCTGTGAAACACTGTCACAAGACATTACCGAGGACAAGAATTTAAGGTTAAAAAAAAGCCGATACAAGTAGAAATTACAACAATTAGGGAAAAACAAGGCACAATCATTTAAAAATGGCACTTATGGACAGTTTTTCAGAAGATTAATAACTCAGCTGTGACTGGACTTTCAGAGCAAATCTTCCTTAAACGGGTCTAAAATCAAAGCCAAGTATGTATTACTATGTAGCTCCAGGAGCTCTTAATCAAACACGCAGGGTGGTGTGGGGGGTTTTTTGTTTTTTTTTTTTTTTAAACGATAGTCAAAATGGTATACTTTTGACAAAACAGCCACTTTTCTAAACACAAGCAAAAATCTGACCCTACCCGCCAATTTTTCATGATTAAAATAACAACTAAGTTGAAATGTCACCATGTATCCATGCTCGCATTTGCAAACTGAGGTCAACTCCAAATTCAATCAGACTGAGAACAATGACAGAACTGGACGTGCTCTGATTTGAAACAAAGGCTGTGGCAAATATGAAGAGTTGTGATCTCCAAAAGACCATGAGTCCTTTCGTGTTACTCCTCTATTGAAGACGTAGTCCAAGACTAATTAGATTCAAAGCCAAGTTTAGACATAACCACAGATAATTTATACCAATGGGTTCCACTGTTGCTATTAGTTGGATCATGACCTGAACCAGCAGTAATACTTTATCTGGACTTTCAGACAAATAAACTGATATAGACACAGTGATATATATAGATTCTATCATGCTCAACAGATGCACACCTAGCTTTAAAGGTACATGAACAGCTAACAAATACAGTGCCAGCAAACTGTACTCAAAATTATACAGCAGAGTTCTTGGGTTTTGTAGAACCACTACAACCTGTGGACTTGCACTGCAAATGGCTTCCTTTCATAAAGCTTTTTAATGCATCCTATCCCATCCTCCCTAAAATTAAATGGGGTTTGCATCGGAACTCATAGGTTATAGTCTGGCTATAAAGTAGTGATGCAAACATATTTTTAAGAAGTTAAAATGCAAAAATCACAACCGGTCCAGATTATTTTGTTTTCCTTTCAGTTTTGCTGCAGTAGGCTGTTAGAGTATTAAGTCAATATATACACTTTACTACAAGGAGAGCCTTCTGCAATACACAGGAGATGGAAACGTAAGCTTAGCCTTCCAATCCAGCCATTAGTCTCTTTAATGATTCTGAACCACAACTACCCTAAGATAGCATCTCATTCTCCCTGCGCCCGAGTCACAGATGCTCAGCAGACTCCTGATTTCTTTGGCCTTTTATTAAACTGAAGCCTGGATGGACGCGAGAACTAAAGGAAAAGGATTACAGGGGTTTATTCAATGCTGTCAGGGAAAGAAAATCCCTGTCTCACTGCCAGATGCATTAAACCACTGATCTCACAATTGCATAAAATTATCACTGGCATTAAATCTATGCTAATTCAACTCAGTGTGAAGAAAGATGATTTAACCCAGAACCCTTTTCCAATGTCATTCAAGAGCTCTAATTAGATAAGTGTTCCTGTTCTCCCCTCACACTGTATTATTATAGGTATTATTTTAAATGTACTATTAATATTCATTATGCAGGATGAAAATAACTAGAGGGCACTTATATTGTTGAGGAATGCTGTTTAGACATATCTGGTCACAGTTTTCTTTTCATACAGAAACATTAAACTCTCATGTTACATAGATTCTTGCTTAGCATTATTAATGCAAAGGGCACAAAAGCAAATTGGGTGTTCTAAAGTGAACACTAACTGCTAAATATATAATTTCAAGCAATTGAAGAGCAAAACCTCTTTCCTCCTTTCCTTTGTACTCTTCCCTCCTAAACTTCTGACAAACGACAAATAGCTTCCACCAAGGAAAGAAAATTTTCCTTACTACATACTGTTTGTCTGTAGAACACGTTGCGGCATCAGACTAAGCCAACTTCACAGAAACAAACAAATATAATCTGAACTGTGATAATAATGTAATTATATTTTATCTAACAGCACTACTAGAATTCACATGGCATTTTTTCATGTATGGGTCTTCGACAAAAAGACAGTCTGTATCATTTACCTAATGTGGTAGAGAAAGAAACCAAGGCACAACAAAATGAAATAATTGCCCAGGAGATATCTAGAATGGTGGCAGAACAAAAGACAGACTATGCTCCATGCCCTATTCCTTGAAGCTACTATGATCCGACACGGTACAGTAGGGAGTAACAAATGAAAACACAATTTTTAAAAAAAAGGACATGAACTCTAATACTTTGGGGCTCGCAGTAACTTTGAATTAATAGAGATTAGAAGAAACTTTTCCATCGGAGAGATTTTTCTCTAACAATTGTTTCTACAGAGGTGTATCGTAGGCCTTTACATTTTTGCTTAATGAGCTTGGCACACATTCGTGTTAAGGCAGGCTATCTGGCTAGACAGATCACTAGTCTGATCTAATATGGCAATTTCTATGTTCTTAGGGGAAAAAAATAAGAAGTAGTGCAATAACACACTCCAGGGAAAAATCTAGAAAGACCTAAAATTAAAATAAAAACATAAAAATTACAATAAACTCATTTTCTCCCTCCTGGGTTGCAATATGATTTTATGCGCACCATTAAAACTACAACATGAGTTATCATTTAAAGCCTTACTTGAAAGCCTCTATGACCAGACGCAGGCAACGGAAATATACAAATTCTGGTGGATGAAGTGCGTTATATCCATTCTAATTATATTCATAATACATTCATTTGAACTACTGTAGGTATTATTTAGATGTATGCTATACATTCTGCCTAAAATAAATTGAAATAAAAATATAATGCATAGCAGAAAAATATACTCTGTACAAAGTACTGTGCCTCACTGACAAGTACTTAAAAAAAGGCTAAAAGTAATAAAAATTACTGCTAGAAAAATCAAAGTGTTCCATTCCTAGATTTTATGGGGGCAATAAAAAATGAAAAAGCAGCTCTAGTTAAGCTAGACTGATGAAGTGATATACTGTAAGAAAGGCATTCAAGGTTGTGTGGAAACAGATTTAAAATTGATATATATCAAATCCAATAATTCTGGTGCATATTAATAGAGCCTACATAGAATGCTAGTGCAGAATTTCACCAGATAATTGTAAGTTAGAGTAAATAAAAAAATAAGGTTCGAGTCAGACAACTTTGCCTTGCCAAAAAGCTTGGATGAGGCTGTTAATGGCCATTTTAATACATCAAATGTGGCCCATCTGAGCAAAACTGAAACTTTTGTTTTCTTTATTTTATTTGCAGGAGTTCCAGGAATGACCTATAATTAAATTTCTGCCATTTAAACTCTTAATTTTAATTGTAGCAAAAAAAAAAAAAAAAAATGTTTCTGACTGATGCACAGAAGCACATAGAGCAGTTTTGCCTTTGTCAGACCAACACAAAACACAGTCACATGCTGCAAATGATTTCAAAGGCTGCTTTCTCTTGGCACGGTTCAAAGTAGTGAACCCTTTCCTGGACAGCAGGGAGCTTAGACACCTCTCAGTGACAAATGTGAAACAGATAAAGTTTATCAACTTCATCCACATCTGTGACTCAGTGGTAGGTACAGCTGTAGGTCAGTTAAGAAGGTTATCTTGGGGTTCACTGAGAGTGGGGCTTTACAGCGTCGTATTTCATTTTTATCATTAAACCAGAGGAGGCAGAAAGCTAGTAAGTACTTTGTGTTCATACAACATCACTGAAAACCAATGCAAGGTCATCAACATTCTGGCTTCACTCTGTTAAGTGCACGGGCTCAGGTTATGACATCTTGTTTATTCTCTTCAGGAAGATGCTTTAACATAATTGGACAATGAAGAATGAACCGAGATTTTCAACACTACCGAGTATTAATACTCCTCCTTCTGGAATTAGATAAACTAAGGAAAAGATTTCAAAAAATTTCCATTGTGGCTGACCAAAACAATCATGAAAAAGGTTTGAACATCAGAGTCTTATGGTACATACATTTGATTTGCAGTTACTCATTCTGAAACCCATCCTCAGCAAAGGGCCAGCACAACAGCTACATACCACTCTGGTCATAATGGAACCAGATTTTGAGAGAATAAATAGTATCTGGAATCATATTTGAAAGTGAATGGGTTTGTAGTCTTCCTCCATGAAGGGAAGGATTTTAGTATCACCACGACTTCACTAGGATTTAGCTACTTACTGTGGTCAGGCTTATGAAGAGCTGTCATTATTTACGGTAGCAGAAGCCCCCAGAGTAAATATAGCTACACTAATAGCATCCCACTTTTCAGTACTGGAGTCTTGCCTCTGGGTGTACTACCTATCAGTAGCTTTTTGTCCATAGAAGTAGTACCTTGCCAACAGAGTGATTCTAATATCTCTATAACTCAAGCACAGGAGTGAAGAATGCAGTACCATTGCCTCAGTGACTGAATACGAGCACTTTCTCCTGCTAGTTCCATTTAGTAATGCCCATACAAGTGCTATTATCTAGTTACATACTAGCACTACGAAATGGATGAACTGTTACCAACAGCTGCCCATCTGCATCCAAACCAGATGAGACGAGGTAGCCTAAAAAAAACTAGTAGCAAAAGACTAGAAACAACAGCATCCTACGCCTGCAAAATTGCTCAATCCATCCATATCAAGGAATGCAACTCATCTGTTGACAGCAGAAACTGAAAAACACTGTCAAAGATAAAGCAGGCTAGTTTCTGACAGACTAAGCATGCTCTACCAATTATCCTGAAGAAACTGTAACCACGCTGTCACTTCTTACAGGGGACTTGCATACTCTGACAAAGCAGGAGTCTGCTTTTGAAACATTCACACCTACAAATGCTCACCAGCATAAGACATTCTGGAAAAACAAGTTGCTTTGTCAGTTCAAAGTGGAAAGCATCCAGGCCTTATGTAACTAGGAAATACTGAACTATTAGCAACAGAATGTTATAAACTTATCTTCTTCACTACTGATCTTAGAGACACAACACCTTCCCCATCTCCTCCTCTACAGGCTAAAGATTTTCTACTTAAAGTCATAAAAAAATATATATATGCGTACCATATGTGTGTACAAGTAAAAGTTGCTCAAGCTTTACCAAGTATAAAAGGAACAAAGCTAGCAGAAAAATCTTAGTTGACAAGGTTGAAAGAGACGCAAGGAGAGATACCCGATTTCTTCCCCATCACAAAGCAACACCTACAAACGAGGGAGATGCCTGGTCTTAACAGCTACAGAGCTGCTTCTGACCTCTATACTGAGCCTCCCTTGAGGCACCTCAGGCCCAGTACTTCTGGTCTTGCAGGCATGGAAAACAGACTATTTCCTCTTTCACTGCAGATGCTGTTTTATTTTTTTAAAGACTTACAAAAGCTACCTTAAAGCCTCATCCTAAACCAGCCAGGCTTGGATATTTCCTCCAGTTAAACACTGTTTTACAAAACAATTAGTTACAAAGGATACATAAAAGATGGCAAGAGCATAAGACTCACCTGTCACAAGTAGGAAAGGCATTCTACTAGCTGGTTAAGAATCTGGTAGCTGTTTTTGTTGCTGTGATTTACAATGGAATTATACAGGAGTACTACAAAGGTACCAGTTTTGTTTTGTTTTTTCTTTTGTAGTGCCGCTGAGTCTCTTGTGATTCCATTGCCATGTGATCTCAATATGTTATTACAGTCCAAGATTCAGAGTTCTTTGAACAGGAGGTAGAAAAGAGGACACTTTCAGTCCTCATAATTGCAGAAGAGGATCCAAAATGCAAACTTCCAAAGATCACAGAGGCTCAGAAGGCATAAAACAAGTATTTCCATGATTTTTAATGTGAGAGAAATGCAGAGAAATGACCAAGCAGTGATTTTTAAATAAAAGATAGTAAGGGATCTAAAAAGAGACTGGACAAATTTCTGAAGGATAGATCCATCTCGCAGAATCAACCATGAAATGATAAAAACAGAATTGTCCAGATGCCACCTCCTGAAGCTTCCAAACTGCCATTTCCAAGAAGCTGAGAAAACATTTCAGAAAAAGGATCACTCCCTGTTCTGTATTTGCCTTAGTCACATAATATTTTCCTTAGCATCAAGTATTAAACACTGTCAAAAGTAGAACTGCTGACAAAATGGACTTTTGGTTTTGATCTAATCTGCTCAAGTCACAGTCTTAACTTGTGAATGCAAGGGACAAAAACAGTACTCAGATTTTTATTTTAAACCAAGAACTGCACAACAAAAATTCCACTACTTAGATAGGAACAAATTGGGGCCACAGTTTCCTCCAATAGTGCTCCTTTTGTCCTGGACTTCCTACAGAAAAAAAGTTAGTACAACTAAAACCCTTGCTCAGCCAAAGCAAAGTAGTTAAGTAGAACTTTCGGATTATTGGTACATAACTTCTGCAACTCAATATTGTTACTGTACTCATCATCCTTTTAATGGTAAAACACATGTACTTGTTATATTTACCAAGTAGGAATAAATAAAATAAAAAATTATATCTGGGAAATTTCCCTAGCGGAAAATATCTCATGTAAATGCTAAAAATCATCTCTCATTCAGGGAGTTTGGCATTATCAGAAAGCTTGGTATAACTTTGCTGTATGACATAATTAAACACACAACTGCAGTGTGCTACACTCAATAAGCAAAGATCTTTCTAAAAAAATAAATAGACAAATCATGAGAAGGGACAAAAATGGACTGACATGCCTTTGGTCATGTAGTTATTCAGCGACAAGGCCGGACAAACTCTGGATTCAAATCACAAGTTCATACTGACTACTTATAATGAAACATCAGCATCACAATTGGCAGAAAAAGCACTGGCAAAAACATCTTCACCACACCAGAATGTCCCCATATAGATTTCTAGTCTAGCCAACACTTGTTAAATCTATGACGTATTTTTAAATCATAGATGAAGGCAGTTTAGGTATAAAATATCATAGTAAGGAAGATCCAGATGGAGAATACAAAGGCTCAAAAATCACAATGAGATAGAGTGCTGTGCAGATAAGAAATCAGTCTTTTAAAGTAAACCAAGGGTATTAAATCAAACTTTGAGAGAAGACAAGTAAATGACAAATGACACACAACCGTATCCAAACTAAATCTTTGGTGTCTAAATAAAATATAGAGGACCAAAAACATTATGCAAATTGAAATGAATCAGAGTAAATGAAGACTTACAGCTGACCTAAAGTGTGATGGAACATGCCATAGTCCTGAGATGGAGATTTCAGCTGTACAGATGTAACAGAAAAAATGCTGAAATGTTACAGTGTAATGTTGAGCAAAACAAGCATCCAATTACACTGGAATTTGTGTTCCATTTCAATTTGTTCCAGAGTCCCCAAATACTTCTCTTTATGCAAGTTGCACTTTCCTCAGTACAGTACTTCATCTGAAGAGAGTTGTTTTGTACAGTTTTCCAAATATACCTGCGTGTTACCCAGAGATTTAATTTGCTCCATTCTCGTGAGCTGTTTTAATCCCCAGCTTTCTTGGACTTAACATATTTATTTTCCCATTCTTGCAAAAATAATTACTGTAAAAGTTACACATCACATGAATGAAATATAGCTATATGCTGTATTGTGTTACATGCCATCAAAACATAACAATCATTTGAAAACCAGAATTTTGGATGAAGATATTAAAACAATTAAGTTTATTATGCACATATGGCCTTCACAGGCTAACAGAGCAATTTTGCATTGGGATTAACTAATCTTGGTGTAAAAAATTTCTGGAAATGCAACACTGAATACAGCTATAGATACAAGAAAGAATGCTTCCCACCCTCCCCATACAAATAAATGGCAAAGAACAGAATTATCATGCTCAGATGCAAATCCCTGACCCACCTAACTGGCACAGGATGCTGTAAAGGTATGTTTACAGCAGCACTTTTTGCAGCTCCAACCCCAGTTTTGGGCGCTGCAAAGAGTTCCTAAAGGAAAGGCAGCACACACTTTAAAAACAAACAGCTAAATAAATTATGTATTAGAATGTGATTCTCATGAAAGCCTGCAAGTCTGTTTTGGTAACCCTTCCCTTAACACAACTGGGAGAAAAAAAAAAAAAAAAAAAAAAAACTTAGTTTCTACACATTCTGGCAAGCAAAGTAGTTGCTTCCCAATGTGCAGCTGAACAACATTCCCAGAAGAGCTTTCCCAAAAAGTCCTCAAATCCTTGGAAGGAAAACACATAACTGTTGTGAAACATTGTGTAGACTGCAGAAACAGTATCCTACTTTAGGTGAAATTTCTCAGGATCATAGTTGTTTGCTAGGAGGAGCAAGTTAACACACATTGACAGGTAACCTAGAGAAGAACACAAATAAAGATGTTAGAGTCAGATACCCGAGTTGTTAATCTGTGCTTCCTTAAGCAGGCTTGAATTATATTTCCAATGAGCAGCACATAAAAAAAAAACACACACACACAAACACACACACACACACAAAAAACCCCAAACAGGGTCAGCATACACTAAGGTTCTACAACTACAGTACTTCTCAGCGGCATTGCAGTTGCTTTGTCCTGAAATTCACTTGTGTCTTTAGTAGGCAGAGTTGCATACTTTTTTTTAAAACCTTGTAAGACAGACTAATTGTTCTATATCAGTAGGTCTGATCACTACACTTGGAATTCAGATTCAAAATTTCTCAGAAAAATTTCAGAAGAGTTCAGGTCTTGATTTCTGTTTTATTTTTCTCTTCTAACCATTAGGATAAGTATGCACTTAGAGTCACACAACAGAATAGAATTAGCAATACAGAAGTTAAGCAATGAGTTAGATCCAAAATGATGCTGTATTTATTTTATTCAGTATTACCAGCAATTACAAATCATAATACAAGAGTCTTTTGACCTTTAGAATAACTGATGCAGTCTTTTGCAAGCTGATCAAACCAGCCTCCCCAAGAACACAGGGAAGGGAAGGACGAAAGTCAAGTGCTGTAATTAGCTGCATAATTATTTTCCAAAATAAAATGTGCAATCTTCACCTCTTTGGCACTGAATGGCGTCATTGGGGCTGCTATCATTAAGCTGCCATCGCTGCACTATCATTACGGAGCTGATAAGGAAAGGCAAACACTTTGAGATCCACTAAAGGATGCATTTATTTCCCAACTTTCCTCAACTAATATATTTATGCACTTATTTTTGTGGATGATGGGATTTTGAGGACAGGAAGGAAGGTCAGTGACATTGGAACCAGCAGGGATAATAAGTGTCTTTCTCAACAGGAATTGAGTCTGATGCTCTAATAATCATTGTATGTTAAATTCTAGCTTCTTTTCAGACAATGACAAAACTTTAAACGACTTGAACAGTGTCAAGATTTCACTCCAGGCTTGCCAACATTTAGACACCACAAGAATAAAGTCAGTACAAGAACTAGAGCAGAAAGCAAGAGGGAGGAGGGAATTCAAGTTTTCATTCAAGCAACCTTACTTAAATAAAACTCCTTCCTGAATCTATAGGAAACAACAACATATCATGAGGGTATGAGTTACACAATATATTTGAAAAATAATCTGGAAAACATTGCTTGCATAATGAAACAATAAGTAGTTTAATTATTCTTGCCCCAGAAGTAGGTTGCTATATAGTGTCTATTCACCTCTTTGGGTATTTCTAAAACTGGATGGCACCTGAACTAGACGCTGCAATGTAGTATTTGCTAAGTAACCAGCATACATTGAATTATAGCTACTTTTGGTGTTGTTTTTTTTTTAAAAGCTTTCCTTCATCCCTTGCTATTGCCAAGGATCATGTTTATTACTAATAAAATAAAGGTGATCTCTCTCCCCTCTCCTTTTTTTTTTTTTTTTGATCTGAAAGAACTGCAACAAACAAAGGGCAGTGTTTCACCAAGGTAAACTATCTCACCCTGAAGAATATCTATTTCGCTAAAGAAAAAAAAAAACATAGGAAGCTCCCACAATTTAATATCTGATGTAACTTAATACAGAGAATGTCAAATATTACACACAATGAGTATTTGTGCTTACAAAATACATAAAATGTTTAGCAGCCCACTGTAGTATAAACAGGCAGGGATTGATGGAGTCAAACAGTTCCAAGTCATCACACACTTACTAAAAGGAGAAAATCCCTAATTACTTTTGAAAAGCTGTTTTTGCACCATGACCTGTGGAGAGCAGGGTACAAGTGGATGTTTTTGCAGCCAGAATCTCCCAAAGTTACCAGGAACAGAGCTGAGACTAGAGATTTTATTTTCTTAAGAACCGAGTCAGTAAGCTACATACTATGCTGCTGCTGTTATTTATTTACACCAAAAACAAGCCTGTTCTTTATCAGCAACAGAAGCTTTTTCCCCCCATACATTATGTAACGCAAGCATGGATTAGAGAATGAACACTGAAATCTAATTCAGGAAACCTGGGCTTTCTTCAAATGTGTTTGGATTCAGAAAAAAATGCCTTACTTTGTCATCCACATAACTGATTATCCAAAACTGCACCTCCTGGCCAGCCCAAGGTTTACCATGCTCCAGTTTGGGGTAAACTCAAGCCAGCTAAATCACTGAAAATACTATTAAATCCTTAGACTTATTAAGTGTCCACACTTCACTGAATGTTTTATCATTCCTCAGGGAAAACTAAGCTTACAGGTCATTAAGCAAACTCACATACTAAGTCAGAGTGATGTAGCTGGTGTTAACTGTACGACAGCATGCCTCACAAATGTCTTTGTGATAGCTGCCAAAGCCATAGCAAACCTGAACTGACCATTAAGCATTCAGTATTACTTCTACTTGCCATTCATTAACAATAGGTCCAGAACAGGATGCTCCTCCCCTACTCTCAATGAGGGTGCCCATGTGCAAGAGACTGCTGTCTTTTTCAGAACTATTGCTGCCACTGTGCCAAACTCCTCGATACTTTTTTTAACATTCCTCTCATCAGTGTCTTACTATGGCCTCCATTGCTGCTGCTGTTTTCCTCATTACAGCCCACATTCCTGTTATGCATCCTTTAAATTTCCTGATGTTTAGTGAAATAAATACTGTTTTGTAGTATAGGCTACCTAGTAATCACTTACAGAGCTGCATTTCTGATATGAATATCAGGAGTTATTTCTTATCTCAAAGCAGAGCTTTCCTTTAAAACTTCCTCTTCAAGAAGAATCATTTATAGTGAGAAAGCGATATCAGCTTCAAGCAAGTCTCCCAGCTTCACTAAGTCCAAACACCCTGACAAGGAGCATAAATCTTCAACAGGTAGTAAGACCAGCAATGTATCATTTCTTCTTAAGCATCTAGAAGTAAAAGGAAAACACTGTGCCGAGCTTACTATCTTGTTCAACATGTCAAAGTAATTTAGGAACTTAATACACAGTTATTTATCATCTTTTAGCATAGGACTTTTATTCTGAAAGGACCAGGAAGTCAACTACATTTTTCTACATGCTTTACAAAAGAAAATAGCACAAAATTAAAAGAGAACATATCTGATAAAAGGAACTTAAGAAGCATAAGAAAACTCTGCAACACTGGACCAAAAAATTTACTTGTTTGCATCTCAGAACAATTAACTGCACACCAAGGCATCAGTCATTTGAATTGATCAAGGCTCCTTAGTGGATTCAACAGGAATCCTCAGAGGCATCCTCAGAGGCACAAGGAACAATACTCTCAGATCCGCTTGCAAGACCAGAGCTTTATTTAGACTTTAAAACCCAAATCATCACACCAAACAGATGGGCCTGATTCTTTGCCAACCCCCTGCAGAGCATGCAGGATCCACGCGATTTCAAATGTTCCTGCTAATTATTCTTCTCACAGAACACTGGGTACTGTGCAAAGACCAAAGCTTAATATTGAAGTAAGAGCACTCTTGTCTCATTGGTTTGAAGTGTGAATTACCAATAGGAAAAGAACTACTGGGGGATTAAGAGTTTTTGCAAGACCTAAAAACTTCAGGAGAGTAGTCAGCGAGATTTTTCCTTGAGGCCATAAGGCAGAGAAAAACTCCAAGGAGAAGCAAATGCCAAGGAATGGAACACAGTAAAAACATTCACAGGTTTTGAGAGCATTTCTATGAAGATAGAAAGATTTAATTATTCAAACACAAAAAGAACTGAAGAAGCCTGTGTCAATTAAAGTGACTGATAGAAGTTTATGGCTGTTCTAAAATATTTAATAGAGAATACTGAATATTTTATGCAAGAAATATTTGTGCTTGCAACAGAGCCTAATGTTAATATACAGAAACGAATACACGTATCAAAACTTGAGCTTTCAAACTCTCATAAAGATACCTAAGCAAGGGGCTTGTCCTCCTGTACTAATGTTTCAAAACCAAGGCCCATGAAGCCAGACCTTCATGTCAGAATGTCTACCCAAAATAGTCCCCAAAACACCAAGTACTAACAAGCTTGTTAAAAACTGTTTCCAAATGTGAGTTCTCTGGCATTACGTATGTAGCCCAGACCCCCTCAAGCATTTCAACTTGACGCTGCAGAGTACTTTTATTTTCAAAAACAAATATGAAAGTCTACCTAATTTCAGAATTTAGACAGAGTCTGAAAGGCATAAACTAAAACTTCTGTTTCCTTCTGAGAATGAGTCTTACCTATCTAGTAAGATCATCCCTACATCCTCTGTTTCAAAACTGTACTCTGTCTCTGGATTGCAAAGATGAGCTGAAAAAGATTTTATCGGTAACAATTCATACTATAAACAGGAATATTACAATAACTTAAATAACATGAATTACCCAGTTTGTGCAGCCATCTCTAATTGGCCAAATCCTTTTCTTTCCTAGTTGGCCCCACCATCTCATGAAAGATCAGATAATTATTTTTTGTTCGTCTTCCAAATATTTTATTAGTTTTTAGTAACGAGGATGATACTTCCCATTCCCGTTATGCTGCTGCCTTATGTAGCAATAGCAAGACACAGAATTACTTCCTCCAAAAGGAAGTCAGTTTGTGCTGACAATATCTATGTATCCTATATATTTCACTCCCATAATCATTATTTCCTGAGCTTTTCCATTAGCTTGACGCAGGCAGTTTTCTACTACGTCACTAACATCAAATGCTAAAGAAACGAAAAAATTGGCTATTGCTTTGCATTCTGTTCTAGGAAACAACTTCTAGTAAGTATTTGAGTTTTCCTTAGCAGACAACTGAATTAAATGATACAAAATTAAAAAAAAAACTTTCTTAATATGACACGAGTATAAAGCCTTTAACTTAAAAAGCCTTTAAGCTTGTGTTAAGAGTCATAAGAAACTAATAACACTGCCTCTAGCTGAAGGGCCCAAGATTTCCATAGTTACACAAATAAACAAAAAAAATATAACAAAAGGACAACAGAAGTCCAAGGCAGGCAATAAATTTCAGTAGGACAGAGCAGAACTATCGCTGTTTTGTTACAGAGAACCTGTTCAAAAAAAGTCTTTTTAACTATATGTTTCACAACGTTGATTTTTATTATTTTTTAAACAAGCCTATAACACAACCCAGACTGATTCTTTTTTCTATTAAACAAAAATGTAATACCCCTTATGCTTTGCCAAAATTTAGCCCTGGTTGAGCTCTTTTGACTTATTTGGTTGGTATAAGACTACCAAACACCAAAGGGAAGGATAAACTTAAGGCAGCAAGCAAGCCTCCCATCTTCCTCCAAGCAGCCACTTTGTCCAGCGTTTCCAAAATACGTATTTCCATCACCACATAGAGAAAATTATCGCTCAAAGCCTTTCCCAACTTACTTCCCCACACTCAGCCTAGCATTTTAAGTTCAAAGAGGGTTCTCCTCCCTCTTTACTGCAGAGTTTCTTCAGCCATTTACATATATTTTCCTTTCCCTGCAGAAAGCCCGCTAAGAAATGATACACATACATACATATGCATGCTCTCTCTATATATACACATTCCCGCACGTCGACTCCTCTCCAGCACCCAGGCCTCTCCGCCAGATCCAGAGCAGCCTTTTCCAGCACGCTCCCCTTCCCGAAGCCTCTCCAGCTGCGGCGCCGCCTCGCGGCCGGGCTCCTGCTGCGCGGCCCGCGCCCCTCCCCCCGCGGGAGCCGTTAGGACCGTTGGCGCGCGTCCCCGCTAATTAACGGTTTGAATTTGAACCACAGCCCCGCACCGCAGCTGCGCTGCGGCCCCTCCCAGCCCGCGTTTCACAGCGCGGGGGGACAAAAGCTGTATTGTAAAGATAGGCCGGGGGGGGGGGGGGGAGCCACACCCTAAAGTACCTAGATTAGCCACCATTTAAATAATGGGTTAAAAAACTGGAATATCTCTTAGTGCCCTACAATACCAAAGCATTTTCTCTCTATAGGATTGACTTGTAAATTCAAATAAGTGGATTAAAGTATGTTCCTCAATCCAAACAGGCAGGCTACAAGCGTTGAAGAGAAGCCCGCTTCCGTGCGCTAATGCAATCCCAAGTCCTAGCAGACCCACCCCCCCTCGCAGTCTGCGGCACCCGAAATACACTAGATCAGGCTGTGCTGGACTACAAATTTAGCCTGTTATTCAGCCCCAGAAAGAAAAATGTGAACTTTCTTTCAGTTTTGCAACACCCTTCTGAGGCGATTTAAATGCAGGTAAGACTTGCAGCTTTTACTTTAATGTCAGTGTAATCATTTCAATAAAATTTGAACTGGAGGAGACTGAAAATCATTCCAATATGGACTGATCCATTTGCAGGATCATACATGAGACATCTTGCTAATCAGATCTGAGCAGCTTGTGATCTATACAAACTGGACAAACTTAAATACAGTGACTTATTAGCAGGAAATGAATACTGTTAAGCAGATCAAGGTGAATCTATTGCTGTCATTAGTGAAAAACAAATTATTATATGCACCTTTCTCTCTCCCATTCTCCCTAGAGAACTACTACAGGGCACAAGTATAACAACAGCATTTATGTTAATATACTTAACCAGAGACTGAAAAATATCTTTTATTTATAAATGAAACCCTCACCCCGAGGCAGGGAACTTGTCTATACTTGACAACATGATTAGGCAAGCACATTTCTCCCAGCTTGGAAAGAGATACGTTTTATGTCCTTTCACACTGGATATATTTGAAAGAGCAAAAAGTATGCTCTGGAATAGAAATGCTGCTGCTCCTCAGGAAGAGCTATCTGTCATGCTGTACAGGATGCTGGCATTTTGAAGCGGACCACTTTGTCAGGAGGATTGTAGGCATCATATGTAAGATGTTTGGGAAGCCTGATCAAGTAGATGAAGCTCTGGAACAGGAAGCCTTAAACATGAGTTTAAACATGGGATTTCTCTTCAAGCATGTTATCTTTGTAATCCTGGGCAAATTCTTTAGGAAACCTCATTGGGTTTTATATGAAACGTAAATAACAGCTGCCCTATTATTATGAAAGGGTACAAAAGGGGCTTCTCCAGATGTCAAGCGGGCTGTTGAAATGACGAGTGCTGCTGGGGGTCTATGTCGTAAATGATGTTGTGGCACCAAGATGTTGTCTACATCTAACAATGCTCCATGAGCTAGAAATAAAAACCTGGGCTAATTAGCTCAAGTGAACTCAGCAGCTGTACTCTTTCTGACACTCAAGCTAGCCTCTTTGCATACACAGAACTCTGCTGTGAAGGCATACAAGTTTATTCATCACTATCTCAGGTATCTCTGGAGCCTTAGATAAAGGTCTTATTATTAAAATTCCAGTGCTTGATCTTGACTGAAAGGCCAAGACGACAATTACAGTATTTACTGCTACATCCTTCTGTCAAAGCAAAACAAAGGTGATAATCACAAGGTGCTTGCTATAAGTCAGATGCCAGTCCTCCTCTTGTATTAAATTTTACCTTAATTTCAAAAATATGGTTCCTTCTTCTGATCCTGCCATTTGCCACAGAAATGTTACTTCTCTGCATTCATTTCTCCCTGTCCTCCATTCACTTCTTCCCTCTACAGCTTTTCCCCTCCTTTACCCATGTGCACCCTTCTTCCCTATTTAAAACTAAAAATCTTGAGGATAGGGATCTCACGCATTGGCAACGTATTAACACACCATCCTGTTCTCAAAATCTGCTAAGTGCTTCTCTATAACAAATAATACTTCCCCTTTTCTATTAATTTGTCTTTTAAAGTATGCCACTTGAAAAGAAGATGGAGCTTTCTCTTGCATTTTTAAGGTATATATGCAACAATCCTGCTCACCTCAGTAAAGTAAAACTGCCTAATTGCCAGCCTCAAAGCCATCATTTGCATTAACATTGCAAAGTAAACCTGTTATGCATGCAGTGCCATAACGGTAGCCTAAGCAGTTGTGTCTACTTCTAGGTGGGCCGGGAAATGTACTGCTGAACACATGCATCATTGCTGACCATCCGAGAACAGACTTCTCTGATTAGATTTCAGAACTGGTGAGGAACTGAGTTTATCTATGGCCTCCATTTCCCAGATAATGTTATTAGTTTATTCATTAAAATGTTATCAAATTATTGAAAAGAAATCTCCATCCTCAGTGTTAGATAACAGCAGCTCTGCTTCTCATCTCAAAGGTACATTCACTTTAACAGGACTTTTAACTACCAATATTGTTTAGTGCTTTTATTATTACCATTATTCAATTCAGCCAAGCTTTTTTCTTTTCCTTCTCTTTTTTCTTTGCACTCCGTTTACAGTTTTTAATGAAGTTTTAATCTTCCCTGACATGTTTATTCAGGTTATTTGTTTTACAAAGGGAAAGGGCTTTAAGTATAGTTGAGGAAATCAATGCTTTTTTCAACCTGGGTCCAAATCTCTTTCTATGTCTCCCTAGTCTCCTTAGACATATGCAAAAAGGTTAGCTTTTTCTTTTTTTTAAGATTAATTCAAGTTAAACTCAAATCCTTATGGCAGAGCTGAGAATTCTGCAACTCCCCTGAGGAATGAATAATTGATTCCAAAATTAACCTGGGCCTTCGGAGATTCACAGATAAATTTAAAAAGCATTTTCAAATAAAAGTGGATGAAGTAATATGGCAAACCTTACGTTGACATCAGTCATAGCAAATCAACATTCCCTCAGTATCAAGAAATGTGTGTTCTATTTTGTTCTGTTCCTACAGTGTTTGCATATTTGTCTAGATTTGGTTTTAAAGCAAAATGCATGTTGGGTATATGGTGGCTGGATGGCCTGAAAAATCTAACTGCAAGAGCAACAAGTGCAAGTGGCTGGATTTTATGTGAAATAATGTAGCATCAACCGTGGACAACTAGCTCACAAAAATTCAGCTCTTTGGTTGAAATTTATTGTATAGGAAAGAAATTCTACATCTATATAAAGACATTTAAACACTGGAAATGTGGCAGACATTTAGACTTGAACCACTGTTGCTTCAAGTGAATTCTGTCCTTATGAAGGATAACAGTAAAAAGCTGAAATCATAGATTGACTGGAGAACAGGCCACAGTATTTACTGAACCAACTTCACCATGGTGAGTTCTTGCCACTGTCCTTATTCTGTGAGCACTTTCCACACTATGGAGATGAACAAAAGACACAGGGAAAGAAAACAGAGGGGAAGGATCCAGCAAATTCCTTCCATCAGGGCTGAGAAAATACTGGCGTGTGGAGTTACTACATTGAACTGACATCCAAGGACTATACCTATTCTCTTGTCACCTGGATTAAATAGCCTTAGGGTCTTACTGCAACACTTTGAAGGTTGGAAAGCATCATTCCAGCCTTTCACTACTATTATCAGGTTTAAATGCAAGAGCACCTATCATTCCTTGCTCCAGACCCGCTTTAGTACCTTTGCAAAAAAAGGGTGCCGAGAGTCAAGGATTTAAGTACCTTACCCATAGTAACTTCTGTGAAGGGTTTCTGTCCTGTAATACTTGTGATGCCAAATATATATATTAATACCTTATACGTAAGATAGCTAATAGGATGGTTCCTGATTAACCTTCTGAGCAACAGAAGTATTTAAAGAACATTGATGTGGTCAGACTTAATTTATTCAATTTTTTTTACACGACTTGTAATAATTTTTCACCAACCTCATGCTAGTTAGCTATTATTTTGTAAATGAATGACTTCATTTAATTTAGTTTGAGATTTAATTGTTCCTTATTGGAAATGTCAGCTTTCACAGTTCATTAATAAGGGCACTGGTGGAAAGAAAGAGAGGAAGGAAGCAAAGATGTGGAAAAATAAACTTATCTTGCAAGTAATGAAGAGCTTTAGTTAATGTTATGTCCACACATTTGTTACAAGTCCCTCTTGAACACTGGTCTCTAGATTAACATTACTGTGGATATTTGCTGAAATTCAACAGACTGGCTTCTCTAACAAAGATATACAACAGGATCCTTCTAGAACTGTTAAGGTTCTCCTCCCAATTTAGCTGGCAGAAAAATTCTGAGATGGCAACCAGCCATCTTCCTGCGACAGTGGTTTAAATATTCAGATGGAAAAATAGTTTTTTCGAAGAGGGCCAAACACTGGTCTGAAAATCTGACTGAGGGTACAAAACTGGGATTTCCTGGTGATGTGCATGCAGGAAAATCTTTGGCAAATATGTGGAATATTTGCAGTCCTGGTGAAGGAACAGAATCCCACTGTGTCAGGTAATCCACAGTAGAAGAGGAACAGTAGATACATACTGCTGAATGGTACCTACATTCTTAAATAAATAAGTAAATAAATATTGCCTTTAATCTCTACAGTACCTCAGTTACTCATAGAAATTACAAACAACTACTCCCCATTTTTCTGGATTGTAGCAATAATAAATCCATTAACGCAAGACATTAAATATCATTGTGCTGAATGGATTCCTGTAAGTAGTCCAAAATTACCACTCTTTTAAACGTATTTACTCAATGTGCAAGTAAAATAAATACTAAATATATATACCACTTCTTTCTTTATCAAGTGGAATGTGACTAAAATAATTGTATTAACAGTTTTGTCTTCAGTGAAGGCTTCAGAGTATTTTCCAAGCTTTGCAGAGTCAAAGTGTTTTTTAAAAGCTATGAAACACTGGGGGAAATGATTGACTTAGACAAAATAATGTCATATCCATCCACTAATTGGAATACATTAAAAGTTCAAGTTTGATCAGTTTGTCACTCTCAACCACCAGTTAATAAAGTAGATTATTGGCCAACCAACCCCACCCCCAAGAATAACCTATGGAATCTTTATGACAAAATCAAGACTCATAGTTAAAACTATCTCTGAATCCAGCAACATAACACTGCAGTAATATATTATTAAGAGAATGTATGTTGCCATACACGTCCTGTATTTTGGATACTTTCTCTGTAAAATGCTTTCTAAGCTCATCTAGCTCAATTAGCATTTATGAAACACTTTCTATGAAATGGCTTTGACTTTGTGTTATTGGTCTGCCTTACGCTGCTTGCACATGTTTAAATGAAAGGTTCCCCACAGCTTTTCAGGAAAGAAAAAAAAGCAATTTCATTTTTTAAACAAGTAAATAGTGCATAGAAAATTACATAAGAAAAAGACAAAATTAGAAATAAGCTTTTGTATATTTATGCATAGCCTCCAAAAAGACAATAGCTGAAAGAAAACAGAGCTTCAGCATGGGAAATTTATCACACATCAAAAAAAGCAAAATTGGCTTAATTTACCAGATATGAGAAGAAAAGATATGCAGTGTTGCCTGTAGCAGAGGCTATTAAGAGCTTAACTGAAATTATGGAAAAATCTCCACCGATTTTGAGATGTGTTGGTTCAGGCCCACGAACAACAGCTCTACAATTTCACCCACGCCTAGTTTTGCCACAAACCTGTCCTCCAATTCAACAAAGCATTAAGCATGCCCTAAGCCCATCTGCATTCAGCAAATCACTTAAGCAGATGCTTCATTTTAAGCGGACGAGAAGTCCCTTTCAAGAGGAGAGTTGGACCACTGGCTATGATCTTGGTAATGGGACCTGATTTCCAGAGATGCAAACCACTTACTGCTTCCATTTACTTCAAATAAAACAAAAACAAAACCAGAATAGACCAGGAGCCTGTTATTAACTTGATTTCCCCATGAATAACAGTAGTAGACTAATTTTACATAGCAGCGTTATTGTCAGGTTTCAACTAATGTTTCAAAAGCACATTCAGATTCTAAGAAGAAAAATACTGTATGTATGCAAAATATTGTTATAATAAACACTCAACTGTATAAACTATAATAATCTTTTTTTTTCCCCTTCCCAAACAGCAAAGGCAAATGTACTTACCAAGGTGAAATCACCCCATCTTGAAGAGCCTAGAAATGGAAAATTCTAACATGATATTTTCTTGGATGAAAGCTCCCATACAAGTGTAAATTATTATCATTAAAATAATGATTTCTTTGCCCGGTTTAAGCTTTGCAGCTCACTCCAGAATTGAAAACTGCTCCCTGCTCAATGGAACTCAAGGGTGTAATGTAAATTTTCCACAACATTTGGTTTTCAACTAAATTCTACAGGCACACAACCAGGAGACAAAACCCCATTAAAGACGAGTTGTGAGTAAGCGCCCAAAGTAGTTGTCTTTCAATTATAATTCCTAGATAATATGAAGGTTGATCATTACTACAGAGCTTTTTAAATACTAGCTCATCAGTTCAAATCTGGGTTAAGTAGGAGGTTAAAAAGAAGAAAGCCTCTAAGATAGCTCTTAGGTGTTCTATATCAGATATATTATTCTTGGGCAATTCCCAGTTGACATGTACATATTTTTATATACATTTTAAATATATTTTAATATATTTTAATATATTATATCTATATAAATATATTTTTTCCCAGTTGACATTATGTCTGTGTGTGTGCGCGTACACGCGCTGAATAAACATGCTATATAGGGACAACTGGTCAAGCCTTTAGGTGTGTTTGTCTCTCCCTCCCACACACTCCAGTTTTACAAGTCTGAAAATCTGCTTTGTCTTCATATGCAAACTTTTAGCAATCTCTAAAACAATCTTATGATGAAAAATCAATGGCCTGCACACTTTTGTATTAGCCCTTCAAAACCTATTTATAAATGAAACTTAAAATTGGAATGTAATTATGAGAGTTTAGGGAATTTCTTTTGGAGTTTAAAACAATTTCTTTGTCCTTGTTACATATCATATTTACCAATTTAATTAATTTACACAATGCTGTTTAATGAGACACTCCTTCCACTTCTCTCCTAATCATTTGTTTATCTCTTTTGGTGGCTTATATGCTATCAGTCATGCCCTAAGTGCAACGTAATGCTTTCATGTGTGGTCGCGTGAGTGAGGCAAACTTTGTGCAAGAAACATTCCCTTGTTTACTGTTTATGGAGGACTGTATTCCTGTTCTGTATTACAGAACTAATGTTCTGTAATTGTTATAGTTTGATTGCTTTGTGTGCTGGAAACAATAAAAAAGTTAATTAAAAATAAACAAAGAAAAGCAAGGAAAGCTGGGGCCCTGTAAACTGAAAGCTTCAATGTAACAGAAGTAGCTGAAGGTATTTTAGATGCTGTTCTGGTGCTATACAAGGAGCTCCCCAAACAAAAGGTGCAACGTACTTAATGACTCAAGTACCTAAAAGCTTGTCATTTACTTAAAGCAGCCACACACAAAAAGGAAATAGAAGACTGTTCAAAAGATAATGGTCATTATTTTCTATGTTAGCCTCAAGCATTTGTTGGTGTAGTATATAGCAGGAGATACCATGCTAGGCTAGCAGCAATCATCTCCGTGACTTGAGCGAACTGCTGTACTTTTGACAAAACTGTTGCCAGCTAAGGACTTCATCCTTATTTTCTATTTCCATTTCACCATTTGTCTGAGATTTCTCAGTTTTACAAGCACAGCTGACATCATTCCGCTCTGTCTAGCTCGAGTACATGCACAGCTTGTTCCTCTGGGATTAGAATTTACAAAGCTTGCTCTGCATCCAGGCAGAAGAGATGTACTGCATACCTACCCTGTTTTCTCCCACATTCAGAGCTGCATGTTTCTCAAGCCGGGGAGAATGGAGAAGGTTGTGCTGTGTAGTTCTCCCAAGACTTCTGAGCTGAGAAAGATGGGCTCTGGAGCGTGCTGGGAAAAGTCTGGGGACAGATCAAAAGGGACAATGTCAGCCAGACATTCTTGGGAGCAAAAGGAGTTGCAGATTAACACGGGTTCCCCTCCCCTTCCAACACACCTCTAACAAAAAACCTGACTGTAGGCAGAAAAACACGCATGGAACCTGCTTACCCTCGGCTTTCCCAGCCACCCCACTGGCTTCCACTTGTTCATGCAGCAGCAGCAGCTTTTCTGTTGTTTAAAAAAATCCTGACTCAACATTCCTGTGTTCTGGAAACTTAATAAGAGAATATCCCTTAGCATCCAATGGCAGACAGAAACATTATGAAAGCCAAGTAAAGAAATAGGACAGGTGAAAGTCATTTCAGGAAGTCTGAAATGTGTTTTCCAGTGAGTGAGGGGGGAGACTGCTAGCCTGCAGATGTTCCGGAGCCATTCAGAAATAGGGAGAGCAAGTCTTTTGTGTGTACTATTTAAACTGCAATATCTGGCATTCAGCAGGTTAGGTGCTTCCATCTACTACAACAGCTCTTTGACTTCCTAAATGCTGACCAGATGGACAGCTTCTGTGTGGTAGCAAGGGGAAGGGGGGAGGAGGGGAAGATTGTAATTACGAACATGAGTGAAACTCCACAGCTACCACTGCAATAAAATGACTGGAGTAACATCCAATTTAGATTCTATGCACATATATTTTGTATGCATACACCATCATAACTGCCTGGAAGGAACAGCCAGTTATTTTCTTTTTCTAAATCCTTTTTCCTTATCAGCTATAAAATGTTACAATAAAAAAAATAATAATCTCGGGGTGAACTGAAGTCCCAGAAGGTGCTTATCAAGGAGAAAAATAATTGTTAGCCAGAGCTGATTAAACAGCAGTATTTTCACAGAGACTGAAATGATGGCTAAGAAATCATCGAGGAGATGTTAGCCTTAGTATTCTTGACTTGTCATGAATGGTTAATTTGCTCAGAAACACATTCTAAAGAAGTTGATGCCACATCTTCCCCCCTAGCCATACTAATTGTTTATTAGCATACAAAAGAACCAATGACCTTTCAAATCACACGCTTATTGTCCCTCGTAGGCAGAAGAAATGAGCCTTGGCACAGCAAACGCTACTTGGCTCCTTTTTATTTTTAGGAAAGTAACCTTTTAAGCAATGAACTCTTCATCAATAGTATTTCACACTCTGTATTTAATAATCATGGAACTAAATAGAATGGTGTTATTTTGCTACTTTATCTAGGATTCAAAATTTAACAAAAAGAATTCAAGTCATTTTTAACTGTTATGTAGTAGCTGTACTTATGAAAGTATTTCAGGGATTTTAAAAGCCTACTAAAAAGTTTTGAAAGTCAGTGTTTCGTGTCAAGCACTAGAAAGATACATTTATGTGTAAGCTTTTGAGACGTGCTCAGAACTTAGATTTTTTTCCAGGGTATTTCATTACTCCTCCATTCAGCATTGTAACTCATTGAGGAGCTTACGTCCTATTTTTAAAAGCCATTTAAATGTCTAGGAAGCTTATCTTCATTGCCTTTCAACATAGATTAGATTTGCAAATCGTAGAACCACAGAAATTTGAGTTTGGAGGGTACCGTTGGGGATTGCCTAGTCCAACCCCCCTGCTCAGAGCAGGTTGCTCAGGACCATGTCCAGTCAGGTCCTGAATAATTCCAAGGAGAGAGACTCCACAAAATCTCTCTGAGTAACCTGTTCCAGCGTTTGGCCACCCTCACTGTAAGAAAAGCTTTTTCTTATGTTTAAATGGAATTTCCTCTATTTCAATTTGTGCCCATTGCCTCTTGTCCTTTCACTAGATACTACTGAGAAAAGTCTAGCTCCGTCATGTTTACTCCCACCCATCACGTATTTATATACCTTGATATGATGCCCCCAAATCTCCTCTTCTGGAGGCTCACTGGTCCCAGCTCTTTCAGAGAGCTAGTCCTGGTCACTTCCCAAAGTAGAAGACAGCCAAGACCAAAAGCAGATTTTTAAAAGAAGTTTAGATGGGCATCTTACATTGTGGGTACAGAGAAACCCACAGAGAAATTGGTTTCATCCAAATTATCCTAGAAACACTGTGAAGGTGTAGATGGACATTATTCCTTATTAGGCTGGCCACAATGCCACATGAACAGTGCTGTTGTGCTTCTATACCTGAATTGGTAAATTCATCCACCCTTCTACTCCATGAAGACTTGACAACTTGAGTTAGCACCAGCTCAAGGATCTCCATCCCACGTTCTCCTGCATTATGTCCATTTAGGGAAATGATGGCAATGATTTAAGCTGGCAATGATTTAAGTAGACACTGAGATGCACTAGAACTGCCTACCTACATATTTAGGTGCACTGAAGATGGAAAAGACTTATTTCTTTGAGTGAACCAACATCATACAGGATTTAATTTCCATAAAAGTTTGAAATCTGAGCCCCTTTGCTACCAACCCATTCATTTTGCTCCATCAGATCAAGCTGAACTAACACTATTAAAAACAGCCACCACAAGAGTATATTTAAAATGCGTGAAACTTGTATTTTTTTGCTTACCTTTAGGTATTGCTCACAGCACCAGCAGAGAACTGCTACAGCACCAGCCAATACTGGTAAGGTCCATCTACATATACATCTCCATACAAACACACCCCTTTCCTCTCATCACTTTTTAAATAAGACTTCATAATAGATGGCGCTCTTAAGGCTATAAGCTCCTCCACACTAAGACTCCTGATCAGTGTTACGACCAGTCTTACTAGTGGTTCATTACCATTCTGGAGAAAAAAGTATTATAATATTCCGGTAACTGAATAGCAGGACACACAAAACCTCCCACTGTTAGTGGATATTAATGCATGGTCTGAAATGTCTAGCAACCTTGGGACTAGGCAACATGAAAACAGAAATATTTCAATTGTTTAATATACATTGTCTTGAAATTTACAGGAACCAACTTGTAAGACCAGAATGGTCCAGAGGATTCTTCAAGGGTCCTAGGTGAGATGCTCTGCATACTAAAGAAATCTTGTCAGACTCCAGTCTGCATGTTTCGTTTAACAAATATCTCTATAAAGTTGTCCAAAAGTACTGAGCTCTGAAAGACCTCGAATCTCTTTCCCCTGGCCAGAAGCATGACAGGACCAAACTTAACACAGGAACTATTTAATGTTTCTTTAAGTTAAGTGAACGTAATGGAAATGGCGATGTGACTTTATTTCTTTTATTCCATAACAAGAGTATATTGAGGCTTGGCTAAAGGTATCAGGGGAAACAATTTTCAAAATCTAGTAGAGACTAGATTCTGTTAGAAGTGAGAGTCTTAGTGCATTAAGCTGCTGAGCCAATTCATGCTAATGTTACTTACTGTAAATTTCCATTTGGACAAATAGTAAAGAGCTTGATCTATAACGTTTGTAATTAAATTAGCAACCTCTTTGTTTCCCTGTTCTCTTTATGATCAGGCCACATATGCAGTTGGTGAGCCTTCTGAATTACAGCAGTCAAGCCATTAGTTGGGAAAAGTGTCACATCATGTCCTCTTGGAAGTAGATTTTTATTCTATTTAACTTTTTTCTTTCCTGGCGAGGTGATGTTTTCCCATTCATTGCTGTTATCCAGCAGGCTCTGTTTAAATCTACTTTGTTTCACATAAATTTGATTAGATTCCACAGATCTACTTTGCATCGCTGATATAGTTTGATCCTTCCAAGCCTGAAAGCTAGGGTTTCAGGATTAATTTTTTTTCCCATGATTTTTCTGGACCGGAATAGTAACAGTAGATTAGAGAAGAAAAACCTAAGGGACTAATTTAACAAGGGATTTAAACACCTGCTTAATTACATCTCTGCTGAGGGCACTACTGATTTGGGTGCTTAATTGGGTGTTGTCATTTGAAAATACGGAAAAACTCTTGAAAGAGTTTTGTAAAAATACCTGAATGTACCATAACATCCAACATTTGTTAGTGTTCAGCATTAAACAAGGCCTGCATTTTGAATTTATATGGTGGATCTCACACAGGGTGAAGACTCACTGAAGAAAATGGATGATCATACAAGATCAAGGATTTGCTCCTCTGGATTGACCACATATAGATGTTTGTCTAGAGTGACGTTTTTAAGACTTAACAGGCCTTAGTTCAAGTGTCAAACACAACTTGAGAAATAAGTAATTTGGATTCTACCGAGGAAATTCTAATCTATTCGTATCAGGAGTTTGTGTGGCCTTCCATCAGGAGCAACACCTGCTATGCCAGGGAGGGAAGGGATCATTATCATCTTACAAATGGGGGGAACTCATCTCCAGAGTTAGCAGAGTTTAAGTACAAGAAAAACACGCAAGCCTTATCACACCTGAATGACTTAGTCCAAAGTAGCTGAGCAGCGTACACTGCCTCTGAAAGCAATGAGTTGTCTCTTCCACTGCTCACTGCTATGCTGACCTCAGCATGGACTATCCAACCCATCTAGCTTCCTGAGTTGATGCCACTTTTATAAGTGAGACTTATAGTCCTAAATCAGTAAGCACTTGTGAAAGATTTCCCTGTACTCCTGCTAAATTTTAATCAGCAAAGCCTTGGTAAATCTTTTATTTCCACTCATCCTGCGGGAGAGCAGTTTTAAATGAAATTCCTCCTCACTCCTTTGAAATCCAAGTATATGCATTTTCTAGAAACAAACAAATATTTCCAAAAAACAAATGGATATTGCTTACGCAGCTACATTTTAATCCCCACATGGGTATACGTATAGTGAAATAACAGCTTGGCTCTAAGGTTTAAAGGCTAATAAGAGTGAGATGTCTCAAACACTGGATAGCATGAAGGATAAAATCCTGCCAGTAAAGTTACCTTCCTAACAGTACAAGGGAATTTTCTGAAGTGTTTGGAGTTTACTCCCTTGCGGATATCTGAACTGAACAGGGCTCTGGTTCATATTAACTTGACCCCTCAACTTGGAGTGGTTCTTCCCCCTCCTCTGAGGTTTAAGTCCTTAGGGCCCCTGTCAAAATGTATTGCTGTGAGGCAACTATAAAAAACAGAGCCAACATACACATACGACAGCTAAGAGAACAACTGAACAGCCAATTCCTTCAGGGCCCAATTATTTGCCACAGAATTGAAGGACTGGGATACAATTCTGACTTCAGACACTTTCTAGCCCACTTCATTTTTCTACTGCACTTCAAATACAAAGAAATGAAGAAACAAACAGTTCACCTATAATGCAATGGATGATCCTTTCCTGAATTTGAGGGTATTTAATATTCAGATAGAAAACGTTGGATATTCGTGTAATCACAGTGATTATGCTGAATGTGACACATTACTAAAAGTGAAGTAACTAATCTGTATTGCCCAAAATTGCTCAAAATAACCATAATGTCTTCCAAAAACCACAAATATTTTTTCCAACTACTAAACACTTGAGTGCCTGAAATTAGGATTGCTGTCAGAAGGTGATTTAAAAGGAGTCTGATTTTAAGAGTGGGGAGACTGATTTCAGGATTGTTTAAAATACCAGAAATGGCTGGACTTGATCTTCAGAAAAGGCTGAATTCATAGTTCAAGAACCAGGTTTCTGTTAAATTCCCCAACTGGAAACTCAGTGGATCCCTTTGAAATACTGCTTACAAACCAGTAAAAAACAAACTGATGTATTAAGCATCTTTGGGTACATCAGGTGCTTTGGTTTGTTTATAAGTTGGATAAAAACTGATGTGACTTTCAGGAGTTGTTCTAGCATTTGTTAATTTTTTTTTTTTTTTTTTTACCACTTCATATAAGACAATTCAAAAAGGATAGTTTAAAACTAAAAAAAAATTAATTGACTGGAAACTTTATCAAGTCTTTGAAGAGATGAACTGAATTTGCAAAGTGCTGCTTATTTAATCAGACATTAAGTTGATTATGACTTGCAACTTTGCAAGACAGACAAGAAAAAAAATACACTAGATTCCTTACTTTCTCCTCAGTTTGGCATGACCTCACAGGAAAAAGAACCAATTTGCATAATGTGACAGAATAAAATCAAAATACAGGGAATCTTAGTCACTGCAATCCAGCAATTCATACAGCAGGAGAATAAAAGACAAAAGCTAATAGCTGAGATGCATGAACTAAGATACATATGGAAAAAAGCTCCTTGAATCACAAACGTGATAAAAAAGAAAAAATAGCTGACACATTAGACAGCTAATGTAATACAAAAAAGATTGAGCAAAGTCAGTAGAAAACTCAGGAGCCTTTGAATGCATTTATTGAAGGGTAAATATGGGCATAAAGAAACGGTTGTTAAGTGAATGAGGAGGTAATGGGAAGAGTGGAAAGCTGTTCAGAAGATGAACAGGGTAAGTCAGAGGAGGAGGAGTGCCATGGGGGAAGGTGTTCTCTAACGGGCCAGACAGGGACGAAGAGCCATGCTGGCGCCTGGAATAACACCGTTATTCTCTTTAGGCCCTCACACTGTTCATCCTGGAGTTTCTTTCCCCATACTGCTCTCAACACAGTATTTGACCTAGGGCAGTCCACGTAGTCTCCCCATGCTCCACTCTTTGCATTTTAACAAAAATAGGCATAAAACGGTGTTGTAAAACTAAGCAAAAAGTGTGACATTGCTATCTTCAAATAAGAGGTGCTGCATATTTGCAATTTAATCAACAGTCATTTGTTTGACTAAATTAAAATTCAAACTCTCAGTTCTCTGTACATGCCAAAGTCAACTAAGTAGCAAAGGAATCTATAATACGAATTAAAATGATCAGAACTAATCAGCATTGATTTTTCATTTCCTTATTAAGTTTATTATTTTTAGGCATTAAAATGCAGGAAGAATGTCACTGGTTTGTAACAGAATAGCTGAAAAAAAGAAGACTTCTATAGCTATTGTCATTTTTACTTATCAAATAAGGAAATATCCAAGATTTTAAGATTTAATGTTCTCAGGGGGAATTAGAACCTATAAAAACAAGAACTAACCAAGTAGCTGGACTGCTTGATGTCCATAACTTTAATTTAGCAATAAATAAACTGAAAACAAAAATCATATATGCTGTATACATGAGATTTGATGATATCAAACTAGGGTGTGGAAATAAATAACCTATGACAGTGCATTATATCACAGCTAGATTTCAGAAAAAAATTGGAAATCCTACTGAATGGACAAATTCACAAGCTCGCCAGCAGTGTCCTGTGTTGAAGGCTGGCCACTACCATAACTGCGGGTTTAATGTCTTGCCACTCTACTTCAGCGACTTTATTTCCAACCAGCTTGTGGTGAAATGCATCAGCAGAGGGCTTGCCCTCTCACATTAAATAAATGATCAAACATGTCAACAAGCAAATTATTTCATAATGGAAAACACTGTAAGGAAGAATTTACATTTTGTGGTTGGAAGCCTTGCCCTTAAGAGCTGTGCAGAAAAGCTGAAATAAGGAATCTTCAAAGTAGAGGGACGGGTGTGAGCCAGGTTGGATGAGAGTTCACCCAACCCTGCAGCGTACCTGACAGCCTGCGTGATGGCCAGGAGAGGGGGATGCCGTTCTGGACGCTTCAGAATGAGGTGCAAGAATAGCAAAATAAGAACAGCAGGGGTATAAAGATATCCATCTTTTCCTTTTCTTCCCACATATACAAAATGAGTGCTTTTTCGGCTGTTTATGCCACAATACAGCATCTACCTCTCATTCTCTGGAATTAGTGATATATGAATCAATGGAGGAAGTGCCCCTCCCTTCTGCCTCTTCAAAATATTACCATCAAGCCCTGCTTTTTGCATTACCCTTTCAAGGTATTTCACAAAATTAGCCCATATCAGTTTTTAAGAATCTCTTTGAGATTATTCATCACAGAATCAAGCCTAGGACACACACTTAGATAGACCTTAACAATCCTTGGATAAGTGAATAGACCTGATGTCTACTTTTGCATAAACACACAGAGAAAACTCTTAAAAATGGGCCTTTGGGATAAGCAAAATCCAAAACCTTGCATGAAGTGTTAATACTCTTTGCTTAGTAGTCCAACCGTATCCAAGGAAATACACATTCCTTACCATATTTTTATGAGAAAAATTTCCTTTTTTTTCTACAATACAGATTTTCTACATAACAGATTTTTGTTATGATCTATTGAGAGTATATAGCAGCTTTTTAGTTTGCAATTTATATATATGAATTTATCTTGTTTTCTTGAATTTGATGATTTAAGAAGGACAGGATGACTGCAAGAAATAACATCATCATGCAAGTATGAAGCAGCTCTAATCTACTAGTGCTATATCCACTCAGGAAACAAGCTCTGTGGATCTCACTCTCAGTTATATTTAGGTTCTTTCACACTGCTGTGCAACAAAAGGGCACAACAGCTGAAGTAACATGGTTTCATATCTAGAATACCGGATCAGGGACAGGGAGTCTATTTCTTTGCTACTGAAATACTGAAAGACCTTGGCCAAGTCTTCCAGCCTCTGTGTCTTCATTTCTCTTGTTATTTTTCTTGTTTATTTTGATTGTTGACATCCCTGGAGAAGACACAATCCCCCCTTATGAACGTATACACCAGGTAACAGTGCTGAAAGCACACAGAAGGAGCAAGTGTCTCTTGGGGTACATGGGCTAACCTGACCACGGGAATGGTGCTAATTTGCCACTGCTTATATAAGTCCCTGAAAATTACCCCAAAAGGTTATGCGTTAGCTTGTATCTTGTCTGAATATGACCTGTAGAAGAAGATATAAAAAGAAGCCTCAACTGGAAAAAACAAGTTAATGCTGCAGGTGACTTTTGGCTGAAATGCTGTTGTTATGAGGACATGGGAGCCAGTTTAATTTACAATGGAAATGACTGAAGAGAATATCAGCGGATTCATCTGTCACATCTATCAGACCACCAGCTGTATGCATTGCCCAAGGCTATGATGGCATTACGGGTTTGATTTGTTGCTGCTGATTGCTTGCTTCATGTTAATTCATTCTACTATACTAGATTGTTTCAGGGGCTCATCTGTTATTATTAATATTAATAATCCAAAGCGCTTTCATCCAAAGAACTCAAGGCACTTTGCAAACATTAATTAAGCTTCATAACACCCCTAGGGGTAAGTAAACTTTTAAGATCTCTTGAAAAGGTCAGAGAGGGCTTGGTTTAAAGTAGGGGCTTTGGTTAAATTCGATGGACTAAGTAACAGGAGACATGAGTTCAAATGTCATTTTTGTCACAGATACTCTTCTCAGAGAAGCAACTTAGTATCCCTGTGCCTCAGTCTTCCAGATGCAAAAGATGGATTAAAGGACCTGGTGAAAGGACAAACTGACAAACTATCAGGAAATACTCAGATAAAGAAAACACTGGACTCACGGGGAAAAAGATTGATAGGTGTCTTCAAAGCAGTAGCTTAAACATCTCTTTTAAACCTTGAACTTAAAGTGCTCCATAAATTCCACAGGAACTTTTAGTTCCCAGTTTCAAAAGAATGTGATCCAAAGGCAATGAAAATGGAGGTCTTTAAAACCACAATCAAGGTCTTTGCATAGATACTCAAAGTGTGACCATCATTTCCAGTTACCTGGAGAACGGCCATTGCCTTCTGCAGCAGGAGCCTCTCTCAGCAGCCTGTCTTCCTACAGAAAAGTAAATGAAAAGAAAGTCCTCTTAACAAGAGAAAGGAGTCTCTACAGGACCTGACCTGCTCCAAGGGCAATTCTCAAAAAGGTCACTGCAACCAATTTAACCAGAAGACATTCTACCAGCTGTGTTACACTACTAAATGGACAGGCTCTTCCCTGTTTAAAATCTCTGACACTACACCAAATGAAAAAGTCCTTATCTCTTCCAGAACTAAAATACAAAGCCCATCTTTTTGACTTGGTTTACGAGCAATAATTCTTCTAAATGCAACTGCCTTCTCTTCATTTAGCTGTGCCTTTATGGATTTCTTCTTATTGCTTTTTTTTAAAGCAAACAACCTGTCCATTCTCATCATCAGTATTTCAGGGAAAGAGATTGTTCTTTTGATGGGAAGAGCTAAGGTACTAGGGTGATGGGCAGCAAGATAAAAATGTAGATAAGTGCATGCTAAGTGCCATAGAATCCGTTACAGGAGGAAACACTGAATGACTACAAATAATTTTTTAATATTTCCTTATTCCAGGAAAACCTCTGCTGTCTAGAGTGTGAGAGATCACATTGGCCTGTTAATTAAAAGAGGAATCTGGGCAGGTTGCAGCAATGAACTATGATTTCTGAGGATGACATTAGCTGGGAAAAAAACTGAAAAGTATCTTTGAGTGATTCATCAGGAACCAGCCCTTGAGAACAGGGCTTCACTGCTCTCAGGGAAATTTCAGTTTAACCTGTTTGAACACTCTCTGAGAACCCTGTTTCCTATCCCCTGTAATTTTCTATAGTATTCATAAAATGTTTTCTGTACAGTCCAAGGGCAGGGCATTTGCTGCTACACTAATAAGGGCTCTTGAAGAATTTTAGGAGCTTGCTAAATATTTTTTCTAAAGTTTAAGCAGGAAAACATCTCGTAATATATGAAGCATACATGTCTACTTATCACTCTTACAGAGGTGAGTAAACCAGAACACACAGTTCATGGTCCTGCAGTGTTTGGTAAGTGCCAAGGTTGGAATCTAAAGCTTGTCATACTGTTGCAATGTATTGAGTATCTATCCTTTTGAAAATCATGTTTCTTTAAAGACATCGTGAAGTTAGTCATGCAAGAGTAGTTAATTGCTCGTTAGATAGTGACTTTTGTACATTTCTGAAATCCAGTACTTATCTTCAACAGAAGCACAGTAACACTCCAGCTGTTAATTAAAACAAAACAAAACAAGTTGTTGAATTAACATGCAAACTCTGTGCCACGGTTCGAGACCTGCCTTAGAAGCTCTGTGGTAGTGGAACGCTCCCAGAAGCCAGCAGCCGTCCCCTAAGTCAGAGAGTCTCACGGGACTGAATCGCTACAGCAAGATACAAGGAGAGTATTTCCACCAATTTCAGATGGGAGACTTTGGTTCAGGCCTTAAACCACTAATTAAAAGTGAGACAGGTAGACACTACAAAGACAAAAGCTTCACAGTAAACATGCAGAGATCAGCCGACTGCTTAATCACTGTAATTACCCTCCTCCCAAGTGCTCTTTTTCACTGCACTACGCTTCTGCCCCCAGCACCACAAAAATCTTCAACAAAATGAAGCCAAAAAATGAAACACTTCCCACTTTCCTATATTTTTGTTAAAAAGACCACTTTGGGGTCTTTTTTGCACCCAAAACGCTAAATGATTTGATAACCAATAACCCATGTGTGATACTTCCATTGTTTTGAGATTTTTCAAAGTAATGTTAGATTAAAAAAAAATTTCTGAAGGAGTTAGACTCTGGAGCAGCAGTTTACAGAAGCACGCAACACTTCATAAGGTACATAAAATGTATTTTTAAAATCCTCTAAAACAGTATACCTTCTATTAATAACATCAGTTAAGAAGTTTAAATCCACTCAATCGTTAGCTACAGGCCTACGTAGAACGCAGACTGACGATTCCTTCTCACTTATCAATGCCTTCTCAATACTGTGAACTACTATGCAAGAAACACAGGCAGCCGTCATTAGAATTCCTCCGCCAAGGGCCCGTGGACTGGTTGCATTCCCAGCTCTGGGCCTAGATTTGTGTGCTGCTGCTGTTGCTTTTGTGATATGAAAAAAAAAAAAAAAAAGTCAAGCTGTTCCTTTGCTTTGAAAGAAGTGTGTACAGGAAGAGGCTGCAGAAGGGATAAAAGCTTTTCAAATATGCAAGACCTATGCTCTGATCCATGTGGGTTAGGTCATCATCTGTTAACCAGCTTCCTTTTTCCCCCGATTGTGTGCTGGGTAAGAGCATTTTTCTAGCATATGTCTGCTGAAGAATAAAGAATCTTATCCCTCTACTGCCAGTGCATTGAATTCCTTTTTTTCAGATTTCTCTCTTACTTACTGTTGTTCACTGTTACAGTTAATTTAGTTTTAAACATGGAGTCAAAAAAAGGTAGGTATTATTTTGCCAAAATGACATTTGCTACGTCTCAGAACTGTATCCTGTCTCCCACTCACTGGGAGCTCAAAGTGAATTGTCACTGCCAACTAGTGACAAATATTAATAGTACATGGAGAATTATACTGACTGATTTTGTTATTCTTGAGCAACAATAAAAAATGAAAAGGCCAGTCAACAGGAGCAAAAAGGTTATTAAATCTAGCTAGGTTGCAAATACTCTATAGACGCTTGAAAGTTATTATATGACCTATAAAATCCCAAGGTAGAACCAATCTGAGATTCACATACAAGAAAAAAGAACACAAAATTTAGCAGATACTTAAGGGAAGGATACATGGTTTTGTTTGTTTGTTTGTTTTACCAACAGGGATGGTCACTTTTGCCATTGCTATTACAAAGTCCGTCAGGATTGACACCTCATATATAAGCCAGGTTTTCCTAGATAGGGACCAAACAGGAAATATCTTAAGAAGTCCTAAATCATGTATCCACTAGAAAGAAATCTGACTCCTTATAACTAACTCAAAGCTGGGCTGCTAAAAATGGAAGGGCCCCAATCGCCACATACTTTGAAATGTAGAACGATGGAAGAGATTGTCAAAAACATCCAACAGGTTTAGGAACACATGGTAATCTGGGAGACAAAGAACAAAGTTGCGTATAAACACAGGCTAGTTGAATTCCTAACCAATCCTGCAGCACAGATTGAGTTCTGAGAAGCTAAAAGCGTCCTTAGCTCACCCGACAAGTTGTTCTCCTCCCCTTTTAGCTTGGCTGTCGGTTTTTCTAGTCATTACATTCGGAGGGGTGAGAGAGTGCAGGGTTCTGATCAGTGCTCCTAGAATGATGTGTATATTTCTCACTTTAAAAGACATGCTGGGAAATAAAGAAAAAAATTTAAGTCATTTTCCTAACCTTGTGGCTCCCAGAAGGCACGAATCAAAGTCCCATATTTATGTCATCAAGATGATAGCAGCAATCTTCAAACCTGTGTGAGTCCACAACCACTTACCTGGCAGAATCCCTATAACTCACAATAAAAATATAAGCCCAGAGCAAATTCCATTTCCCTGGTAGTGTTTCTGTTCTGAGCTATTTCTGAGAGAACATAAACAAGAGCTGACTATTTAAACCCCTCTCAATGAGTGGCAAATTCTAACTCTTCATCGTCTTCTTGGAAGCAATAGCAGAGGGGAAGCAGAGCGAAGGTTATAGAAACTTTCCTTAGCATCTCCAAGGGTGGAATCTTTTCCCCTAGGATGCAAAGTGAGCTTACGGTCTTCAACAAGAACACGCAGGTTTTAGATAAAGGAGTAGTTCTTCTAGATGGTTGTTTCACACTCCCATGCTACATGTCCACCAACCATTTAGCCAGCGTGTCTCACAGACATCGTTATTTGGCATCTCGGGATACTAGCTCAGCCACTCATTTCCAGTGTAACTGTGTGCAAACTGCATCCCTGCTTTGTGCCTCAGTTCTCCGCCTCTACAAAATGGGAGGCAATATAATTTTCCCTAAGTGGTTTGTCAATGTCCAAAGTCAATAAGGAGGCATCCTTCGCTATCAGTGATGTAGTCTAGATAAGCACCTGAAAAATAGTTGCAGAAAATCTTTACATTCTACTTCTCACTTGAAGTATATTGCGTGACCAGGATATGTCAGCTTAATGTAGCTTCAAGGAGGAACAACTTGTGTATTTTAATTGAATTTCTCATCCATTCTGTATCCTGCCTCTTCTCATCACTGTGAAAGGACAGCTCATTTTAAAAACTCCAATAAAAAGCTCTTTGCATAGTATGGATATTTAGCAAACACATAAAACACTGAAACCCATGACAGACAGAGATCTTAATAAAGAGTTAATAGTGAAACAAAGCAAAAAGCATCAACCCATCCCAAGAACTAAATACAAATGACAAAAACTATTGCCACTTAATGTCTAAAACTGCTTTTGGTGTATCTGCATCTTGTAAAGCAATGTAATTCCATTTTCATTTCCATTTACTTCTCTCAATAGCGTTCCTACCTCCCCTGTTCAAGCTCTACATTATTTACTGATTACAGAATATGCCGTTTGTTCCGTTATTCCTTGTTCATGACTAAGCAGCAAAAAGTTTCTCAGTAAAGAAGAAAGTGGAAAAGAAACGGGGCGGGGGGTGGGGTCAGAAACAAAGAAATTCTAAGAGCTGAGTGCCTGGATAAACAGTTTATTTTGAAAAACCATTAAGATCCTGTAGATGGTGCTTACCTGCTGCATCTAAAGATGCTCTATAAACGCAGAAGATTTGACTTTGACTTCATCACGGAAACATTTGATCAGGACAAGCAGCAGCCAGGCAAGTGAGATAGCTCGGAGAATGAGCTGGGATGCAGCGCTCCTCCTATCTGTTGCAGTGTTTCTTACAGAATGGACAAGATACCCTAAGCAATTTCATGCAGGTAACAAGTGATTTCAAGAGCTCTTACAAAAATGAAAGCCAGCACTAGACTAAGATTTGAGATATCTGCATAATGAATAAAACATCTGGTACTTTCCAGAAAGGACAGCTGATCCTCTGGTTACGGAAGAGAGACATAAGAAATACAAATTCACCTCCCATATTTGCTGTCTTGAAAAGACCAGTCCCAATTTGCTATTTGCAGAAAAGGAAGAGTGCCATTTTACTCTCCAAATTTGGGTGAAAGCTTTTTAACTGACTCAGGAAAAATCCTGAAATAAGATGTTCCTTCCTTTTCCCATCCTTTCACTCTTTTACAAGTAGGATTATGAAAATGGGAATAATCTGAGGATAAATGACCCAAGGACGATCACAAATTTTGTGGCAGAGAGAGGAAACATACGTAGCTCTCCTAAATCTCAACCTAGTGCCTTATTCACAAGACTGGGCTTCTTCTCTGAACCATATATAAAGTTCTTCCATCACATTTAGGAAGACAGAGAAGATATTTCACACATCTAAATGAGCAAATTTAAGCAAAGTCTTAAGCAAAGTAGTCTATGTGGAGCTAACCTACTATTTGACTGATGATCTTCGAATTTTAGGGAATTTACCGTCATTAACATACAGAACAAAAACAACCTTTTAGAACAATGCAGTATTACCATATTCTTCAAAAAAATGAAATTCATATAGAGAAAACTGCTGTTGCTAACACGAATTGCAAATATAATAATTGACTTGAGAAATATTATCTGTAGCACTGCGTTATATGGGCAGTTAGGCAGTATAGTCATTAATCAGCATTTGTCAATACAGCGTAAAGTAATCACTTTTAAAAACATATCTCTGCTCTTGCCCACTTTTGGTTTCTCATCCAAGGAACTTTCAAACACTCTTTGAGTTGCCTATGTTTGTTTTAAGTCACAAGACTCTTAATCTCCTTATCCTTATCTCCTTAAAGGGATAAGGTTACAAACAAAAAGACACAACTTCTTTTCAGGAAGTCATAGGCCCGTTCTTATGAGACCTAAAAACCTAATTGCTTCCTGCAGGCCGGGTCATCCACACCGTTGCATGAACCTTCGCCATGTCTCCTCGCTGGAGCACCCACAGGACTCTAACAATGGACCGTTACCATGATTTTAACACTCATGGCAGAAGTCACTTAGGCAGGACCAGAAGCAAACTGAAGCCTCACAACTCAGGTCTTACAAAAAGGAGTTAAATTAGAGCTAATGTGAAAGGAACGTATAATGAAAAACATTTTAAATCCAAAAGAAACAGACATCAAGATGCATAAAATAGCTAAACAGAGACAACTATGCTACTGCTAAGGACCCAACTGATCAGCAATCAAAAAATATTCAGAAATAAAGCATGTGATGACCAAATTTAAAATAAAATCCAATGACAGAAGTTGGCCAGAAAATGAAAAAATGTTTTGCTTTTCAAGGGGAGGAGAAGAAAATATATTTTTCTCTTTAGAACTGCTGACATGATGCCTGCTGGCAACTGTAGTCAAGGGAATTCTCTTCTTACTGTCTTCTATATAGGCCATACTCCCAGGCTGAGCTATAAACCCACGGTACATTCAATCTCATCCTCTCTAGGATAGGGAGAAAGTTGCACCATCAGATGTACTGCAGCAGAGGAGCCTTACCCGTCTTGGGGACATAAATCAAAGCTGCATAAGCAGTCTGCCAGAAAAAAGCTTGTTACAAGTTCCCTTTTCTTTCTGCCGTGCTACCCAGATGGAGAAAAGCCTACTACGACTGCAGATCGAACAAACTGCAACCTTACTTCGCCTGTCCACGATCTGACATTGGTTAACCCTCACTGAATAGTCAGATGAAAACATATAGATTGTTAAAATTTGGCAGATTATTTCTGCCCAGGATGAGATATGTTGATGAATATGGAACCAAAAGAGTTTTGGGGGGTTTTTTTTAGTTGCTTTTAATTATCCACAAAAGGTTCTCTCCCTGCAGTCCTTTAGAGACAGGGTTTTATATGCATGACCTACCTCCACAAACTCTCCCTACATATGGCTTATTTTCCTCTATTACAGTTCCAGGTTAGTTACTACCACCAGTCACAAGAAAGAAAGAAAGAAAGGGAAAAAAAAAAGTACATCCTATGCAATCTGTTTGAATATAAAAGTACTTATGGATAAAGCCAACCAAATTTAAGTTCTATTCACATTCAGGCCTGCTCTGGGGATGAGAAGAAGTGAAAAGGACAAAGCTAGAGGGAAGTGCAGTGGCTTTTTTATTATTATTACTACTACTGCATGCTTTGAATTTTGTCATTTTTCTGACAAAGCTCTGATGCTATTATAGCTCAGCCTGCAACAGGATTTATTCCTTGTGATAATCTTGAACTGTTTTTTTTTCCTTCTTCTCTTCTTTGAAAGAAATATAAATGAGTCGGATCATCAATTTTGTAATTTGCAGTTGCCAAGCAGCTTTGAAGCAATTTAGTGATTTGTATACTTATTTCTTCCCTGTACTGATGGCAGGAGATGATATAAGGATATTGAGTCTTAATAATCTATTCATTCCCCTGATCAAACTGAGAGAACTAAAATCAGAAGTCTCTTTTTGATGTTAGTTTTATTTTTAAAAGAGCCTGGGTTTTTGTTAGGCATTGTCTTTGCATTGGTTTAAGAAAGCACTGGAAAACAAAGGCCCAGTTTGAACAAGTACACGGACCCCTCCGCACGCATCTTCCACTCACCTACAGATGGATGCCCAGTGAACTTAAAAGGAAGTAAACTAGTAAAGTTAATGAACATAAAAGAAACACCAGTGCAAATGCTGCCATTCAGAAGTGAAATAGCTTTTGTTCACTGCAGTTTAATCCTCCTTCAAGGATTAATTTCAACAACAGAATTTAAAGGCAGTAAACACCTTTTCAGGTTGGGATTTACCCACTTGTTAAACACTTGTAGTAACACAAAAAGCCTGTATCTAGTTCTTTTCATTCGCACACCTCAAACCAGTCTGTAGAAGAGGTCATCGTGCCCCTTTCTGTGAAAGAGGACCAGGAGCATCCTAGCCAAGACATGAGAGAGAATCAAGACAGGACCATCACCTCATACCCCACTCTAGCTATCTACAGGATACAGCGTCCTCAGAGGGCTCCTGTGGCATTATCCACTCGCACAAAATTAGTCAAGTGTTTGAGAAGCTGAAAGACCTACTCCTTACACAGTATCAACTCAAGCAAGTAACATCCCTTCCCCTCATCTTAACACGAATTTATTTTAAAGCAGTAGTATATGCTTTTTTTTTTTTAATAATTTTGTTTGCATTGGGCTTTTAAAAGGCCAGAAATATTTTCTCACAGGAAAATACACACATTTTCAGATATAAAACCCAACATTTTAGAGAAAAGCAGAGAGGAGGTGAATAAAGAAATTGTTTAAATGCAAACAGGTGACCAGACTCCTTGACCCTCCAGCAAGTTACAGTAACAACCACCTTTTGGGGCCAGGAGGATAATGAGATGTTTGCACAGCTCTTCAGAAACTGGAGTGCCCCCAGGACTTCTTCTCCCAACCCCTTTTACAAATGCTTAGCCAAAACTCCTCTGCAATGAATTTAAGTTTTATTTTATACCTGCCAATTGCCACTTTTTGAAAGGGAAGTAAGGTGCAATTGCAAAGCTCCCAAGACTGTGGCACCTCTGATCCCTAATTACAGTTTCCAACCATCTCTGTAATTTAGCTTCTTGCACTTCAGGTTAAAGGCAGCACCCACATGTCAGAGAGGAAGCAGTGAATGTGAAAAGCTATTTCTGAAATGAGAATCAGCCACCTCAGGAATTAAAAATAACAGTGTTCATGTCCAAGTAGCTTCTGTGAAATTGTCTTGACAAAGAATCCTGAGCTACAGGTATATCTTACCTCCCTGTACTCACGCTGATCATCTTCTACTCATTTAAGTCATGGGGCTATTTTCAGATGTCTCATTCTAGAAGGCTGAGGTGACAAACTCTAACTAGGTCACCCGATTTTATTTTTATTAATAATTCAATGTCATTTCTTAATATCAAATGTTTGATTTACACTCACAGTAAACACCACTTGTTAATTTGCTACTTTGTGCCATTTCTTGTTCTCTTGCTGCTCACTCCTGTTACTATATAAATAAAATAAAAAGCAGTCCCTTTGCCAATGGAAGGTTATTCCCTACAGTACATTATACAGCACTTGTTCTAAGCTAGATTTAAAGATTTTAAGAAAAAGAGCTTCCACCTCTTCCCTTGAGAGTCTATTATGCAGTTTAACAGAACTTTAAAGCACTTTCATTTCTGACGATGGTCTGCTGAATTTTGAGCCACAAATCTTTTCTTTTTTTTATAGCTAATTTGTAAGTCTTAGAACACGGGAAATTCTAAGGGAGTTATCAACAAGACATTAACTGCAGAGACACAAACAGCCACCTGTATTGACAAATAAGGTAATACCAAATATAATGAAGGATTTACTGAAGTACCCAGGTGCAGAGCTATGAAATGGCAAGTGAGAAGGGGCCCAGAGTAACCATATGTGCAGAAAAGGAATCTATTTCAAAGCAAACAGGAACTCAGTGAAGATGATCACTATTTTAAACCATAATTTTGTTAATATTGATTCATTTCCGCAGAGATGAAAGAAAAAAAATCTGAAAGCCAAAGGTCTGCAATACTGCATGCATGGACTGTTGAGAAATATAGTTAGGTAACATTAACAAAAAAATGTGTAATTTTGTTGTTTTATTTCTTCAAGTTGTTCTTCAGGAAAGTATTTGCTCTAGGTTTTTTTGATTTTCTGTTATTATTCTTTTAATAATAGCACTATGATAGAAGGATAGAGAGGCCTTGGGTATTAGCAAACTCAACACTTAGCTTTTTTAGCAGCTAAACACTTCACTCAGCTCACAGGAACATACTGAGAGATCTAAGCATCTGAGCTGTGACCTACAGTAAGTCATAAATGGGCATTAATCCTTATACAGACTAAGAGGAGCTGGACAAGATCTGGGCTCTGTAGGGTACAGATCTAAAAGGGTTTTAGATAAAACTCAGAATAAATTAAAAGCTTGCTGGTACTATTTTTCTCCTATGACTTTTTAAAATAGTAGAAAATCAGAAGCTAAGAACATAAAACTGTGAATACAAATGACGCTGCACTAAATATCCTACAAATATCCTGGTTTTTCAAAATGTATGACATGGACACCGGTAGGTGTGAGTGCTTTGTCTTGCTTCTTAAAAGCTGCCTCTCAGTTTTGCGTTTTCACAACAAAAACATTTCTCTTACCTTTATTATAATTTTCCAGGCATTTAGTTCCTAATTTGGGTTGCTGTCAATCACATCACAACAAAAGAAAATAGGAAACTGAAGTTTTTTCTTTTAATGTTATGTACAAAAATTTTCCTCATTAGAAATCCTACATTATTTCATGGACTGTGTGACAAGAACAAGGTCATGACACGTCATTACAATCTAGTTAGACAAGTCCAGTTTCAAAAATATCCTCATGGCTGCCCTGACTCTTCACACATGTTCTCACAGCATCCTTTCCTTTGGCTCTTGCACAGTGAACTGGTTTGGAAAATGGATCCAGCTTAAAAGTAACTCAAGAAAGTAAAGAAGTTGGTTATTTTTCAGTTGGATCCGTTCCATAAACTGGTGCACCATGAGGGCATGCAAATAGCTATCCTAGTATTAGCTATATTTTCAGGGGTTACCTGTGGAGCTTTCAGTTAACATAACTAGGGTAGCAGCAGCTGAGAACCCTCTGTCAGTGCCAGGGCCATAATCTCCCTTTGCAGGGTGGCATTCAGAGAGATACAGGAGCCAGAAGGTCGTACTCCTCCTGCAGGCAATGCCCTGCTTCACCCACTGCACCTGCCTTCTAACTTGTGTACCAAATAAGGAAGAAACCCAACAAAAAAACAGCTTCTGTATTTTTATTTCACATACAATGATAGCAAGTGAAATATTTGAAGGGTATATTGAGGATGAAGTTCAATTACTTAGCATGGCAGACAATGTAGTAAGTATGAGTCCATGTTTTAGGAGTCTCCTGACAGCATTTTTTATGTTTTAAAGCTCTCCCTTTTGCTTTTCTGGCTAGTAAAATCCTCTCAGAGTAAATCAATTTCTCTCCTAAAGTCCCTTTGCATTCATCTCTTTGTGCTCGTATCACTTTGTTATTGAACAATACTTTTTTGAATACAGGATAGCCGCTAAGAACATGTTTTAGAAGTAAAAAGCAACAGTGGTACTCTTTAGAATGAAAAAGAAATGTTAAGCATTGCGTAACTCTAAAGAGGCACTGTACCCCCCAAAAAAACCTTTCATTGAAATTTCCTTTTTCTACCCAAGGATTTCCAAGTGTCTTTTATCAGCGGCTCATATAATCAATAGTACCCTTTGTAGTTACATTTCTATGCTCCTTTCCGCAGGAATATCAGCAGATGAGAAATATCTTCATAGCTACGTAAGTACATGGCGTATCTTACAGCACAGCTCTCAGCAGACAGGTATTTCCAAAAGGCTCAATAGCCATCAGGTGTCTTTGTTATCAGTAGCATTTACCTTTTTGTCCTTTTCTAACAGAGACGCAACATCCCAAGTGGCAGCTTCTGGGCACGGAGGACTTTTGAAAGTCCTTCCATAATTCAGCAGGTCCATACTCCCTGTTCTCCTATGGGCCCATCCAAACCTCACAGAAGGTCAGGGAGAGATTACATTGATTTTGACAGAACTAGAATCACACTTCTGCTAGGGGTACAACTTAAGTGATCTATTTCCTTACACTGTTCTGAAAACCACAAGGAGCACCAACCCTAACTTTTATTTAAGTGAATGAAGACTAACCTACAGATAGGAACACTGTCCCCCACCAGTAAGTCCTCTTTTCAAGGGTTTTCCGGTCTGCTAAGCCAGTACGCAGCAAGCACGCTCCAGCACACCACTGGCACCTGCCTCCTCCCCAGCTTCCTAAAGCCCTTCTGTTGGCAAAAGCCACCACCAAGACGCAATGCTGACAGAACTAAGGGCTGGCTGAACAGATGGTGAAGAGAGTTAATTGATCTACTGGGGCAGAAAGAGTTGGCCTGTTGAGGAGATTATGCAAGGAATATGCAAAGATCCATAATGAACTTTCATTAGCAATGGAGAAAGTTCTCTGTCACACGTACAGATTTTACTATATTTATGCATTTCATGACGCATATCCAGATTCCAGTTTAATGACTTCTTGTATTCACTTCAGGCAACTTATCTCCTTAAAATTACTACAAAACAAAGTATTTTAAAACTTTTCCTTTAGTTTTCATCTAAAGTGACATTTCTGTTGCCTCTGCCAAGCTACCCTCCTCAGTAACAAAACCATAATTTTTGCATTCAAGAGGAAGTCTGCATCCCTCAAGTCTGTTTCTGTTTTTTGTTTTCTGTGAAGTCTCTGTTAAAAGGAAAGACATTTCCTCATTTTGCTGCTATATGTTTCAGACAGGAGACAAAAAAAACTCAGTGATGCTCAAAATTCAAACAGAAAATAGAGCATAGAGGGCCCCATCAGAAAATTAAATTACATTATGAAGTCCGCACAATCATTTCACAAAAAAAATCCAGAATCACAAAGGGAAAAAAATGTTCAGCTATTTCACCTGATATTCAGTTCTGTATTGCAGGGGTACATATGCAAGATTCCAGAAAAACTCTAGAAACTTGCAGGAACAGAGGAAAAAGCTTATATATCTACTAATGTTGCTATTCTTTCAATCTTTGATGAATTAAACTTAGGACTTTTCCTCCTCCATACCAGGTATAGTTGCAAATCTGCTGCAAACGATCAGAAGCGTGAAAGCTGCCCGCCTGTCCGAGAGCTTGAGAGGGGCCTCGCGGGGCCCTCTCTCGGGCTTGGATTTCTCTCTGGACCACTTGCCCCCGGGGACTCTATTCCCTCCCAGGCAAAATAAGACCCAATGCAGCCCTTGAGGAGCCCAGGGAAGCAGTTCAAAACTCCCTGCAAGTAAGGAAAGTTTAGTTTTATTACTTCCCTTTTTGGGGGACCAAGATGTTCATTGCTATAATTATACTGGCAGACAGCAGACTGGATGTGTTATCCAAGCTGCTAAAAATATTAGAAGGATATACTTATTGCAGGAGAAATGTGCAGTGAAGTCTATTGTAGCAGATGCTGCTAAGAACCTTAGCTTAAATATGTATATTTAAACATATCACATACATCATGTATACACATATTTAATGACAAAGCTCTCTAAGGTTGAGAGACTTGAATTTGCCTCCAACAGTTAACATGCCAGTCTAAAACACAGAACTACAAAAAAATGCAGTAAAAGCTTTCTCAGACTGACAGGAATTTTTTGCAAAGATAAAATCAACAAGATTCTGTATAAAATTCATTCTATAGAAATGAGTTTTTAAATAGCTACACACAGATGAGTAAAATAAAAGCCCTTCCAATACCATTATACAGATAACAGATTGTTTAAGACTTTTATGGACAGGTCAGAAATATCCATAGCAGGGTTTTATAAGAAAGCCCTAATGGCACTTAAGTACCTGAGTTCTAGCTGTTTTAGCTTGGGGTTATAGAAGCAGGTCTACAGACGGCTATCGTTGGCTGCAGGATGCAAACGTTTCATTTTTTTAACAGCTGTTAGCATGATCCAACCTACCGACACAAGCAATACATGAAATGAGGGCGACAGGCAAGAGTGGGTGAGATCCCTTCTTTTCTCCTCTCCCCCAACCCATCCTGCGCTATAAATAGCAGTTTTCAGAGGCACTATTTTGGGCCGTGAAACCAAAGAAAGGCAAAATGAAGAGACCTCAGGATTTATGAGGTGAAATTCATTCAGATAAAGGTGATACAAATGAAGCAGAATATTCCTGTCTGCTCCCAGCTTCCTTTCAACAGAAATATGAATTGGAGGGCACATACCCTACTGTTTTTTTTTTTTTTTATCTGCAGGAGGATGAATAGGGTTACGCCCATCACTCCAGATAAAAGGCAGGGGGAAAAAAAAGAAAGGCACTGCAGGAATTAGATCTCTACAATACATAACTAGGATCATGACTGACATTATGGTGCATGTCACTTACAGTGTCTAAAATTTTGGGTGCCCATTTCTTGGAACCAGATGCTCAGTGCTTCAGTTTCGCATACAGAGAGATGATAGGGACTCTTCTTCCAAGCTCCTCATCACGCACAGCTTTTATAGATGCCTCTCAGAGGAATAGTATTAATCCACGTGCGCCTGCATGCAGCACAGAGCTGAGTAACTGTTCATTTCAGTGCTGCCTGCACCAAACTCTACACCTCACAGAAAAGGGCCATTCCTAAGGATATCTGCAAAAGCCATCAGTGTGCACAGCACCTCAGAAACAACACGCGAAAGTACAGGAAACACAAGGTACAGAAGAGAAGAGAGTGGCGCTCCACTTGCTCTGGCATTTGCCTGTTCAGCTGCCTTAGGTAAGTCGGTTCGTTTTTCCATGCCCCCATTTGTAGCACGGGAACAATGACACCAACTCCTTCAAAATCCACTGATGAAAAAAAACCATTAGAGGCATTTTGAGATTACTGGAAGAAGGCAAACTATATTCTGCACCTGGGACTGGGAGCTCATCTGTAGTCAGCCATAAGCTCCACTAAATTCTCTGAATGGCTTCACACCTATTTGTATTAGGTGTTCACACACTTTTAAGACCAGTAAGTAACGTTGTAACGATCTAGTTGACCTCCTACATAATGCAAGCAACACATTTTCATCTAGTAATTTCTGCAGTGAATTTAATTTATTTTTTAATAAGAGCATATATATTTTATCCAAACTGTCATTCAGGCCCTCAGAGCTGGGAAAACAAAGACAAGCATTACAGAAAAGTTTCTGATTCACTTACTCTGAGGACTTCCACTTCGCACTCATTGTTTTTGGCAGACTTACTGTTGGGAGATATTTTCTTCTCCTTGGTTATAAATATTCCATGCAGATTTTTAATTAGAGCAGCGTGTTTGTTGGCTGAGACAAAAGTAATTGTACACCCCCTTACCATTTGGGCTTCATTCATCTGGATGGACTTACACTAACATATGAGATCTCTGCATAACTAAAGGGGAAAGTGTGTTATTGAACTAAAAGTTTAATTGCTCTTACCAACAGCCATCAATCATAGTTTGGGAGCAAAACAAATTTTCGATCTGGTCCACCCTAGAATTAGTAACAGATGAACTAGCTACTGAAGTAAAATACACGTTTTAGCCAACTATTGTCTGGGTTTAAACTAATCTTGTAAAATACTTTCTGTATTCAGTAAGCAGGAAGAAAATAAAAATTGAGATGGTTATCTGCAGTGCTTGACCTTGAAGTTCATAACACGGATTTATCAGGGAGCAAACATGATCTAATGCATAATGCACAAGAGTGGAAATCATTACATATCCCTGCTACCCAGATGTGATACCAACAGTGATTTGGCAAGGCACACATCATTCCTTTCCTACAGGGGTCAATAATTAAGTGCCTCAAGGACCTACTGTGAAGCTTATTTACCTACTGCTTGTAAAGGAGCTAGAGATTTTCAGGTGGAGGTACAATGCACTGCCGCATGTCTGTAGCTACCTAGGATTTTGCCTCTGTCACTATATTTCCCATGCAAAACTCGACAGTGACACAGGAGACACTCCTGCTCCAGAAAACGATCACAACCTTGGGTATTCGCAATGCGGAGGAGAGGAATAACAGGCACGGGGGTGTTCTGGCACAAGAGAGTCCAGGTACAGCTGGGACACACACAGGAAAGGTTTTGAGACGCCACAGTGTAGGACCTAAGCACTGGACACACAAACATGCAGAGGGCAGAAAGATAAGTATATGCATATGTCCGGGAAGGCTGAGGGTCTATTTTTGTTTATTTTAGGGTTTCTGCTTAGTATTCTTTTTGATTTTCAAATTTCTCAGACCCCCTTATTTTATATAACTATTTTCTATCATTACAAAGAGATAGTTTTGCTGTTGTTATTTTTCCTCTTTCTTTCAAAGATTTTTATGCCCTGAAGAAACAACAATAAGAGGAATTTGGAGCAGACAAATTTGAAAGGCATTCTTTTTATAATACAGACAATTACAATATACAAATTTATCGCTCAACCCTCTTTATTCTTTACAATGACTCCAATTCACAATACGTGCTCAGTTTTAAGTGTGATGATCTTATAGCAGTTTAGACCCCAACTGTTTCCATTATGACAGGCAAGCTATAAAACATTACTGACATTCAAATGGATAGTTCCAAAGGGCAAGGATGTGCTGAATCCTTAAATTTACACTAAGTCTGAATAAGAGCACAATTTCCACAGGCCGCCACCTGAGCCATATTCAGATAAGGTACATTGCCCACAGAGATCTAAAAGCACTGCTTGGTGCTTCATTATTCTCCTGTGCATTGGTCCAGGATACACAAATGTGATTTGGAGTTGGTATTTCATATGCAAATGCATGGTGACTTTCTGCATCACCAGCAGAACGAAGGAAAGAAAAGCAGCTGTTGAGAAGACAGCATGTCCTATTATTTATTCATGAGCAACTGGATGGAAAAATAGATGGGCCTTCCACTGTAAACAGTAAGATAAATGTACAGATAAAGGATTATATACTGCGTTCAAAAAAATTTAGCTTACCATTGATATATTGGGTCATCTAGGTCAGTCTTACAAGAGCTGAACAAGAATCACAGAATCACAGAATCACTGAGGTTGGAAGGGACCTCTGGAGATCATCTAGTCCAACCCCCCTGCTCCACCAGGGTCACCTAGAGCACATTGCACAGGATTGCATCCAGGCGGCTTTTGAATATCTCCAGAGAAGGAGACTCCACCACCTCTCGGGGCAACCTGTTCCAGTGCTCTGTCACCCTCACAGTGAAAAAGTTTTTCCTCATGTTAAGATGGAAGTGTCTGTGTTTCAGTTTGTGCCCATTGCCTCGCGTCCTGTCGCTCGGCACCACTGAAAAGAGTCTGGCCCCATCCTCTCGACACCCTCCCTTCAGATACTTATACACATTGATAAGATCTCCTCTCAGCCTTCTCTTCTCCAAGCTAAACAGGCCAAGCTCTCTCAGCCTTTCCTCATAAGAGAGATGCTCCAAGTCCCCTAATCATCTTTGTGGCCCTTCGCTGGACTTGCTCCAGTAGTGCCACATCCCTCTTGTACTGGGGAGCCCAGAACTGGACGCAGTACTCCAGATGTGGCCTCACCAGGGCTGAGTAGAGGGGGAGAATCACTTCCCTCGACCTGCTGGCAACACTCTTTCTGATGCAGCCCAGGATACCATTGGCCTTCTTGGCCACAAGGGCACATTGCTGCCTCATACTTAACTTGGTGTCCACCAGCACTCCCAGGTCCTTCTCAGCAGAGCTGCTTTCCAGCAGGTCAACCCCCAACCTGTACTGCTGCATGGGGTTATTCCTCCCCAGGTGCAGGACCCTGCACTTCCCTTTGTTGAATTTCATGAGGTTCCTCTCTGCCCACCTCTCCAGCCTGTCCAAGTCTCTTTGAATGGCAGCACAGCCCTCTGGCGTATCGGCCACTCCTCCCAGTTTTGTATCATCAGCAAACTTGCTGAGTGTGCACTCTGTGCCTTCATCCAGGTCATTGATGAAGAAGTTGAACAAGACTGGACCCAGTACTGACCCCTGGGGGACACCGCTAGCTACAGGCCTCCAACTAGACTCTGTACCACTGATCACAACTCTCTGAGCTCTGCCATTCAGCCAGTTCTCAATCCACCTCACTGCCCACTCATCTAACCCACACTTCCTGAGCTTGTCTATGAGGATGCTATGGGAGACAGTGTCAAAAGCCTTGCTGAAGTCAAGGTAGACAACATCCACTGCTCTCCCCTCATCTACCCAGCCAGTCATTCCATCATAGAAGGCTATCAGATTGGTTAGGCATGATTTCCCCTTGGTGAAGCCATGCTGACTACTCCTGATCACCTTCTTTTCCTCCACATGCGTGGAGATGGCTTCCAGGATGAGCTGCTCCATCACCTTTCCAGGGATGGAGGTGAGGCTGACTGGCCTGTAGTTCCCTGGGTCCTCCTTCTTGCCCTTTTTGAAGACTGGGGTGACATTGGCTTTCTTCCAGTCCTCGGGCACCTCTCCTGTTCTCCATGACCTTTCAAAGATGATGGAGAGTGGCTTAGCAATAACATCCGCCATCTCCCTCAGCACTCGTGGGTGCATCCCATCAGGGCCCATGGATTTGTGGGTGTCAAGTTTGCTTAAATGATCTCTAACCCACTCCTCCTCCACCAAGGGAAAGTCTTCCTCTCTCCAGACTTTCTCTCTTGCCTCCAGGGTCTGGGGCTCCTGAGGGCTGGCCTGAGCAGTAAAGACTGAAGCAAAGAAGGCATTCAGTAACTCTGCCTTCTCTGCATCCTTTGTCACCAGGGCACCCACCCCATTCAGCAAAGGGCCCACGTTTTCCCTAGTCTTCCTCTTGCTGCTGATGTATTTGAAGAAGCCCTTCTTGTTGTCCTTGACATCTCTAGCCAGATTTAATTCCAAACGGGCCTTAGCCTTCCTCGTCGCATCCCTGCATACTCTGACAACATTCCTATATTCCTCCCAAGTGGCCTGTCCCCCTTTCCACTTTCTGTATACTTCCTTCTTCTGGTTGAGTTTTGCCAGGAGCTCCTTGCTCATCCATGCAGGTCTCCTGCCTCCTTTGCTTGACTTCTTACTCATAGGGATGCACCGCTCTTGAGCCTGGAGGAAGTGATGTTTGAATATTAACCAACTCTCTTGAACACTCCTTCCTTCCAGGGTCCTCACCCATGGGATTCCTCCAAGTAGGTCCCTGAAGAGGACAAAGTTTGCTCTCCTGAAGTCCAGGGTTGCGATCCTACTTGGTGCCCTGCTGCCTCCTCGCAGGATCCTGAACTCCACCATCTCATGGTCACTGCAGCCAAGGCAGCCCCCAACCTTCACATCTTCCACCAGTCCTTCTTTGTTTGTTAGTACGAGGTCCAGCAGCACACCTCTCCTTGTTGGCTCCTCCACCACCTGTGTCAAGAAGTTGTCACCAATGCTCTGCAGGAATCTCCAGGACTGTTTGTGCCTAGCTGTGTTGTCTTTCCAGCAGATATCGGGGTGGTTGAAGTCCCCCATGAGAACCAGGGCCTGGGATTGTGAGGCTACTTCCAGCTGTCTGTAGAAGGCCTCATCCACTTCCTCATCCTGATCAGGTGGCCTGTAGTAAACACCCACAACAGTGTCACCTCTATTAGCCTGCCCTTTGATCCTTACCCATAAGCTCTCGACTCGCTCTTCATCCACCCCTAGGCACAGCTCCATACATTCCAGTTGCTCTCTCACATAAAGAGCAACTCCACCACCTCGCTTTCCTGGCCTGTCTTTCCTAAAAAGTACGTAGCCATCCATGACAGCACTCCAGTCATGCGAGCTATCCCACCATGTCTCTGTAATGGCAATGAGATCATGGCCCTGCGACCGCACACACATCTCTAGTTCTTCCTGTTTGTTCCCCAAGCTGCGTGCATTGGTGTACAGGCATTTCAGGGAGGTGATTGAGCATGCAGGTTTCCCAGGAGGGATACAAGAGGGTCCTCCATAGCCACATCCCATGCGCACTTCCCTGGCTGCATTCACCTGTTGGAGGCATCCTGACTTGAGCAGTCTTTTGCCAACTACCCTGTCACTATAACTCTCCCCTTCCCCCATCTTTCCTAGTTTAAAGCCCTCCTTACCAGGTTGGCCAACCTGTTGGCAAAGACCCGCGTGCCCCGCCTCGTGAGGTGGATCCCATCTCTCGCCATCAGTTGTTGATCTTCAAACAGGGTCCCATGGTCGTAGAAACCAAAACCCTGTTGCCAACACCAGCGGCGCAGCCAGTCATTAACCTGGAAAGTCCGTCTCCTCCTCCTCTCATCCATCCCCCCTCACTGGCAGGATTGAGGAGAAGATGACCTGGGCTCCCAGACCCTTGACCACCATCCCCAGAGCTCTGAAATCCTGCTTGATGGTCTGCAGTTTGCCCTTGGTGTCATTGGCGCCCACATGGAAGAGCAGCAGTGGGTAATAGTCCGAAGAATGGACGAGCCTAGGCAGTCTTTGCATGACATCTCTCACACGAGCCCCCGGCAGGCCACAAACCTCTCTAGACAAGAGGTCAGGTCGGCAGATAGATGCTCAACTCAAACTTGGATTCGTGCTGGCAAATATTTACGGACAAAACTGGCTTTCAAGGAAAAACTGAGCAACTGTCATAGTCACCATCAAAATGCCACCAGTAAGTCCCACTTTTCATGAGAGAAATTACTGCTTACATTCAAAAAATAGACAACTCTGCCCCCAGAAACTAAAGGCAAAAGTCACTGGCCCAAGACAACTTGACAAGTAAATCGACTGCTTTGCTGGATCCAAATGAAATCTTACTGTTACAGAAGTCATTTTGATATGCTCAAAATACCTAGCACCCTGGACATTGCTTTCAGTTACATAATGCCCGTTCGCAATGCTGTGGCAGCATCAGGAGATCGAAACAGAAATGTAAGCTTTTCAAAAAAAACCCCGAAAATAAAAAACAAACAGCTTCTAAGAGAAGCATATGTTTTCATATTGGTTTAGCTACTTGTTTTTGTCAATGCCTCCTCACTTACTGTAAAAATTTAGCAATTTTCCCCATATTTTCCTATAATTTTTAAAATTGATATTTAAATTCCAATAAATCCTCTCTTCCTACACTTCAGAATGCATTTAATTTTGCAGCAGCTCTGTTTTTAATCTAAAATCTGACTAGATAGCCAAAGGTGGGTTTTTTTTGTTTTGGTTTGGTTTTTTGGAGTTAGTGGAACGTCAAGCAGTCCGGGGCTCTGTGTGGTGAACGGGGGATCCCTTGTAACGTGTGCACCTTTGTTTCAATTGGTTTTTGAAGAGTATCCAGGCAGCAAGGCAAACCTGCAGCAACTGTGTCAAACTTTCTTAGCGTATTTCCTGATGCGCAAAAATGATTTGACTGGAGTAGGTCAACTCAAGTAATTAAGGACTAAAACAGACCAAGACATTTGTAAACCTTTCAAAGTGACTCACCTAAAATGAACATTTTGTGTTCCAGGACAACTAAATATATATGGACAAAATTACAGAAGCTGAAAACTTTAGAAAAGATAAATGGGCAAGATTATCATTTGTACCAACACTCCTTTATACTGCTTTAGCAATGCAAAATGGATTTAAAGCAGGCATAAATGTAAATTCATCAAAAAAAAAATCCCCTGATAAAACTCAAGAGTGTGCATAGAAGTTGCAGCATATATAAAATTAAGGCCATAATGTGTCTTAGAATATTGGGCCTCAAGATCTGAATAGCCAAATTCTGAATTTACACTGTATTTTCATTTGTTTTATTAGCAAGTTCAGTTCCCATGAAAGGTACAAAATTGAAAAACCTTAAAGCTAATTCAGCTCTGGTTTAGTTAGCTGAGGCACAAGAGGCCACCAGAGACAAATCGGGTACACTTCTTAGAAGAGAACAAGGCTCGGAGCTGGCTAAACCAATAAATTAATTCCTCGCAGGACACTGAAAGAGCCATTCAGTTGCAGCAGGTTTCGATCATTACCACTACAAGCCAGACCTGAACTGGGGACCTGCAGGGAGAATCTCCTGATTCCATTATCCGGCCCCTCTGCTGCTGAGCATGAATTGAGTTTGTGTAATGTAAAAGATTGTATCTCTTGCAATTGTGCAGAGGGAAAAAGATTATGGGAAACAGAAGCAATAACACTGGCCTACCAACAACCTTGCACTAGAGCGACACTGCTCTATTCCTGGCAAGAAACAGGGGTAGCAATGAGAGAAAGGACGCTATGAACTGACCCTGCCTGGGCAACGGGACAAAAAGAGAAATGGAAATCAATGCCACATATTGAAAAGAGCATAAAGTGACGGTGATTAATAAAGGGAAAATACTGTCATCAGCTCATTCCCCTCTTAGAAGTGAAGAGCTATACATATTTAAGATGCCATCAGGAATGAAATTAGGATTGGAATTAATGGCTGCTGTTTGCCTTATCATATTGCTCACAGGTCATAACTGGGATAAGGCTAGACACTTGGCCTATGAAAGAATTTCTACTGCTGTAGATTTCCATAGTATGCAGACAAGCCACAAAGGGGTAAAAAGAGGAAAAGGGATACTGGGAAATAAAGGTCTTCGGACAAATCAGACACCAGATCAACACTAGAGGTATGACCACCATGCACCTCTGCTGGCCCTCAGTTCAATGCTCCACCCACCGGATGCTCGTGCATTTAGGTCTGAACTCAGACTCTAGGCATGTGCTCATCCTCCAAACCTTGTGTTTGTTCAACAAATCTGGACTTGCAGGCGAGCTGCATCTTCAGTTTAATTCTCACCATAGACCTAGTTCTATTAGAAACCATCTCACAAAGCAGCACACTGGAAACCATAAAAATTCTTATCCTTGTTTTTACAATTTTCTCTGTGTTCCACCTCAGGCAAAGTACATCATTTGGCTTTACAACAAATTCTGCTGAAAGCCAAGTATTATTAAGGGCTTCTTCGTATTGTTCATCACAGGAATCTAACTTGATGTCTTCCTGAGTGCTCACAGGAACGTTTGTTTATTAAAAGGTACAAGTGTTACTAGAGTCCTATAAGCATCAAAGCGACAAGCTCTCTCTGCAGTTGCAGAGGAGAACAACAGACTTTATCCTGTTTGATAGGAGACTGTGGCTTATATGCTGTACAATTAATGTTGCAGTCTTAATGTCACGTAGGAAAACAAAGCTAAAAGCATAGTGCCTTTGGGGCTAAAGAGCAGGAATTATTACCTTATTTTAAGGTAGTGTTGGTAGGTACTATTCTCCAGTGCCTTGCCCTTACTGCAGTCATTTCCACCACTGCAAAATTAGTATATAGTGCAACTAATGCCATGCAACAGAGTTTTGCAACTGGCACTTGATAGGGTTTAAAAACTTGGCCTTCTAGGTGCTTTTCAAAGTTTTGCAAATGCCATCTACATGAATGCAGAAGACCATAGCTGCCTTCTGTAGAGAAAGGATAAAACAGAAAGGATGCATAAGACTTAAGTTTCAGTTCATCATCATAACATCAGATAAACATCTACAAGCACTGAGCCCTCCCTGTCTGTACCGCAACACAAAAGTGCTCAGAGACCAAAGCAAAAGCTCCTTTGAAGATCAGTGCCCAGCTATGGTGGCTGTGCTAGTTAGGCAATTTCTGGACCTGGAATGAGGCCTGATCCAGAAATAAGAAAAGTAGTATAAAAACTTACTTACTGCAAACAGAAATCTCACATGGGACTAAAATGCATATCTGTGAATCTCTGAGGAGATCTGTAGCCTTGGCAAACCACAGTAATACCTAGGGTTTGTATTATTTCTTTTTATCAGCTGATTTCAAAGCACTTAAGCTTAGGTCAGTAACATTACCCCCATTTTGTAGCTGGGGAAACTGAGGCACAAAGCAATGACCTGGGGACCAGGACTACTCAGAAGGCAGGGGCCAACACAGGAGCCTCAAGTTCCAGTCTAGTGCTGTAGCCCACAGGCTATCAGTAAAAACATGTAGCCTCAGCAGTAACAACAACTTTAGGGCATTTTTAACAATGAACATTCCTAAATAGCTATAATAATATTTCCGTGCTCTGAATCCAGTCATTAGGCTTACCTTAACCCCGTAACAACTCCTGCTGAAATACGCTCCCACAAAGGCTCTTCCTGACACGCATGCAAGGCTGCAGCACTAGCTGGTGCAGTGCCAATTACCTTTGCTCACAGGACTCATTCCGGGTGATCCTTTCCTGATGAGCTTTGAATGTATTAAAGAAACAATTCTAACTCTCCAAAGAAAAAAGAGAGCAAGTTACTCGTAAAATAAGAGAACGTTATTCTACCAGCAAAAGAGAGATACACTTTCATCCCCTAAAATTAGCATAACTTCCCTATTATTCTAGGGACTGCTTGAGTAAATTAGCCCATATCATTTTAAAAAGAATGAGAAAGGAATTCTACAGAAGAGCTTAAAATTGCAATTGAAATAATAAGAACTTGACAGGGATGCATAAAAGTGCAAAACTACAACACTGCCTGTAACAACAAACGTCCTGTAATCCCATAATACAAGAACACTTGTCAATCCACCCAGCAGGGCGGAGAAGTCATCCGTCTTGTGCTCTGACCCCTTCAGATTGCATTCAGCCGGTGTTACCGGGGGGGCGTCCTTCTCAGCAGAGACGCCAGGGGCCCAACAATTTGCAGATTGACTAGAATCGTCCAGTTTGTTTTCTCCCCCTGGGTTGCCTTGTTACTGGCACCAGCCGATAGGGAAGCTCAGCGGCTCCAGTTCCACACCTAGCAGGCAGATGAAACTCAGTGGAGGCTTACTTGGCTTTTCGAATTGCAGTGCGTGCGGGGAAGGGCAGGTAAATTGGTGGGTTGAGCTAATACTTTCAACAAGGCCTTTCTCTTGCTGCTGCCTGAAAAATATTTGACGGGGATTGCAAGATAATAAAGGTAGAACCCAAGGCTGGCCAAGTATGAGTTTTTGTTAGGATTTTCATACTACAGACACCTTATTTTGAGCACTACACTGTCTTGATTTTCTTACATGGGTTATAGTAAGAAGAGTAAAGTAATATTCGAATTGTCATACGCTTACATAAATGTGAATTTGTAAGTATATGCATTGAAGCATGTATGCGTTTAAGACATTAATAGAAGGTCTGTCTACAGAGTATATTACTGGTAACCGTGATGGAGCACATACTATGTTGCAGAGAGAGAACGAATGTCTTTCTGACCAGAAACCATACATCACATTAGAGTAACTTCAAGTGCATGTTAATAATTCCCTTTGAAAGGCCGCAGGAGCTCAAGCTTGGTTCTGTCTCATTAAGTGCATGCTATATGGTGCAGATACATCTTGAGATCTTGAGGGGCAACAAGAGAGAAGGAGCAATATTTTCTTTGCTTTAAACTATACCAGCATTTTCAGTGCCTTGCAATAATCCCAACTGCCTTTCTCACTCCTAGCAAAGTTCACAACCCATCAATTGAAACACCGATTCCTGTGATCCCTAATGTTAGTTTTGGTAATGGAGAAAAGAGATTTCATTGAAACCATACTCCAATTAGGAACTGTGGTTATCTGAACATAAAAGATCCAGTAATTTTTGCCGATGCGATCATTATTGCAGAGACTTAATTGGCCAGAACTGTCAATGGCAATTAAATGCTTACAGTTGGGGCTCTGAGAGCTCAGTGACTTACTGCATGTGTTTTAAAGCATTCCATTTGTTCAGTCACACTAGATGTCTGTGATAGCACCTGGAAACCTGAGTTTTATTCTATAGTAACAGTAAAAACACACAACAAGCAAATCTTCCATAATTGGTAGCTTTATAGGTTGCAATCAATTGTCTTATCTTTGTATAGAGAAATTACGTACTTTGTATTTTTTTCACTTCTCTCTATGGGAGGTTATTTTGATGGGAGACAGTAATTAGAACTGCAGTGAACCATTTGAGATTTGAAAGGTTGAAAACATTATCCTTCTGGGATGCCTCACTTTGAGAGCTTTTTGGCTGGCAGCCAAGTCTAAGCTTTTTGGAGTTCAACTGGGTTATTTAACCTCAGAAGCTTTACAAAAAGCAACTGCCAACCTAAACCCTGGAGAATCAAAGGGATAGGACAGATCACTCACTAAATAAATTTTAAGTCTGACGTAAACAACTGTCTCAGGTATCTTTCCCAGCCTCATCGGGCCAACGTTAGTTTGTGAAACACTGTACACTTTTAATTTCTATATTATTTAGTATCTCTAACATAATGACTTGTAAAGATACAGGTCAGGCTCTAGCATTAGGCAATATCCAAACAAGGCAAGGCACAGTCACTTCATTAAAACATCACAAACCAATGTTTAAGAAGAATGAACAGATCGGGCATGATGATAAAGATCATTCAAAAGTGTAAGGCAATGTCATATAACAAGAACGGCACAGAAAAAAACAACATTGAATAAAGATCTGTGAAATAAGGCCTCTACTACTTCCAGCAATGCCACCGACTTTTTGTGCAACCCCTGTGCTGACCTTTTCAGCACACCCAAGCGTCTACCTCCACACTTAGGTTTTGATTTCATCTATACTAAAAATTCCTTCTTCCTCTGAGTTAGTGCCAGTCCAAACGGAGGACAGCAAATCTTTGTTTTGGGGGGCTAAAGAAATGTAAATACTGTTGCTGGGTTGCCTGTTCCATCGATTTTGCTCTCCTTTTGCCGTCAGACAGACAACAAAACACAGAACAAAGATTCATCCCATTCGGCCCACTCTTCTGTACAACATCAAAAACCGGGTACGCAGTTGGGTAGATTTAGAGGTGCGAATACAGAAAGGCATTTCTTCTCCACATAGGGTATACTCTTTTTTTTTTTTTTTTTTTTTACAGATTATGATCTCTGAATATCTGCCACCATGAAAGAATGTGCGTACCCTTTCTTCACCAAAGGAAGGGTCTCCTTGCAGACCTGAAAGAGCATATTCTACACAGGCAAGACTCTTTTTGAGACAGTCTTCTAAAATCAAGGGCTTGTCTATCACAGGAGGTCTCGTTGATAGATTAACATTTGTGTCCTGGAATTTAGTAACTTGCCACAGGATAGGAACCAAATCATACCAATACCTCTGTATACACAATATATATTCTTATCTATATTCTTATTTATAATTACATTTTATTTTACTGTAAGTCACTACAAGAAAATAGATTATTAGTGTAAGAATAAACTTCATGCTAAAAGACAAAAGAAAAAAAAAAAGAGGAAAAGCATCCAAAGATCTGCAAAAGAAAATAAAACCAGTACACAAATCACTACAAAAACAGGTACCTTTATACTAGTCTGGAAACAAAGTTACACTGTATACAATCTGACACTGTCCTCTGCAGTCTACAAAATGGAGAGAGAAGAAAAAATGTAGGCTAAATTTGTCCTTCATTTAGAGTCTGAAAATTAAAAATTTTTAAATTTGGAATAAGCAAATCAACCTCAGTCCCTTACATTACAGGCATTCTTTATTATAGATTGAACATTAGATACTAAATGCTAATATTAAGATGTATTCCTACAGGAGTAGGCTTTTTGTGAGGTCTTCATTATTTTGCACAGTTAGACAAGCAGCTTGGAAAAGCCAGCATGACCAGCTTCTTCACTGATACTTCTGCTTTCAGCCAAAGCAACAACAAGTAAGGGAAAAAATAAAGTAACCTGACCCTCAAGTACTGAGCACTTGAATTGGAAAAATATTTTTAGGAAATCCATTGAAAAGTGCAGAACAGAAAGAACAGGAGGAGGGAAAAGCTGAACACCAACATTTTTTTCATATATGATTTCAAGCAGGGGCAAATACCTAGGGGGAAAAATTTATTCAGTCATTTGCATAACTAACTGGTTTCAATGTTTGCTTGATGGGGCTTTTTTTTCCTCTCCTCCCCCCCTTTTTTCTTAAACGAACAAAAATTCTAAGTAATTGGAAACAAAAGGAAGTGTTTCACTTCAGGGAATCCAATACCTAGATTAGAAATGATATTACTTGATTTTTCATTTTAGTCCCTAACCCAAAGAAACCACTATTTACTCAGAGTTGCTCCTACAGCTTCATTTATTTCCAATGGATTAAAGATGCATTACCTTATTATTAATCTGGCCATAATCATACACTACATGCGTGCAGTCTTATGACTGAAAGGCTGCTAACTAGTGAGAAAATATTCTGGCCACCAAATACTGCACCTCACTAGAGACCCCTCCTCATAAGAGCACAACCCTTGTTTGCACAGCTGGAGGTCAACAACGAGCTAGCAAGAAGCATCTTGCAATCACGTCCTCTCATGCAGTTACAAGCATTTAAGTAGCACCATTAAAACACAGCTTTTAAAAATGATGAAATATCTTCAAGAAAGTAGTATAAATGACAGGAAACCTCTAGAGAGTGTCTAAATCTGAGATGCAAAATTCTATTGCATGCTTTTTTTATTCCATGTTTTGGCAATGATGGTTAATAAACTTTTTTGAGTTAACTATTTAGCACTGGAAAGGGCAGAAGAAGAGATGTTATATGATGTTATCTATTTTCCGTTTCAAACCTGTTGATACGTAAAAACTGCAAAACAAAAACTTGATTCAAGAAACTGATGCTTTTTTTCCAGAAAAAAATCAAAATGGGAGGCTTCAACACTTTTAGAAAGTGTTTCAAATAATTTTCTAGGGAAATTTCAACCACATCAATTTCTTGTAACAAAAGGTTTCCTGTAAGAGGTATTTTCCATCTGAAACCCTGTTTTAGTAAATTTTTTTCCCAGTCTGGCTCTACTCAGCAGGCTATACTGCCTGGCATTTTCTGAGAACACAGCTGATAGTATTTTAACCATTAAACAGTTATTGCCTGCAAAAATTCTTAGCACCATTTTGAATTATTAACTTAAGCAACCTTTTAGCTTTTAACATCCACATAATTAGATATTTGCCTACTAGTGAAAAATGGAGTACCTGTCCAAGAAACAATGTTCAGACTGGCAAGTGTGATAGGGAACACCATCATTCAGCTCTGAGGAGTTGCACACTATTTTGCCGTATCAGTGCAAATACAGCTGAGCTTTTGGACATTCACCATGGACATAAAGATGATGAGAGCTGGGCAAGGAAACCTAGATGATTTTGAGAAGCCCTCAGACCCTTGACCAAAAAGCCTAATGAACTGAAAAATACTGAGCATCTCATCACTACTGCCGCATCGGTAACCCTACAGAAAAACACCTATGGAAATCTGGAGAACTAAAACGTGAGATTCCCCTTTTCCCAAAGACGGCAGGGGACCTTCAGGTTCGGCTAGGCTGGATGCCAGCTCTCTCTAGAGAATTCCTACATTCAAAACTCCTGAAAGGAGGCTGGGCTCAAACCCAAGCCTCATGCCTTGGATGTAAAAGGCCCCTCAGCTGCTGGGTAACCAGGATAAAACCATGGCTTCTGCAATTGTTGTGCAGAGCAGTACACCTATCCTAACCAAAACTAATAAATATGACCTGAATTCATAAGTAGTTTCTTCCTGCCACATTTTGAATTTTTCAGAAAATGTTTTATATAACCACAAAAACCTCTACCCAGCTCTCTACCTGCCACATAAATACTAGACCACAGTGCTCTCCAGGCAACACTAACACCTCTCCGCACACGCAGCTTGCTCTCTTTGCCAAGGCCACAATTCTGAGAGAGACTAAACAAAAGAGTCTGTGTTTAAAATCTTCAAAGTGTAGAGGAACAAATATAAGTCATGTCCAGCAGCCTTAATTAAAAACAAATCCATTGTATTCATTGCAAGCAAAGTCCTGTTTCCACTGAGGGAAACGAGGAGGATTATATAAACAAGCCACTTCACGGTACTTAGAGAACAAAGCCGAAGAAATAGCAGAATACTTGCAAGGGCTGGCACCTGCGGCAATAGCAGCTTGTCCTTACTGCCGTACAGGATGGTTTTCATACCCTGGGCTGCTATTGGCATAGATCTTAATCTTAGTAGCAGTTGCTCACAAGTAGTTGTGCCTGTGATGTTCAATTTTGTAGATGACAGGAAAGCAGCCCCAAAAGTGAGGTCCGCTGTGTAGAAGGAGGTGGTCTTGGATGTGGTCCTAATTTATAACTAAAATGCTACAATTCCCAGTTAATGGAATATAATAATGCAGCATAAAGAACTAGAATGCTAAAAAAAACCTTCTCAGTGTTTCTAAATATTAGAAATGAGTAGGAATAAGGACTGTGTGAGCAGATGAGGTAAACATACTGAACAGGACAGATCCATGCTTACTGTTTAATCCTTGCTGATGCTGCAGCCAGTCTTTCTGAACTGACACGTAACACCGGATGCCAGGATTGAGAGATCAAGCAACTTCTAGATATAAGAAAGAAAAACAGACCTCTTTAAAAGATGCCTGAATTTGGGCAAACAAAGAAATGAATACACCTTAAGTAAGCTATCATTTGTGGGAACCCTGTTCTCTTAAGGAGACCATTCCTTGGCTCTTGACTCTCAAGGACACTGAAGGCATTATTCCCAAATTCAAGCATCCAAAACTCTTTTTGCCTCACCACTTGTAAGCTGGGTTTCTAGCAAGGCTCCCTATTTGAAGTTTGAAGGGGGGAAAAAGCATGAACCACAGGAGTAAATGCAATGTATCACATCACAAGCTATAGAACAGACCACAGAGACAATGGCATGCATCTTTGTAGCAATTATTGATTTTCTGAGCAAAACATAAGGGAGAGAGACAGGCAATGCTCAACTTCACACTTAGTAAGTGAAAAGACCTTGAAAAGAGGATGAGAGATGTAGTTAACATCAGAGAGAAATTAGGGAGCCTGCAGGAATAGCATCAATACAGTATTTAATGAAACCGTATATTTGGATAGGTTGCCCGAATAGTGTGATATTATTTGCAGGAATTTCAGAGGTACACAAGTAAATAAACTGGTTTTTGTTTGAAAATCTTCCTTAAGATGAGGCCTAAGGCCACTGGCTGAAGTCAAAATAGTTTTGCACTAGACAAAGCTGTAAAAAAAATAAACTTTGGGGAAAAGCTTTTAAGAGAAAATAGATAATGAAACAGAAGCATTAGAATCAGAAGATATAGATGGCCACTTGCCCAGCTTAAATGGAAGCAAATGGAAAAGCAATCCCCTACCCAAGTCACTAAAACCTGGATACATTAATCCTACCATTTTCAACCACTGATGTGGTAATGTGAGTTTACCCCTCAAATAAGAAAAACTTCTTGAAGCTCAGAAGTTAAAAAGCACAAAGCACAAGGTCATTTGCATTGCCTCACAAACCACTTTCTCCTGGATGTTTGATTTCTCTACTATGACGGCTGATAATAGTGGCGAAACGCTCAGTGAATTTGTAAACCAGGTGACTATAATGTGGCATAAACATGTTCATTATGCAAATCTGATTGCTTAAATCTTCAGATGTAGCTCATTTATTTGTATGAGGCTGAAGATACTCAGTTCTTTGCCTTTCGTTGGATAATTCACTGACACATCTTTCTAGATAAATGTTCGCATTGTACCAAAAGCTATTCACATTCCAGTAAGAGTCAGAGAAACAACTTTACCGTGCAAAACTGTTCTGATAAGAGGAGGAAAAGTTACTTCAGGTTTGGGCTTGCATTTCTCTTCCTGCATCAGTAGGATGAGTTGCTAAGATAAGAAAAATATAAATGCCTCATCTTTGAAATATTCAAAGACCATTTTATTTAATTTTTGAATACCATTGATGTTGTACAGAAAGAAAATGAATTGCTCTTGCAAATCAGAAGCTAAATACCAACTAACTGCAGGTCGTAAGAATGAGAAAATAGGAAAGCTGTGGAGGGTTAACCTAGAAAAATACCTTGTAAGAGGCAGAAAAAAAGATAGCATCTAATCACCCCAAAGGCTATAGGCCCTAGGAACACCATAAATCCACTCTTTGGAGTTAAAGTAAGAGAAAGTGAATGTGAACGCAGTTGGAGAGGGAATGAGTAGCAAAAGCCCTACAGGTGGTTTTTAGTGTTGCCAATCCCAATATTAAACAATCATGGAACTAACTTTAAAATGAAGAATTTAGGACCATTTTGTCTTTTAACAAATTACACATATATACAGATTAAATATTCTTACAGTTGCCATCTCCATATCAGTAAGGAAAGAACAATGCCAAGCAGAGGGAAATAACATATAACTGCCAGTTACAAAATGGAAAACCTGCAGAGCTGAACTGTATAGTGCTTTGAAATTTAAAGGAAAAATCTACAGAAAAGGTTTTAAGTTAACAATAATTAACAAATTCAGCGTCTTTGATATAGCGCCTATCAATACAGTGTTTACCGACAGTGTAATTGTAAAAAATTCCTCTGCTACTTCCTGGGCTGAATATTAGCTATTCTGGACAGGTAGAAGCAGTAACAGGTTATTTCATTCTTTGTTAAAAGTAAAAAGATGTCTCTTCTTATTCACTTGGAGCCTATAATGAAGCAAAACATCAGCCATAATACAAGGAAACAGCAGTCCATGAGAGACGTGATACTTGCAATTCATTTTGCATAACGTTTTATTGATTTGAGATTGTTCAGACTTGTTTCTGTGCTTTGATAAATCCTTTCAAATGTCTTTCGTTACACACCCTTTAGCCAAACGAGCCTGTTGAAAATTCCTGGGGGCTATGAACTCTCCATTTGAAGTATACACTCTTTGCACCCCTTCTCTAACAGCTTGCTCAGATTTAAGATTCAACCTTTCTTGTGTTTCACAGAATCACAGAATCGCTGAGGTTGGAAGGGACCTCTGGAGATCATCTAGTCCAACCCCCTTGCTCAAGCAGGGAAATATAGTTTCCAAATATAAACAGACATTTTAGAATATGAGATGACTTAAATTACAGATTTATTAGAGATAATACATGTAGGAGTTGAGCAAGTAACTAGCCTCCTCTAATACATACCATTTATCTGATGTCTGACCTTCTAAAGCCTAAGCACATGTTTAACTTAAGGTAATACCATACTGACTCTGAGTTGCACAGGATGCAATTAAGTTGCTGTGCAAGTCTTGTAGTAGCAGAGCCTTAATTTCAAACACTAAACTGGCTGGAGCAGGTCATCTCAGAATACAATAGTAACAAATCCTTATCACATGTAATGATTTTACTTGTTTACCCAAGCTTTTCTAAATGATAAACGGTCACGCACAAAGAATCATTTCCACTTGGGACCAGAGATAAGACAGCTAATACACACTGCTTATGGGACACATCTTATCTGTAATAAAATTCACTATTTTTTTCTCAGTGTTAACATACTCCACAGATCATTGGCTTCAACAAAACATAACTAGGGCAGAATGTTAGAACAAAGAGTAAGGATTATCTTTTTACTTCGATCAGTATAAACCCCTAATATTTCTTTGAGAGAAAGTGAACTAGAATAGGCTTTGCTGAGAAACCTGCTTAGATTCTAAGCCCATCACAACAATATTCCACAGGAGGATTCTTCCTCTGACATTCACAGAGGAAGGTCAGAGCTGAAACTGGCCTCCTGTCTCTAAAATGAACATCTTGTTCGTTTCCTCCAAAACTATCAGCTCCCTAAGGAAGCCACTAGTGCTGTTTTCATGCAAGCCAGCAATGGGAAAAGCATGTCTTGAATGAAACTTGGATGTTTCTGTAAAAGAACTTTCAACACATGGCCACACGCACTAGGCATTTCCCCTCTACCTTCCTTTCTCTCTCTTTCAAGGCAATGCGGTACTGGTTTTGGTGTTTTCTACTGTTGTAGTGGAAATGGGATTTGTGACATATCTGCTATCAGCAATAAATATATTGTTGTTCTTCCCTTTGTGCAAAGTATAGGTGCTGACTCTGTGAAATCACTGCAGCTGGCTGTGAATGAAGCATGAAATGAAAAATCCTTGTCCATTCCACAGGGAGAATATGGCCTGTATTATACTGGAATATAGACCGTGCACTATACAAATAAAGCAGCTGTTAGTACTCTGAAACTCTCTCCAACTTTCCCTTTTTATTCACTACATCATCCCCTTCTTTAACTAGTTCAAAGAATCAGTTAAGATCCATTTCCAGCAACTAACTTCCTTCTCATAAACACAGTGGGCCCTGATTTTATTTCCCAATATGCAATTCTTAAAAATCTAATTCTTAATATTTAAATCCTAATAATTCTGTCTCTTTTGTCAGTTTATATCTACCATGTTCATGGAAATCAGGTTCTACACGTGAAGCAGTAATAATACTAATTACCTGACTGCTTATCTCCAGAGTCACATCTGGCTGCTTTCCTTTCCCAGCCTCAGCAAAGCAAGATTTTTAGTTGCCTGAAATATTGTTTTAATGCAAGTTTCATATCCTCCTTTAACCAGGGTTCTTAAAAAATACAAAGCAATGGAAACTTATTTCCTTGACCTAACTGGATGAGAGATGGCATTAGTCCAAATAACAATCATGAAGAGAACTTATCGGATTGACTGAAAGAAGAAAGGTGTGCACTGAAAGGCAGTATTGTTTATTAGATCTCCTTCCTTAAAGGACTGGAAGTGGTGGACTAGCTTTTGAGCCTTCCTCAGGTCTTTCAGGTTTGCTGGCTACAGCCAGATTCCAGTTCCACAGAAAAGGGAATGACTTCAAAGGGTGCAAAAGGGAAGCTTAGAGCCAGCTTCTCACTGAACGTTAAAAGGAAGCCAAGATAGGTCTAAAAACCAAATGGTAAAATATTCAAAGTTCATCAAAAACAGTACACGCTAGCAAGCTTCTGCAGAGATTTGCAAAAGCGTCTCAGGAACTCAGGCTACATCATATTGCTAAATAAAGAAAAGCCACAGACCAGCCATCGGCCTAAACCTAAACTGCATGGGCAGGCTGACATCTACCTTCCTTACAGGCAGCCTGCTCTACAGCAGCCTGGTCTTGTTGACCGAAGTCCAGCACCTGAGCTTCCTCCTGGGCCTGTAGTGTAGACATACCATCAGAGATTAAAGTTTCACCATAATCTGAAACCCTGGTTTTCTCAGCCCAAGACTCCAGATGCTCTTTGAAAACACTGATATCAAATTAAGCTTGTGTAAGAAGCAAGCAAATATACTACTAACCATTGCCAAAGAAAAAGAAGCTTTTTGTTTCAGCCCTAAAAGCTTACAATCTATACTAGACGTCATTCAGAGTGAAGAAAACATAACGGAAGAAAAGAAGAGTTACATCAACAGTCACAGGCAAAGCTAAATGAAAAACATACTTGTGGTGAAGGTTGTGCTGTGGTTTGCAGACACATCCCTGTTCTACTATCTTTGTCCAGTAGGCAGCTTGTGCATTTCAGAGTAGACTCTCTGGACATTTCAGATCAGAGAGAAACCTTAAAAAGCAAAACTAGGTGGTACTAGGCTATTCTTCCTCTACAAAGCATAAATAGAACAGTATGACACCTACAGAACTCTTTAAATCCTATCTCAGCATTTACAGCTTCTTGAACATAACATGGCATTGCAGCAGCCTTTGTTTTTGTTATACCACTCTTCTTGAAAATGTCCTTGCCAGAATTAGAAATGAGAGTACATCAGCACTAATATTATAAAGGTTACTAAAGAAGCAAAGAAGAGGCTGCACCATGTCACTGTGTAAGAGAATCCAGCAACGGCAGCAACGGTGAACAGGGAGATTATTGTCGCTCTGTGACCTAAAGGGGATTGCTCGTGGCTGTGATCTCTCACACAGGAGATCATCCACTGAAATATGGGGTACTGCAGAACCATAATCAATCAGCAAACACTAAATTATAAAGAAGATACACTGAACAAAGATGGAAATAATGTGGGGTTTTTAAATATAAAAGCACTAGAAGTTAAGGAATTTTTAAAAACTTTTTTTTACAAGAAGTCTGAAAATGAAAAAGGTTGGGATTTAAGGGATTTTGCTGTTGTTTTGTTGAGAGATTTGGTCTGCATTCTACCTTCATCTCTTTTCTGAAGTGATAGAATTGGACAGATGAGAAAAGAGGCTAGAAAACTTGAAAATCTGAAAATGCAGAAGATCTCTTCAAATTAAAAACACCTCCCCCCCCCAATCTTTTTGCTGTTTTATGCACATCAAATGTGATTTTTTAAATTTGGAGTAGAAAATCTGAGATGTCATCACAATATATCCAAATATATCCCCTTCAAAAGATACATTTCATCTCCTGTCCCAGTCTTGCAGTAAGTACAGTCTTCCTTGTCAACTTGTTACAGCAGGGACAGAACAAAAGTAACTAGATGTGTACTTAGCAGAGAAATACAAGAACAGGACTGTCAAGCTATATTAAAATCCAGCTTGTAAAACAGGGCACCATTAACTTTTTGTGATGAAAAAATCCTATCTGGAGTTTTGTTTTGTGTGAGGAGGCATGTGGTAGACTGTTTTCTCAGCATACATTGCCCAAAGTGCAAAGACTGACAGGGCAACGGTTTTACCAAGGGATGCTGTTCAGGGACTAGGTATGTCAAAAAATTATTAAAATAGGAAGGAAAGCATGCCTTTTTCTCTCAGTTCTATCCAAAACAAAACTCTCAAAACAAAATCCTCAGTAAAAATTCCTTTTTCACAGCCTTCCTCTATTTTATTTATAGGTTATAACTAATCTAGAAATACTTCCATAGGGTACATCTACAATGAAGTCAAGGGTATGACTACAGTGGGTGCAGTTAAAGCAACGATAGTAATATGGCTGTGCCACCGGATTGCCAACATTTGATAATTTAGCTTACCGAGGGTCCTAGAAGAATGCCATAACCTCCTCTGAATGCTATGCTGCAGGAGTACATCATTAATCGCACACAAGCCACCCACTCTCAGGCATTAGTCCAGGATCTATCCGATTTAAACTTCACCATTTTTAATTAGCATTTTATGCAGCAGAAGCATGTTAATTTAGGTGACCTCAGGACATCTGAAAGCAAAGAACAGGGCGACATTGTGCTACCTTCCGTACACAGTTGTTTAGAAGACAGTCCTGCCTCAAAAACTAACAACCCACATATTAACAGAAGCACAGAGACTAAATCAGGATGACGCATGGGGCAGAAGGAAAAGCAGAAGAAGGAATTCCACTACTGGAGATGCCACAACTGCTCACTTCTTCCTTTCTGCCATTCTTTGCCTAGTTAAATTATGAAATCTTAAGGGGAAGAATAACCTCCTATCAGGTGTGTGCAGCACTTATTACAACAGGTCTTAGAAATTCATTAGATCCTTTAAGAGTTACCATTTTACACACATTTATGTATTTATATGCACATATACATGCCTGTGTTTATTTGAACCACAGTCTTTACTCCAGTCCCTTTGACAGGGTTTTTTTTCTAAGTAGCTGTGGATCTAGAGAATCCATGCATGAAATCAAGCATCAAGCCCGTATATACTCAATTCTGCCCTGTCTCCTCAACCCAATGATATTTTGAATACTTTCTATTCCATTCAAAGAAAGATCCTGATCCTGCCATCGTCGGACAAGCAAAAATCTCCTGGGAGCAACTGCAGGATCAAAATTATAATGTGATACATGCCTCTTGGTCTTTACTTTTTATTAACTTCTCAGCAGAACAGCTGGAATTTAGGCTGACAATAACAAGCCAAATTCTCTCTTTCAACCAGAAACTTACTATCTTACATTTTGAAATGCTTACTATTATTAGAATATGCAGCACTGCACCCATGCAGAACAGATACAGAGTTGTGTTTAATCTGGTTAGAATTCTGCACAGTCTGCATTCAATGATAAAAATTAAGCTAACTCATAAACACATAAAAGAAAAAAATCTATCTACTGCATTCTCAATGTTTTAATTCCCTGGAAAAGGGGTTATTAGGATTTTTTTTAATATCGAAATAACTACTACATGTCTATGACAAAAAGAGACTGTACGACTTTTAAATAAAATTAAATTACATATAGTGGGCAAAGGATCATGAGAAAGTCTACTCTTCATGGTTAGAAATGTATTATCCGGGCACCAATGAACGGAACAAAACCAAGGAGATAGATTTGGTAATATTATTATTGCTCTCCCTGAAGGCATCATTAACTTCAAAACATTTGCATAAATAAGCTGAAAATTTTTTTTTAATCTAGCAAAAAAGTTAGTATCTACTTTTATTTTCACCCCGGCTCTCCAATTCCTATTTGCATGCTTACCAATTGCACAAAACATCTGGAGATTTCATCATAATATACAGAGATTATTTGATAACCTAGCTTCATGGGATTTACTTCCCAGAGGACAAAACGTTTCTCCAGCAGTGACAGTATAACAGAAAACTTTTAATGTTTTTCATCAGCACAATTCATCAAATTGCTTTTTGTTCGTTATATGAGGATTGCAAAAAAAATGTATTTTCTGGATGGATGGCAAAAAACAGTTCCATGTGACTCTGTAGGAATCTGCTTATGTTACTCTTCTACATTTTTATCTTTTAAAGTAAATTTATATAGCAATGAAAGACAGATTTGTGGACCCTGAAAGAGGCAGTTTAAAGAGAGGAGCAACGCTGAGCAGAGAGAATCAAGACTTGTTATGTGCACTTTAGCGGGTCTTCAGGCCAGCACTAAACAGAAAACACAATGCCCTGAGAGGGGACTTAGCAGGACAGCTCAGGACTTGGAGAACCACAGTCTGCTCCAATACTCACTTTGTGCACCATCTTGGGATTCTCAATTTCTTATCAAGACAACGCAGACAATAGTATTTCCATCCCCCCCCCCTTTTTTTTTTGGAGGGGGGGAGTGTCTGCAACTCTAAACTGATCAATTCTATGGCAGTAGGGAGAGCATGAAACAAGCAGGTGAATCACAACATTAAGGTCAATCCGATTTTTGAGTGTAGACTTCATATAGTTCCACAGACCTTAGTAAAAATAAATCAGTTTATGCCAAGGGGGGATGATACAGACCATAAACCTTTAGGGGGGTTCCTATTGCTTTTTTTAAGAGGAGATTTCTTTTCATCGCAGCAGGTTTGCCGGTCCAACGCAGCCTTGCATTTCACATAAATAAGGATCTCTGGTAATGATTTTATGCTTGTCAAGGTCTATACCCCATACAGGGATGTCAAGTATTCCTTAACTCGACTTGGAAGAGACTTAAAATGCCTGCTGTCAGCAAAAGTTGAGACAAACTTTAAAACAAAATAAGAACCGAGATAGAGAGCTCCACTCAAAAAGATGATCCTATGAAAATTTCTATTAATATTTATCCAAATGAACAATAAAACCAGCAGAGAAAGCTAGTGCGCGTGTGCACACATGTGAGCATCCACCTGCTTAATAGCAAGAGATGTCACTGACTTCCAGAACTTACATTTTGAGTGCCAATTGCAGCTATCTAACTCCACGGTCAAACTCTCCAAAACATTCGTCTCCTGTCCCTATCAACATCCCTGTACGACTCTCTTAAAAAATGATGAGCAATTATGCTAGTGTTGATATAAAACACAGATCCATTTTCATAAAGCCACCTTCCATCCCCAGTTAGAATTAGAAAATTCAGAGAGTTGCGGACACTGCTATTTACGAATTTGAAAACCTTTTTCTTGCAAATTTATAGGAGGTACTGAACATTTTATTCAAACTGTAATTTTGTCGAAAATTATAGTAATTATGATTCTTGGACCACATCAGAAAAAAAATACAACACTAAATCAGCACCTGCTGTTGTGAGACCCCAGATTACCTGAAAGTGCTTTTCCTGGAACACCTCATACTTACAAGACACTTTTCAAAGTGAGAGAACCACAGTGCAGTCCTTCCTCTTTGCATTCTAATCAGGTGGAAGCCTTGATTATATTTCTCCTTTTTTGCACTGCACTGGTGAGACACTCTGATCAAATATCTGAACTGACTTCAAGGTCTTTGGAAAAGCTTTGTTAGAAGAATGAAATCAAACAAATCTTCATCTACTGGTGTAAGTTTAAAAAGCATTAACAGTCTAAGATGGTAAAATCAATCAGAGGAAGGATCTTCATATGCTCTCCCTTTATCTTCTAGAAAACTATTAGGCAGGAGATACCTCATATAAGACAATAAACTGCACCACAAGCTGTACATGTCTGGAGAAGTTATCTTTAGCTAGAGCTACAGATAAATAATGAACAAGAGTAGCTTTGTCTCCTTGGGCCAAACCATCCATCCCAAGATGTAAATCAGTGAAAGCTTTAATTCAAATTTAAACACATTTTTCATTTCTAGCACAGATTTGTGCATGCTGAAGAAACAGCAGCAATATGATAAAGGCAAAAGAAGGTGAAAAAACTGCTAGATTGTGGGTAAGAAAGGAGTGGAAAAAAGTAGGACACCCCTATGCAGTTCAGTAGGCACCAAATACCCAGCCCTACCCTACTTATTTTTGCACTCTAATCTGGGACGTTCTTCTCCAAAGCCAGTCTAGGGGATCCAAACCTACTTCCCCAAGACCCATTCATTTTACACACCTTAAGTACTAATCGTTAAAAACATCAGCCGTTCCAAGCTGCCAGCAACCTGACCCAGTTTGGGAGGGTGGATGTGTGCACAGCTCAGTTTTGAAAGTTCAGTACTTGATATTTAATATCTGAGCTAATGCCTTTGTGATTAAATGAATATTATATATATAAATGCACATACCTATCTTTGTATTTTCTACTCTTTTTGCCTAGTAAGAGCATACACATGTAGCTAGCACAAGCTACACGCAATAAGTTGTTTCTTGCAGCACTGAAGGAATTTATTTCTGTATAATGTATAATTCTACATTCTTGGACCCAAAATCCAGCCCTATCCTGTAAAAATCCCTCTAACCCTATAAGTAAAGTACAACAAATACTGAATTATTGGAAGAAATATATCCTTATTGCCAGACAAAGAGTTAAAAAAAAACCTGTATTTGGGCTGCTGCATATGCATTCCACACCCTCTCTGAACAGGATTATGCTCAAATTCCCCATACTGGTAATTATTATATGTAAATACCCAAAGTCGATTTGCCAACTGCATGGTTGTATTTGACATCTGCATATTTCTTCCATGCACCATAACTCTGCATGTAGACAGCTGCCTGCTTGTATAAATCTGCCATTTGGCTTTATGAATCTCATGAGCTGCAGCGTAAGCAGGTCAGGTTGTGTGTAAAAACTGCGGAATTAATGAGACTCAACAGTGCAGGTATTTCTGGCTGAACAGGTACAGTCTGTGGCTGACTGAAGGAGACAGGTATACTGTTTGTCTGCAAAGATGATCAGCAGTAAAACCCTAATGAGTAAAGACAGAGCAAGTCCAGAACTATTACAATTAAAGCTAAATGCCTTTGAAAAATCACCTTCATTTTTAAATGCAGTTATGGGGGGGGGGGAGGGGGGCAATCTCCAACACTACGGTCTTGTGTCAAACGTCTTCTGTCTAATGTCTAAGCTACAGGCCACAGGCGTGCAAACGTCAGAGTTCTTTTTCCGGTTTCAGAGATAAAAACATGAACGCTTTAGGTCCTCCAGATACGGAAAATCTGAACTGTTTAGGAAACTGAAAGTCAAGAAATACTTCATTTTGGCTTGAAATTTTTGATTTATTATTTCACTAGGTAAATTATTTTTAATATTTAAAGAAGGAAATAAAATCTTAACATAGAAAACTATTTGAATGAAATACATTTAATATTTCTGTTTTTTTCCTTAGATTTTAGGACAAATTATTTCACAAAATGTTTTGATCGGCAGGTTTCATATAGCTCTAGACTGAGATGCTTCCTTTATCATATATCTTTCAATAAATTCAAAAGGACTTCACATGCCTTTAAAGATTTAATATGCATTTGGGAGAGATTGGGAAAAGAAGGTAAAAAGGGTCCACACAGAGAGGTGCTCAGCTTGTGTTGAAGGAGTTATTGCAAGGATTGCATGAAGGAAAATTGTATTATTCAGATATGTTGAATAACAGGACTACGGCAGAAAACAAAAATGAATCACAGACTCTCACTGATCAAACAATTCATTGAAATGTAAGGTGTTAGAACACTACGTTCCTAAAAATGAACGACTATAAACAAATACTTTAAACTGTGATCTCAGAAGCCAGAACAAAGGTGTCTAAACTTTGTTTTTAATATATCAAGGCAAGAGAGAGAGGGATGAAGGAAAAAAACTGAGGATAAAAAGAGGTGAAATATTACACCCTAGTCCTTGAAGAAATTTCAAACCACAGGATACTCTTGCTGCCATGAATAAGGGAAGTGACAAGGTCTAAGACAAGGTTTCAAAACGAGGAAGAAGAGAAAGTGGAAAAGAAAAGATTTATAAGTCTCATCCCAATAGCAAGTAGGACTCTGTTTGCCAAGGTTAGCTGACACAAGCACAAAAATGTAATAGCTATAAATTTGTCTCCAGCAAGATCGATTGTCACTTTGAGATGACGGAACCTGTTTTATCATCTGACTTTTAAAATACATACACAGAGCAAGACATGCTATTAACCTATAAAATAATACCGGTTTTGAAATTTTAAGAGGATACACATACACAGTATATATTACTTAAAGTGGAAATAAAATGAGTATGCGGTTAGCCTTTTCCCCGGTGAAACATCACTTTCTAGAAAGCTTGCATGAAAGACTTTAGGCCATCTTATTCATGCAAATAATTCTTCATAAATCAACATGCAAGAAAAGACAAATGCCTTCATCACAAAACACCAGTTCTACTGAAAGCACAAAATCGAAGACGCTATATGAACAGGGATCTCCCTGCTGAAATCTGTTTCCTTAGGGCAAAGTGTTGGATACAGAAGAACGGTAGCCAAACTTGCTTCAATTTAAATAATGATCAGGATTTCACTAGTTAGCTAAAAGTGCGTAAGTGATGGCTTTACAAAGCTGAAAGCTTCTTGTAGAGGTTTGTTCAAGCCGCATTAGCTGGTCACTTTTAGTGTTGTAGTCATTAATGGGGCTTTAGTGGTAGTACTTATTTCCAGTTCCTGTTGCACCCTTTGGGCGCAAATTTACCAGGGCAAGCAAAGGGAATGAGGACGGCTCCTTCTCCATCACTAGCATAGCATGCTGCAGTAGCATAAGCAAGTCAGAGCCTTATACCTACACACACATATTCCCTTTCAGACTAGCTCTGCTGTATCTGTTCCTGTTTATTATTCTTTCTTCCTTTTTCTCCTGGTAATGTTCCAGCTAGAGAGAGAGAGACAGAGAGAGAAGTCCAAGCCTGAGAGGACAAAGCAGTAATTTATTGTCACTGAAAGTAGTCCCTAGTTCTGGGCTACAAATGCATCTGAGATCTGAGGACCTGAATCTATTCAGCAGAATTCTAGCAAACATCCTGCAGGACACCATAAAAATGAAGATTTTTCTATTAAAAGTTTGACAGAAACATTCCCTAGAACCCAACATGTTTTAGGGATTCTCAGGTCATCGTGAAGAAACCAGGAGCCCTGCACAATCACATTAATTTGTTTGACCTTTTAAACACTCCAGCAGGGCACTGATTTTATCTAGTTCTGCTGGTGGTCACTGGAGGAAGATTTTTTAACACACAGTGCTAAAAGAGACCCAGAATGTGAGGAGTTTTCTTATTTATCCTAGCTCACCATATGATTTAGAACAGAGAGAAAGATAATTCCATCATAAGGTCAGAGAAAGAATTTGAAAGAAATAGATTCAGGGCTGAAGAAGAAAAATGCAACTTTGAGGAAGAGCAGCTAATATCATACGTATGTGATGAACTTGAAAATTGCTCCAAACATTTTAAAGTGTAGCTTGTTCACAGTTCATTGTCATCCGAAAATCATCGGGCACACGGAAAAAAAATGTTAAGAATTCTCTTATACCTCTGGTGTTGATAAAGTAGATTAACCTGAAGTTCTGAATTAAGAGAAACCGAGACTGCTAAAAAGGGTGGTTACATTATTATCGCAAGCAATGACCTTAATGGATCAAGCTAGGAAAAATGACAGCAGGAATTTCTGTGAAATGCTCTTGACTGAACAATCCTTTCAATAGGACTGTAAATTTGTTTTTACAACATTTATAACCTTGTCAGTAACATAAATGCAAACGGAAATCCCAGTACAGTGGGTATCTAAAATAATTGTATAAGTTTCATTAATTCATTTTCCTAAGCTCAAAAAAAGCATAGCTTTTGCTATAATAATTCTTTTTCTGCATAAGCAATGATTTCACAAGCACTTAAAGCAGCACTGAAGAGAGTCAGACATTTGATGGGCTTTACTTTTTACTTTGAGGTCTGGTATGCAGCCTTAGAGCAACAATACTGAAAATAATAGTGCATGTCACAGCCAGTCCTTTGAAAGGAATCGTCTTTTGAATATCTTATTTGCCGCATAGGATTTTTCCCAGTGGCCCTGGATGGTCAGATAAAGGACAAATATGGGACTCAATTGTTTTTCCCTCTTTTCTTGTTTACGCACCAATTGTAAAATGAGTCTCAAGCAAAGTTTTTTCCTTAAGCGTCAACAAGTGCAAAATGTGCTTGAAAATAAAACCAGAAACAGGGCTGTTTTCAAAACACTTCACACTTCACTTTTCAGCAAAGGGTTTCTTCCAAAAACCACACAGTTGTGGGGTTTTTTTTTAAAACAAAACATTTATAAGAATAAAATTTGTAAAAACCTGTGTGCATGTTAGTGGAGCTACCATCACAGTTCAGAGGCGTAAACACACAGGCACTGAGCATCATACGCTGTTACTTGCAGGTGCAAGAGTGCAGTGGGCACACTGGAAGGCATTTCTGAAAATAAAGACCGTGAAAGTCAAATCTCTAGACTAACTCAGTAATGAGACGTAAAGTGCCATCAAGACAGCAGGCAGTAAAGCAGACTTCCTTGTGCCAAAACTTGCCAGTTTAAGTAACTCTGAGAGACCTTTTCTGTGAGGGAGGAAACAGCTGCAGGCCTCCAACGAGCCCCCGGAGGGACTGGATGTGTGTCTGCAGCTGCTGATTCACACTTGACAAATCAATAGCAGAGGACCTTGACTGGAACCTGTTGCCTTGCCAGATTGCTCTTACTGCCATTTGCCATGACGGGACTTTGCACACCATTAACCGTGATCCTTTGAAATTTCATTCATAAAGATGTCTTTAAAGCATAGCTGTGCAAGAATCATAGTAACTAATTTCTTTGTTTGTTCAAAGGCATTATACAAGAGAGTCACATTACAGCCACAAAGAAATACACCTCAGCATTGTAATGATTCACTCTACCAATCATCCCTCATATAAACTGTAGCTAAGTAAAGGAAGCAAAAATATATCCCAGTTGGGAAATTTGAGCAGAAATGTATGCTAAGGCCTTCGGTTGATGCAAATTAAACAAATATTTGCAGGTGTCATTACCCAAATCCATCCCTGGTGCAAACACTACTGACTTCAGTGTAAGAGCTGGTGAAAAGTGTACTGATGGGCATAAGAATTGTGGAAAGAAGAGACATTACAGGAATTGTTTTCCTGCCATATTTCTCCTAATTCATACCTCTCAGGACAAACCTTTATGTGCCATTGAATCTATGCGCTCTCTGCTTCAGCTGCAAACAATTTTCCATGGATTGCTCTCCACAGGATCTGTGCTGAGAACTCAGATGCATTTCACATTAGTCACCCAAGAGCCATGGCCTATTAACAGTATTTTCAGCAAGCCACCACTTCTAAAATCAACCAATTGCCAGGAGCACTGCATGCCTTAAACCTCCCTCTCCACCTCCTTCTCTCTGTGTTCAGTCTTATATATAGACAATAATGAATTATTGGAGACATGCTGGAGGCATGGTTGAGCAGTCATGCACATAAAATAGAATATAGCAACACAGAACCTACAAGAGGTGTAAGCAGAGGTCGGGGGGTTCAGACAAGAACAGAAAGCCTGTGCCAGGGGGCAGCTTCTCTCAAAAGGCATTGTTTCTTACTAATATGCTTACAAAGTAAACTAGTAAAGAAACACAGAAATAAATAAGAATTACATGAGAACAAGAAATCATAAGGAGAAAGATTTTCTATTCTGTTGGGACCATCAGCTCATTTCACCAGCCAGACCTCAAAAGCAGTACATTACGTTACCTGAGTTGAGAAAAATATCCTTACATTATTTTTCTGAGACAGGTGTCTACAGTCCACGCAGTCTCAATTAGTAATTACTGAGGGAGACAGATACGTAAAAGCAGCTGGATTTTCAGTGCAGCTTTAATGTAGGCAATTTTACACAGAATTAGGTATCTCATTAGTAGAGAAAATGGCATGCACGCCCAAATAAAGGGACAGACCATGACTCTGAATTAAATCCTGATTAACAGGGAGCATGCATTTGAGCTAACGCAAACTTTGCTTGGGAGGCTGCCAACAACCTGCCCTGGCAGGGTTTTCGTAATGCTCCTCCTCACCAAGGACCATCGAGGAAACCACAGCCCTTCCCAAGTTCTGCCTTGTTTCACAGAAAGGACAGCTGAACACTGGCTTCTTGGCATTCACGAATCTCTTCTTCCTCAAATTAGCTGGCTTTCCCCATCTGCATTCAGACCATTAGTCTTAATAGGCACATAACTTATTAGGCACACACCACATAGCCCCCCAAACAGGAATACTGTACTCTCAATAGATGCCGTAGCTTGCTCAAGGACTGACAAGGGACATTGAGCAGAAACATCGTTTAGAGGATTATTAACAAACAGGAAGTTCTAACGTTAGCTTTGAACAAGATTCACTGCGCAGACTAGGGCAAGTCACTCCAGTTCTGTACTTCTGTTCCCCACTGGTAAAATGACGACAAGGACAACACCTACTGTTGCACAAAGCTTAGTCCCAAACAATACTGTCAGTATAAAGCTACAGCATTTGGGGAATTAAATGTACTTTATTACTGAACAGAAACAAATGGGAAGCTATTTTATCATCCTACAAAATGTTCAACAAATGAAGTACTTCCTCTCTTAAATCAGGATAAAAATACAAAAACTCAATTTTACCCCAACTTCAGTTGTATGAAAAAGTAGGAATTTCATCCAGATTACTTATTCACTGGGGTCTATAAAAAATGGAAAGAAAGAGGCACTTCCACAGGCTGATTCATCCCTCTCTAATATAGGCAGGATTAATTGCTTTTATACCTTAATTTAAAGGAGCCTTAAAAATACTCCAAGACTAGGCCCTTAAACTTGCCTACACAGCTCTTATTAACAAAGATAAATTTCATTCTAACCAAAAATCCAGAAAAGCTCTCACACTGCACGAATTTTTTGACTGTCAGTTAATTTTTTCCTTTAATTAAAAATAATGCCTGAAAAACAAGCCTTTCATTTCATTTTGATATATCAATATTCTTGAGATTTACCCTCTAACTTCTAGGGACTTTTTATCCTCTTTCTAGTCCAAACTCGTTTCTAACACAAGCCAAGTAAATGATTCCAAATGGCAGTGGTCAGCCAGTACGGCTACTACTCGAGTAGATAATAGGGAAGAAAGCCCATTGCACTACTTATCTTTCCATTAGACGCTTTTGAACAAATAGTACTCAAAGTGGAGTCTTGGCTTGCTTCTTCTTTGTAATTAGAACAGTTCTCCAGTTCGCAGTCCTGTAAAACCTATCCACATACTAAAACACATTTTACCTCTCCAAGACCTGGCTGAAGAAGCCTAGGAAGATTAAGACTTGAAATATCAGGCTTGATAATTTAGACTAGAATTACTACGGTTCAGAAAGACATGATCACCACAGGATATCACAGGTGCTTGAATTATGAGTACTAGAGATGGCAAATAGAAAAAAAACGTTCACTGTTTCTCACAGTACTAAACATAAGAGGCACCCGATTAACATCTGAGGTAGGAAACTTAGAGCACGCAAACAGAATTTCAACGTACAGAAGGACTAAATGATATAACTCATTGCCTAGAATATAATGGAGGGAAAAAACAGAAGAGGCTTCAACTTGAGATTATATCAGCTATTAATAGCTAGGCTCATCTGCGTTTACTAGAAAAGATTGTCCTAACACAGTTCCCAGATAAGAGGCTTCCTGACATGCTAATGGTCAGAGAGGAAGAAGTGGCATACTTGGGGTATATAGAAAAGTTCATGAAACAACAACAACAACTCTTATAACGCAGCTTAAATGCAACTTGTCAAAGAAAAGGAACACAAGTGAAAAGATCAAACTCTCTGCTAGGTATGGTCTTTTATTTCATCGCTGCTGTGTAATTCTTTTTTAATTTGCTGAATAACCAAAATGAAAAAATATTTTCAACTTAATCTTTATTTTTATTTTTTCATTAACAGACAAATATAGGAAAATATTTTATGACAAATGAAAGGTGTGGGGTTTTAACCTTTAAACCCCTTCTAATAATATATTTTGGCAGTTTCTAACATGAAAACATCATATGCAATGAGAATAAGAGCATATCAATCTGAAAGAATTGAGATGATGTATTTTGATTTCTACAAATCATTCTGGAAAAAATTTATTCAAAGTTATTTCAGGAAAACTAATAAATTATTTTGCTGATTCCTCTCTGTGAATAAACAACTTGAAGAAAAGTGCGCCATCCACCTCTATATACCACAGATGGGACATTTTTAATTAACTATTTATCATAGTGACATATCTATTCTCCTTTCTAGATTCAAATTTTAAATGTGGAAATTCATCGTGGGTGAATCTGCTGTCACCTTCAATGGTGTTGTAGTAAGGATGCTTTAGACTTCACTGTGAAGATATATTGTCAGAGAGGCAGAACTCTGAAACTCTTTCGCTAACCCAATTAAACCAGCCACTTAATCTCTCATTTGGTGTATTTTGCCATGATTATTCTTAAAGCAGTTTGAGATTCTTGAAGATGAAGGGTACTTTTACAGTTACCATTTTGGCAGCAATTCAGAGTTGCCATGTTTTGCAACAAAGGTTTAAAACAAAAGCAAAAATAAACACAAAACTTGTGTCATAAAATCTAAAAACCAATTGCAGCTAGGCATTTCTGAATACTCTACTCACTGTGTTTAATAAGATCATGCACTTCAAGCAAGGCCATAACAAAACCAGGATAGGCTTTCAGGTCTTTTTTACACACCAACTGTGAAGATGAGCTTATTAAACATTGGAATTCCCAAGTCTTGCCTAAGAGCCTAGAAGTATCCTGCAAATCAGGAATTTTAAGTTGTACACATTAATTGCCAAAAAGTATTTTTCTAGTCATCCCCTTCTCCTCCCATGCTCTTGTTCTGTGAAATGAGCTAAAAAAAATACCTGTGGGCAAAATATTTAGCTCACTTGAAATGACTGATTATTGGGTAGCATTGGATTTCATGCCTGGGTAGCTCTTGCAGGTGTAGAACCAAAGGAAAACATCTCACTGCTGACTAAATCCCTTAACTTAACAAATACTTCTGTTTGAAAGGACAGTGCTCTTTAAAGACCTATATACGCAGGGACCATAGGCCAGGATACGCACATCAGCAGGTCTCAACATTTTTTTGTGCCAAGAATATATTTTACATCAGAGCAAAGTTCCAGCCCAAACTGGGAACACATCTAGTCCCAAGCTGCCTCTTTTTGAGACATAACGAAATGGTTGTTAGGGGCATTCTGGAGATACCAGAGCACCACAACTTCCACAAACGCTGGCATTCTGCACCTCAACATTTATGCTGGTGCACACCAAAAACCCTGAGGTGCTACACAAAAAAGAATATTTTAGAGTTACATTCCTTGATTTCCCCCCATATACTTTCCTCTCTTGAGTATCTGGAAAATGTCTTCTACGCTACAAGCATTGCCAGTAGCAAGCATATATAAAAACAGTAATAAAATCATGCCCTAATGCTATAAAGCTTTGCAACTCGGAGCTAGGCAATGCAAATGAGACTTTTCGCCCAGGATAGGTAAACAGGTCCTAAAAAGAAAACATGTAAGTAATGCAGAGGACATTTTTATTAAAAGTGGCATAGTAGCACGAAAATACTAGAGACTACAACATTAAGATTAACATGCCCTTTAACAGTTGCTGCTTTAGGACTTGTCTACTTGGAGAAGTTAGTGCCCAGCCACCTAAGCATATATTTGCACCACACACACTACGCACAGTAATTCCCTACGTAATGATCTTACTGTGCTCTTGCAGTAACTCCCTGCTACACAGCTTTCTTTAAAAAGAAAGTAAAATCAGCACGCTAGTAAAATGAATACGTACATTACACAAACCAAACTGGTCACTGTAAAAAGTAGCACAGTTAACATTAAACAACAAGGCTAAATACAAACATTGTAGAGAAGACCTTTAAAGAAAACTGTGTTGCACAGAGAAGCTTTTCATGTGCTTTAAAAGCAACTACATGAGAGGTTAGCTCTAAATTCATACTGCTGATTACTGCATGCTAACACCACCATGTAATTACCTCTTTAACTTGTTTTACACACTGGACAAGAGCTAACGTTTTTGTGCTAACGCAGTAAGTCACGAACATCTTTGAAAGACCCCAAAAGATGGCAAAGCTTCAGACATGGGAACAGAAATTCTAGTTGCTTCAAGCTGCCAGTCAGCGCACTGGAGAAGAAAATGGAGGAATAAACTGAGAGCAGCCAAAGGAACAGCATGAGGTCAGCAGATGAAATACTAAGGTCAGGACCCAGAACTGCTATGTGTCAAACCAGTAATGGTGGTAGTCAATCTGTGGGTCTGAGATCAGGGGCTGGCATAAAGGGATTTATTTTAACTGAACAAAGTGTCTCGCCCCCTGAGGTCCAAACATAAATACAACCAAGCTTCTTTTCAGCCAGAATCCCAAAAGCAGTCATATAAATTGTGCCTCATTTTAGGAAGGTATTTTCAGGGGAAGAAACAAACAAACAAAAAAAAAATTTCAAGACTTCTCTAAACCGCAGGTACATTTCCATGTTTTACTTCTATGACAAAATGCTGCCAGGTTCATGCCCCAACTCTAAACAAGCAAACCTCTTAACTAATGCCGTATAGTTGATTGAACCAGTCACACAGAACATTAGTCCAGCTCACACCAGAGAATCACCTTCTCTGCCGTCAGTTTCTGAGGACGATCTTCCCAGTCTCAAACAGGAAAAGAACCACTTACATGTTTACAGGGCTTTTAAAGCATGTTTAAAGAAACATAGTAATATCTAACACATTAGCTTCATCGGAAACTTTCCTATGCTCAAAGACACTCCATAAGCTTGAGTTCCCATACATCACACCAGCAAAACCAAGAAAACAAGAGAACTGATATTGAGCAAACTTCAGCTTTAGCAGGTATTCGAACTGCATACATTTATGGAATGAACTGACAATTACAGGATGATTTGCAATCCAGTCTTTCAATATTTGATGTCAATCTTAGTTCTTAGTTTGAAAAATAATGCAATTAATTTCATGGCAGCAATCATTACATATGATGGAAAATACTGTACACGCGAGTCAAGGACTAATATGATCTTTTCACGAGAGAAAAGACCTATTAGGCAAGCTACATCATCCTTAGCATGTATAATGGTCTTACAACAGAGGACAGAAGGACATCAAGCTAATTCTACAGTATTTTGGAATGATACTGTACTTTATCAAAAATGAACACACAAAGTTATTACAAATTTTGAATCGTATCATCAGGTATCTTTGTTCATCTACTGTTGACCTATTACAACAGCATTAAATAGTAGCATATGAGAGATGCTAAGTATGTGGATTAATGAATACTGGAAAATATTAATATAGTGATGTGCATTGTTCGAGAACTTCAAAAGAACTGAAAAAAGAAAGGATATTAAACAGGAAGGAAAACTTTCTGTACAAGTAGACTACAGAGAATGCTGAGGTTAATGTTGTTATGATAATTTGTTGAAAAGAAGAAAAAGTGGTTTCCTATATGGCTAAGGCAACTGTTCTCCTTTCGTGGAAAAGCAGGTCTCCTTCAAAGGACACAATGCTCTACAGCACCATGACAATATCCTGTGTCAGTACTGAAGCTGGAAAGAAAAGCCCCTGAAGAAACAGCTGATACTACTTTCAGTAGAAGCATGCTGACATTTCCTCCAGAAGTGTCCCATTCAGGTCTACCCATGTTGTGCGTATATAACCTTAGGAAATTATTTTCTCAGGTAGAAACTACAAAAGCTAAATTCACAACATTTTAAATCTGCAACATGCAAATTGTTTTTGGTCTCCACCATGCCTGCCTTCTCCCCCTTCTTCTGTAGTCCCACAGGGGTTTACAGTTAGTGCTCTGAAAAAGCAACAACAGCTTCAGGTAATTATCAGATAAAGTATCTCTTGCAAAGCAAATAATTTTCCTTGCAGGTATTGTGCTTTTTTCTTTTGGATAAGCATGATACCACCCACTCAGCTCCATACCAAGTTCTCACACAGTAACTTCTTACCAGATCAAAAGAACAAGTTGACACATATAAACTGGGCTGAATTATAAACATTTTATTTTCTGGCAGGAAAAAAACCTTAAACCAAAAACAATTCACATAATGCAAACAATGAAAAAATATACACTTAGGAGAGCTATTTATATTTCTGAAGGTGCAAATATAGAGCTGCAGGTAACAAAGTAATCTTCCTGTTACGAAAGACAGCCACAAATTAACTTGCGGCAAAAGGAAAGGTAAAGATGATCTTTAGAGGATGAATACGTGGAAGTGCCTTTGAGCTTTTCTGTTCTGTCAGCTTAGTCTTTCCATTAGAGGGTAAAGAAAACAGAAGCTGCTTAAAATATAATAATAATGAAAAAGACAACGACTGGGGCCAAACCATTGCTTTGATGTCTTTGGAGCCCTATCATTTTACACCCAAGCTGTGGATGTTCCATAGAGTTTACATATCTCTAAATCATTCACTTCAATATCTTGCATTATGCAGAAAGCTGTTTTATATTGCTGCTTTCCAATCTTCTGTCTTCGTAAGGATAACAGGTCATAAATAGACACTCTAATCAATAACAACTTGAAAGTCCATCTCATGTATTCTTTTTTGGTTTGTTTGTTTAAAGTGAAAGCATTTCAAAAATTAATGTCTAAGCAAACTGATGCATTTTTAGAGCTTGATTCTCCCAACCACTTCCATCAGTGTAAACTACTAGTAAAACCAGCAAATCCAAAGTGATTTTCTGTAACTAAGTTGCAAGCTCATGGACAGCACAATATACAGCTTAGCTATCCCCCAAAGAGTTAAAATAACATTATTCTGTCTTTTAAAATCATTACCCACCTTTTGGCACTGAATGGAGCTAAGACAATGTTAGATGCAGACCGTGCAACTGCGTACCTGTGCAAAGCAGTCAGCATTCAGCCCATCTCTAGCTGAGCAAGTGGGGTTAGTCATCTGCTTGCAACATCCACAGACCCAGCGGCTTAGGGTGTAGATAGCAAATGGACAGAAACTTGGTTTGGTGCTAACTGCCCAGATTCCATCTTATATTACACTGTATTCACAGCTTTTTAGTAAGAAGGAGCCACTTGAATTCATACTGCTGCACAGTGCAGGCTGAACCAGATGCCACTACGTACCAGTGACAGACTTCGCATGTCTGGCTGAAACGCCCAACACATATCCCTGGTTTGCAGAGATGTCTCACAGCTGAGCCCAGGCAAACTGGTCAGACTCATTGCTAGACTCCTGTATCGGAAGGCAGTCAGGGTGCTGCGGCAAAAGGCAGCAAGCTGTGCGTAATACCACGGAACTTCAAAGCGCATACACAAAGCCAGGCCAGTGAATATTCCATGCTACAGCCTGCTCTCTTGGCCTGTGATTCTACACACAGCTTACGTTCTCTATTCTATTTTCTCCTCAAGAAAAAATCTTGCCTGTTCCAGAGAGAAGCAGTAATTTTTGGCTTCCATTTACTATTCTAAACTGCACAGGCCAGCAAGAAAGCGTGGGATAAACCCAGTCTACTTTCCCATTCGCCACCTGTTTGCTTCTGGTAGGCAGTCAGCTGATACTCGCAGCTTGTAAACCAAAACTTACGGTGCAGTATCTCATCGTGAGCTGTTAAGGAAGATCTTAACACCTCTCTCACTCCAGTAAAAGGACGAATACTCAATAGCACAGTCTAACCTACAGCATTTGGTCTGAACTGCTCCTCTGCAATTTTTCTTTCTACTGTTTTATCCCCTACTCAAAGTTATATGCCCTTAGAGCACCCTAAACAACCCTTCCCCTGTGGGCGCACATATCTTTCAAATGCTTTCAGATAATTATTACAGCCCATTTTTTAACAATTGTTTACTCAAGCCATACATACTTTGCCACTTTAATCTCTCCCTATAAATCAAGCTCTCAATTCTCTTCAGCATTTTTGTTGCCTTTCTATAGCAGTCTATTCCCTCTTAGTTTCTGTTCTCTTTGACAAGCTGATAAAAGAATTGAGATATCAAACATTTGGATGCACCACATATTTTGCAAATTGCAGCAGCAGTTTTACTGTATTATACTGATCTATTTATTATGTTGTTCATTCTGCCTGTTCACTGCATTCTTCTGCTTAAAATCTCACTAACCTGCAAGGATGGAAAGGCTAGCCAGATAATCAAAATACCGAATAATAAAAAGGTCAACATAATATGGTACAATACGTGAGCTACCAGAATATATTAGGCATTAAAAATTTGATATCTCATGCTTCTGAGAGCAAGAAAGAAGAAAAAAAGAAAAGGATAGAACATTAATCCATTCAAGTGACAACAATCGTAATGAAAAAAGACAAGTTCTGAACTACACATGCTAAGGATTTTTTTAAGGAAATAGATTTGCCCCCATCTGCTATGAGCTACACAGTCAGAGTAAAGTCTTCCTTCAAAAAGATCCTAAACAGGGAAGAACCTGCAGCCAAAATCCCAGCAATATTACTAGAAAAAGATCACCGCTAATTTCGGTAAGTTTTTGGTTGAGGCTTCTTTGAGGCAAGAAAGTAAGGACTGTAAAGAAAATTTTACAGTTGAGGGGTCCTCAAAGTGTATCCTGCCTCCAGTCTCAGAAAACCAATACTGTCTGTTGTGAAAACACATGAACTCAGTCTCAGCTGATGGGACAGTCTGTAGATACTAAAAAAGATTTACCAGGTAGAGCTTAATTTATATAGCACTTAAGGGCTGATCATGGAACAAGCTGAAAGAGTGCTACTAATACATACGGATGCAACGTTTGGGGTAAATGTTTAAGATCCTGCTCTTAAATTAGTGCTGCTTGTATTACAGTAGTACACAGATCAGAATGAGGCAAAGGAAGACAACCTCTCACAGAGGTCCTCAATTTAAATAGACAAGACAATTAATAACGGAAGGAAACACAAACAGATATACGGTGTCAGTTGTAATGAGTCTGCCCCTTAGACTTTGCTGCCTCCTCCATCAGGAGATCTGGATTCATCCCGCTTATCTTTAGAGCTATTGATAATAGACTGTTTACAGTGGAGAGAAATACACAAGCCTCGGCTGCATCCCACCCGCTAGAGCCACCTCTGCCAGATGAGGAGAACCACCTGCCCTAGCTTCCACTGGAGACTGAGGCTGATTAGTCTAGAAGTTGATATCCACAGCACCCACAGTGGAGATACTGATATCTCACTGTGTATTTCTCCCCAATGAGGTTAGTGAGCTTTCATGAGACCTCATTAAACACATCTTTGAGCAAACTGTAACAAACACTGTGTGGTTTTCAGAGTTCACTCCCATTGCAATAATCAAGTCAAAATTCTGCCAAAGACATCAAATCAACCACTACATCAAAAGCAGGTAGCATTAGCTCACTTCAAAAGTGAGCTGCCTGGGTTAGTGCTCAGATAGCAAAGTCATGTCATTGCAGTGGAGATTTCAATCATCTGCTGCAATGCAAGGCTTATGCAAACAGTCCCTAACAGGAATGCTAAGATCCAGACGCTGCTTTCACTTAAACTGGTATAAGGCTAGAGCAACACCTACAAAGTCCTTGAAAGTATGATGGTACCTAATTCATGCTCAGGAATCAGGACTCTAAAGCAGCTTAAATTTCCACAGAGAGGCTTCAACAGCACATCGACAGTATTGCATTTGCAGTAAATACTTGCTGAAAAAATATCAGTTCTAGATGGTCAGTATTGGGTTACCACATAATACAGTATAATGCAACACTGTGTTTGGGTAAGTCAGTGGCAAAACTAAAGTTCTCCAAAAAAAAGAAAAAAAAATGTATTTAATGATTTTTTCAGTTTTCAAAGGGAATAAAAATAACGGCATTTCCCAAACAGAAAAGAAATACGTTTTGCCATTTGAAACTATTAACAAGCGTTGAAGATTAAATGTCAAAATAGGTAATCTCAAAACATTTCAGAGTTTTGTAATTATTTTTTGTTATATTTTTGTTCCAGTTGAGAAGAGAAAATATTTTTTAGCTGTTGACATTTCTCACAAAAGGAAAAAAGTCCATCTTAAAGATGTTTGCATAATAAAATTTACCTACAGCTTTTGGAACTACAAGAAATGTTAAGTAAAAAGAAATTAATGATAAATTCAATAGAACAGATTCTATGTTAGCTGTCCTACTGCAGAAGGGGTATAACATGCATATTTCCTTTTAGAGCCCTACCCCTTGTTTACAAGGTCAAAAATGATATAAACTGTAAGTCTTAACTACATTTATGTGGCTTGGCAAAGTAAGTGACAGTTATCAGGCTGCAAGGGAACTGTTGAATGAGGATGAATTTAGTTCTTTGGCTAAGCATCTGTACAGCCCGAGAGCTTTGAACTGAAAGATGGAAAGGCAGTGGCAGCAAACCAGGGCTTCATTCATCAATTAAATTCATTTTTCATAGTAGCATAATGAATATCCAGGGACTGTTTAATGCCAAGCATGGGAAATAAATAAAGCAGAGCAAACTTACAGTCGAGAAGGAGGCTCTGGAGAAGCCTTCTGCAAACTGGACATAGACAGCTGTTTTCTTGCCCAGCAATCCATCCTTCACATGAGAATGCATTCTATTTCTGTAAGAAAATAGCAGTAACTGCATTACAATTTGAATGAAGAGCAAATCTATCTCAGGTTTGGCTCTTTAATATTTGGGCTAGGGTTTCAGTCTGTTCTTTTCAAATATGTCACCAAAGACCAAGGTGCCCACTGCTCACTATGGGGGTTAGGGAATAAGAAAAGGGAGTGCATGGTACCCAAGTATTTTGACTCCCAACTTGAGACCCTGCAAAAGATGTTAGGTATTCAGAGTGCTGAGCACTGACTCTCAGTTCCTTTAAGGATTCCATGCCAGCTATTGGAGTTTATTCAGACGGTGCTTCAAAGAAAATGGGAAAGGAAAGTCTCACAGAATTTTTATTAATGGTAATTACGTACACCCTATAAAATTCCCTCATAAACTGAGTTTATATAATTTGCACTTTTCCTCAGTTCTTTGGCTGCTGCCTATGATATATTTATGCAGCACCTAGCACAGCGGCATGCTGATCTGTCTGGCTAGACTCGAGAGCAATCAATCTATCTATCAAACAGTGACATGATAACAACATTCCTTAGAGCCTTTTCTGATCAGAACTAAGTTTAAAATGCCACAAGGGAGAGATTAAAACCCTTTTAGGTCAATCTTTATATGAAGTCCAGTATGTGCTTTGAAATACACATTTAAACAGTTAATTCCAGACTTAAAGAGAAGACTCTAGAACTAGAGGCCAACTCCTCAGCAGGTTTACACTGGCATGGTTGCATTGATTGCCATGGGGCTACACAAGATTTCTACCAGCTGTGGATTCAATCTTAAACATTTAGTTTACCTGTTCGACAGCAGGATATTTTCTGAGTTATAAGATAAGCATCAGCTACTAGAGAAAATAGCAATCTGGTCACGTAGCTAACCACGAAACTGAGGTATTTGTTCCTTCTTATTTGGAAAACACATCACAGATGCAGCCACTATACTGTAATGGAACAGTAACCATTTCTCCAAGAAATTGCATCAGCAAAACTGAACTAGGAAACAAAACATGAGAATTCCTCAGGAAAAGCCTGCAGCCTAGAAGCACTCACAGCAACCTCTTCAGGGCAGGAATGCACTAGATAACAAACACCATAGTATTCCACTAACCTGTCACAGAAAGGCAACAGACACCCCAAGCTCAGATCATAAACCATTTATCATAAATGGTTATGTATCAGCATGTTTGTTTGAGTCTTGCTGTAGTTCAGAGAATTTACTCTAAATAAAACACTAAAGCTGGGATTTTCAAAAGTGCCTAAGGAGCCAGCAGCTCCAAGGAAGTAGCTACTGTTGCTATATTTTCCCTCAGCTTCTTTATCTTCCATTCAGTGTGCTGCAGAGATCATCGGCTAAATGGAAACAATAGGTGCCATACAAATACTGAGCAGCAAAACACAATGTGGACTTACCAGCTTGGGTCTGCAACACTGTACAGCCCTGTTTACATGTGTGAGACCTGATGGATTAAGTTCTCTCTCTCAGGGGCTTATTAGTTCTGGAACAGCACCACAGGAATGTAACCATACTGTTTCTGACCCAACTTAATCAGCATTCAATGAGGCTGGTATTTTTCTACTTGCAGTTCTCGAAGGGAATCAGCTTGCATGCAGACATACCATTAGGTCCTTGAACAGTGCCAGCCTAAGATGACTCACTGAGCAGTACGCAGGATGTTGTTAGAGTTCTCTAAACTGGGAAACGGTCTCTTCTTAAAGGAATGTTGGCATCAAAGACAAGTGAATAGAAAATCATCTTCTAAAATGATGTATTCACCATTTTTTCTGCATACAAGAAGCTGAAAACTTTCTAGAATTTACTTATCAAAGTGATTCACCAAATACATTTTATAATTATTTGGGGTCTAAAGATCAACAGTGTGTGAACAGTTCACTCAGAGAATCTAGGAAAAGACTTATATTTACTGTTTGTGAGTATCCATTGACAGGATGCAGCTAACATATCAAAAAGGAAGTTTCAGCTCCATTTATACCCTGTCACATGCTTCCTATGTGACTGCAGGCAAGTTACAATCTTTGTAAGCTTCTCTTCCTTACCTGTATATTGCTTTGGGCCAAACTCCCTCTGGAGAACTGACTGAAGAAATCCTCTCTTTTAGGATATGTGCAAAAGAAGTATTTCACCTGGGAGCCTACTGAGGAATTTACTTCAAGCTTTGAGCAACTGGAAAGTTACTCATTTTAAGGTAAACAGACCTCATTTACTACATTAAAGTGCATAAAAAAAATTTATGCCAGATAATCCTGTCATCCTAGTAGATACCTTATGGGACAATTACCAGGTGAAATAAGCAGTAATGATATTCAGAAATGTTGACGTAGCACGTGAGATGATCATTATCTAAGTGAATGAGGGACTGCCATATGTTTTATTACTCTCCTGTGTCTTACTTATTAGGCTGGAAAAACACACTTGATTTTCTTTTTCTGAGTCAATGCCAAATTACAGCATCCAAATTCAATGTCTACAGAATTAACAACTTCTATTTCCTATTAATTTACATTTTTTAATTACCAAAAAAATGGAAAAGATGGTAGCAATGGGTGGTTATGAGACTTGTACTGTAATATCTAACTTTTTATCTCTCAATAAAACAGCTAACATGGATGACGGCAGCAGGCGAAAGCTAAAGCAGGTGGGGATGAACATATTCATAGGTCATAAGCGGGCCCACAACTGATTTCTGTGGGGCTGCCCTCACTAGCACCTCTGCTGGGCAGCGTATTCCAAGAACTGCTCCCCTCGCTCAAGTTCTGTAGTACTGCATGCCACAAAAACCAGTCACGAACCTGCTGACCTAAATCAATGCTGACAGTCTCAGCTTAGAGGTCAAATGTTTCTTGAGACCTTCCTCAGAAGCGCTAGTACAGAGCCAGGCAGACAGCTGATCTGTTCCAGTACGGCTTTCATCGCATTCCTCTATCTGGATTACAGAGGGGTCCTGAATCCTTTCTTTCTCCTGTCTGGCGCTCTGCCAAGATGCCAAGTGCTCTCAGCGAATGCCAGAAACAGAAACACTGACCAGTTTTTCAGTAATTTCTGCATATGTTGCTTTCTAGTAATTACTAGAGCGGAGCATATATCCAGCAACACACAATGTACGAACTAAGGCCAATTACTGTTCTGCTATTACTTGAAGAATGGACAGTGACCTCACCATCCCTGTGCCTAGAAATATTGGGTTCTTTCTCCAAGATGGAGATTCATCAAGGGGACAGGGAAGGCTGGGAAGGGGAGGGAGGAAGGCACAAGGGAAGGCAGAAGGCATATATCACCCAGGAGAGACCCAAAGCTACTGAGCTACAACTGAGAAAATAGCGCAGTTGTGTCACAAAAGCTGGTTCCTCTCTAAATTTTTCTTCATTAGAATATTAAAAGGCAAAAACACGACGACATTGTCATGATTTGTGTTTGCCTCTGAAGCTCCATTTTATTTAAATCACTTTATTTCACCTTCACTTCTCAGGTAATAGCTCATTAATAATTTCTTTCCAGAAATCACAGTTAAAAAATAAGATTGGGAACAGAAACAATAAATTTCTAGAAAAGTAACTTGAAAAGATATAATCAATAAAATCCTGGGTGGCAATAATGTTATCATATTAAATTTATGGCATCTGTTTAAACAATACTTTCCCTCCTCCATTATTCTAAATGTTGCTTCAGGAGGTCTTTTTATAGACTATATTTTTTCTTTTACGGTAGGACTGTAAACAGGCAGTTAAACTAATATTTTGGTACGTTCAGCATGCTGGGTTCTGTTTTATGGAGTCTTTCAATAAAAGCTCATTGCAGCTTCAAATGCCCTCTTACAACCCAAAAACTGTAACTGCAGAAATTTCCCTCCTACTGTACCCAGGTTCAATGCTGAATAAAGACAGGTTGCAGTGCTTTGCACAGGATGCATTAGCATATGGCAAGAAAGGGAGAAATGTTCTGAACAGAGACCTGAAACAATCCCCTACGAGCTTAAGTCTTCAGTTCTGTGCCCAGAACATGGGTCAAAATTAAGCCCAGAGCAAGAAAACCTGCTTGTCCAAGAAACGCGAGGTTAGGTGGAAAACTTGGTATTTTTTGATTAATAAGCCACATTCATTTTCACATCGAGCAGACATTGCTCAAGATACAACAGAGACCAACGCTCAAAGCGTTTGCTGCCCAGGCAGACAGGTGAGCACACTGCACGTGTTCAGGTGAGCCCCCATCCAGAGCTCCTCTGTGGTGGCCTGCGAGCTGTTGAGCTCAGGGCTTCTCTCTCCACGTTACACCAGTCCATAAGGAGCAAAGCGGCAGCAAAGCCATAATCTCCCAACATAGTTTCCTGTCTGTTGCTTTCCAGATATTAAGGCATACAAAAAAGTTTTTTTTTTAATTTTAAAATACACAGAAGATGGGTATAAGCAGTTCTCCATGCTGATTATATTTAAATGTCAACTTTTTTGTTTGAGATTTTTTGCGTAGGGACTTTTTGTGTATTTTCTTGTGTAGGAATTGGATCTTTCCTCCGTGTTTGTACGGCACCTAACACAAAGAGGCCTTTCTGCACAACTGGAAGTAATAATAATAATGCAAGAGGGATACTAGTAAGAAACACCTTTAAGCAGAAAAGCAGCACCGAAGAAAAGATGATTTCACCAGAGAGTGGACGCACGCTACTAACCCAGGGAAGCAATACTGTTTTTTTTAAAAAATGTTGGTATCCAGAGTGCCATTTCAACATCGCTCAGCATTAAAGCAAGCTCCCTGAGCTACGGTACTCACAGGAACTTCATGCTACTGCTACAGTTTTCAGGCAAGTGAAATGATTTGCTACCCAGGCTTAAACCGTCTCCTAAAAATGAAGAGCCAAATATTTACGTTCCAACTATCCAGGCGTGTTGCAATCGGGAAAAAAATAAAAGGAAATGGAGGATATTAACTCTCTCTGTTTCGTATTTTTATTGTCTTTATTGATCAGGGGAATCAGTGTCAGGAAAGGCGCTCTCTTATAAGTACTTTCTGGATTTCTCTGCATGCAGAAATCAGTCCAAGTTCCTCTCTCCGTGTTCTGTCCCAGACATGTGAGTCTTACAGAATTTAAAGGAGATAAAAACAAAACCAAGGGATTATCCATAAATTTAATAAGGGTCTGAAAAAATAATTCAAAATTTCATAGGGAAAGAGATTTTCCTATAGATGTTTTCCACAGCACTCTTTCTATTGCCTTTAATCAACTCTGGATTAAACTACTAATCAGTAATATTTCATAAAATGTGAAAAAACCTAGACTGCATCCTTGAGCTATACTGCAGAAAAAGATTCCTCCCCATAACACACACATACCTAAGCCTGGTTCTGGCTGCGCAGGAAAGAGAAGTACTCAATCCACCACGACCCCCTTTTTTGAGGAAAAAAAAGCCATTTTTTCCATTCTCTTCTCCTTTGCACATCAGTTAGCATCTCCCACCAGGTCCAAAGAGAAAAGCTTTCTAAGATACTACAACTTCCCCAAGCCATGTCAATATTGCTAATTTATAATTTCTCCTCAAAGGTTCCCTAAATCTTGCTAGTTTAACAGAAATATTTAAACTTATTATGGCATAAGTATATTTAACTGCTGTTTAACCTACCCCATTCCCAGAATATTAACTCTCATTAAGCAAACCCTAGCACTTACTATTTAAAAATACAAAACAACAAACTGTAAGCATGAAGCAAGTACAACTGAGATAAACATCTGCCTGAAGCATCTAGCAAAAAGAGGAGCCACTCTTATGAGCCAGAGAAGACTTTAATTGACTTAATAACTATCACCAGAGATCAGAGGTTGCCCCGAGGTCGCTGATATGCTATGCTACCACCGAGTCTCCAGCCAGCAGGGGACAGGACACAGCCGCGCTTCGGATCTGAATAAAATCGGCACCTTTAGCTCTGCAAGCTCTCAGAGCTTCTCTTTCACCACACATCTGAACTTGACTGAGTGTTCCCTATGTCTTTCTAAATACAAAATAAAATGGTTTAGCACATTTTTGCCAGGTTTCATGAATGTTTCTCAAGGGTTTCTGTGGCTCTAATGCTGTTTCGACCTGGTTGCTAATCACCTAGAATCTGCTCTAGCATTATAAGAAAGTTCTACTTATAATCATACTTCCTGCCCGCCCGCTCACAGAAACGCTGTCACGCTGCCGGGAGCGTGGCCTCCACTGCCCTAAGCAAGCATGCTGGCTAAATACTCCAGTACCCCCAGGCATCAAGCTCTGCTGTCACCACCTCTCCACTCTCCTTTTTTAATGGCCCACAGACTCTAAGAGATTGAGATCTGCAAAGTCAAAAATTTCACAGTGTGAGAACTGCAGTTCCAATTACAAAACCATAGTTCAGAAATAAAAGTGACAAATTTTGAAAAATACTCAAGTACACAGCAAAATATTAAAGCACGTCCTTTTGTTTTTGTTACATGCTTAAAAAAACAGTAACATAAATCCAACGGCATCAGCCTTTCTTAAGGTAGAACCCTACCTCCAAGAGTTAGGCATTTCATTCAGTACAACTTCATATACCATTCACTACCAAGGTTGTCATATTAATGTGAATCGCCATCCACAACTGACTCATTAAAAACATTACATGGAATTTTTGACGCGTGGAAAGCTATAGTGTTACGTCAGATCACCGTCTAGATTGTCCAGCTTTTTCCCCGCATCTTTTTCTATATTGACTCTCACACAGCTGGTTAGAAAACCTTGTGTTTCTAACTGCTAATAGCTTGGAAAAATATACAACAAACTTTTTTCCCCTGCAATAAAACCTAGTCTTCGAATATTTTTAACAGAAGCTCATTTTAAAAAAGTCTAGATATTTGGCAGTTTTGAACAAAAAAATTCTGGTGTTTGACCAAAAAAGGTATGCATGTACATGTTTAAATGAGAAATGTATATGTGTGTTTAAATGAGAACATTTTTCCTAATTTGCTACTTAGGGTTTCTTTGCTTCTTTGACACAATTCCTTATGCAATTAGTTTGAGAGTGAGGGTGAAGAGCAGTTGTAAAAAGAAAGAAAGAAGAAAAAAATGATTAATGTACTATTCATAATATTGTAATTTGTTGTTGTTGCAAATCTAAAACAAAAATCAATTTCCTTATTGACGTTTTTCTCTCCTCACAATGCATACGTTCTGCTTTATTGCCAGCAGTTCATTTGTGTATTGTGGGTTCTTGCATTGATTTTTCTTTTTTTATTTTTGGTAAGAATAAAAACCACTTTGAAGTACTAAGCCAGGGAAAACAGCATGAAATATTGCATAAAGCAGATAACAAATAAAAAGAGGCCACATTCTGGAGACAAGGTTGGATTTCTGCAATATTTCTAAGTAGCAAAATTTACATGACTATTTAGGAGTATCTGAAGATCAAACAGGATCATTTATACAGTCACTAGACAGCTGTAATGATTTGATAATAAGGGTCTTGGGAATTCGCACAGCCACATTTACATTGTAATGGTTACACTGACATTGTATTAGATGTGAAGGACTTGATAAAATGATTGATAACAGATGCAAACTCGTGAGCAATCCCACTCTTGTGTCGAGCTCACTTTCTGCTAAGTAAGAGCAACTTTTGGCTTATGCCTTTAGCACAGAATTTCTGTGTATTCATCCTAGTGTTTCAAAAACATTAGGTTCATTGCTCAGGTTATTCTGGATGAGAAAGATGTTCTTATGCTTAAAGGCTATTTAGTGATTTGAAATTAAGATCAAAGTTCAGTTCCTTGGCATACTGGAGCCCGTCTAGGTAATCTTGGGCAAATTACCAAAGGATTTAGTTACGTAATGCGTTGGCTTCTTCAGCAAAACCAGTTTAGGCAGTTCCCGCTCTCCACCCTTTTCTCCCCAGTCGCCCTTTCCTATTACATTCTGTGGCATGCTGTCCTCTCAGGCAGGCCGGTACACGGCTTTTGCTGCTGTGCTGTAAACCAGGCTGCAGAAGGGAGGGAGTTGTAAACAGGCTCACCAAAACACCCCAAGCAGCCAACCCATCCCAGGAAAAAGGGGCAGCAATTACCCATGAGGCGGTGAGCTTCATATGGAGACTCTTACTCCGTTCTGTCACGCACCACCGACTAGCACCCAATGTCAGGAAAAGGTCCTAGTTTCCAGATTCCATGTGCCCACAGACCTCTCATACCCTCCACTCACACTCCTAAGTGCTTGAAAAGCATAGGAATTTCAGTTTTAGCACTTTCTATAGCTGTAGACAGCTTCCCATTTCTTAGGTACCCATCTTTGCTTATAGAAAAGGAGGGAGGTTAGTATCCATTTCTGAATTTAGGATCTCCTCTGATATTTATAAGCCTAAAATACAGGTATGAACTAGCTATTAACAGGTGATGTACAGATAACTAGATCCCTTGTTGGATCTGGCCCTAGAATATCACAAGGGGTAAAGACATCTATATTCCATTCCAGACTTCTTTGTTCTTAAATGCATCTAGGAGGTTGCATTCCCTATGAACCATAACACAAAGCAAATGTGATAAACACTCAGCCCTGAAAGTTGAATTATTTTACACAAATAAAGCACAAAGTTAAGAAAATACAGGGAAATGCCTGTTAAAGAACTCATATCCTAAAGAATTCATATATACTCCTAAGCAATTTTTAGGAAGTCATGTCTGAGCTGGTAAGTGGTACTGATAATTACACAGCATTGTACCTACACATATCCTGCTCCTTCCCCCTCCTAATTCAGGGTACGGTATTAATAATTTGTATCTTAGTTTCTCATGACAAGTCCAATACTATTTGACTTGACAACTTTTAAAAGTAATAGACTGAATAAATTTCATTTATATCATATCAACGAAGCCTGACAGGGCATCAATAATTTTTAATATTCTAGATTTGAGCAGCAGGTACATCAGTACACAACATCATGGACAGCTATCAACTCATAAGGAAAATAGTATCTTCCCTTATATCAAAAGGAAAGGAAAGAAAACCAGTTTAACAGAGGAATTATGAATAAAGGATGCTAGGCATAATACCATAGCTGTAAAATGTAGGTATGGATTTATTCTTAATGGCTCACATGACCAGAGATTATATGTAACACTAATACATAACACCGCGTACCTACCTAACACTAACTTAATACATATCACTATATGATGCTATGAATAATGGAAAGAATATGATATGAAACTAGACAGACCTGACACCCAAAAAAACAATCTCTACATTCATTTCCAGGGCAATTCTGTTCCTCACTTGAATTTGGCAGCTCAGTTTTATTACAGAAGCATATAAATAATAAACATGGGCTGCTGGATCTTTCTTAGCAATCATCCTGCCTCCCTCAAAAAAAGGTAGAACCGAAAACACATTTGGCAACAAAATGACACTTGATCTTGTCAGCTGGTGTGACACCAGCAACCTTCCCACATTTATCAACCCTTCAGCTCTGCAAGAAATGCACGTCAGCAATCCATGTCTACGTGCTATAGCTATTAGAAACATAATGCAGCCACATGTGATTAGTAAAGATCAATATTATTTTATGAAGACAGCCACCTACAGGTCCCCTTCAGCCCAAGAGAATTAAGGAGTGCGCATTTTCACAGGGGAGGAAGAACAGAAAGCTCTGCTCTGAAAAGAATTTGAGCTCATGCTGCATAACCAAACCTGACTGCCTGTCTCAATAAACTCGGAGCACAGCAAGCCTTACAGTTGAATTCTGTGTCTTGCAGTGACAGTGTTTTCACAGTCAGTTTAGTGTGTCTGCTAAACACTTACAAGCACACAGATGTCCTTTTGTTTTTGAATTCAGCCTTGCAGCATATTTATAAACAGATGCTCAATATATACTTGTAGGAATAAATCTTCTAATGTAGGGTGAGACTCCTACCTTGGGCAGAGGAGACAGAACATAACAGCCTCTGTGACAATTCATCTCTCAGATTAGACCGAAGCAGATAGTTCTGCACGAGGGTGATTTCTACACTGAGGATCTAGCTAGGCACCAATGAAATCAATGGAAATTTCATTGCCGATATAAGCTAACACAGAATGACATTCTCAGGCTCCCAGTCTTGCAACATGAAAAGTAACTTGAAGCAGTGAAACACCTCAGCATGGATTTAACAATGCATCTTCAAGTTAAACATTTGCGTGTGCTTTGTTGAGTTGAATTAACACATTTGTTGCAGTCTTGAGCCTTGTCATTGTTGCGATGGCATATTCAGAGCCAAGCCAGAGCCGTCGCAGTGTGAAAGTGGAAAGAAAGGGAAGAGCTTACCCAGAAATAACACAAGTTTCCAGCTAAAATGCCGCAGAAGCTAGCTAAGGGCTCCTGCAACACACAAATACTGCTTAAAATAGGGCTGGGAAGAGGAACTTGTAAGAGGCAAAACAAAACTACTACTCAGTGGTTTCCAAACCAGATACTACTACCACAGAAACAGGTGTTTTCTCTTCATCACTGACAATGCTCAATGAGCTGGGAACCTACACAGGAAACCTCTACACCCAAGTTCCCTACGCTGGCGGATAGAAATCAAAGCATCACACTAATGGCCTGTAGCCAGAGCTCTCCTGAATATATTCACATCAAAAGGAAGCTTGATGTGAAGTGAAATCGGTCAACTGCATAAGCTGGAAACAGAAGGCAAAAACAAGAATGAAAGAGTAATAATCCTAATAACTGTATTTTAACATTTATAACTATTTTTTTCTTTCTTTGTATTCAGAGCAAAAGTATGTTTGTAAAACCCAGAAAGCTCAAGGGGTCTTTTATCTGCAGATTATATGTTCAAAGCCAATCTATGTTAACAGCCACTTAAAGTTCATTTCCATTCAAAAGCAATTAGGTATCATATGCACGTAAAAGTTTAGTCACCAAAATTAGCTGCAAAGGTGAAAATTATCTTGGAAGTACCTACAGGAAAGAGACTGACACTACATTGTTCATAAATAGGTAATTCAAGTTATGAACCAACTGCATCATCCTCTTCTAGGTTAAAAACAGCTGGGTAACCTAAGATTTTTTTTTTTTTTTTGGTGCTATGGAGATGAAAATCAATAATAAATGCTAAAGATTATTTTATGCACTAACATTATTATATGTGCACAAGTCAAGACCAGAATTATTGCTGCGCTTGTCTCTTCTGGAAAACCAACAGGCTACAAAGTTCAGTAGGAAGTATCCTCTTAACCCTATGTGAAACATTCTGGAAAGTTAACCATATAAGCTTCATTAGGGAAGAAACTGTGCCTGAGGAAGTCCCAGAGGCACGCTGACTTCTTTCAGACTTCAGAAATGCAGAATCTGAACTTCTAATCTGCCATTTATGCTGTAATCTGTTCAGAGACAAACCTATTTGCCATACGTTGATTTACTTTTATGCATACAAAAATCCTTAGAAAAATGAGCATGGAAGAAATCCTCTCCTGTAAAGAATTATAGTCATATTGAATGCAGAACTAAAACATATTTTCTATGTCCAGGTCCATTAGACTTCTGTATGATGGGAGAGTAAGTAGTATCAGCATGGACCCTGAAGTCATTTGCCAGAGATATGATTGACACTCCTCCCAAAACTGGACGTGCAGATGGGAATGAATGTGGTCTAATGTACATAGGGGCAGATTTGGGTGTTTGGGGTTCTAGTCATAGCAGCGTTACTATTTTTTTCAGGCAACCTTAAGCAGTCATTCTCCTGATTCTTTTCCTGGGGAAAAAAAAAAAAAACAAAAAAAACTGAGTGATGACATTGTTCTGTTCTGAAGTGCTTCACAAATGGTGACATCTCCAAAATTGCCAAGGCTCCTGCCCATTGTATGTTTACTCAGCTGGTTAGAGCCTGCATTCTGCCTCCTCTCAGATTAATGAAAACCTTTCGCTGTCTCAGATACTGCTCTATTTATAAAATAATTTTTGAGTTAAGGAAATAGCTCCTACTCACAAGCTAAATTATCAGAATGTTGCAGCAAATTCCTTTTTGTTCCATCTCAGGAAAGCATCAGTGATTTATTGGAAGGTCGTGATCTTTTGAGGTGTTAGGCATGAACCAGAATGCTCTTGCTAGGTGAGAGAATTAAGCACATGCAAGTGCCTATGTTCAGCTGTACATACACAAAATACCCTTTCAGGGCACTTCCAAACTACTCTAGAACAAGCAATGGAACTACTTTCCATTCTAGCAGCCAGCAGGGACCATATGAAGCAGCAGCCTCAAGAATTAAGCAATTTAAAATCAAGAGACCTAGATCATTTGTATCCAAGATTTTCAAGATAGGTGACCAAGAATCTTACCAGATTCTTAATGCTGGTTTTCAGTATATCTTGTGAAAGCAAAGAAGCAAGGAAGCCCCAAGAAGGTGAAGAAACAGTGTTGTCACATTATTTAAAAAGGTTAAGTGAGACGATCTTTTCGGTCTGGGCAAAAGCTATTAGAATAGCTAATAAGGGATTTGATTAATAAAAAAGTTAAAGGAGGTAATACCCTAAATGTCAATCATATCCAGTTACAGAAAATAGGCCTCATCAAATCAATCTGCTATTTTTGTAGGATTACATGTATGGATGATAAAAGAAAATTATTGACATAATCTACACAGACATTATTAATAAATTTGGTACTGAATGACAACTTAATTAGAATAATGTTAAATTAGCGAGACATGCATCAAATAGATTCTGTCTATTTAAACAATTGGCCTCACGCTGTAACTATATGTACACACAAGAGCTTCTTGTCAAATGTTTGTGTTTCTAGTGGAATACTATGGTGATTTGTTCTTGGTCTTATGCTAGCTATTTTTTTTTTTTATTAATTCCTCAGAACAAACATAAGTGATGGTCATTACTGATAAAGATAAAACATGAGTTAGAGGAGTGGTGAATAACATCTGACAGGTTCCTGACAGAGGATTGGAGATGAGCATGAAAATAAAGGAAAACAATAGTATAAATCAAAGGAAATGCGATTTGTTTCCTGTATGTGCCTTGGGGGCATGTTGCACATTTATAGGAAAAAATCCTTCCAACTTTTAGTTTAAGATCTGGATTCTCCCAAAGCTGGAAGAGTTTCCTCCAACACTGTGGTTAGACACATAAAGAGGTGAGTGAACTTGGTGTAAGGAATAAATACTGGGAGAATGTTTTTCTGCTCAGGACAGATAAATCATGTAGTTCTCTCTAGCCTTCAATATCTCTGAATGATTAATACAGCTCGTGTTGCCTGTTTTCTATAAATATTTGGCCTGAACTAAGAAAGGATGGCTAATTCCATTACACCAGAAACACAGAAAGATACTAATTGTTATTGTAAGTTTCTCTCCGAATAAACTTTATTAATGGTTTCTTCCTCTGCATGCAAATTTCAACAACTCTCACACCATAATTAAATTAGCATTGTTTATGGTTTAGAGTATTTAAAGTCTGAAATTACAGGCAATAACTATAAAATAGAGTGATAATTAATGATAATAACTCATTCCTGCAGAAACTGGGCTGAGGCTTAGCAGTAACGACACTTTTTATTCACAACAGCTATTTTATGGTACTTGAAATTACTTAGTAATTCTCCTAAGCTAATTTTTATTACCATGGAAAACTTTGAACGGTATAGGGGCAGGTTATTTGTGTTCACATTTAGATTGCTAGAGTTTTAGATCATTTCTGACTACTTACTCTGTGGCGCTAAAACATATCGCAGAAGTGGATTTGACTATAAACAGCAGCCCTGTCCAGAGGACCTCAACTGAGGCTTGATGTTTAAAGTGCTGCTCCTAACTCAGCAGCTACCCATGCCTGATGTTGGAGAAGTCCCTCCTTCCCGGTTTGGGTAGACCCCTTGCCCTGCAACAGCTCTGGCCACTTCCAGCCAAGCGTGTCTCAGCACTGAAGAAAATTCACAAAACTTTGGCCAACAAAAGTCTACTAGGAGCATGAGCCTAAATTCTCAATGTTGTAAAGACTGGTACAGCTTCTAAATCTTCAGAAGTTTTTTGTGTTTTAGCATGGAACAAAGCTTTAAATCATGGAGACTACAGTAAAATTGCTTTTGCTTTTTAAAAAATGGGGCCTCATACACTACAAAGTCGAGGGCAAGAGATCAGCATGGCAGCAGCAGCTGAGGGATGACTAGAGACACTCAAGATAATAAAACCTATTAACTCTCCAAACTCCAGCTTCCCCCAAAGTCTCAGGATTGAAAAGAAGGGGCTTTGAACAATCTGATTTTCTGTTTTGTTGGGTATCAGATATGTTTTATTTTAAACTTCTATGAATACAAAAAATAAAAAAAGAAGTTACACATTATTAGCCACAGAAAATTAACCAGCAGTGTGCCTCTGCTTTCCAACTCCAGGTTTATGAAGTCAATGGAGAATTGCAGACTGTCTCAGATGCAGATATTTCCTTTGGAAATAAACAAATCCTTCACATAAAATGGGTGTAAACTACCTAGAAAGGTGGCAGAATTAATTACCTTGTCCAAGAACTAGATCAAAGCTTTCACCCAAAGAATTCTCTCCCAAATAATTTTCTATTTTAAGCTCCAAGCCTACAGCTTCTAATGAGAACTTCATATAAAATAAGATTCTAAGCTGGTTCTAATTCAATGGTTTTTCAAAGGAGCGAGTCTGACAGAGTGACAATGATCTGGTCTGTTACAGTACACAAATACTTACCTTGTAAATGCCTAAGAAAAGACAATCACTGAAGAATTTATATTCCAAACAGACAAGATCAATACAGTGTGAGACTCCTGTCTTCAAAAGTGAGGAGAATTAATTGCTAATATTACAGCCCAGGATAATGGCAGAGGCATAGCAGAAAAGCCTGTAGTCTCTGAACCTGCACTCCACATAGCTATTCAGGTGTTCAAGAATCTATGCTACTTTTCCTATACAAGAAAGATTTAAATCCAATTAGACTCTCCATTTTGTTAGCAATGTCTATGTATTTACATCCCACTCCTTACTCTGGTATCTCAGCGTCTGTTCCAGGAAATCATTCTGAACACAGCTAGGCCACTCTGTGTCCATCCAGTCAATTATTTTAGGAGTGGTTAGAGATTTCCACTTTTGCAAAAGTAGTTTCTTGGCAACTAATAGAGCTCTGAGGAGACATCCCTCTTGATTAGAGCATAGATCTTCACTCTGACACCCCTGAACTTTTTATGGTTGGTTGGAAGTTCTGCAGGCACAGAAGGGAGAAAAAAATTCCAATCTATCAGCAAAAGAATGAACATTTAGCTGCTGCTGCCACCTTGCTTCTCAGCTGGACACAGAAAAAAAAGTATGGTCAACTAGATTCCATTTGTGCTTTTGCATTGCTTGGAGTAAAAACATCTATGCAAGGAGTAAAAAATATCTGCAAGCACTTCACACCCACTTTGCCCTACTATGAATGACCTGTACAAGCACAGGATTAACAGACTCCTTAGGACCCTTCAGTATCAGCAGGAGCAATTTCTCCTCGTTTTGTAAGAAATGTCTAGGACACTCCAGAACAGCCCCTCCTGAACTCAAGCATTTACTCTGCCCCAGTAGAAGAGCTGGGAAGAAATGGTGACTCAGAGCTTATCAAGCCCAGCTTCCGCCAGCCCTTCACTACCTGCCACATCAATGTATCGCACAAGCCCTCCTAGCCTGTTTCAGTCATAGTATCTGGATTAACAAACCTAGTATTTAAATCAGTTTCAGCTAATCCAGCTCATTTAGACTGAAATGGGTTTATGAGCAGTTAAACAGGCATCTGACCAAATAACTCAGGTAGAGAAATGGTGAGAGTTCCTGGAGATCCATGAGGGGCCATAATCTCTTCAGCCAACACATCTGCAGCTAGCAAAAGCTGTGTAAATAAAGTTACCACATACTCTCACTCATTCCCGCTTCCTTCCTCTAAGAAGGAAAATTATTAGCATCAGTCCATTACTCAGTACAGAATCCTGCCCTTCATGTGAAATGCCAATTTGTACCATGGGAACTTGTGACTTCAGTCCCCTTTCTACCACACATACATAAAATCTTCAAAAGCGGCAGCATCCTTCCCCCAAACCATGCTGCAAATGCCTGTTTGCTCAAAACATAGAACTAAATCCAAAACTTCTGGCTCTTATTGGAGCTTTAATGCTTAAAAAACACAGACAAATTTCCAGATTATTTCTTGTGTACAGCTTTTGAAAGGTGTTGAGCAGGCAGAGTGGGAAAATATATGTGATGTTCATTTGCAAAACAGGTACAGCGTGAGCATCGCTGGTCCCAGTTTCCTCATGCTGCCGCTGCCAATGTATTGTACCTCATCCATGACTGGGCTGAATTCCAGCCAGTGATCTGAGAATGAATGGGGCTGCATCCTATTATCAGTCCTTGGAGCCATGCAATCCCTTCAGTTTATGAGCTGTAAAATATGTACTTCTATCTAGCGCTTCCGAGGGCCAGAATCTTCAGCACAGAAATCAGCAGAGCCTTGCCAAGGTACACACACCTGCTGAGCACCCAGGATGCCACAGAAGAACGCAGGCCTGGGAGAGGGATACACAAACACCGCAGACAACTCCTTCATAAGTAAGACTGGCTGGGGGAAACATTTCCTAGCAATTTTTCTGTTCATCAGATGAATTTTTACAGACAAACTGAAAGTTAGATTCAGGGCAATTGCATTCATTATTATTTACACTTTGTTTTATTCTAAGTGTTCAAAAGAGTTCCAAACCTTTAAAAATAAATATATAAATCTCATTATATTCATCAAATCTATCTTTTCCTTCTAACACTGGATGAATTTCTATCTTCTACCACCCTCCTCCTCAAACCTTTGAAAATTTTATACCATTCCTATGTATATATTCCCAAATGACCATCTAGAAATTAAACTCCAGAAGAAAAGAAACCAAGTATTTGTCATCAATTTCATTAGCACACAATAAAGATGGTATGGGGAAATTATATTATGGAGCCCATTCATTTTACTGTCCCCTTATCCTACAATAAACAGAGTGAGAGAAATATGGCAGAGCCTGAATTTCCCAGCATCTTAGCCTGAAAGAACATTTACTAATTTATTGGCAGTTGAAGAGGACAGAAATAAGAAGCTGGAAAATAGAGATATAAAGAAAGTCTGTCCATGCCAGCCTTTTTCAGCTTCTCAGTCCCAGAAGTATTAGTTTTGAGACAAAGCACGGGCTGGTGTAAACAGACGCAGTGCCATGGACTCTACTGGGCAATGAAACAGTTTCCTTTAGCTGAGGAGCTAAAAAGTTTTTGCTTTCCAGTTTCTGCTGACAGCCTGACAGCCATTTTCTGCCATTGGCCCTGGTAGAAGAGTATATAGCCAAAGCCTAAACAGGAACAGATAAATCCTCTCCTATTATCAGCCAGTGTGGATTCATTCACAGCTGTGGAGCTGCACCACTTTGAATTACTTGAGAATTTGTCTCATAGCACAGAAATACAAATTTTGTCCTTTGCAGCAGGAGCTATGAGGACAGGAGAGCTCACTGGTCTCAAAATGGAGCTTGATACATTCATGGAAAGGATTATACAATGTAGGTGGTCTGGAACAGGAAAGAAGTGGACTAGAAAGCATAGAAAACCCATTCCACTATAACATTTTTTCTGAGCGATTTTGCAACAGAGTTTTGCCCATGCAAATAACTGTGTACTCAGTCCTTAATACCGGAATTACTGTTGAAAGTATTGTTGGAAATCATTGACCATAACATAACAATGGTGGCTGGAGGTCCCATGCAAAATTTGAGCTCCAGTTCAGTAAACATTGTATACACTCACCATATCAGATGATCTTTACCTAATATATACATTAGTATGTTAGTAGACAGACTAGAGAAACAGAGATGAAGTAACTTACCCAGGGTTACATAAAAAGCAGCTGATGGAAGTAGGGAGACTCTCCAGACTGCGAATCCAATAGCCCATCCGCTCCTATACCTGCCTCCCAGACCTGGGAGTCCAACCACTTAGCCAAACATCTAACACATTATACAATAAACCTGCAATTAACATTACAGATTCAAGACTATAACCATGGCGCTAGTTTCCCTGCATCTCCATCAGGGTTCATGTCCCAAAAGAAAGTCGGAACAGTCTAACATCCAAGTCCCTCCCTCTTTCTATACTAAATGGCATCACGAAGCTTTCGTAAACACAAGATTTTCCAGCTTCCGAGTTTCTATGCGTAACACGCACATTATAAATATTTCTTTCCAAGGAGGCTGCCTCCCACAAGTAAGGCTTAACTCCCATTTTAAAATGAAGAGCTTCCTTTTTTCCACTAAAAACAAACAAAAAAAAAATCAAGCAAATAAAATGACAAAAATTACAACACAGCAATGGATTGCCTGAAGCTGAGCTGCACACACTGTGCCTCCTACAGAAGGTTACCAAGCTGACTGTTAGTTCCAAGAAATCACAAGGAAAGTTGGAAGTATATTGCTTTGAATGGGAAAACTCTACTCAAGCACAGCAAGCAGAAAATTGGCTGACACAGCAGCAGCAGCTGAATGTAATGGGTTACCCATATGGGCTCCTTAATCTCAAAACCAAAGCTAAAATTGCTTTGTCTAGTTTCTGCTGCATTTTCTTTTCATTTCAGGCAACCTAAAGCCTACTCCATCTTATTTCCTGACCTCCTTCCTCCCCCCCACTTTTTTTTTTAAAGAGTTACTTTTGTTTAAGATAGCATTGTCAATCCTTACTTAGCATATACCACTGTGAAATATGCCTGATATTTAAAAAGTACAGTGAATTCTAAAATTAAACTTAGCAGTAGACTATCTCTATATGAAAGAAAATAATACTTATTTATCCATTAGATTGCTATATTCAGAAATTGCATGGTTATGACCAGCAGAGTCTTTCTTCCCCTCCTTCTTCATAGCTGTGATCGGTGTCATTAGTGCAAAAAAACTCAGTGTACAGAGAAAAACATCTCCCCACACATTTAGCATTTGCATTAAAGTTGGGCAATCTCTCATTTTAAGCTGCAGATATCTTTCTGCTGTGCTGTTTCCATACAGCTTGCAGCTCTTCTGTGCAGAAGAGTGCGCTTCACTGGGGCTGGTTTGGGAACAAATTCTGAACAATTTGTTCACAAAATCCCATGGGAACCAAGGACCGCAATAAACCTCAGCATCTGTTGCTCCAAATAAAAGGTGCACTTTTTTGACCTTGCCTTTAAAAAAAAAAGGCAAAGCAATATGACAAAAACAAGAACAGAAAACAAATTCTACCAAAACAAAACACTTCGCTGTGGACATGACTGCTTTTAGGGAGAAGTTGGGAGAAGCAACCACACATGACAGAGCTGTCGTTTATCCTTATTAATATACCACTGAAATGTATTCATATACTGCGATGATAAGTACAATAAAAAAGCTGTACAGAAATACTCGACCCTCTTCCAGCTCTTACTCTGGGTGCAGATTAAAGGAAAATACCACTCTGCCAGGATGATTGATTACAATTTCATTTGGTAATGAAATTCTTCTAATAATTACGTTTTGCAAAGAAGTGCACAATTTCCCTTCTAAAAGACTGATTTCAGAATACAGAGAAAATAGAAGAGAGGAGCCTAACATCTGTTTAATTTATGATACAGCTTCCTGTAATAGCCTTACAACCACTCATAATTTAAGCGAGTCTCCTTCGTAAAGTGCCAAGAACTTTTGGCTAGCGTCTTTTTTATTTGCAAACAGGACATCACTGTCTGGTTTATTTACCTAGCGCAGTTATCTCTGTTCACCACTACATGCTAATAAGAGGCCCACTGCAGCACCAAAAGAAATGCCATTTTAAAGGGCAGAACAAAGTTATAAAACAATTGATTTCATTTTTATTTTTACAATTTAGAGATTGATCCAACTGATTCTAATTACACTACTTAAGCCACTACTAACATTCACCAGATAAAATCTAAGGTTATTTAAAGTTTTAATGCTGTCATTAGATTACCAGGGCTCCTGTTTTACAGAGTAAGGCAGTTGCTGGCCTACTCATTAGTATCACAGATTTGAGCAGCTACCAAACTTCCAGGACAGTGTTAGTGTCACTCTTTCCCCTTTGAAAATACTGCAATTTATATGTGCTGTGCAATGATGTAAGTATCTACGTGAAAAGCAAATGATTACCAACTGAAAATTTCCTTGAAGGAAAAACAGCAGCCCTTCTATGAATGAAAGTTGTATGTGTAGAGCAAGCTTTGAGTCTAGCACTGCTCAAGAGCAGCGGGTTGTTTCCCCTGTGGTCAAGAGAACTCAGTTCCATATGCGACTAATTTACAGTTACTTCCTCCTAAAAAGTTTTGCACCCTGAACTAGTGTCTGACCAACAGCTGCATGATCTAACAGCAAGAACTGTAAGAACAGGATCTCAAGCTGGTCAGGGAGCAATTCATCACCTGCTCTGTACCTAGGCAAGTGTCTGAATGTTCTACTTGTTAATAGCTAGACTGAAATGAACTCAAGTTTAAAAAAAAAAAAAAAAAAAGAGTCACCAATCCACAAGGTTTTGAGAAACCAAGCTAAAGAGGCTTAGCTTAATTGCCATCTGGCTGTATCCTCCATAGTTTCCCTAATAAAAGGTCATGCTCTGATTCATCCTGAAAAGGATGTAGTGCGGAAAAACTGATCCATAAAACATGCTCAGCTTTTCACCCATTCCTCTGCCACCTGAGATAGCAGCAGCCACAAAAACTTTGCTGCAGTGTTTGATTACTCAAACAGGACATCTTATTCTGCAGTAACCTTCAAGGCATTAGGGAGCATTTTTGAGAGGCAGTAGTGATGCACTAACTCGAGGAGGAGGACAGTCCATGGAGATTCAATGCTGCGCAGCCACTGAAAACGTGGGAAGGCAATTATAGCTACTGCAAATTACACCGAGAACATCAATAGATCAAGGCAGTGATCCAGAAAAGCACTTAAGCACATGCTTACCTTTAAGAACTCACTTCTCCCAGGCCTGATTCTCCACCATTTGGAATGAACGGGGAAATTCCCACCAAAGAAAAGTTTCTTTGCACTCATATAAGTGACAATCCATGTTGGCTGATTTACAGTCAGGAGAGATTCTCAGAACAGTCTCAACCTCAATGTTGTTTTACAGTTCAGCCTGCAAATTCCTCATCCTGAAGAAAGATCAATAGAAAACCACTGACCACTGCAGCATATAAACTCAAATAACTACAGTAACTGTAAGTAAGAATGTAATTGGCACAAGGCACTTGCTGGTACTGTATAAGTAACTCTTAAAAAATAGAGATCTGTGATATTAACAATAATGTTCTCTTTTTGCATTCATATCAAACTGCTCTAAGTTAATCTTCATAATTCATTTGGCAAATTTTATTGCGAGTATACTGTTTCCCTGTGCCTGTTGAAATGCGTGATTAACGTTTCCTGAGAATTTAAGTATTTTGATGTGCAATTTATTTTAGTCAACAGTTTATTTATGGGGTGAGTACTCAAAGCAGAAATAGACAAAGCATAAACAGCACATACTTTGGGGAGAGGATTTTCTTAAAGAAAAAAGGAGGGGAACAGGAGAGGTGTTGTATTCGTACTAAATTTCAGTGGGGTCTAAATATCAATTTAGGCCTCTTCAAAAATTCCAGCCTAATTTTACTAATTCTGACTTTTTATATTAACAAATTATCCATGTAAAAATTCATTTTTTAATCATCTTTCATGATTCAAAATTGTTCAACATGTTTTATCACCTATCTCTGATTTCCAGTTGCTCATAAATATTTGTTGCTATTGCTACTTTGAGCAGTCTCCTCATTTTGTGTTGTGCAATTGGTTGCCTTAGTTGGGATCTTGTAACCAAATCAGGGAACAGGTGAAAACAGAGCAAGTCCTGAATTAATTGCTTAAAATTAAAAATCTTTTGCAACATGAACACCTCTGTGGAGGTTCATTTCATACTTATGCTTCTAGGATTAATGCATCAAGCAGAATTTTGGTCCCTTGAAACTTGGAATTTCCTGGTGCTATCAGTGAGAAGAAACAAGCACACACACACCTGCAAGAAGCAATGAGTCTAACCCACCTGAAACATGATCAGTGCCCAGTTCCTTCAAGTTTCTTTTAACATTTATACAAATAAAACTTTACCTAGTACATCTGTGAAAAAAGTATTTCACCTACATAAGTGTAGACAAAGTGATGAAATAAGTGTGAAAATGCCATTCAATCTACCATTACTTGTTTTCATATACAAGATGGATATCTGGTTAAGACTTGCGACTAGATCTTAAAAGATACAGATTCAGGTTCTGCCCCCACCTTATACGGCCCTCATGACCTCAGGCATGACACAGATCAGGGCTGATCCTATTCCTAACAGTCTCTAAAATACTGCTTCCTGTTCCATCATTCCTTCCTTGTTTTATTTAGATTACAAATGCTTCCAGGAGGTGTTTGCTTCTGCTGAAGGCACAGTAGGACACCTATCTTAGTTATGCAACTCAACAATTTTAAATTAAGTATAAATGATAAGGTTAGGATTTAAAATAGCATTCCTGTTGCCGCTGGAGCTGGTCAGCGTTCTTCTGACAGAACATTGATACAAGCAAAGACAGCCTATATTGAAAAGGGGAAAACTATCCTGTCTGGAAGCTAACCAGTTAGTTACAGATGTAGATGGCATATCCACATGAGACTAGAAGGCTGTAACATTTTGCTGGCACCAGCCAATTCATAATTGCTACTAGGCTCTTAATCAATGTTCCACTGCCACTGGCATAAGATAACTTCATCCATGTCCTTGTCAAACTGCAGAACATTCAGCATATAAAATATAGACATACATATAGACTTTATTTTCTCCTTGGAGAATTTATGTACCATTACATTCCATTATATTTTTTCATCTGTACATTTAAATGATGTTGAATCAGCGATCACTAAACCAAGCCCCTTTTTATTCGGCAAGGTTAGGATCCTTTACCCCCAAATGCATCTAAATTTAAGACAAATCATTGTATAATACTGATAAATTACATTTATACCCTGGCTTTTATTTAAATATTTGGAGTAAACAGGTGTCAAATCATAACCCTAAACCAGCCATAACTTTAACTTCTGTACATGAGATATCTTTAAAATATGAGAAGCCAAACATACCAACAATGAAAAAAGTTTATTACTAGGGCCATTTGTGATCAAAGAAATGGCTTGGGTGTTATCAATTTTGTTTTTGTCTTGAAGGGGATGATCAAGGAAATGCATCGATCCATAATATAACTGCTGTATTGCATTCCTGACATGTTGCTGATATTCCGAAATGAAAACTACTCAATTTATAAATTTTCTGGAAAATACTTTCCTTCAGGTATCCATTGCTCAAAGTAAAAGATAGCAAAGTCTGCCGTGCTGCCATTTCTACATTTTGAGCTGTTCCATATCCTCACTTTTTTTAGGCAAAGAAACTATACTTGAAATGACAGCACACACTAAAAAGTCAGCAGGGCATCAGAGAATCAATTTAGCTCATGGGCTTCGCTGGTAATGCTCCTGCTCCCTCTCAGCTCCCCCGGGGAGTGCTGGTGAAATCAGGCGTGGGAGCCACTGCTTCACACAGTGGTAAAATCCTGCCAGTCTGCTGGTTGGCAGCAACTTCTTGCCATCAATTCTAATTTGTGCTGCAGCTTGATCCACCGCTGGGTCAGGAATTCACAGGGAAGAGGAGCCGCTCTCTTGCTGGGAGCAGCTGATCAGATATTGCTTGTCCTCACGCAAGGCCGCAGATCTTGGCTGTCACTGAATTTGCACAGCTTCTGCTAGTGAGGAGCCATGCCCTCCTTTTCTCATCACCTTTTAGCACTGTAAGTACTGCACAATTAGCTTACAAAACACTGTCTACAAAACCATTTCTGAGGTCAGGGATATTAGAGTGCACTTGGGTGCTAACAACGCAGAAGGATTGCAAGATTCCACTGTGCTTGGAAAACCTTTCAAAACCTTCACAGGTCAACATGAAACAGAGCCAGGGGCTTGGTGCTAATTTTCTTGGGAGCAGGTTACAGTAAAACAATGAGTTTTTTTCTTGTTTGGACCTAAACTGCAGTGTTTCAGTGATGGCAATTTCTTGTTAGAAACCTCATTTTTTTCAAGATGTTTGCTCAAGTATTTAGGACATACTCTCCTGGGCACAAATGGCAGGTACACAGCTAACTCCCATTAACTTTCCAGGGAAAGAATACATAGAGATTTTAATTTGTGCTGCTGAAAGCCCCTGACAGTCTAACTTTTTGAGATAAGATATCACAAGCCTAAAAATGGTGTTAGATATACAGGAATTTTAGCATACAGATAAAGAAAATGGAATTTGTTCTGCTAACTCTTCAAATAGGAAAGCATATGCAATTACCATGTCACTATTAAAAAGGCAACAATAAAGGCAAGGAAGGAAAGGAGGACGGTGCCCTTTAAAATGAAACATTATGCAATTGCACAGACAAATTTTCAGTGGGGAGAGAGGCTTGGTATTACCATATCAGAGGATGAATTTCTCTATGCTAACTTGGGTTTGTTGCACAAACTGAAAAACAATCTGCCTTTATTAGTGATAAAACAGACTAGCTATGATTTGTTAATTAAAAACCTATAACAGCCCTACATGTCAAGTTAGGAAAAGTATGTATACTGGATAAGCAGTGGTCAAATATCTAAACATGTAATTGTCCTCTTTCTACTTTGTTGCACATGTAGAAAATGAGTTAATTTGCATAGCACAATTTTCTCTTACATCATTCTTTCCCTCTCAATGTACTTTTTATTTGGAGGCATTTTTACTCTTCCACAGAAAAACTACCAATTATTTAGCAAATGCTGTCTGATTAAGGATTCATTTTTTGATTATAACCGTGCCTACCAGGATTGTAACTGTAAAAGCACGCATCCGTAAACCACCAACTCTATACAAACCATCATAACAACAATTTAGTTTCAAAAGCAAAACTAAACTGTCTAGTGAGAAATGCCAGCTAGTGAGATGCAGCAAACTGGGATGCCCTCTTAGCTGAGATGGTGAGAATACTTTAATCCAATTTTTCTTTGCACATCATTAAAGATGATACGGGTGTTAATTCCATTTACCTATGACTATACCTATATAAGGAAATGAAATCCCTTGAAAACAATTGTCTCTTCAAAAAAAGTACTTTAGACAGTAAAATAAAGGACATAACAGTGTGCTTCACCTCCTAAATGAGTTGCAGAATGTCTTTTAAAGTGCAGAACAATCTACTAATCTAACTTAGAGTAAAAAGAAAAAACACAGTTTGCCTAGTTAATCAAAATATAAAGCTACAGAGAAAATGCTTGTCATCTGTTCTACTGTAATTTTTTTTTTAAATTAAGCAGATAGGTTCTAATAGTAAAACATGCAAATAATCACAGAGCATCTTTTACTGAAGGGATTTCATAGCACCTTAAACATTACTGAAGCCAGTCAAATACTTCTGAAGCGGAATATACCCAAGTCTCTCGGGATGGGAAGACAAAGGCCCTATAAAACAAACTGCCATGGGTTTTCAAACACTGTTCTGTTCAATATGGTATTGATTAAGAGATGGAAAGTCTTGCTTTCAAAAACAATTCAGTAGAGCACTGAAGTGCCTAAGTCATATTCATTTTGCAGGGATGTTACTGACTTGCACAGAGCCTCCTAAGTACTTGCATCAAGTATGAAAATGGGAATTACGCTCTTCCAAAAACTGTATTCCTAGCTCTATCTGTAAAGACCTGAGAACCTCTTACATATAAGAGAAGGTAAGTCATAACGGACTGAACATGCCTGGTTTTAAGCAATCCTTTTCAACACCCTACAACTAAGGAACTCCCAAACATGAACACTGTTGGATCTATTTTCTTATTTTAACATCTGCAAGTTATCACTCCGCTTGCTCTTCAAAACGCTTCACGACTTTCACAGGAGATTGTAAAGTGCCAGTCATAAATTAGCTGTTTGTCAGAGCTCATGACATTTAGTGATATAACAAACCATAAGGATGTAGCAGGCAGGAAGCGCTGTCCTCACTCAGGTGCCTAAGGGAAGCACAGGCAGAGAGACAAGACAGTTTATATGAAAAAACAGACAGCTGCAGACAGACAGCCCTATGCTTCTCCAATTCGCTCTTGCAGATGCTTGGCATTAGCAGATGTGGCTTCTCTAATTCTGTTTGGGATTAAACATTCATGACCATGAGAAATGCAGTATAAAGAGTTGAGCAACTGAAAAGGAGACTGTTACAGTCATTTACGATACATGAACCTTCTTTCTGGGAAAGAAGGGCAGAAGCAGGGGCTGTTTTTTCTTTGGGTTTTTATTTGGGGGGGGGGGGGAGGGACAAACATTCCCCCGTTCCCTTTTCACCTAAGGAACGGCTTCAAATCACACATAACTATTTGTTCATACAAATTAAATACAATCTTTATTAAAGTTGGACAGACTGGGACCCTTTTAGATATAGCTACTATAAGCCTACTGTACCACACATTTACACTTACAACATCCTGTGTTATAATGAAATATTTACAAGTCCTGTTTTAGGTGGAAAAGGGTGTCACTAAGGCATTAACTGCCCTGTCTGTAGTTACAAAAAGCAAACAGGGTCAGAAGGTGGGGAACAATCTGGATTTCTCTCAGTTGAACTGGTGAGAAGACAGATGCTTTTTCTTTTAACACTGAAAATTTCCATACATCCATGAAGTATTCGGACCAATATATAAATAAATGGAAACAAGAAATTAAGTAAAATCTCAGTTCTCAGCTAATTTTCTCCTTATTGCTAGCCCTCAAACTTTCGGTTTTCCAAGGGTATTCTCCCTAAGACACAATAAAGGTTCCATAATAATGTTTCTTCTTGTTGTTCTTCAAACTCAGTCTTTTCAAAAAGATTTTAAGGGAAAATTGTCAATGAGCACTATAACTAAGCCCGTCAGATATCACAGCAACAATGGTGGTTTTTTTCTCCACATCTTTTCCCTTAGAGTCTTGTATGCCTGAATGCTTTCAAATGGCTTTCAACCCCACTAATTGAAAGCAGAATATTATAACAACCAGAAGGTAAACAAAGATATGACAAAGGCCTTCTGAAAAGACATGAGTGCATTTCATTTAAAACTTGGCTTTTGCTGTACTAATTGTTCTCATTATGTTAATATCATAATTGCTGACTTTTTTTTTTTATATATAATCTTGCTGCTCCTACCAAAATGGAGAGCAACACCTAGAAAGCTTGAGCACGCCATGTGAAGTTTTCAAGGCAGAGAACAGGAGGTACAGTTAATTTGTGTGCAGGTTTTGCTACAGAACTATGGAATAATGCAACTCATTAATTCTTCATTAAGTTTAGGAAGCCAACCTTTTAAATCATAATTAGACAATACTCCCCTCCCGCCCCAAACCAGTCTGTCAAGAATGTCTTCTGAATAGACATTACAATGAATTTTTCTGCACTATAATTGCTAATGGATTAATAATTGGATAGTTTGCTTAATAGGAGAGTGCTTATTATTAATAGAATTACTAACAGTACAAGATTTGGGGAAAAAGTATAGTTAATGATCCCTTGCTTTTTTAGAACTGATATTCAGGAGAGGGTACATTGCACAATCCTGATGACAGCATGTCTTTTCTTTTGTCCTTTTTCCACTCTTCTTTCTCTTGCTTTACTCTCCTAGTACTTGCATGCTTTATAATTGGACAGTACTACCATTTGCACCTGGAGTGAGCTATTCAGATTCTTGAAATGCTGTTAACTATTAAGGTAAGAATCATCCTCTTCATTTCAGAGAAAGCTGGAGAGCTGGTATAGAGGGGGCATGTTTTATACAAGGTTGCAGAGGAGGATGAAGTCAGAAATTAGCCAGCAATCCTGTTTCTTAGTTTTTTCTTCTAGACCATGCTCTCACGCTTCTTTATGCTACACACTGTTGTACCAGTATTCAGGTGTATTGAATATTAAAGTTCTTCTTCAGTATTGTCACACCTGAGACATGTTTCCCAGTGGCATTTCTGGTTAGTTAACTGCATCGCAGCCAGCAATGTTTGGTGATTTAGTTGAAGAGATCATCTCCCAGTAGGGAGGCTTGTATATCTTACAAACCACTACTACGGTAAGCAGTTCTTGATATATTTTCATCCCTGAACACTCCATAAAGAAAAAAAACAAAACAAAAAAAACAAAAAGGGACCAAGACACCCAACAGCACCATCTGAGAAGGATTAAATGTGACCTGCATTTGTGATGGTACCAGTGTAGGTTCTCTGCACAGGAATAACAGCTGATAGCTCAATGAACACAGAAGAAATACTATTTACACAGATGTCTTGAAGCTGTCCCATTTAGGCCAACAGGAGCTTCCTGATAACTTCATAAGGTCTCCCACTCCCAGAAGGTATATACAGCAGGGGCTTGGGGCTCCAATACCAGCTTGTTTTCAGCAAGGCAACTTTTGTGATTCCCAGCTGTAGTGCTTATTTGTCTCCAAGACACAAGGAGAGCAAGAGAGAGTGGGTCACATACTTAACAAATGACAGTAATTACCCGAAGATGATAAAAAGCAGCTTGTCTGCCACTGGCCTCCTTTTGTGTTTGACTCTGAGGCACATTATCTTTGCAGAAAATAAAATGCAAGTAATGAATGAGGGAAAGACAGAGCCCGTAAACAACAAAAAGCAAATTTCAAAGACTGACAAACTTAACTAATGAGTAAGAAAAAGTTGAGTGCCTGCCAGTTTTGTAAGCACCATGGGGTTCAGTACTCTCTCCAGCACACTCACATGCCTCCACCAAGGCGCAGCAGAGGCAGACACCACGCAAACTGACAGAAGCAGCAATTGATTACACTTGTCCTAGAATGCTCTTAAATTTCCTCCTTCTCCCTCTCAGCTTCTTTCCTTCACAGACAGATGTTCCAGTTGCAAGGAACCAGAGTCACATAAGCCTGACAACAGCCTATCTTATTAAGTAAACTTTTAATTCCCTAAATTTTTGTGAAGCCATATTCTAAAATGTACCAGGAAACAGATATGTATCTACAGATACAAGGCAAGCTCTTTCCTTGACATCTGATATAAAAGAGTATTAACATTTATTCCATCCTCCAGAAAGAATAAGGCTCTACTATGTACGGTCTTTTGGAGGAATTCACTTTATAGGCTAGATGACCTCCTGCTACAGAGAGAAAATAGAAAAACTCTGGGATTCCAGAAGACTTGAACTTTTCAGTACTCCAAGGGGACTACTTACTGGAACTTATCTGTGATGGACTTCGAGTTGGATTTCAGTTTCCTCAGAGGGAATTAATTTTTAAACCAAACATGATGCAGGCCATACTCACAACCGGCTTTTTTTTAAGCTCTTGTTCAGCATGTTTCAGTTGCCCAAGTGACATTGCTCATTTCAGTATACTAGTCATATGCTTAAAATTAAGCTTGTGCTTACATGTGCTGTATTAATGCAAAAACCTGTCTTTGCCTTTTAAGAGGACCCAAGCACACAATAAATTACAATCTCTATTGTATTAAAGGGTATGCTATTAAAGGGTACACCCTCTAACAGGGTGCTTCTGGGTGGGTGGGGAACAACACTATAAATTAAATTGTATTCGACAAGAGCCAGCTTTCTTTCCTGTTTGCACAGCACCTAACAGAATGGATCCATGGCCCATTACAGGGGATTCTAGGTGTCACTGACAAAAACAATGTAGCACCAGAGATTGGCTCATTCAGCCACCCCTCCTGCTCTCATCAGCTTCAGAATGTCAGCACCGCATATCCGGAAAACCTCCAGCAAATGCTGAGCTCAGTTAAGAACATCTTGGGCAACAACTCTCTTTGACACTGAGTCCCAGCATGAGACTTATAAAAGAATTATCGCAGGTGATGCTATTATAGTAAATTCACCTACCATACTAGGATCATTCAACTAGATTACACATACGATGAAGTCTTCATCAGGCAAGCAGAAATGATTTTTTACACTAGAACAAGAAGAATGATGAAGCAGTAATTTTTAAAGTACATTTCCCATAATATTATGGAATCAATTCTTAAAAGCAAGGTCTATTAAAATATGGAGTCGTAGTTAAAAGGAAACAGTGAAGATTCCATGAAGATGTAGAGGTGTCTCTCACTTTCATCTTTTCAGAAAAAAACAAATGCATGAGGATGAATGGATGGGTATAAGGCAGCTCTGGAAGGCAGAAATGAACAGCCTTGAAATTAAAACCTCAGGAAAGTAGAAAACTCCTTCTGTTGCACTGATTGTGAGTGACCATATGATAGTGAAGTAGTCTTATGTTACATAAAAAACAGTCAAATATAATGCTATGAAAAACTGGAAGAGTCAGGCTGCAGACAGCTGTTTTCCTTCAGTCAGTACGCTTCTTTTTTTGAGGATATGCAGTCATGGTAGGATAGCATATGTTTCATTCAGTACATTTTCCACATTACTTTCAGCTGCATGCTTATGTTACATTTCACATTTAGACAATGTGTAATGCAACTAGACACTGACTCTACAAAACTGGAATCGAAAACAGAGCTAAAAATTGCTGAGAAGGCAAGCATAAAATGCAAAAGCTTTCTTGTACCCAAAATCTCTTCAGCGAAACAGCAGCATTATCAATGTTGGGGTCAAATTTCAGAAACTGTAGGTGAAGTGACATTATTCCTTTCCAAACGAGTGTATGTATAACACTGCAAAGTCAGAACAAGTATACACCTGCATTCTGACTCTGTGCAGTCCTATGTTCCTATTCCTATCATCCAGTCATACGCAAGGAATAAATAGTTTTCCTATACAAAGTCTTATTCATTTTTCACACCAGTTTGACCCCAGAGCATTTAGTTATTTAGTTCCTCATTCCTCTGGCATCAGTCTATATTTATATTACTTTGAGTGAACAGAAAAATCAAACTCATATATATATATATACACACACACATGCATGCACACACACACATATTAATGTATGTATGGATACATACACACACAGAGCTACATTTATGAATCTCAGGGGAAAATACTCAGGGACATTTTTATAACTGTTCTGCCATCTCTGTATATTAACTGAATAAAGAGGACTTTACTCCATTTCTGCAAATCAAATTTGGGTTAAAACCCTATTAATAACATCATCATCAATAACAACATCCCCACCAAGAACAACAAAGTTAACTTCAAGTACAGACATCAGTCTGTCTCAGCATTCTGTGACACTATCTCTGTTGAGATATATTCTCACTTCAGGCCATAAAAACAGTTTATTAGGACTGATCCTCAGGTAGTGTAAATAGGCACAGCTCACGTCAACTTGAAGTCAAATGGCACAGGTTCACTGAAACAAGCTTACACCTCCTGAGGATCTGGCCTACACAGTAATCCAGCTACCCTTCTATTATATTTCCAAGGCACCACTGCCATCACTATTTATAAATAAATACAGTAATCAAGATTCAGTTTGTATTACCTTCAGCAACCTCTGGTCTTCACCTCTCCACTCTCTGGCAGCTTGAAATATAGCTGGTATTATTTGAGAAATATCATGCTATTCACTGGGCAAAATCTTGTATCTTATGCAAAATCTCATGTGACAAGTTAGCATGCTTTACTGATTGAGACTAATTTTACATTTAGTAGTGGATTATTTTACATTTAACATTTGAAAGCAAACACTGCCAAAAAAGACCACAAAAGTCAAAATCAGACAATCATCCCCCTTGATATCCTTCTCCCCCAACTGCAAACAGTAAATCACTTCATGTAAGTGGTTTTAAGCCATAAAACTGCAAATAAGGCAATTTGTGCTGAAAATTGATTTCTATTGAGAACTATACCTCCATGCAACTTAATTTGTAACTGACATGGATTGCCAACAGGGCTTCCAATATAAAAAAAATAGATGACAGTAACTAATTTAGCTGCATACCAGTAGCCTCGCATCTTCAATATAAATTGAACTTCCAGGGTTTGGGTTTTTTTGTTTTTTTTTCCTTATAAATGCATAGTACCTAAGATGCAGAACTATTTGTGCAACATTGAAGTGTAAGTTAAAGTGCTGTTGAAACACATCTCAGGAGTTCAGCTATGGTATGCTTTAATCTTTCTTTCTCATTTGTTTTATCATTTATTACAGCAGGGTATGATCAGGCATTAGGAAAGTAAGATATAGTGCTTTCCAAAAATCAGAGCAGACCTGAACAAAGAACACTTGTACTGTGATAAGGCCAAATAATATCTTTGCCTGATTCTAAGATACACTAGAAACAAAAGCTCTACATTCATGAACTACATTAGCAATAGAAAGGAGCCCCAGAGAATGTCTTACTTCTGCACTGTAAATTATCAAGTTGGCAAGGAAGAACTACCACAAACTATTTTTATGATCCTTGTTACTGGTAACTGATAAAATTTATGCTGTCACATAGGAAACATGGATTACCACAACTGCTATTCTATAGAAGTTTTAATAATGAAATCAGCCTGTCTGCAAGCCAAAATAAAATTAAAATGAAAGTGAGATTGTGTTCTAACCAATTTCTGAACTTCAGCATAGATACAAGACATTTTGATAGATCTGAGCTTCTCATCACTAAGAACTGGGTTAGTGGGGTTTTTTTGTTTCCTTAGTGGAGTAGCCAGTACAGCATTACCAGAAATGAGGACTGAATTGATACATTCCTGTTTTACACCCACAGGGAAAGAATACAAGTAACAAAACAATACCTGGATTCTCTGAAGCAATTAAATCACAGTATTTATGCAATTAAAAATTGATTACCTGACTCAAATACTTTTCTGGATTAGAATTACACTACTCTTGTCTTTTTTTGTAATAAAAAAATACTATGTGGATTATTCCCAACAACCCATGAAGAGATACTGCAGGAACTGAAGGTTTACCCTGAATTTTCTCAGAGCATAAGAGAATTTTATCACCAATTTCAAAAGGGACATTATATCCCCAAAGTGTTCTGTTTAAAACAAACAGTGTACCTAACGAACTTCTCGATGTTGAAACCATAACGATGAGGGGCTTTCTCTTCTTGTTTTTCATAAATTGTAATTTGGATGCAAAGGTACGTTAAACCAACTACATAAAACAGATGCACAGAATAGAGGCACAGTAATCCTGGCAAGATTTGTCTTCACTGTGTCTATCTGCTCAACCAGTGACAGAGTCATCAATCTGCCAGCATTATTATTATAAACAAACTAACTTAAGCCTTTAACTAGGTTTTGCTATATTTCTGCTGGCCTTTATGGAAGGAATCCAACTAGCACAGACTTTCAGGCCTTGGAAATTGTGTTGTCTACTGAGTTTGAAAGAAGGCTGTTGAACATACTTACCAGCTTCGACAAGATCTGCAACCATCTTTGACTGAAAGGCACATGGGATGGCAATCAGTAGGCACATCCAAAGGGCAGTGGGTAGTAATTTTTTTTTTTTTCAAGAAATTTTAGAATTTTAGAGTTTAAAATATTAGCCAAAAACTTCAGCTTCTACAGAATGCTGACTGCCATGATTCCAGGAGTAAAGACCACTAGAAAAGACCAGTGTTTGTCAGAGATGGTGTTAACTCCCCCTTTCCTTCTATTATGTAAAAGTCAGGTAACATATTAAGAAAAAAAGAACGCTCCCTTCCCCCACACACACCATTCTGTTGGTCTTTTTGCTGATGTGAGAGCCTGACAGTTATGCTAGATTACATTTATGTACTCTGTAAGGTTTATAATGCAATCACTGAATATAATTAAAACTATATTCTCCTCCAAGTGATTTTTTTAAGCTAGGTCATCGTGTTGATTTAAACAGCTGAAATTATGCCTGTGAAATGAAAATAACAACTGCAAGTTAGTAACATATAAGCGGAGACAATTTATTGCCTCATTCCCATTGCACTTTGAGTTTTTTATTCCTAGCTACAAAGAGTATTTCTAAAGTTGCAATAAGACTTTTTCTTCCTCCTCTTCCCTTCCCCCTCACCCTTTTATTCTGCGAAGATTAAAAGGAATAAAAGGTTCTAGCCATAAAACCAGAAGGATGCAGGATTCACAGTTAAATGCCTCTAATTCCCATTCAGTCTGCAGAGTGTACATCAAATGGTCTCTTTTTCTTCCACTGACAACAATCTCAAGTAGGTCACCACTTTTTAAAACGTGAACCCATCAGCAGCCCCAGAAGACACTTCAGCTATCTCCACATGGCACAGTGCAGTGCCACAGGAAGATACTGAAGCAAGTGCACAGATACACCAGTGGTAGCATAGTGGTCCTGGCCCACATTTATATGCTCTGCTTCCGGATGGACGTATACAGCACTCTTACTACGACTATACCGCTGCTTGCCCTAAGCTAACATGCACATTTCTGCCTTGCACTGCACACATTATAAAAACTAACTTTACATCACAAGAGTAGCAGCAGACGAAATAGAAAATGAGTCCAGCCTTCGAGACTAAACTCCTGGACTTTGTACGCTGGAATCAGGAGTTGGACTGGGGCATGTCATGTGAAGTACTCAAACTTATTCACATTAAGCTTACACTGCCCCGCTCATGTAATGACAAGCCTTCACATGAACAGTAATAATTTATTTGCTTTCAGGGTCCTTTCTCCTTACCAGGTGAGTGTGTGGCAAGGAGTTAGAGCAAATGAGAACCAAGTCCTATATTCATAATGTGGTTCTATATCCTAAATGAAAATGATTAAACACAAATGAAGAGATTAGAAGAAGCTAGCTAAAGCACCAGCCTCTGTTACTACCCTGAAACTCCAGGTTAACATCAGCCGTCCAGATAACAATTATTATGAGAATTCAGTGTGATTGAATAGAATTTACACTGTAAGGGAGAAGAAATATTAAAATCCACAATTAACTTTGTGCTCCTTCATTTTGAGTTATTTTATATACATACACACACAGACTAAATTTTCCCATAAAACTTAAACCGTGAAAAAGAAGATTTTTGCAAGCCAAATCTACAGCTGTATTTTCTGACAGAGCTATTAATACTTTCTCTTAAACAGAAGAACATTAAACAGCATTTGTTGAATCACACTTCAGTGGCACTCTCACTATGTTCTTCATTTGCAGCCACTGACAAAATAGGTGCCATGACTGAACTATGAGCTGGGTATGATTAAAAAAAAAAAAAAAAAAAAAAAAAAAGAGCTGCGCCAAACACCAGCTTACAAGCTCTGCAACAAAAGAAAGACTACTAATGACCAGAAAAAAGCAGTAAGAACATATCTCTCCAGGACAGAAAACCAGCCAATAGCCATTTCCATCAAATGGCTGAAGTTCCTGCATACTGAGGCAATTCCCCCACATTTTTGAGATGGAAGCACTGGTGGTGAAGTCACAAGAACATAAGTTGAGAGATTTCCTGTTCCTCGGTTCACAGTGAACTTTTAAAAAACAAAAAGCCACAGAGTCTTTCTGGGCTGCAGTGAGTCTCTGAAGTGATGCTCAGAATATTTCCATTCCTCCGAGAAGTCTTATGGGGATATTTTATTTATCCCGAGGGTATGTCCAGAGATCACTGTGACTGAGACGAAAGAAAATACACATTAAATAAAAATTCAGCTTCATTCACAGCCATAGATACCTCTCAAAGCAGAAAATTTCAGCCTGTCATAACTGGCTCAAACTTGGACTGTGATTCCACAGCCATCAGGACCCATTTAAGCCTGGATTGCTACAGGTCCACCTTCTTCTGATCCCTGGGCCTGATTTCCCCACCAGTATCAATCCTTCTGTGATAGCACAGCAAGCCGACTGAGGAAGCTGAAGGCTAACCTGACAACAACCCCAACCCTCCCCCCTGCAAAGGATTACTGCTCAGCTGGATAATCATCTCCTGCAGCGACCTTGACACTCAGGACTTTATTGGCTTAAACTCCAACAGAACAGCACAAGTGAGGCAAGAGCCTTCCTTCACGTACCACCCATCATCTGGAACAGCTTTTGTAACACCCAGTCATACGTACTGAGCCATTCCATCATGCATTTGCTGTTCTGTACATGCTGAAACCGATTTAATTATTTCCTCTAATTCTTTGAAGAAAGCTTTCTTATCAAAGTTTTGTTAACAATATATACCTACGTTTTTGCACTGTTTTCCATAACATCGTTGCACACTTCGTTATTTTTTATTCAACATAATATATACCAATTTACATCAAATAACTTGAGTCTCAGTCCTATATGAACTCTAGGTGTGATGATTTTGACTTAAAATTACGTGACACTCTGCAAGAAGCTCACTGGTTCTCCTTTCTGAACATTATAGGATAGCAGTCTGCAAAGCCTTAGCTTTGCCTTGCCAGTTGCAATACGCAGTTTGCTGCACTGCTGCACAAACACGATACATGAAATGCTTTATCAGAAGCCACCACGGCAAGCAGTGAGCTGAACAGGGCTCCAGAAGGAAGACTGAGAAAGACACTGTTCAAATACAGAAGGATTACAATTATAACATCTGTGGGAAGGCTCAAGTGCCAACAACATCAGAAGCGATAAATCTTGGTGACCCTAAAGCATTATCACCCTGGTTCTAACACAGGACAGATGCTGGCCATCACTGGCTCAGTATGGAGCACCACAGAAGTCCTATTTCTGTCACAGGCTCATCAAGTGATCCAGTGTATACAATACTTCCTTTCATAATTCCCGTAATGTGGTCAAAACCACAACTGCTTCTTTCACTTTTTAAAAATGGCTGAATTCTTTCCTGCAGGACTGCTCTCCTCCTCCCATCAGTACCATCTGTCCCAGCAAATTTCAAGGAATTTATACACCAGTTGGAGGTAAACAATCCATTGATAATCCTACAAAACTGACCAAAATTGTTTTTAAAATATTTATTTCAATTTCCTGCCAAAACCACATCTTTTTCTTCTTCTAATTATTTCATCTGAATCATATACTATCCACATAAAGAGCAGTTTACTGTCAAAAAACGTTCTGATGAAAATTGAACTAGCTCTAGCTATTAGTGCTCTACAGTAAGTGCACTGTGCCCAACAATGAATTTCATCCGCAAAGACTTCAACATTTAAAGGCATAAAGAAAATGCAATACAGAAGGCAATGACATAAATAAATGAAGGTCATTATCAGACAGGTCCCTGTAGGATGTGGTCTGATGCACTGAGAGCCTGCCTACGCTACACTTGTTCCTCCATTTTTAATTCTGGCACTCACTGTCTAAACATACAGTTACTAATTTAAATGTGGGATTTTTTTTAAGCATTCAGTCACTGACCTACTTGCACCTACTGATTAGTGTAAAAAACTTCTGACTTTCATCGGAGCAGCTTGTGAAAGAACCGCTGCTTAAAAATTTCTGGTGGAATATCTATCAGAACAAAGCTGATTTAATATAAAAAATTTCAAATAAATGCTCTGATTTTGTCAAAATTAGCTTGGAGAAATATATCAAAGTATGTTGCTCTGTTTCCACTTCGTTATTTTCTCTCTTATATGGTAAGTATGTGTGACACTTAAAATGCCAAAATCAAATTGTTTTGCTCAGAGTAAAACAAAGCAAATATATAACTGCATGAAGAATTCCTGAAATTTCCTGACTTTTCACCTGGGTTTGGATTACAGAAAAAATCTGTTTTCTGCCAACCTTGAAAATTGAGTAACTTATTCCAACACAAAACGTTTTGGAAGAAACCCAAATCCCCTTTTTTCAATACACAAAGTCTTGCTTCCGAGAGCTTGCAGGGTACAGGGTTTCACTCCCCCGCTTCGGAAGCGGCTAGAGACAGGATACCCAACTCAAAGGCTCTCACTTATTCTGACAGCTCCTGTGTTCCCCACACTGAGGACGCAAACAACAGCCCAGAAAATTATTTTTTTCCTTCATGCCCTACTTCACACACAGTTAGAAAGATGAAAAACAACTGGCTACACAGTACCATTGCCTTTTCAGAGCAAAATTCCCCACTGACTTTAATGCATGGACTTTCTGAGGAATTAATGGTATTTTTAAACAATTAGAGATTCCAGTTCATTTTCAGAGACAGAAGCAGCTAGTGATAGATGAACTACTTCACAAAACATCAGAACTGCACATCTTCATCATTGCTAAAACCAAGTTAGAACAAAACATTACTGAGGACTCTGAAAAGCTGCTATTCTCCCTCCTGCCTTGGGGTGGGGTTTTTTTTCTTTTTTTTTTTTTTTTTGGGGGGGGGGAGTATTTTAATTTGCTACCCTTTCCCTTGCCAATTTAAACACTAAAATTTGTCTTGTGTATCAGATCCCCCCAGCAGAACATTTCCTCTTTTCCCCCCAAAAATCAGCTCCAGAAGCAATGTTAAAGCTACTTCAATGGACCTATTGAGTTTTCTTCCTAATAGGGGTAATGAAATTTCCCTTCACATCCCTAGGTATTGATCCACTACTATTTCACTTCACTGCCTCTCAGTATGAATCTTTGCTTACCTGTGGCTGGGGAAAATAGAGAAACCAGAGCAGTGGCTGCTGTAGGTTTATACGCAGGACATACCTGGCATGGAGAATCCCACGAGCACTTCCGTCTAGGCAAACATTCCACAGTCTCCAGGGGACTGTTACGGGGAAATAATAGTATTACTCCGACAGGCTTCAAAAGGGAACAGGGCTGCCCTGTGCTAGGCATTATACAAATTCATAGCATAAGAAATCCCTTCTTTCATAGAATTTATCACCCACACAGTAAAGACAAATAGTAGCAGAAGCAAGGCCTTACAGAGATAGAAAGATACGAGGCACTTGGGTAAGTTTTGCCCAAATATCCCACTCATTATAACCAGTACCCACGATGTTCCCACACCAAATGCCAGGAATTTAGGAACTACTACACCGGATCAAACCTGGGATCACATCCTACTGTCTCATAGTGTAAGCTTTCCAGCCTGAAGTTTAGTATCTTACAAGACTATAAAAAAATTAGTCATAAATCAAACAAATACATTTCTATCCTTGCCATAGGACCAGAAAGATACTCCTTGCTCCAGGAGTTTATAACCTAACCATACAGACAACAGACAAGAAACAGATTAAGGCAATACAAAGAACCACTAAGACAATACTGACCATCATGAAAGCGGCTTCAACACACCTACCAGGGACTGTTATTTGTAGACAACAAGAAAATGAAATATTTTTAAGTATACTAGGTTTGGATACTTATTGCTAACCAAAACAGTGTTTTCCTCATCATCAGCAACCCAGAAAAATCGTTCCTTATATGTCAAACTTCCATAGTCCCAAAAACAAAGAGGTAACTCCAAAAACATCCATCAGGAAAAACAGCAGAAAATTTTCTGTTTTGAAGTATTTGGAACCTAAACTATAGACAGCTTCAAAGATGAGAAAAATATATGCAACAATGGCAGTTTGTTTCAAGTGTTAGGAAGACAGATGCATTAGATAAGTGGGGAAAGCTTTGCTTGCTGAATTTAAGATGTGATTTTTATTTTTTAAAGAAGAGCTAACTATGCACAAATACAGTCTGGATGCTGCCAGTCACATCTAGCACTTATTCATCTATCAGGAATATAACAGAGAAAGCATGTTCAGATAGTACATCTCTACAGCTCCCTTAAAATGCAAATCAGGGAATTGCTTCTGTTCCAGCTGTCGGGCCATTTAATAGACCTTTACGTGACCTTCACAGAAAATGAGTATTCTGTATGCCACCAATATAATCATCATCACGTCTAAACAGGGAATATTAGTGCTGAATCAAGTCTCCTGAAGACCTTCTCCACCAAGAATACCACTCTCAGTTTTGCATGATTCATGCTAGAGCCTTGTGTAATATTTAAAAGAAAATGTTTACTTCAGTAGGGAAATTCAGCTATTATTTTTCTTTGATTTCCTATTAAAAGCAAAATTTAACAGAACCTGCTTAGCTCAAAGACATTAGATCACAGAAATAGGTATTTAACAGAAACACTTTGTTCATTTGATTTTAGAGCTCTGTAAGACATTTTAAATTTGACTTAGGTGCCAGAAAATGTAAGCATTTCCATGGACATTTTACAAAACACAACCTGGATAATCGTTACCTTGGAGAAGGAATAGTAAATAAGAACTTCTCAAAACTCTTTTTCCTGACTTTAATGAAGCAAGATCACTCAAAACACAAGATCCATGAAAACTTTGATAACATTAGCACACTTCTTCCTCCCTGCCACACCTATTTATCTGTCCTGTACCAGTAAACATTTTCAAATTCTATCTGTATCTTTAAGATCTATTTTCCTTTAATGGACTTTGGTGAGTTAGTTTGCCATGCATGTATTCACATACAGACTTTCATGAACTTCCCTTACTGCTTCATGCTTTGCAAATTTTCAAAAGTGGACTGCAGATTTCTGGGGGGGGGGGGGGGGAGGGGGGTTGGTACAATTAGTTCTAGCTGAGTTTTCTGCAACCCACTCGCATTTAGCGGATTATGGTCTTAGTCCCATTAAAGCCTGTAGAACCTGGTACTTTTAACAATGTCTTAAGGAATGCAAAATCCAACTTTAGTTTGCAGAACCCAAGAACCTGTAATTGAGCGCTACTATATTCCTTCTACAATCAGTATTAATTTAGTGTGAATAACTGCATCTTTGTAACTGATCTGAAGAGCATACAATTTGGTCAGCAATAAAAAACAACCACCTTAATCAAACGAAACCTGAAAGAATTTAATACAGAATAAAACTAAACATCTCAGTTTCAAATCTTTCCCATGTTTTAGATAAATTCAGCCTTTCCATACCAGTTCAAGACTGAAATTTTATTTCCCATGGATGCATTTCCACTCTTCTGATAACCACTTGGTGAATTTTACTAAAATTTTTGAAAACTGATTGCTTCAAACAATATTTTTTGAGGACACAAGTCTTACGCATCTGAAGTATTTCTCAAAGCTATCAAGTATGAAGTTATTTTTGTATTTCTGAATTTCTGCTGGGCCTGACTAAAATATACCACTGATCAGTCACAGAAAGTTCCCATGATATTAACATACATTGCAATATTCCTAAACACAGAAAATCCTAAAACTCATAAGAAACGTTCTCTAATGAATATTGCTACTCCTGAGAAGACTTTTTCAGAGTTAGTGAATCACCTTGTAGAACCAAGACAGAGCAGTCTGTCCACTAGACTGTAAAAAGGCAGACGATGCCGATTTGTTAGCGGCAACAAACCTTTGGAAGAATCTTCATTAAAGATTCAAGTTTGCTTTATGAACCTTGATTCAAGTTTTGATTGTTATAGTAATTTTATGTACACCTTTGGCATGAGTAACATACCTGGAATTTGGATTGAAATTGCAGTCATAAAATGCAAGTATTTACACTTCTTTCACTGTGCCTGCCACCTCATAAACACAACTAGTTTGACCTGAAGCGTATTTAATATTTAAAGGTTTAAAATTCAAAGACCATAATAGAAGGCACAGACTCACCTAATTCCCAGACTGTTTGTCAACCACATCTATAAAAATTCAAACTTGTAAAACCAACAGTTAATATTTAGATTATCTCACAGATTATTTTGTGCATTCTTTTAATTTCACCCTTGGAAATGAGATACTAGTGTTGCTTACTGGATAAAATGCTAAACTGAGGATTCTGTTCCACCAAGTGCTACTGCTACCCTGGTAAGCGAACTCTTGATATTCCACTTCTTCGTTCCCGTACCTCCGTTCTTCCTCACTCTCTGCCAACATGCACAAATGGTCTCAATAAAGCTACACAGGAATCTTTGGAAATTTCCTATCTTAAATCTCTGGCAAGGAGCTCAAGCAATAGGAGTTCTTCTCCAGGCTGCAAAATAATTTATCAGGTGGGTCTGAGGGAAGGTCACTTTCCCTCCTTTTCCCACAGTCTGTGTTATATATTTAATATATGCATGTTATATATAAAATGCTCTTAGCTTCCTTTGAAAGTTTTTGAGATCTATGAATGAAAAGAAGGAGGTATTGTTATTTTTATATGGATTGTTCATTCAATCCAGGCAGACAATTCTGTGACCTTCTTGAGAAGAAGAATTCAGGAAGAACACACGGGCATTTTCACGATTGGTATTCATCTTGAAAACATACATCAATGTGAATGGTTATAAACAAAACCAAAAACATTTCTAATGCTTCTCACAAAGATTTAAAGAAAAATCATCTTCAGTGATGGATGTTGTCTAACCCAGAGCAATGCTACACATGTCATTTCTTTAATGAGTTAAACCCATGGACCCAACACTAATCTCTCTAACACAGAACAAAACTAAAGCTGACAGTATGTTGCTAGCCAAAGGGAAACAAACATACACTATTTGTTTCAGAAAGAGGCCCTTGAAGTATTAAAATAAGAATAAAAGATTATTTGCAGGCTGTGCTGCTTGGGGTGTCACTATAGCATGTCCGCTGCATTTCTTCAGTGTTCTGAAACGCAGAGTCCTGGGAGCCTTTGTGACCGCAGCGGATACAGAACGGGCAAACCCAGCCAGTTTGCTTGCTGCCCACAGTCTAGCCACCAGTACGCTCTGTGAACAGTGATGAGCAGAGGCAGCCACTTGGCTTTTTGGGTATAGAAAGTTTGGCATAGTTTCCCCTTCCGACTGCAGCGCAAACTGCCAGCTCTAGACATTTGACCTGGATAATGATGATTTGTGCAATGATTTGAGGTCAATAGGAGCAGAGAAGAAATACTGCTATCTAATATTGAGCAACAAGGCAGGAAAACATGCAGAAGTTCCAAAACTTTATATATAGCTACTGACCTCCTGCAGTCAAGTGCAGTGCAAAGATTCCTCAGCTATCAAAGACCCAAGATAATTATGTATTTGGGGCTGGGGAGTAGTACAGAGCCATGCAGATTTCTAATGGCCTTATGGGGCACTATGCTCAAGGTAAGAAGCCTCTTACAAATTCTTGCATAAAAACAAAGCTGATTTAGATATCTGTGCACACATACAATATATAGATAATACAGTCCCCAACAGACAATATAGGTGTGCTGAGTTCAATTGCTCAAACTGCCACTGCAGATGTCTTCTGCCATGACACTTTCCTTCTGCATGCTACTATTTCACCTTTTATCTTCAGTTTATGATTCTGCACATATACACAAGAATCCCAGCTGTAAGCCCTGAATCTGGCATTTTCTAATTTTTCAATGGTTGATTTGCAACCTTAATAATGTTCTTCTCATATTTGCTTTTTTAATATGTTATATAAAGAGTGTAAAATGGAGTACTGAAGTCTACCTTTCTTGATATTATTACTTTGAAACCTCTTCCCTTCAGGTCCAGTAGGAAAGCAAAATTTTGTCCCACATCTTCTAAATATATATTAATCACAGAATTGGATTCATATCTAATCTTCCTAGTGCTCTTTGTAAAATGACCTGCAACTGTAAGCAATAAAAAAAACATAAAATAAACAAACTACCAGAAATGGTAGCTCTAAATTGCTCTCCTTAGACTGAGTCACTATAGCTCAATTTAAGATTACATAACACTGCTTAATATAACATCCCATTATGTTTTTAATGAATTTTACTGATAAAAGAACTGCGTTTATTTTCTTGTAGTAAAATGACAGAATTGTTGACATGCTACTGACACTTTTCCTTGGAGTCTCTTTGAAGTTAAAGGTCTCATTCAGCTAAGGCTTAATCTTAAGATTACTCTGGAAGTCCCAGGGATTCACTGCACTCTACCTTTGGCTCCTGGGGGATTACCATCAGTGGCAACACTGCTGACACTCAGACTTGAGTGTATGTCCAGGGCTTTTATTCAAGTTTTAACTTTAACCCATGAGAATCTTTCACACAGAGGAATATCTTAACTGGGTGTGGATCTGCTTTTGGCTCACACTAACTCTCACAGCTGCATAACAGGCTAGAGGCTCCTACGGGCTAGATGCTGCTCTGGCTCTCAAAGCCATTAGGGCCCCTTGGCCTGAGAAATATCACAGGCCGTTTACTCTGCACCTCCAGACTGCAAGGTGAGAATCACAAGTCCTGTCATCTTAGCTAAAAGACATCACTTAAAAGAATTAACAAATAAATATAAATATTCTCATTGGAAAAAACATTTGCATCTCTCCATCTTCTGTATGAACTGCTATAGAATATCTGCCAGTCACACCCAGGTTGGGTTTTTAAAGATTCAGTGAGAATAAGAAGGCTTGTCGCTTCACAGTCACATACAACACAGAGCTAGCAAAAGAATATCTAATGCTGAAGGAGGATGAAAGCATGAAACACCTAAGGATAATTTGTCTTTGCAACATCCTGTCTCAAACCAGTTCTTGTCAGAGACAGTCTGAAAAAAATTGGTGCAGTAGGCCACCCTCCTTCCATTACACGTTCCTTCCTCTGAAGTTGGCTAATTAAACTTTTATATTTCAGATTAGCCATCACATTTAACACACAGTTTTTATTTACAGTCATCTAACAATATATCTTTTCTAAAAGTAGTGGTGGAAATTTACTGCCTATTCTATTTCAGCCAAGCCACAGAAAGCACTCAAAGATGTGCCTAGAGTTAACCTGGCGAACAAATTATGTAGATGACCTATGGGGTGTGTCTACATATTTTAGGAGTGTATTTTCTGTTTCATTAGATGCATAAAATTAAGCAAAAAGGAGTTTTTAAACAAGAAAAACTTAAGTCAATTATTCTAATGAGTACCTGACATACTGCTGCTAATTAACTGGTGACCAATTATGTCTTTTGGACAGTGACTTAATGTTGAATCTAATGTACAAATGGAGTAGAGTTCCACATTTACAGTTCATGTTATGCTAAGTTAGTTACACATTAATTGAATTAAATTCCTTAAAATAAGTTACAAAACATTTGGTCAATGCTGTTACGCAATGTCAAATTGAGAAGTGACATTCCCCAAACTGTCTCAGCATTACAGCAGGATGGGAAGCCAGCTTCTTGCCCTAGGAAAGTTCTCATGACTTTGGTTTATTTTGGAATAAGTAAGAGACCCTTCCCTAACCCTCTAATTAGTGATTGACCACGACACTTACATAGAGAATGAATCAGGCAGAGTGAGGTCCCAGATCTTTGCTTCCTGCCTAAAGTCCCCTTCTAATAGTTATTCAGGAATGGGCAGGATCTCTTCCCCCCCTCCCCCCAAATTCTCAAAAAATTCACAAACACCTCTAAAAATATTTCCACATAAACTCCCTGCAGTTTTGAAGAAAACAGCCAATCAGCTGTATCCAGCATTTCACACTAAGGGTAAAGAGAGTTCCTGGAAGTATTCATTTCTTAAATATTATGTTACTGCTTGCATTAGGGTAGTGTCCAAAACCTCCCAACTGGAAGATGTTTAATGTGCTGGAACCATCCAAATGCAATTGGAGTCAACTGCTGTATCAGAAACTCGGCATCTAAATATAAAGACTAAAAGCTAAGGAAACAGGTAAGTGGCTTACCCATTATTATATGGCATGATAGCAGCAAACTAGGAACGAAACTGGAATATTCTCGATTTTTTCACCTATTAGACCTTGAGAGAGTTCGACAACAGTAAATGACTGAAAAAGATATGATCTATTACTTTTTTCTAATAGAAAGGCAATACCCTTAGAGCACAGTAAACTAACGCAAGTTCATGGGATCTGAAATGCACAGCAAGAAATCCACTGGAGAATTAAGTGTGGAGATATACTTATAGGAGCACTCAAATGTAATGCAAAGAAACTATACCAATTCTGTGAACAAGGCTTTTGAAGGATTACGTCTAAGGAACAAAATGTAACCCATACTTACCTCAGGTAGCATTTTGTTCCCTCCAGAGGTGTGAATCTGTTAATGCCTTTATTCTACTGTAATTGAATCTTTAAAACTGTAGTTGTAAGGGCTTATACATTTAGACTCAGGAGTCTCAGATTCAATTCTGGCAGAGAACTTTTTCAGGTCTGTCGACAATGAGACGAATGCATTCTGAGTATACGCTTGTCACAATCAAAGAAAATCTATCAATTTATGCCTTAACTGAAGAAGAGAGGAAATTGAAAGACAACCATTTATATTCTATGGACAAATATGTTCAAGGTGTGGAACTAAGCTGAGTTTTAAGGGTATTTGTAAGGGTTTTAAGGGTTTGCAATGGTACTGAAATCCCGATACTTTAAGAAACAATCGTGCCAAATGGCTGAAAGATAATGTAACAGTAAATTACTATTTGTTGGGTCCCGATACCTCTAGAACCTATATTATGTGATCAGTGTTCACAACCGGTAGAAAGCTGTCACCATTCAGCCCACATGGAGACAGAGCCCAAGGTCAAACTGAACAGAGATAATGGGCACTTTCAAGACCAGTTTATGTCGGTGGGAACTAGTGGTACCGTACACATCTGAAAAAATTAGCTACAGTTTCCCTAAAGCTGCATAGATATTTCATATAACAGATTCAGGAACTGAACTCACTTCTTCTGAAATTCAAGTCAACACAATGCCTTCCTGTAAGTCTTATAAAAATATATATTTCAAGACATTATCATGCAGTAGTTTTTAGACTAAAGAAACTTAAGTAATCATGATTCATGTGGTGTGCACTTCTGTTTTGCCTCCATTGAAAAGATTTTTTTTTTTTTTTTTTTTAAACTGGTAACCAGTTTCAAACTAATTCACTAGGGAAAAGATCACAGAAGATCAGACAGCCTCTGTAAATACCTTCTCCCTCTTCCATCCGACCAAAAATTCATTAAAGCTCTAACCTTGTAAGACATGGAAGAATCCACACATAAAAGACATTATAAATGTCATCCAAATGGGAGACATGGCTGTGACTATCTAGATACCATATACATCACCTCTCACTTCTATGATTTCTCCTGTTTAACGAGGAGCAAACTCCAACAAAGCCTTTCCATGGATAAATTTTTTATACCACCTCTGTCGCATCTGGACACTCCCGTGTTTAAAAAGGGGGGAATTCACAAAACAATCTTCAAATAAGCTGTATTGGCCTATGATTAAAAGAAAAATACAGGTATAAAAGTCCAGTGATAAAGTCAATCACAAGAAACAGAGCCATTGGAAAACAAGCTTCATTAGTTCTCATAGTCATGGAATTACTTGTTACTCACATAAAAGCAAAATGACAAAAGATGAACCAACTTGTAAGCAATTAGGTGATTGTTTCTAAATGAGAATAATTGAAAAGGTTGACAGCTTTGTACTTAAAAGAGGAAAAAAGGAAAAAAACTGTTTGTTGTTTACCCTTTTATAGCCAAAGAATGGGCCTGATCTGCAAATTAAACTGTTCTTCACATCAGTTGCATTTGAATAAGCCCTTTTATGTCTGCAGAATAGAAAGAAGCTAAATGCCAGCAACTAACTCTCTTACATATCCTAACAGATGTTGAAATTCACATTTAAACACAGGTTTTCTCTTCTTTCCCCATTTCCTTTTGTTTTAAAGGTCATACTTAGTATTTAAAAAAAAAAAAAGGCATGCCAAGTTGCATTTCTATTTCCCAAAAGTAAAAAATTTCTCACTAGCAACTAGCTTTCACCTTCAAATGCCCATTATTTATACGGGATTGTCTCCACCCCATTGGCTTTCAAATCATTCTTGCTTGCCCCAGCTTGGAGTAAAGCATCAAAGGATACAAAATTTCAGTCACATTTCTGTATATATTACAGGTTTAAAATTCTGTTGCTGGCAAAAGTTACCAGCTAACACACAACAAAGCTCTCAAACTATTTTCCTTCCTCTTGTCTATACAACAGGAAAGATCTTTGTAAATAGCAATTTAAGTCTGACTTTTGAAGCTACATCTTCCAATATGGAATATTTTTAGTGCATCTGATGTGGAGCTTTCTCTCTTCTGTAGTGGAGTTTTGTCTCACAAGCATTTTGACAGAGCCAAAGGACTTCGTTTAAAGCAAAGCTGAGTGTTCTCCCAGAACGTAACTGGCCTTATTCTCCTCTCACTTAGAAAGCCGCAACTCTAAAAAAGCTTAAATTTTTTTTTTTTTAAATCAGACTTTCTTGATTTATTTTTCCAAAATAGTCTGCCTCCCACTAAAAAGTGGCTATTTTTCTGGATGCATCATTATATACAACACAGTTTCCACATTTCTATATGCAAGCTAGCAATTCTAGTGGGCTGTTAGAAAACACATTTATGCATTTGCAGATGCCTACTGAAAACTAGTACTATGATGAAAAGAAAGAGCATTTATCAGAGATTATGTATTTAGATGTTAAAATAAATGCAGAATGGCCAATGGACTATGACTTATTTCAAGTATTTCCTACAGAGCCTGGTGTCTCAAGACCCAGCTTACCAGCTCATACTTTTACCTGCAGAGGCCTCCAGTTCAGTCCCTAGTATGCAAACCAGCAGGGCAGGCCTTTGCACAGAGAGTACATATGTGCACACATACACAAATATACAGCTACTTCTGAGGATTAAACCCAGCATTTTACCTATAAAGACACAAACACACGAGTTACACTAAAATAATGTCTTATTTACCTCATAACACACAGAAAGCTATTCTTTTTGGCTGCAGTCAGCTATTAATGAGAATGCAGGCACAAAGGTCATTGTATTTCATGTGTCTGACACAATATGCTGGACATTCTCAAAAATGGCTTTACTGCTTCAAAATCAAAAGTGACATCAATTTTAAATTAGGCAATATTCAATACGGCAGAAAAAACTTCAGAACCATACATATTTACAGAAGAGAGATTCTAGCTGTGTCCTATGTTGTGGGAAAGGAGCTAGGAGATCTTCACACACACACACACACACCCCCCCCCAAAAAAAAAAAAAATCAACTGAGCACTGAGAGGGAAACAAATACATCCAAATAATATGATCTGAAGACTGGGAACTGTTGCTCAAAGAGGCTTGAATAGTCAAGGTTATCCTTGACAAGCCCTGCTCATAAGCAGAAATATTTCATGTTCTCCACTCTGACATTTAATAGAATGAAACACTATAATCCTTTCCATAATTTTAGCAAGTGGTCAGAGCCAGAAGGCAGGCAGTGAATATTGGCAAAAAATCATCAGCAAGTTCTGATATCTGTCTAAAGGGTGTGCTCAAATTGCTATGCAACTCATTCAGTGAAGATGAAATATTCAAAGCATTGGAAGGGATACGACATTAGTTTGGACACTTTATTTTAAGCTTTTATTAAATAACAATAAATTACAATGAGAAATCTGTACGGAAGACAAATTCTTGTACCAGTTATAAGCATTACCAGAGACTTTAATCATCCCAATGTAAAATATGATTTTAAAATATTGCATCTAATATTTACATGCATGTAACACACGTACAGTTCATTTCAGCAGTTTTGAGCAAATGTTTATGCTGAATTATTGAAATAGAATTTACCCAAGGAGTTTAGAAAAATTAGGCACCCAGCTCCCAGGAACTTTTGAAAATCCCAGACTAAATAAATCATGTGCTGGAAGACTTTTCAGGAGCTATCACAGAATAGGTATTTTATTCATTCTTCCTTATGATCTTTTATGATATACTGTGACCATCAGGAAAGACAGGCATAAGTTAATATTACTGCATGCATCATCAGCTCTGAAAAGAATAAAAGGTTTTCTAAATAAAAACTATAAGTGCAAAAGAGTTTTAAACCCACCCCCCTTCCAATGCACAACAGTAATGAAAAAAAGCATAGCATGGTCATTTCCCCATCCTTTCCCTTTCTGCATTCTAACAGGCTGATTTTTAGGGTTCTTTGTTTTAAAGTTTGGGGGTTTTTTTGGCAGGAATAAAAAAATTACAATAAAAACAATGGAAAGAACAAATACTGATAGAAACTAAAAAGGAGGAGAACCTGAGCTACATTTCGGAGAAATAAAATCATCATGCAGTTTTCCAAGAGTGTGTTAGAAGTCTCATGCTAGAAGAGATTTAAAAATTAAGCCTCCGGGTGACCCTACAAGGTCAACTCCCAGCAATGCACCGGAGCCCCACCAAGGGACACACACGGATCTACCTGCAGGAACAAGACAAGAGCCAAATATATAGAGGGATGTATATTCTGTACAGACTCAGCTGGCATAAGGGAAAATTGAGTGCAAATGAAAAAGCACTTAGGCAACTAACTTAGAGATATATCAATAGGAGTTCAGGTAACTGAACAGAATTCTTACTCCTAAAAACCCTGAAGAGGGAACTGAGCTTCCACCTCCTACATTACTGTTACAATCCTCAGGACTGCTGGTTATGCTCCATATATGGTTCTTGGCTTTTCTCCTAAATCAGAACTAGGAAAATAACTGAAATTGCAAAAGCTTTTCTTCAAAGTGAAAATGGGTTTCTGTTCACCAATGTGTGGCAATCTGCGTATACACTACAGTGGAACACAGGACTAGCCAGAGAGAAGAGAATATAGGACTAGCCCATAGAGACACAGGCACCCTGAAGTACAAATCCTTCAAAACACACATCACCATTTCCAAGTCTGAATATTTATAATATCCCTAGAGAAACAGTTATTACTTCTACTTCAAATCATGCAAAATATTTTCAACTTCCAATATAGTTCATTAGATTCTGCTAAAACAGCAGAAACTTAAAATAATACACAGTAGTCAGTTTTCATGTTAGCACCTTTGTGTTGCTAACGTGGTCTTTACAGCAATATAATTCCGGCTGGGGCTATCTCTCAGTGCAGATACTGTTGATCTCTTCTCAAGTATCACAGAGAATAACTTCAAATTCTTTTACAAGTGCTTACATACATGAAAAATAGTAACGCTTTCATTTCAGGAAAAGAATATTTAGATGTTTCTTTTAAAATAATGTTTCTTACTTTTGCTACTGATAAATTTAGAATACAAATAAACTTGCAATAAACTACAGTTAACATTTTGCAATAACAGAAATAAGCAGCTACATTTCTAGGGAGCACAGAAAACTTCTGGTGCAGTTCAGCAGTTCTTGTGACCTGCTGGCCATCTGCAATAGCAACTCAAGACTGACAAGGATCACAGCCCTGAAGAGAAACCTCACAGTGATGCTTCAGAGAGTTAGCTTCTGCCCATTAGCCTTAAATCTTCATTTTAGTATGTATCTTAATTCATTGGAATCTATTAAGCCATCAAGATGATTCTGCTGCTGCTGTCTACAGCAGAGATTTGCTCAGTTCAACTTCAAAACTAATGTTTTGTAGCCTCAGATTTACTAGCTACACTACAGCAATGAAATTTGTAGGAACACAGTAACACCTTATAGCCTGGCTCCCTTCTTCTTCCCTTTAAACTACATTCATATTTGCCCAGCTTAAGTTTTAACCTGGGAGGTACTGAAACAGTTATATGACAGGTCCATCAACTCCAAGGGGTTTCAGATCATATTTCATACATCAAGAATATCATCTGGACTATTTCAAGAGTTCTCTGGTTCCCATAGAAGGATATTTATTGCAAAAACATCACAGATACTATGTGCGTTTAGCTAAAGCCCACTGAAAGTCCCAAGGAAGAGAGATTTATCTTGAAGCCTCTGTCTTTCAACTTTTCCTGTCGGAACAGTTCCATGTTATATAGACAGGCACCGGGTAGCAAAAGATGTAACAAGTCAGCAGGTACCCACCTGCAGTTTAAGACCATCAACTTTTAATCCATATTCTCAGCTGGGTTGGAGAGGGATTTATAACCCTGGCAGGCCCTCACCCAACACAAAATGTTCCTAGGCATCAAACGCAGAATGGAGAGATAACACGTCTTGTTGCAGTTTGAACTCTGGTAGAAAAGTCTCTTATAGATACAGTCATGTAGGAAAAAGAGGGCTGTTGGGTCGAACCTCCACTGAACTGAAAAAAAACATCAAGGGACAAACACACATTTTACACTTTACTGCCCTGATGGAATCTGCTGGCCACTGCTGCAGGAAACAAGGAACCTACTTGGAGGACTCTCAAATCACTTAGAGACATTGACCAAAACCAATCACAGGCTGCTTGAACTTTAGAAACTGAGCATTTTTCTTCTCCAAAGAAATGAATTCAAGATTTTTTTTTTGGATCATGTACGCGGCTGCTTGCTTTAGCAAATTTTAATTTTTCATCAAATACTACATGGTTGAAAGGAACAATATTTAGCTTAAAAAAAAGATTTTGACTCTGAAATACTTCCATAAAGCTACAAATGTTTAACTTTCTATAAGGTGCAAGTTCTCTTCATTTTTTTTCCCCTGTACCATGTTAACAGAACTGTCATGACACACCGCTTCCTATAACCAGCAGGAGCCTCACCAAAAAGCTCAGCTCACAAGGGTACAGGAGCAAGAGGGAGCAAACAGCACCGGAGCACCCATGTAAGTTCAAATCAAAGGCCCCCTTAAGCTAGTGTTGGTTCCCACAATGGCTTGCAATAGATGCCTAGCGAACATCAAAAGAACAAACTGACACAGCTCCCCTGAAGCACTTTACTGGAATTATGGAATCTACTTTTTCTTTTTTGATAACTGATCCCCTTCTCCCCACCCCCAAAAGAAACCTATTTTCCATTAAGCTCTGTAAACAGCCCTTTGCAAACATACAGTCTACATTTAAACACCTACACAAGAGAACAAAATGGTCTGGAAAGTGCTGTTCTTTTATTGCATGGTTACCCATTTGGGAGGTAAAATAATTAGAAGCAAGCAAGCAAGCAAAAAATCCAAGAAAGTTTCTGTAATGCACTGCAAATCCGAATGGCAGGTTTACAGCATAAAATGAGGGGGGGGGTTGTTTTGTTTGTTTTTTTTTAAACAAAAACCCAGACACAGCCTTAACCCATGTGAATGGCATCACTTGCCCTTTTGGCAAGAAGTAGCACCTATCTAGCATGTAAAACTACACTATTCTCCAATGGGAAAAAGCAGCCAATTATCCAGAACAAATTGTGACTATAACAGCAAAGATCATTTTATTATTGCCTGGAGGGCTTTTGAAGCTCTCCCTATGAAATTGTCTCGTAAATAATTCAATGAAAGTGATTTACTTTGGTGGGGAATTTATAAGGGAAAGCCTTTCAAAAGAGTATTCCGTCAAAACTTATTTAAATTAATCTTAAATTCCAAACAAATTGACTTAGATTAAATTTTAATATCAATTAACAAAGGCTGGTTGTTTCTTTTTGTATTAAATGGCTAAAAAGGAGCTAACAACAAGGATTTTGTTCACTCCATTCCTGTCCATAAATAGTGCAACGTGTTATTAAGAAGTAGAAGCCTATGATCACGTAAGCTACGAAGAACTTGAAAAAACTTTGAACTAGCTTCTTTAAAGCTCCACAGCCCACCTCATCCACCAGCTGTGATGCATCTCAAACCGAACCACCCACAGCATACTGCATCGTTATTCTCTGGCAAAACTATTAACTGTATTCGGAGCAACTACACAGTTCACAGCCATGCCATTCACAGAGCCAGCAGAATAAATTCTTGCATATTTAAGACGAATTCACCCCCATGACAAACGGGATGAACTTTTCACTTGAAATGTATTCATCTGCCCACTTCCTGGTCAGATCACATTCCTCCTTCCTCAATGTCAAAAAAACAAAATAAACAAAAAAATCCAACTCCCAAAACAACGGGGTATAACTGTCCAGGATGGACAAAGGAAAAAAGGAAAATTAGTGTTGCCCCATCTACTTAAGAAACTACCAGGAACAAAAGAGCAGCAACTCTATCCCAAAACTGATGATTTCTTACTACTTGTAACAATAGAATTTATTCCTAAATCTACTGTATTTAGGAATAAGAGAATTTATCCTGGAAAGGATGATCTTAAAGTGACACAAACTTAGTAGGGAGACTAAAAAGACATAGTTCCCCACATTAGTCCCAAATGGCACTAGATTTCCAGTTCATATGATGCAGACACTACTACATATAGCTCACCTGCCTACACTACAGCAGTATCCATCCCTGACTAAGAAACAGAAAAGTGCAGAACAAGGTCCTACGTCATCTCATAACCGGTGAAGGAACATGACAAAGAAAGCATTTAATGGTACACATCTTGAATGCTAGTACAGACTGTGGTATCCTTAAACATGTCCTTAAGTGACTTGCTCAAAAGAGACAGCATATTCAAATGCCTAATATTAAATATTTGTTTGAATGCATTGTGAAATACAGGCCAATATTTTCCAAGAATGGAAAGGAAAATGCCTTCATAAATACAATTTATTGTGGTTATCTGGATTGGATTCTTTTCTATCCGTAACTGTTATCGTCTTTAAGCTGTTGCTGTGCAGCTGCATTTTACAGGAAAGCGAATATTTGCAAATGAGCTCTGGACCATTTTATGCTTTTGAAGTCATCTCTGATTTTTGCAAAATTATAGCATGATATCAAGCATGTTAGATATGGCAGGTTACAGTATTAAGTCCTCCAAATTAAAGCCAAACGTAGAGGAGCCCATTTTAAGTTCCCACGAGCAATCTTTCATGAACTGCCAATCCCAATATACGACTCATCTCTAACAGCTGTTGGTCTGATATGCTGTCTGCATTGCTATTCTGTGATCCTAATCAGAGGATCACATTTTCAAAGAAAGCATAAATTGAACTGGACTTTTCTGCTATTATACATGTAGCAGAATCTCTTTTCTTCAAATCTCTCATAGGGTATGACAAAAAAAGCCTAGTAAAGGAGTAACCATGCTGTGTCAACTCCGTTTTGAAGTTATTGTTTCTCAGCAGTTAACAGAGCTGGTGGGAGGTTACATCAATTCAATTTGCAGACTGAGCTTTCTTTTCCTCCCCCTCCCTTTTGTTTTAAAACAGGTTTTATTTGGAAAGTCAAGTATGCTTAAGTCACAGTACCTATGATTAATGCAAAGTAACAAGGTTTAATATGAATCAATGATGAATACGAAGGAACAGCTTAGTTTAATATAGTGCTGATACATCATGCTAAAAGCGGATGGTTGTGCCACTTCGAAACTGAGAAAACATTTATATGAAAATTAATTTATTGGGATAGTATCTCCTCACAGCCGCCTTCTGCCACTGAAGATACTTATTTTTATCAGAACTACCAGCTCATATGAGGGAATGGTACAGAAGAGGCTTTCCTCTATCTACAACATTGTCATTATTGCATCTTAGACACAAAGGTGGCAGGTGCCCTTTAGGAAGAAAGCTTAGGGTGAGAAATGCTAACAAATGATTAAAAAAAGCAAGTATAGTTAGCAAATCAAACATTCAAGTCTGATCCGGCTCAGGTAAAACAGGAACATTAATCTAGGTTTTCCACAGCTCAAGCGATAACCTTAACTCCTGAGCTTTTATAGCATTGATGAGTACTCTTCCATCGCTTTTATTGTAAAACTTGAACTAATGACATTTTTCTTTGATGACATTTTGCTACATTTTTGCAGAAAATTTTTGTTTCGGTACATCGACAGGTTTGAATAAAAATTAACTTAAACGTTCTATTTCTACTTACCACCAAGCCAAGGTATAAAACTATTTTGTCTCTGGCCTTATCTAGATCTCTGGTTGTACATTTCTATCGATACCAGTTGTTCATTTTCTATCAATATCCATTTTATTGATGGAATTGGAGCAAGCTTTTCTAAAGCTGTGGATAACAAGAAAACAAATATAAGGCGACTTGCATTTCACAGGGATTTGATCTCTGCTTCTAAAGGACAAATCTCTAATCCAGTTTTTAATAATGGTGAAACTTTGACAGGGCAGTTTAGAAAACAATGCTATTCGACTAATCCTAATCATCAGATGAGATTATATGACAAACCTTACATATTTTAATACTGCAGTAATCACAAGAGTGGAACTTTTTATGGAAATCTTTTAAAGCTCTTATCGAATTTATGTGTTTTACTATTTATATCCAGAATCCCAAATCCATATTTTATGCAACTTTCAATTACTCTTCTAACAAAGTACTTATTAATTTAAAAGCAACGATACTTACCATCAACTTTGATTCAAACAGATGGCTAGTGGGTTTGTCATTTGTAGCAACAGAATAACTCTCTGCAATTTTCTCTCCGTTTTAAACACCTTAGATGTTTTCTAACCACACTATATTCTGCATAATTAGTTCTCTAAAATGCTACAGCTGAAAAACCCATCCAGAAAAGCTCTCAGTCTTACTTAGCACATCAAAATTCCCTGACAACCATAGTTTATAGATTTGGTTTCAACTCATGGTTCTGCCAGTATTTCCCAATAGGGTGAGATACAGTTCCTCATGTATAACTAAGAATACTACTACTTCTTAGTCCATCTTTTTTTTTTTTTTTAATTTAGACTAAATCTCATTTAGAGCAGATACTATTATTTTATTCACCCATATAACACCTAATAAGCAGAGACTCCTTGATTAGGATCTGTGGGCCATTCTAAAATACTAGTTTCAAAGTTAGTGTTGATTACTAGTAACTGACACCACCAAAATAAACAGCACTGTGATATACCAGAGCAAGTCCATTACAAAGTACTTTAGCACAGAAGGAAACACAAGCAACAATGTCTGGAAACTGAAACCAGATAAATTCAAATGGGAAATAAAAAGCATACCTTGAAGGCTAAAAAATGAAGATGATTAATCACTGAAGCAAACTTTTAAGAAAAGGGGTGAATTCTCCATCAGTGATGTTTTCAAGCCAGGGCTGCATGCCTTCCTGAAAGAACATTTTAGATAAAAATAAACCACTGGGTACCATATTCATGTATTTGGATGCAAGTTTATGACTAGTATTATAAACTTGAAAGTACATATGGGTGTGTAATACACAGCTGTGTATGTTTCCTAAACAGAGACCCATTCTTGTATTTACATTTATACCTGTAGCTGCAAATATTCTGAAACATATCTCTTAGCTTAAAAAACTTTTGGTGGAACTCAGAGGAAAAAAAAGGAAAAATTAAGCGAGTGCAACCCTGGACAATGTTAAATTCTGCCTGATAAATAACCCAAAGAGAAACATGGAAAAGTTGAGAGAAAACTTTCATACTGTGAGAAAGTCAAATCAGCTCACAGTTCTGAGATTCAAGGTAAACATCATTCTTTATACACTGAATGTCAACTTAGGAACAACCTTTTTCAGTATAGCTGGGGGAAAGGGTTCTCTTTTCTTCTATAACACACACCAAAAACGTTATGGTCAGATCTTAACCTAAATCTGATAACTTCAGAGAAAAACAACCAGAAGAAAAAGAGCTCTATGAACTTTCTCAGGAGAGAAAACTAGCACAGGAAGATGAATAGCAATTCAACCAGTAAAACATTTAAATTAGCAGCAGCAAGCATCTTGAATATAACATTTTGAAGGCTAACATGGGCTAGCTGTGCAAGCAACCTATGCAAATACACATTCATATGAAAAGAGCCGAAAAAATTGTTACCAAGTTTGGGGAAAGGGATTTTAAAAAAGTGTAAACTGTGATTAAGGCAAGAACTGGAAATCAGGAAATCTAGGTTATTTTCCCCACTGCACTGTGGGATATACTTCTTTTAACTCTCATAAAAGATTTCCAGTCAACTATCTACTCCAAAAATGGTTTAATCAATAGTCCAGGGCAGCATCTAAAAACAAGGAATAAAACGATTGAGGGTTTTTTGTGTGCATATACAGAAGCCTTAAAGAGTAAAAAGAAAATTCTGAAAGTGCTCTAAAACAACAGAGGAGTCCACATCCCGTTTTCAGAAGTGGTATTTTAAACCCTAATCCCATGAAACAAATCTCACAAGTGCTTTGGAAAATGCCATACTCTGAAAATCTGGACACAATTTTTTTTTTTTCCTGCTTTGAAGCTCTTTTACATCTCTCTCAAGTTTTCTCTCCCCCTCTCAAAAAAATTAAATACTGGCACAGTTTTGATGAGCAAAGATTTACACGTGAAAATCCTCTTAGACAGGCTGATTACATGGTCAGTAATAGCTAGAACTCCCAGAAAAATGAAGTAGTCATGTATTTCAGTCATTTTTGTTAGAATGATGCTTGTATTAACTGCTTCAGAAGCTGTTGTGTTTAAGTATTTATCTTCCAATTGTCTGTGGAACAACAAACAGGAGAAGATTGCTCAGAGACCTAAAAAACAACTTTAAACTTAAGATCATTAGTTTGAGATGACACAGTTACTAAAAAGAGACTTCTAAAATGTTACCTTCTCATGAAGGCAAAATCAAAATCTATTGTCCAGTTTCTAGGGAACACACATCTGGATCACAAAATAACAGGTTTTCATAAAATAAAACCCTACGACTTGAACTTGAAAACAAATTTAAAGGCCACGTTTTTCAGAAAGTCTCAACTCTTGCCTTTTTTTAAACCAAACTCTCTGAAAGCTCAGAATCTCAGCATCCAGAAGTTATTTTCTTGAGGAAAGTTCAAGGTGGTAGGTTTTCGGAGGAGTGGGAGGGAGGTGTGTTTATTTTTAAAAGGTGCATAGATGTGATTGAGTGGCTTAGGGAGAAGGGGGGAGAGGATTTCCAATTCTGAAGAAAAATAAGCAAGATTAGCAGCGAGGAGGTAGGGAAACACATGCTCATTTTCTGCCAAGGAGAGGGTAAGGTAGTTAAGATCAAATGAAAATTATATTCATGATAAAACATTTTATTCTCAAAACTTCTTAAAAAACATAACTTCTTAGGGAAATTCCTAAAGAAAACATCATCCTTAATTGAAAGTTTAAATGTATTTGTCTTCAGAATTTCAAGGAGAGAATCCATGGGGGAAGCAAATTTTGTTGAGAGCTTTATTTTCCAAGGTAAAAAATATTCTAGATAAATTTGAAAAATGTTTTCCTGTTGTCAAATCTTTATTTTTGGAAAATAAAAAAAGAAGTTGAAAAGAGAAAGTTCACACAGTTCTGCCAATGTTTATGTTTTTAGTAATGTAACTTCCTGACCCTGGTATCTATTCCAAAAAAGGAAGAAGTATAACTGGATAACAGGATAACTGAAGCAAGTCACATTAATTGTGTTTTGCACTACTGATGACTAGGAAGAAGTTTGTCTAGGAAGCAGTTACATCAGAAGTTAAAATTACTAGATGTTATATCAGCTATTCACTTTATACAACATTTTGTCTAATGGTATTATGTAAATAAATGGGTGGAAGATCATGGGTTTACTACCCATCTTCTGTCTCACAAGTAATTACATGAAAGATTCCTGACCTTTAGAACTCTTTCACTGGATAGCCTATGACATAAGCAGAATATTCTTAAAAGGGTATAATTCAAAAAGCATTAGTTGGGTTAATTTGATATAAAATCCTAATTTAAAGCATTTTGATCTTATTCGCAAAAGATTTGTTCTTTGCACAAGTAAAATAATCAGGCGTCTTTTTGTTAAGAAACAATATTGTGGTCTAAAGGTTAACTTTAAAATTAAAAACTAGAAAATGGTTTAAAAATGCAATTCATCTGAATAAATGAGAGGAAAAGGTCTCATTTTAGCTGATTGATAGTTCTTGTAAACTTCCAGAAAGTTGGTTCTACTGACTGAAATTCTCACCACTTCAGAGGCTTAAGGAACAATTCAACTCCTCTATTCCTTAACTCAAAGATTATGACATCTATAGGAGTATAAATACAGCTGTTTTCCAAGTGTCAGTTACTGCTTTAGGCTGTGTATCATGTAAATAAATCAACCACAAATATCACTGCAATCACTGTCAAAGTAACTACTGATTTCAATAGGGAGGATTTAGGATAATAACAAGATAACAAGTATATGGAAAAACAGTCCTGCAGTATTGCATCTTCTACTGTGGCTAGTACAAACAGGTATGAAAATACTTAGCTTGGAAACTAACAAAAAGTTCTTAATGATTAAAACAAAGTTCTGTGCAATCTGAGTGAACGGGGCTTTGAAAATTTGATCCTTACTGTTCTATCACCTAAATAGAGATGAAATAATACAAGCCAAATTATTGAAATCAGAGTGAGAGAACGAGTTCTATTCCTTCCTTCTCAGAAGGAAGGACTCACTCTACAGCCATGAATCACGTTTGTCCAGAATTAACAGTCTACAAACCTATTACCTGCTTTTCAAAATCTAGGCTTCTTTCCTGACATATTGCTTTTTGGTGCATGAATCACAGGATTTAGGCATACAGTAAATAGCTATTTTGCTCATGACATAATTTTTCTCTTTCAGACATGACATTTTGCTTATTATTCCTGCAAAATGTGAACATTCTTCTTCCTTCTCAACCTAAGAATATGATCCCCCCACAGAAAAGAATCTTTCCTTTTTACCATGGATACTTCTGTTTTAAAAGAAATAAGAAAGAATTGTATGGAGGGAGCAGAAGTCTTTCCATATACTGAAAAATAAAGTATTTTCCCCCATATCTTGTCCTAGGCATTGAAAAATCACTTGGATTTTAGAGTGTTGTATCCACCAATGAGCAAAGAAAGGTCATTTCAGAGTGTGCAGGGAATGCTAATTTCATTTGGTGAAAAAATAAAAATAAATAGATATAAATGAGCCTGCAGATTAAAAGAAAACCCTGTCTGAAAGGCTTATTAAGAGTAATTTGCTATGTTTTCCTCCTAATTAATGGAATTAATAGCAATAATATATCCTACACTCCCAAGATTAATGGGAGATGTTTTCTTTCTTGCTTTATACTTCTTTCAGCATGAAACAATTGATCAAAGTCCCACTTTAAGAACTGGTCTCATTAAGGAAGCTTCAAACAGGTATGAAATGAATGAAGTATTGAATGTTTTTTAATATATATATAGGGAGGGAGAGGAGCTGGAACAAAATGCCTATTCCTGTGCCTGCCAATCCTCCCATTGATATTCCTGGGAACAGCATTTAGCACAGAAATAGAGCTCCTCATTTTCCACCTTCTTTCACTTAACTACGGCAGACAACTACAGCAATAAAAATCCCTACCTTCTTCTTAACTAACTGCTCTCTAAGACACATTTTTGGTTTACCACAATAACCCCTTCTCTTTAGGTAGATGCTTCAGCATATAACCTATACAGCATGTCTCTTGTCTTCTGGCAGGGAGTTCTCACTATCCAGATGAGACTACTACTGTCTTTGCTGAAGTGGGCTTTTTAACTCAAGTTATACCTAAATGATGATGATTAGAGAGGGAGTAGAATCTGGAAGTATCACACAAGGTTCCTTAGTAGAGATGTTGTGGCGTTTAGCTCTGTGGATTTTAATATTCATTTGGAAGTGTTACCTGACTTTTTCTCTGACCCTTCATTAAAGGAAGACATTTTCGGAGCAAGAACTATCACTCTTACATACTTGCTAGGTTGTAACCACAGTCCATAATGCACCCAAAAAAAAGTAGCTCTTGTAGCTCTGTCAACAAGCCTTCTCTTAATATTTTTCACTAAAGATAGTGAAAAAAGAAACAAGAGAGGAAAAAGCAAAAGCCACAAAGAAAGATTGCAAATATTAATTTTAAGATCACTTGTTTTACATAAATAAAGCAACCATTTGCTATGTCATGTCCTTAAAATACATGCTAGAGCAATGGTAATTATGTAATTAAATTAGTAGACTTTTCCATCTCCTTGATTCATTAATCTAAGAACTTGTTGCAGAAAATATGGAATTAATAAGAAACTGGCTTATAAAACAGCTTTTTGTAATTTATTTGCCAGTTTGTTAAATAGAAACAATAAAATAGAAATAAGAAAAGCAGCATAAGGAGCAGTGTTTTTTCTGTCTATATAGGCAGTTTTAGAAAAATTGATGGATTACTTTTTGTTTGTTGGCTTCTTTGCTATAAATACAGGGAATATGTATTTGAGAAAACTATTACATTTGCATTGTTGTGGGGGCCAGTTATGTTACATTAACTCTCTACCCACTCACACAGCTATTCTGAGATATAAAATGAACAGCCATCTCTAATAAAACACAGTACTTTGAGTGTTACAAACTGATTTGTTTGTCTATGATAGCTTTGCTCTTCCCTCTAACATCTCTGAAATTCCTTTTTTTCTACTTTCCCAACAGAAATAATACTCCAGTCTAAACCTCTGATGAGAATAGCCGAAATTTCTGGCTGTTTGTGAAACAGACTCCTTAATATAGGCTTGCCTTCATGTTTATTGCCTTACTCTGGGGTTTATTTTAACATAGCTTGTGGATCTCCCAGATCTTGCTCTCTGTGCTGGGACCTACAGCTTCCATTATGTCAAAAGATGAAAAGACAGTTCCTTTGTTTCAAATCATGAAAGACTCTAACCATCAGTTCTCAAGTTCACAAAACTAGCTGGATAAAATACATGCTCCAAGTCCCATTTTTACAAGGTAAATTGTGACAAAGAGAATAAGCAATTTATAAAAACATCATACAGAAATGTGAGAATTATGCATTGAATAAAAATTCTCTAGACGATACAATCTCCTTCTCCTAACACGAACCTAAATGGGGAATAATGCTGGCTGCTGTTCGACAATCAAAACCCACTACAATAAGTAAACAGCACATTTACTCTTCAAAAACTGGTTTAAAATTAGAATTCAAATTTAAAAGATGGGTAAACATTGTCCAAATGCATCTCTGTCCCCTGCAGCTTCAGGAAGTTTCAAGAGGGAAGTCTTCTAGATCCAGCTGTGCTGGAAGAGGAGGTTTACTCTCCCGAAATGCTCGTCTCTTCCACTCAGCTGGCTCAGTACTTGCTAAATCACTTCAGGAAAAAGAAAACCTGCTGAAACAGTTTCAGTAACATGTTGTTAACTTCACTCCCATTTTGACTGAAAGAAGTAAAGGAGGACTCACAATAAGCTCTGCCAGCAGTTTTTGAAAGTGGTAAGCTCTATCAGTGGAACAATAATGAGCATTTAGTGTTGAAGAAAGAGGGCAATAGGCAATAACCTCTGCCACAGGCACAGCTGTTTGTGAAGTGCACGTTTATCTAAAGCCAGAGCAGAATCAGACCTTTGGACTATTTCCCCTCTGAAAGAATTTCCACAGCTCTGCTGCCCTACTCATACTCAGTATTACTCTGTGAATCCCAATCCCACTGTTATTCTTCTAACCAGAATAATTCATAATTTCCCCACCCAGTTTCACAGTGCTAGCAGGTGATGGCAGCTCAAGCTAATGAACCATTAATTCTAATCAAAGAAAAAAATCACTGTTTCCTTCCCATTAATTGTGTAAATAATAAAAAAATAGCCCTTTGCTATATGCCAGGAATCTGCTTGTGTTATCATGGCAGCATCCAAACATTTTCCTCTGATAAAATGTGAATCATGATGGGCTAAAAGGCATGTAGGCACTGGGGTACTCCCTCTTAAAAATCAGAGGTCTACTCTATGTGCACAGTGGATCTGACAGAGATAATTAGAGTGGCAGGGTGATTGTCCTTGTTAAAGTCTAATGGATGAGAAACACTAATGTCTTGGAGGCAGGGGAAATGCTTTGTTTCTACCCACAGCCAGACTTTCTTGATTTTGTTTGGGCAATATCATGGTTCAGAATGTGCTCTCCATTCACAAAACGAGGAAGCAAGAAGTACATGCTTTTGTGCTCCCGTGCAAACCCTCTGGGGTCCAGGTTTTAGAGGTGAAAACAACACAACAAACATTTTATTCATGCCTCTTTGCTTGCAAATACAGTTTCTAGTAGTATATAAAGCAGGATTTTGGTAGCCACAAACTACTGTATCTAATCTGAAACATTCAAGGGTGTCTGCACTGATTTTTAGGTATTATTCAGGACTGGGTTGAAAGCTGCCTCCCTTCCACACTGGACTACTCCTAGGGAAACAAATGGAATCTACATGAAAGGAGAAGGAACTTGACCAAGTCCTTGTTCTGCTGGAGAAAAGGAATTTGCAAAGCAATTCGAGGGCTGCAAAGAGTGTTGATAAAAGCTCCCCAAAAGCCTGCAAGAGCTGTTAAGGGAAACAGGGTTGATTCTTGGCAAGGGCCAAGAGGATTCAGGGTTAAAAAACAAACCACATGTTTTAACTCTCATTATTTCAAAGACCACAGATGTTCGGATTCAGGGCCCAGAGCTTAAGTATCTTAAATCTCAGAACCACAGCTCCCTAAGGACAGCTTCAGCTTTTGATTTCATTCAGGAAAAAGCATGTCCCAGCACAACTCATCATTCAGCTTTTATATGCCTGTGGTTCACCCCAAAAACACAGTCAAAGAACCCCCACATTCCTAAGGAAATCATCTTCTAGGAATATGGTCTGGCTGCTTACCAAGTGCTACAATCTCTCTCCTGCCACCTCCCTGATGTGACCATGTACCTGTTTTAAAAAGAATCACAACTCTGAGCATCCCATAAATGCAGTATTTCTCACTTCTCCCCCAGACACTGCAGCAAAAAAAAAAAAAAAAAAAGCAAAACACACCACTGTCACCATTACTTCAAGACCATCTCAAATCCCCAAATTAATCCACAAATCTGCAAGTAATATTCCTCATAGGCACAATTGTCTAGCCAATAACCATTTAAACAGAAGTCAGAGAGCTGGGTCCAGTCTCAGCTGCGATAGACTGGCTAACAGAAAAACATCAGAAAAGGGTAATTGAGTATAAAAGCCATCAAATAGACCAACAGGGATGACAGCTTCAGAGACACCAGCAGACTTGCTTTTTTCTTCTACCTGTTCTTTTTTGCTGACCACCCAGTAGCATGCTAGAACAGATAGCAATTTTTTGATCACAAGCAGACTACACACCATTTACAACATAAATAAGCTCAGACAATAGGACTTAAATACATGGCATCAAGTCCTTTCCCAGACCAGAACAAATTTCAGTATCAGGAGGCATTAGGAAGAGCACTGGCAGCAGATTGAGGGAGCTGATTCTTCTCCTCTGCTCAGCACTGGTGAGACCAGTGTCCAGTTCTGGGCTCTCTAGTACAAGAGAGGCATGGACATACCGCAGCAAGTGCAGCTTAGGGCCAGGAGGGCAATTAGGGGACTGGAGCATGTCAGACATGGGGAGGCTGATGGCTGGGATTGTTTAGCTCCTTCTGGAGGAGGGGGGAAGGACGGAAATCTTATCAATGAGTATAAATACAGGATTGGAGAGACAAGGAGAATTTGCAGATCATTTCATGTCAACTGGAACACTGCATTACATTCCTAACTAAACAATCTAGCAGATTACACCAAGCAGCCTCAAAAAGGTCCTTCTTAGATTACAGAACTTGACGACTTCAAAAGTTGGTTTTCTTTTCTTTCCTAATTGAAATCAGCACACTCCTATGGAAAAATGTGAATGCAAAAACATTTCAACAAAACATTTTAAACTACTTTTCAGGAGAAGTCAAGTTCTCAATTATATCCCAGTCCTACAGGGCCTGAGAGGGGCAAAAACAAAAAACAAACAAATGAAAAAAAAAGCGTGTCTTGAGGTAAAAAAGACTCTAGAGGTCTTGCACTGGTTAGGTTGTTCAGGTAATGTAACCAAAGTACACTTTGTAATTCCACATAAAATCTACTTGATATGAAAATTCACTCTTAAAAAGTTCTACCTAATAAAGATCTTCCCACACTGAACAGGAAATGGATTTACAGTAAACTGTAAAATGACAGGGCTAGGTTCTCCAGCATTACATCCAAGTAAAATTGGTGTAATTCCACAGAGGTAGAAATAAAATTGGTGTAAGGCCAAAAAGGAAGGCATTGGGATTTTCCATGAAAAAAACAAACCCACATTACTCTTTTCATAAAACACTTTTTAAAATAAACTGTTTATAACTGCATAATAAAAAGAGAAGGCAGATTTCACCAGGAATGCCTTATTACAGAATCACAGAATCACAGAATCACTGAGGTTGGAAGGGACCTCTGGAGATCATCTAGTCCAACCCCCCTGCTCCACCAGGGTCACCTAGAGCACATTGCACAGGATTGCATCCAGGCGGCTTTTGAATATCTCCAGAGAAGGAGACTCCACCACCTCTCGGGGCAACCTGTTCCAGTGCTCTGTCACCCTCACAGTGAAAAAGTTTTTCCTCATGTTAAGATGGAACTGTCTGTGTTTCAGTTTGTGCCCATTGCCTCGCGTCCTGTCGCTCGGCACCACTGAAAAGAGTCTGGCCCCATCCTCTCGACACCCTCCCTTCACATACTTGTACACATTGATAAGATCTCCTCTCAGCCTTCTCTTCTCCAAGCTAAACAGGCCCAGCTCTCTCAGCCTTTCCTCATAAGAGAGATGCTCCAGTCCCCTAATCATCTTTGTGGCCCTTCGCTGGACTTGCTCCAGTAGTGCCACATCCCTCTTGTACTGGGGAGCCCAGAACTGGACGCAGTACTCCAGATGTGGCCTCACCAGGGCTGAGTAGAGGGGGAGAATCACTTCCCTCGACCTGCTGGCAACACTCTTTCTGATGCACCCCAGGATACCATTGGCCTTCTTGGCCACAAGGGCACATTGCTGCCTCATACTTAACTTGGTGTCCACCAGCACTCCCAGGTCCTTCTCCGCAGAGCTGCTTTCCAGCAGGTCAACCCCCAGCCTGTACTGGTGCATGGGGTTATTCCTCCCCAGGTGCAGGACCCTGCACTTCCCTTTGTTGAATTTCATGAGGTTCCTCTCTGCCCACCTCTCCAGCCTGTCCAAGTCTCTTTGAATGGCAGCACAGCCCTCTGGCGTATCGGCCACTCCTCCCAGTTTTGTATCATCAGCAAACTTGCTGAGTGTGCACTCTGTCCCTTCATCCAGGTCATTGATGAAGAAGTTGAACAAGACTGGACCCAGTACTGACCCCTGGGGGACACCGCTAGCTACAGGCCTCCAACTAGACTCTGTACCACTGATCACAACTCTCTGAGCTCTGCCATTCAGCCAGTTCTCAATCCACCTCACTGTCCACTCATCTAACCCACACTTCCTGAGCTTGTCTATGAGGATGCTATGGGAGACAGTGTCAAAAGCCTTGCTGAAGTCTAGGTAGACAACATCCACTGCTCTCCCCTCATCTACCCAGCCAGTCATTCCATCATAGAAGGCTATCAGATTGGTTAGGCATGATTTCCCCTTGGTGAAGCCATGCTGACTACTCCTGATCACCTTCTTTTCCTCCACATGCGTGGAGATGGCTTCCAGGATGAGCTGCTCCATCACCTTTCCAGGGATGGAGGTGAGGCTGACTGGCCTGTAGTTCCCTGGGTCCTCCTTCTTGCCCTTTTTGAAGACTGGGGTGACATTGGCTTTCTTCCAGTCCTCGGGCACCTCTCCTGTTCTCCATGACCTTTCAAAGATGATGGAGAGTGGCTTAGCAATAACATCCGCCAGCTCCCTCAGCACTCGTGGGTGCATCCCATCAGGGCCCATGGATTTGTGGGTGTCAAGTTTGCTTAAATGATCTCTAACCCAATCCTCCTCCACCAAGGGAAAGTCTTCCTCTCTCCAGACTTTCTCTCTTGCCTCCAGGGTCTGGGGCTCCTGAGGGCTGGCCTGAGCAGTAAAGACTGAAGCAAAGAAGGCATTCAGTAACTCTGCCTTCTCTGCATCCTTCGTCACCAGGGCACCCACCCCATTCAGCAAAGGGCCCACATTTTCCCTAGTCTTCCTCTTGCTGCTGATGTATTTGAAGAAGCCCTTCTTGTTGTCCTTGACATCTCTAGCCAGATTTAATTCCAAACGGGCCTTAGCCTTCCTCGTCGCATCCCTGCATACTCTGACAACATTCCTATATTCCTCCCAAGTGGCCTGTCCCCCTTTCCACTTTCTGTAGACTTCCTTCTTCTGGTTGAGTTTTGCCAGGAGCTCCTTGCTCATCCATGCAGGTCTCCTGCCTCCTTTGCTTGACTTCCTACTCACAGGGATGCACCGCTCTTGAGCCTGGAGGAAGTGATGTTTGAATATTAACCAACTCTCTTGAACACTCCTTCCTTCCAGGGCCCTCACCCATGGGATTCCTCCAAGTAGGTCCCTGAAGAGGACAAAGTTTGCTCTCCTGAAGTCCAGGGTTGCGATCCTACTTGGTGCCCTGCTGCCTCCTCGCAGGATCCTGAACTCCACCATCTCATGCTCACTGCAGCCAAGGCAGCCCCCAACCTTCACATCTTCCACCAGTCCTTCTTTGTTTGTTAGTACGAGGTCCAGCAGCACACCTCTCCTTGTTGGCTCCTCCACCACCTGGGTCAAGAAGTTGTCACCAATGCTCTGCAGGAATCTCCAGGACTGTTTGTGCCTAGCTGTGTTGTCTTTCCAGCAGATATCGGGGTGGTTGAAGTCCCCCATGAGAACCAGGGCCTGGGATTGTGAGGCTACTTCCAGCTGTCTGTAGAAGGCCTCATCCACTTCCTCATCCTGATCAGGTGGCCTGTAGTAAACACCCACAACAGTGTCACCTCTATTAGCCTGCCCTTTGATCCTTACCCATAAGCTCTCGACTCGCTCTTCATCCACCCCTAGGCACAGCTCAATACATTCCAGTTGCTCTCTCACATAAAGAGCAACTCCACCACCTCGCTTTCCCGGCCTGTCTTTCCTAAAAAGTACGTAGCCATCCATGACAGCACTCCAGTCATGCGAGCTATCCCACCATGTCTCTGTAATGGCAATGAGATCATGGCCCTGCGACCGCACACACATCTCTAGTTCTTCCTGTTTGTTCCCCAAGCTGCGTGCATTGGTGTACAGGCATTTCAGGGAGGTGATCGAGCATGCAGGTTTCCCAGGAGGGATACAAGAGGGTCCTCCACAGCCACATCCCATGCGCACTTCCCTGGCTGCATTCACCTGTTGGAGGCATCCTGACTTGAGCAGTCTTTTGCCAACTACCCTGTCACTATAACTCTCCCCTTCCCCCATCTTTCCTAGTTTAAAGCCCTCCTTACCAGGTTGGCCAACCTGTTGGCAAAGACCCGCGTGCCCCGCCTCGTGAGGTGGATCCCATCTCTTGCCATCAGTTGTCGATCTTCAAACAGGGTCCCATGGTCGTAGAAACCAAAACCCTGTTGCCAACACCAGCGGCGCAGCCAGTCGTTAACCTGGAAAGTCCGTCTCCTCCTCCTCTCATCCATCCCCCTCACTGGCAGGATTGAGGAGAAGATGGCCTGGGCTCCCAGACCCTTGACCACCATCCCCAGAGCTCTGAAATCCTGCTTGATGGTCTCCAGTTTGCCCTTGGTGTCATTGGCGCCCACATGGAAGAGCAGCAGTGGGTAATAGTCCGAAGAATGGACAAGCCTTGGCAGTCTTTGCATGACATCTCTCACACGAGCCCCCGGCAGGCCACAAACCTCTCTAGACAAGAGGTCAGGTCGGCAGATAGATGCCTCCGTCCCCTGTAGCAGGGAGTCCCCCACAACAATCACCCGCCGCTTTTTCCGGGTGTTCCGGTAGGGCACAGGGTCTGTTGTCCCAGTTACTTCCCTGGCAGCCATGCCCATCTCCTCCTCATCCTGGAGGGCACTAAACCTGTTCTTCAGCTTCAGGTCTTCAGGAGGAGTAGGAGCCTTTCTCCTCCCACGAGCAGTGACCAGTTTCCAGCCTTCTTCTATGATGTTATGATGTACCATTTCACACAGCACAGAGCCCTCTGGCAACTCCACTGCTGCAGGGGGTTGGGACTCCCGAAGCTGCACAGTCTCCGAGAATACTGGATCCCTGCCACAGCACATACTGCATTAGGAAATCATTTGAAATATTAATACAGCAGTTTATCCTGGACATTTGTACAGACACTGAACTCAGTCTTCCTGGCTGTCTGGGCCAAGTTCAGCTCTGTACTGGCTCCCTGGAGGTTCTTTGCTAATCAGAACTGAAAAGGGGGGAAAAAAAGAAAAAGAAAAAAAAAAGAAGAAAAGAAATTGCTGCTTTGAAGGAAACCAGGAGAGACAAAGGGTTGGAGAAAAGACACAAAGATCTAAGGGATCTTTTCTTTCTGCTGCTGTCTTCAGAGCTAAAGAGATCATGACTTAACAAAGCCTCTGGCTTTCTAAACCAGCAAGGGGTTTCATCTGTGGCCATCTTCTTAGCTATTATCCATTCCTTCCCCTATTCCCAGAGGAAAAGATTCTTCTCAGCAGTTCTGCACCTTAAGCTTGTCTAGGAGAAAGAAAACTGCTCTCTTTTTATTTCTGGGTTGACTTTGAGGTTGACCAACAAACTGAAAGTTACAAAATGAGATGGCTAAACACCACTTCCCAATATTGCCATATCCATCTCTCTATGGATATAGCAATATTGACCTGGTTAACCAGGTCAAAAGACAACTACCAGTCAGAGGGTATATTTTCTGCCTAGGAAATCTAGGAAGCATATTATGTAAATCCCACTGTTTATCCACTTCATTGCTGAAGGGCTTCCCCCTCCCCCTCGAAGTTTTGTAGTGCGGACTCTTCCAGGCTTCCTGGAAGTTTGTTGCTGTAATGCTGGACCCCAGGCGAATCTGCATATCAGTAACAAATAGGAAAGGCTAGACCTTGTGAGATTACTGTGGTTCAGTTTCCTCATCTACAATATGGAGATAAAAGTTCTTTTCCCATATTTGTAAAGCACCGTGAGAGCCTTGGATGAATGCAAGTTATTTGTTAGCCAAGAAAGCAAAATCCAATATGAATAATTGCCTCTCGAAGCAAAGAAGGATAATGTATGGTAAAGGCATTGAATTAGAAATCCAAAAATGTCTTAATTTCACAGTGCTGATGCAAGCACACCCCTGCGATCTTAGGGCAAGTCATACTGAGTTTTATTTCCCCCTTTGCCAAAGGGGATAATCATCCATGTTTTTTTCAAGCTCCTATCTAGATAGACTGTAAAGCTCCAGGGCATGAGACTCTTACTGTACTTTTTGTTACGAATCATGTTAAGCTTCATTCATGCTTGTGGTTTTAGTGTCCTCCTTCCCAGTGTAAAAATTAAATGGAAGTTCCCTCATTCTAATTGGGTAACTGAAACAAAAGTAGTGAAACACAAACATGAGCAGATTGCCAATTTTGACTAGCAAGGGTTTCCCTGGAGTTTATATAGCTAATATAGATCCTGAAACTGTGCAGGGGGAGGGAAGGAACAAAGACAGTCACTGAAGAACATTAAAAAGCAAAGAAAAATATTAAAAGAGGTTATGAAGCATTAATAATAAACACTCTAATGTTTGACTGCAGCTTTCTTCAGTGAAACTGAACTTGAACACCTTTTGTAAACCAACAAGATTACACAAAAAATACCCAACTCCTCTATTCATTTGTTTTTGAAATTGGAACAGGACTGGGTGAAAAAAGACACAGAAGTATACAAAACATCTAAAACAAGGGAATCCTTGTTTGTCTAGGTATTACTGAATGTAAATATTGAATAACACTTCAAATCAGTTCTCTTAAATCCATCACTGTGAGCCAAATTCCATCTTGGTACATTGCTAGCAAAATTAATGGAATCATGTAAAGGATTTTTAAACTTTTTGTTTTGTCATACGAAAAAGAAAAGAGTCACCACCAGGACCAGTCACAGATCAGAAAACACTCGCCATCACACAAGTGCTACAATAGCCCCTTCTGGGCACCTTGAGGCCATACAGCCTAGCACTACCACCTCAGCTGGTGCAAGTCAGTGTAATTCCTCTGAAGTCAACATTTACACCATCTGACAAGCTGGCCAAGATACCAGATGATACAGCAAAAGCTTTACTGGACAGCAAAAGGGAACAGCCTTACAGTATTCTTACAGAGACCAGGGTATTTTATTTTTGTTATATTTTATCAGGCAGATTCCCCTATACACTTCAGTAAGTCTAGAGCTGAAATATATTTGCTGTAGTCTGCCCCAAGCCTTACACACAACTTCTCTGCCAAGAGCAACGAGTAATTTCACATTCCACAATCATGTTGCTTCTCAGAAGAATTTACAACTCTGGCTCCCTCCCTCACATTTTTCTTTCTTTTTTTTTTCTTTTTAATACCCCTCTCCCTCCCAGTACAACTGATTTTTATCTTATCATCCTTATACTTTCATCAGCCATTTCACTTAATTCTGGTATCATTTTTCCTGGAACAAGTGAGTCTGAAAAGTCAAATTATAGTATAACCAACATGATTACAGCTACCTTTGCCTGGTTATGTTAGGAAAGTTCACTAGTGCGGCAGAGTAGTAAATACCACCGCTGTGTTTGTCCTTAGCTCTCAGATCTAGGAACTGAATGAATTAGCTGACCCAAAATCAAATGTTACTACACGGAGTCACACATGACCCACAGTAAAGGAGAAAAGGAAAATACAGGGAGATCATGCAACCTGCAGTGTCAGCATAAAATATACACTCAGTGCACAACAGTCCATAATAGCAAGGGGGGGGGAAAATCAAAGAATCACTACTTTGCTGAACAGGTGGCACTGAGTGTAATTATTAATGGAAAGAAGGAACATAATCATCATAATGTAACTCAAGATGCATCTGAACAGTGCCCCAAGGGAAACAACTTGATGCATGTTTACAATCAAGTGTATTAGGGAAACAAAAGGACACTCTTTAGCTAAACAAACACATTTATCTATGCACTACTTAAAAAGGCAAAGAATGACTTCCAGATAAATCATGTTCTTTCTAGGAATGTGATCTTTGCTCTTAATAATGGATCAAGCAGTCTCAATTTATGGTAAGGTCACATCTACAAAGAGGATTAACAAATCATTAATAGATATTATAGATGAGAGTGGAAATCATTTTAGGCAGTTATAACTGACTTGCAACTCTGTAGAATGTTTAATCATTTGCCCAAATACTTATCATTTATTAGACTTAAAAAATTATTAGTAGGATCAAGTTAATAGGTAATCTCAAATCTTGTTAAGGATTAGAACACAGCTCTGTCAAGCAGAAATAATGGTCCTCTAGTACAGGTACAGGATTTAGGAGATAAAGCTGAACTCTTGTGCCTGCTACAGACATGCTACCACTACTACAGACTTGATAAGTCATTTTCTCCTTCCATGTCACCATCAAAATAGCTTACAAAGCAATTTTTTTTTTAATTGAACATTCTTATCCATTCTATTAGGGCCACAATCATTGCATCTTGATAATGTCAAAACATGTCAATGTATTCTCATATATCTGAAAATTAAAAGTTACAAATATCTGAGTGAAATGAATTCGACTTTGTGAAAACAAGAAAGATGAAGTGATTTGTTTTGACAGTTCTTCCACCTAAAACTTTATCCAAGTCTACATCTTCCCAGGAAATGTTTTGATTCTGACAAAAACATGTTTTCCAGAGAAAAATTGTTTACGTTCAAAACATTTGCACAGTCTCTGCAGCACATGAAACTGGACAGGGTTCTCATTGGGCACTTTAAGAGGCTACTGCCACCCATGCAGCACAGCTGGCATGAACCTGAGGGCAAGCAGCACAGTAAATGTCTTTGTCCAGCATATTGCTACCACTTGCCCACACATTCCTTCCCCTTCATACTCTAGCACCTTGGCCTCTCTGGTCTCCAGGCAAGATTACACTCGTGTCTCCTGCTTAATGGATAACTCACAGCTAATTTAACATAAGCAAATGTGTGTGTATATTGCTCCCTTCTGGGCAGAAAACTGCCTGTTGGCCCACTTTTTACAAAGTGCTTGGTCAGGAAATAGTGAATACGGGGCATTGATCCAAATTAGCATTGTTACATGGGACAGCTTGTATCAGTCTGCCTAAATAAAATGTTTTTCTTTACAAGGTGAGGGCTTTGTTAGGTTTTTAACTCTATTAATAAAGTTCATTAGTTATAAAGATTCATTTAATGGGGTAAGGAGAATGGCCGTAAGTGCTCTCTACACTGAAAGGAGCCTGTAGGCACTGTGAGCATTAAAACATATTAAACAGCGCGAGCCCAAGAACCCTCTAGAGTTTTCTTCGAGTGTATTACTTTTAAATTGGAGATGGGAAATTTTCACCACTGAAGCTGGACAGAAAACAGCTGTGCTCATTAAAAGAGGAGGAACTGCTAAGTAGTTATATAATCAACACTATGTAATTAACAGAGAATTATAATAGCAGATTTAACACTGAGCTGAAGTTGTGTGCTGTGCAGAATGCTAAGAGCTTTGCAGTCGGCTGCCCTTTACGTTGCTCCCCTTGTTCTATTGCGTTGCCCAGGCTGTAGATCCAAACGCTGCTCTGTTCCACAGGCTGGCTTAGCAACTGAGAATGGCTTTTGGTGCCAGCTTGGCAAGAAAAATTTGCTCAGAGGAGTTGGTCAGGTCAGCATTTTCTTACCGCCAACATGACAATGTCTGTTCTGTTTTTTAAGGAGAATATCAGGTAGTTAGTCAAGAAAAGCTTTCACAGAGCAGGAGAATGAGAAATACATGCTAGAATTCTTGGACCATTCCTGTAGGCCTAAAAATTTCCACATGATCTTAGCCATTGTAAAAGCATGCCGAGCAACGTGAGAGGAGTACTGAAGCAGTACCATCTGTGGAGACTCTATCTGCACGAAAAATCCCATTTGTGGCACATGCAGACTAAATGTGGAGACACCCCTAAGCTCATACTATTTACTTGCAGGTACCTTTCTGCGGGTGCTCACATAGGCTGTTTATTGACAGGATCACTGGGCAAGTGAAATGTAGCTAGCATTGAAAATCAACAGGCCTAAAAACACAGAGTATCTGCCACAGCTAGAGCCAATTTGAATGTCAGAACCAATTTGAATCTAAGGGCAGACCTTGAAGTGAATGTTACAGGAGAAGACAGCACTAACACAGGATGTGAGAGATTGGGATTCAGCTTCTTACGCTATCAGGGACCTTGAACAAACCTCTTTCAAAAACACTCTGTTGCCTAACTCCCACTGATTTTATGAGAATTAGATACACAAAAACTTAAGAAAATCTGGGTCTCAGTCTCTCTGTACTTTTTTCTAATTTATGCATAGGAAATCATTCACCATTTCCTAAACCATACAGGTGTCATCTCTGACAAAAGAAAGTGATATGCTCCAGTCCTATGGGAGTGATGAGAGTCAGCCCAGAAATCAGAGCACAGAGAGCAATAACCCTGAGATGGTATTTGTCATTTTGTTGTAAGGCTGATGCTCTCTCTGTTAGCTGAAGGGTACTTAATGCAACTTCATTTCTTGATGCCAACAGTTTACAGCAGATAGGTTCAGCTATCCTAAATCATTCCGCGGAAATTATCAAAATTCAGCGAGAAAAGTTAATAACTCTAAACTACATACAATGCCCTTTGTCCTGCTGCCATCCTCCGCTTTCAACTGGCCTACAGGACAGAACCTTCATCCTTGGGCAAGTGGATACTACAGTGCCAAGTATCCAAACAGCCATAAGGAATCCACAAAGACTACAGGGCTGCAGATTTGTCCTGCAAGAACTGAGGCCCTTCACAGAAAGGGCTATTGTGGAAAGGAGAAACCCATTACAGCACTTCTCTCTTCCCAACTGCGACACCTTCAGCTTTCCAAGATTCAGGTCTATTATCCTGTCCTTCATTTCTTCCAGTCCACTGGAAATTCCATAATGACCAAGGTTTACCAAAGCAAATAAATAAAGGCTAGTATGAATCAATTAATGAGCCTTCCAGCCAGCTCTTTTAAAACTCCTGGATGCAAGGTTATTCTCATGAATCAAGATGAATCTATTCATTAGCGATTCACTTATGAGAGGAAATTAAAGGTCATTATTCTGCAACAGGATCTGCCTGAACATGTATTGAATTATAGCAAGCCTCAGGGGTCTTAATCTGGATTCTGTGAACAGGCTGCAAAACCCACAATTTAGAATGACTGCTACTTCCTGTTTGTCCATTTTTAGTGATTCCTCAATAATGCAAGTCAATGTTGCAGTAACGCAAGTGCCACATGATGCATTAAAAAGCACTTTGTCAACTGGTTTTGTACGGGTTTAATGATGAGGATTGTACAGACTATTTAATTTGGCTTCCCACATTAAAACAGAATTGTGTATTTTATTTTACATTTTGAAAACTCCTTTATTTTCCTCAAGGGATTTTTTTTTTTAATTGCTTCTGGAATGGCACATTGTCATTTAACCCCCTTGTTCAGTCTCATTTTCCACCTTCTCTATTTTCACACACAATTAAACTGACTTACAGCAAAATGAAATTTATTAAGCTGAAGACAATGTGGGTAATCAACATAATGCAGTGTTTGCTAATCCCTGGTTACTCCATTCATTTTTTTACTGTTTATTCGACTTTTGGTCTACATTGTTTGAAGCAGAGAATATGGATTTTCTTCACTGAGAAAAGTCATTCAATTGGAAAATGCATGCAGTACTTTGCATGTTGTATGCACAATGTATCAGCACAGCACTTGATAAAAGGACCAATCAAATCAGTGCAAGGAGCTTTAATTCTCCAGGCTCTGAATACCCCTGTTTTAACAGTCTATACTAAAGAGGAGGCAATATGAGGTGCTGCAGAAATGTATCTAACAAAAGCTTAGTCAGAAGGTGGTGATTTTTTTTAAAGAAGCACACACAAGTCTCAGTCGAGATCTGGCTTTTTTTGCATAAGGCTCTGTATATGCACAGAGATGACCTATTCTGAAAAGGGTTTACAATTCACCATCTCAATCTTGTGAAGACCCAGAAATGTGATTTACCATGCAGAATTTGATTTGCACATAAGATCACTATCCCCAACACGAGTAGCATAACGTTCTGGGTAGTATGGGACCATTACTGCAAGGAACCGCGTGTGAAAGATGGATAGGTACTCACAACTACTCAGCACGGGGCTATTTTAAATTTATACTGTATTAGCAATCAGTCTTCTGATCTCTTTGCTCTAGACATTGCAGCAAGCAACAAAAAAAAAATCCAAACAGTGGCAAACATACCCATCCTCCAAGAGCAAAAAAACAAAAAACCCCAAGAAAATAAAAAAGGGTGAACAACAGTGTTTGGTGTCACAAACTGTTTGCCTCAGTATATACAAGCAAAAATCACTGTCAGATAGCAAAATCTATCCAACAATTCAGTGTTAGCTTTAAGAAGCACAAATACAGCAAAACATAAAACACCAAACAAAATTCAACATGTCCAATTTCCCCATGTCAAGGCATCTACTTTCATTTGAACAGGCAAACATCTAACCCAAATTATTGCTGATTTGTAGGAGCCTAGATATCAAATTACAAACAACAGATTCAGTCATCTGAATAATTGACAGAAAATTAAAAACAACTCCTTTTACACACATCTGATTGCAGTAGCTGACTGCTTTCTGTAATGCAGGATGGGCGGAGGAACATGCCATTATTTATACAAGATAAAGAAACTAAATTGAAGCATTTTACCAAACACATCCTTGTGGAGATATTTAGCCTTTTTTTAAATATTTCTATTTGTATTTAATTTCATTTTGTTTCACTTGTAACTGACATGCCAATACATTTCATTTTGCTTTCTGTTTCAGAGCATTCTTCATTCAGGGGAATCCAGAGGATTATAAGCAGTGGGAGGAAATAAGAATAATTCCATATACTATATGCTAAGGCAAAAATGAGCATCCACTCTCCACTAGCACTAATGAGCTAAGGGAGAGTGTTTCCATTCTAGAGTCATAGTTTTAGACTGGGAAATTCAAAGGGGATTACGAGAGTTGGCAGTGAAATTTCACTGCCTTTCAATGCGAGTTCATTACCTAGCCTTCCAGTTTATATCCTGACAAGTCACTAACTTCCTCCTAGCTCAGCTATGTATCTATCATATGAAAGTAATGATTTCTCTACCTCACATGGTTCTTCAGCACTTGCAATGTGCTTTACTAGTACAATAATGAGGAAAATAGAAATGGTTCTATAAATAATTCTGCTAAATTCACGTACTCTGTCTTACAAACTCATCGCACAGACCTATTTCCATGAGTCTTCAACTGTTCAACGCAACACCAAATAAAGCAAAAGATTTGACAAATTTTTGATAAAAAAATCAAATTGGAAAAACTGATTTCTTACTGTTGAGATAGTAGTAATAATTTTTAATAATTCTAATTCGTAATTTTGTAACAAGTTTCCCAGGCGTCTGTGGCCTAGAAGCAACATTATTTCCCCTTCCTGTCAATCTCTGCTGTGACAGCAGTGCCCTTGTGTGTTCCATGAAGAGTTTTATGGGTTTGGGACTTACAGGCCTCCTTTGTAAGCTCTGTTCTATAAAAAAAGCTACTAAGAGACTTTAGAAAAACTGGAAAATTACACACTTGATGTAGAATTTCCAGAAAAACTAGAAGGATTTGAGCACTCAGAATTCATTTTAAGTTTATGGAACTACACATCCACAGATACTACCAGCCTTTGAAAAGCCTAGGGTTTTTTCAGGAGCGGAATACAAAGCAACCAGATACGTTAACGTTTTTCCATAATTTTCATGACTGAGTAAAGATTTAGAAAAAAAATATCCAAGGACATATTTTGCAAATTAAATATTAGCTACATATTTGTGAAGAGAATAAATAACTTAAATAACTTACAAAGTTCTATTCAGGTGGAATTCTCTATCTGCTAAATTGGGTCTCGTCAGTGAGAAAGATAAAATCGACCAGTTCCATATCTTTTCTCCAAGGGATAAGCAAGCCTGATTACATTTCAGTAGTTTGTCAGGTGCTTCCCCCCCCCCCACCTTCCACTCTACATTGAGCCAAAAGGTGTTTATGACCTTGCCCACCTACAGAGACATAACTCTGACAAACAGTATGCACAGTTTATATGAACAGGTTTCCATGCTTTGCGTTTTTTAACAAAGGCATTAACACAATATTTTGTTTCATTTAGCAACAATGTAAGAACAATTAGTTTCCTTCAAAAATAAACAAAACATAACAAACTGTCTGCAGTTTAATTCATTAAAAAAATGATGTGTGGACATCCATTTGTGGATAATGTCAATACAGTTGTTGCCTCTATACATGACTATCATCATATAAATTTAGAACCAAATAGAACATTATGTTAGAAAAAAATTTTTGATTTGCAGAAAGCAGAGCATTTCACAGATTCTTGCTGAAATTACATTTTTAAAAGGAACAGAATAAAGACCCATGATAAGGTTGAAAAGTTCTGCTTTTGAGCACATTTCCATGTTTAAAAATTCCTGTTCCTGGTTAATATATATGCTGTACAATCAGAAATATGTAAGTATGGAATATCAATACAAAATACGGAATACGAAACCTAATGACTAGTAAGCTGAAGAGAATATTTTAACTTATAAAAACAAATCCACCTTTAACAGCCCAAGAATGTGAACATTATAGAGGTAAATTCAGTTACAGTGTCACCCTGTGGGGCAGAATTTACCCAGGTCTGGGTCTGCATATTGTCATCTTAAGTCTGAATTAAATGATTAGCTGCATTTGGCTGGCTCTGTACGCAGCTTCGTATTCACCCATTAAGCTCAAAGAGGCTATTTACATTATGGGACAGTTTGACCAATATGTTTTTCTTCCACATATCTTATTTTTATGAACTTCTGTATAGAACATAAAATGTGAAGGCAATATTGGGGAAGTCAAATATGTTTGAAATGCTCATTTCAATTGCAATCGTAACAAATGTATTTTCTGTATTTCAGTCTCGCCTAGAAACTGAAATTATTAGTGTAAGATACTGAACACACATTCTGAAAGTGTATTGTCTAAACACACAGGACAAGGGGCAGAAAAAATAAATATCCTATAAGAGTTATTTACCAGAAGCATTTGGAAACACTGTGGCAAAACCCCCCAAAAATGAATCCAGACCCGAGTAATACTTCAGTGTCTTACTCATGAGACTATCCATCCTTTCATCTCTCATAAAACCCTGTTCATACAGTTAAGGCAAGTGGTTAATATACAGCTCAAAGTCTAGTGCTTTTGTATTTTATTTCTGATATGACTGCCAGCTCCCCTCTCAAGAATGCAATTCAGACCCCAACAGGACAAGCTTTTGTTAAACTCCCCCGCCCCAAACATACGCCTTCCCAGGTGTTCATTTTTCTTCCGCAACTGAGGGAATAATCCAGCCAACTAATGGAGGCTTTCTGTTGCTGTGTTAGTTTGCTTGCTTATAGTCTTCCTTTCTCTCTGTTATTGTAGCCCACATCTGCTTGTTTTGCAATGACCCAAAGTATTTACATAGTACACCACAGGACCTTGGGAACAGCTGTGACTGAGAAACTCATCATTTTCACCACTCAGAACACTATATTCTGGGGAGTTCATCCAAAGCCCAGCAATCTATGCTGTTTTTTCCTTTGGGAGTAAGGTCTCTGGGTCTTAGATCATGCTGCAGATTAACATTGCAGGTTTTAACAGAGATGCAAATATTCTTTTGCAGAGCGCTAGAATACTTAGCAAGGTTTTGTCATCCTTTTCAAAAATTTATTTCAGTTACCTTTTAGTTTGGCCTATCGGTTTGTCCTTCCAAACCTTATCTTGTAACGTAAGTACTTCTCTAATGCTTAAGAAATCTGCCTCTTTCAATAAGGGAAAACTAGGTTGAATCTCCTATAGCTCCTGGAGTACGGATTTCTTAGAAAAACTCTGTCATTTTTGACAAATACGATCTCTTTGCTTTGCTGTGTAATCCTTCTCTAGGCCTAGCAATCAAAAAACTAATAGGCCCTTCAAAGATTATATCTGAACTGGAATTACTTCTTTATAGTCTACGAACATTTTTCATATTAAAGCAGTGATGTCCATTTCCAATAAATTGCTTGCCATTTTAAGTGACTTCTAAGTCTCTGTATCTTACAAATAAAATTGTGTTTACTCCTGATACCTTAACACGCAGAGAGACAGATCATTATTAATAAAGTTCTCTCTTCTCTCTGAAAAAATAAATTTTAGGTTTATTTTTTAAAGCTAAGGAACTGGCAGACTGATAGATACTTTTCTAATTCTTCTCTTGCTGCAAAAATTAGAATTTATAAGTTTATGACTATCCATATAGATTACATCAGAAGCTTAAGTCCCCCTGAGATGAGGGCAGGATGAGTGGATGGTTAGGCATGGGGAATTCAATGGATTAGTAGAGTAGTAAGAGGATATATGCAACCCCCCCAATAACCTTGATTTTCCTCCCTATCACAGATCTCTAGTTACAAAAATTTATATTTTAGTATATAAAAGGCAGCATGCAACACAATTGGCCCTTTTACAATTTCTGCCTATCTGACCAACAGCTTAAATATTTTGCTTCTGCCCCTAAACTTAATGGAAATACATCTGATTACAATTACAAAAAAAAGAAAATCAAGTATCTTGCTATATATTCCAAGTCATCCCAGTGCTCTTAATATTCAGGAAGAGCAATTTAGCTATCTCTAATGCTATCTCAAGGTAAGTCTTAAATTAAGATCTAATAAGGAGTTCTCTGTTGGTCAATTAACAAAGTGCTAAGTCCAAATTCTCCTGGAAGAATAACTCTTGCAATAAAAAAATATGATTATCATTTAAGAAACACCTACATGGGAAGACTGCATGTCTCCAAAGTTTTATCCGAACAATGAAGAATTTCATGCAACTGGCCTCATCCATCTTTTGTATTCACAGTACAACCCCCTAGCAGTAGAACAAGAGGCTTATAAAATACTTTGTTCTTCCTTGAGTCTTCAGAGAAGGCTACAGAAAGACAATAACAGGCCATTCAGCTACCACGACTTAACAAGTTCCTACTTGTCAGAAGAACCCTTGTCATGCTCTATGAGCATACTCATATCTCACTAAGTGTGAAACAGCTCATCCTTTCAATGCAGTTAAGCTCTATTCTGTGATCTTGCATTTACCATGAGGGACTAGTGTGCATACAGAAAGTTATAACAACATAATCAATTGTTTCAGTTTCTCCATCTGGTAACTGATTTTTATGTCAAAACTCTGGAGGGGGGTAAAGTCTGGTCCTGAACATTAGGGTTTCACTACAATATCAAAGGCTTATGTACTAGGAGACTACTGAAGTGAAGATATTTACGCACCATTAGAGAACTTTGTTACTTACTGAAGAGAAGATAGAAGATTAATACGTGAATACTCTTTTAAATCATCGTGAAGTCTAGGAATCCTTAACTGAATGCAAGTGAATGGAAGACTGAGCTTAAAGAGAGGCAAAAAATGACAGGGCTTAAACAGAAAGGAATGAGATTTTGCAATAAAAACTCTAGACAGAGACTTGTAAGATTAGAATTCATTTGTCAGCTCTACCATTAACCTAGTATGTGGCCTGGGTTAATTGATTTCAACTGAAACTAAGAATGGGTTGAAAAAAATAGGACTTTAAAAAGCCAAGAAATATAAAGGATACCGTTAACTACACAAACAAGGCACACAGATTTAGAAAGTCTTTCAGGGAAAAACTGTTTTGTAAAGAGTTCCAAGGACAATGAGTACTGATCCAGGTAGTAAACATCAGGCACTAACATAATATGAAATAATAAATAAGTTAACAATAAAGCAATTAACAGACAGGAATAGGAACAAGCTGAATGTGTACAGTTTAGAGGCTGAAAATTTGAACAATTTTTTCCAGTTGGGCTGCTTAATGCAAATACTTCAACATACAACATCATCTTTCTAATTATTAACACTGTATGATGATTTTCAAGCTCTTACTACATTCAAATTTTGATTAATTGAAGACCTTACTGATGAGCATGGTTTTCCTTCTTTTTTAAATCTAAATATACTGAGGCAAGCAGCTAAACAGAAAAAAAAAGATGACTTGTATCAGCACATCTTTGCATATGTCTGTAATAATTTATGGCATCAATCTTACTTCCATAGATGTCAAGCAGCACCTACTCCCACCTGAAAATAATTATCATTCCTTACTATTATCTTAGTTAAGCTGATTAGCATATACAGCACCCCTTCTGGCTGATTCACAGAGAAGCACAGATGTTGCCTTTAGAGGGAATACATTTCACCTACCTCTTTCAATTCAAGAGAAGGGATTTCCTGTGGCTAAAAAAGCCAGCTATAAATGGCTGCTGCCAGAATAAAGAGACAAGGGGAAAACTTATGAACTCCCAGAGGTTAGAAGCTTTATTATATTTCTCTAGTCTATATAACTTCCCAAAACATGCCTCCAAAACATGCCTCCAAAGTTTATTACCATACAACTTCAGTTCAGATGCTGCCTACAGAAGCTTGGGCAAAATAGTTGATTAGTTCTGTTCATTGCTCACTGCATGGTATTTTTCGGAAACTTTCATTGAAAAGAAAGTGTTCCAAAGAGCAATAACCACCATGCTCATATGCTACTAAGTTTGATACAGTTGCTGCTGTGCATTTGAAATTGCTTTCCAAATTCTGTTCTCAACATTGAGCATTTGCAACACCTCTTGACCCTAAGAGGGACCCTCTGAACACTGAAATACAGTTGCAGCCAATCCAAAATACCAACGTATTTGCTCAAAGATAGATGCTATTGTGGTGGCTTATTCTCCTGTTACTCTCTTGTTGTAGGTAAAAGCACTAACATGAGAATTCCTGGCCACAGTAGTATCAAAGATGCTATCTGCAGCACTGAAGACATGAAGAAAAATAAGAGCATAAAGAAACTAGAGCAACATACCCAAATCAAACTATTTTGGTTTTCAGTCAAATTATAAAGACTTATGTTTTAATGTGTTTTTAAAACAAAACTCTGAGTTTCTCATAGGTAAAGATATGAATTCTTGTTTCAAAAAATCCAGTTTTCTATTGAAAACACAGATGTCAAAAAATAATTAGACAGTTCTACTTAGCACCTGTGAAAACAGTATGCAAAACTTATTTTTTCTTTGTTTCGCTCATATTCAGAACATATGGCTTGTTCTGTGTTGCATGAGTGAAAGAAAACATAATACTACTTAAGCTAAGAATTGCCTGACTTCTAAGTCAGACTTTCCAGTGCACTACATTCTATAGCAGATAAAACATGCCTGTACATGCCTCACAGGTTAATTACTTTCGTCAAATCTATATGTATTGAATTTACTGGGCTTGATTTACGTATGTAGTCTGTCCTTAACAACTTTTTATCTCTTCCTTTTTGTTTTCTCCTTGGGAAGCAATTGTTCCCTAAACCATGAGTAGCCTGGATAAAGTTTATTAAAAAACCATATTTGAAGTCCCAAATGGACTGCTTGCTTAGTCATTATGTTATACACACACCGCAAAAAGCCTTTAAATAATACGTATACTTAGTGCATCCTTTCTCTTGATGCACTAAAGCAGCTCTTCACCTTCACCCTTCAATATCCAGGGCTGTAATTGCAGCCCTCTGTCACACACTACACGTTTCCAAAAGCACACATCTCTACTGGAACAGAGCAAACTGGCAAAATGATCTGCACTACTGAGCAGTATAATAAATGTTAGGAACGCAAAATAAATCCTCATGAAAAACACCTCTTGCCATTAAAACTGTATTCCTTAACTGTGTTCTCTACTTCCATTTGAGTTCTACAATCTTTGCATAAGACACTAGCTGATTTAAAATCAACATAGGTCTTCAACTTCAGTCTTGTGGCTTGCACTACTACATATCAGATTATAAGCAACTCAGTCCAAATAAGATAAGTTTAACTGCTACCATTTTATTCAAAATGGCCATGTTTTGTTTTTTACTCCTGTTGCACCATAAAATTATAGGAAGAAAGTAAAGCAATTTTCATAGATGCATGAAGCCAAAATATTGACAAGGATAAAGAGATCTTCTATGCTCTAATTCAGTTAAGGTGGCCTCAGTTTCAGAGACCAAGGGCCTTCTCCTTAAAGTTGCTACATGTTGGGACATCCTGGCTGCAAAAGCTGAAGATGAAAGACACACAACTCTGTCCAGCACTACTAAGAATTTGGCTACAGAACTGCTTTAGCTTTGAACAACACGCTCCAAGAAAGATGCATACCAACTGAAAGATTACCATACCATGCATACCAACTTCTTATTAGTGAATCTCAAATCAACTCAGGAAACTAGGTTTCATTCTTTCCACTGAATAAATGTGAAAATAAAACAAAAAAGTGACTTGATCTATGTCTTCGAGCAGATCAGGAGCAAAGGTGGTAGGAGAAATCAGAGCTCTGGAGTCCCAGGTCAATCCCATTCTCACTGAACACACACAGAAGACAGAATGGTACAGTACAGAATGTGTTTGTAGGTTAAAAATAGGAAATTTTTCTTGATATCTAAGAAAACCAAAGCATTCTACTAAAAGAATCATTTCCCTTGAGAATCATATTTTGTTGAAGAACTGAATTCCTAAAAAAAAAAAAAAACCAACACTTTAGTAGGAGATTTTCAGTCTACACAGATACACCTAAAAATACCTAAAACAGGCACTCCACAACTGACCTGCAGTACTGTTGGTGCAAGTAATAAGGCTGCTCTCTGATTTTTTATAACCTTCTTTCAAAAACTGCTGTGGGAGTACTCAGTCGGGCCCCCAAAGAGAAAAAAGGGTGTATACATTATGTTCCTTCTGCAACTCATAGTTCATTTTTGGAGACATGACTGAGACTATGTATCAAAAAAAAGTTTTCTTGGGACTCTGAAGTAATCCACTAAGACTTCAGGCATTGCTGTAAGCTTTCTTGTTTCCGGGTCAAAAAATCTCAAGTTCAGACTGTATGTAATGAAAACTATAAGCCAGTTCACAGTTTATTAGCTATTAGAAATCACACTTGAGATCACGGCTCCACTAAGAATGTACAGTCAAATTATATGACAAAGGTATAAGAGCAACCTGATATATTTGCATGAGCATTTTGAAGAGCTGTCAGCTAATGGGAGGAAGAGGGGAGAAAAAGGTGCAGCTACACTTGCATCCTGGCAGCTTTGTCCAGCAGGACAGCAACTCACATCCTGCAGATTCAGCTTCCAAGGAATAACCATGTAAATGGAGATTCAGTTCATCTTTGTTCAGCAATCCAATCTCAGAAAACTTTAGACAATCTAAGTCAATCACGGATTTGTTCACTATGTCCCTGGTTTCCATGCAAAGCCAGTTGAACTCAGGAAAAAATCTTTTTCATAAAACCCTGGTAGAAGGACGCCCCAATGTGATACACACCTCTACTAAAAAGTTTTTCTATTTCCCCTGCCAGATTGAGGGAAATCGCTATAAACAACTGCAGATTTTGAAGGAAAGAAGGCATGAATATGCCATCCCAGGAATCATATCACATAATGCCTCTAACTCCCAATTAATTCCTCAAAATAGGGGTTCAAGCTGTACCTGCCTTTTGCCAAAAGGATGACTTCCTATCATAAAAAAAATTCCCTTTTCAAAAATAGCCCACAACACATCTTTTAAATCTACATACTTCAGTCCCATAAAAATTGGAGATAATTTTTTTCTTCTTACAATTAGCTTTCAAATAAAAGATAAATCACTTTCACCTTCACTGAGTTTACTCAAAACATCCCTTACTCACTGACCTTCCTAAATTTTTAAAAAGGAATTTAGGTGCTGCCCCATTTAGTACTGCACCACTACTCAACTTAATCACAAACAGAGAAGATGCTTAGGTATGTAGTTCTCACCAATAGCAAGGAGTCTTAATAGAAAATTTTACTCCAAGTGTCCCTGTTCCTTAGTTCTTCACTTTTAAAAAGGATAATAGAACTTCCCTCACTCACAGGGGTGTTGTGAGAGTAAGTACATTGAAGATTAAGAGTTGCTCAGATAATACAGTAATGGAGGACAATACCTCTAAGATAGTATTTCATTTATTCAACCAATTCAAAAAGAGCAGAGTTTCAGAAAACCTGCAAAATGCATCTAAAATGCTAAAGCATTCTTAAATCATTCTAAACATATATTACCAAGAAAAAAGGGGTGTGTGGCTGAGTGTAAAGCAGCTTTGTTCTCAAGGGGAAAAAATGACACTTATCATCTCTCCTTTTTTATTCTCCCATTTTTATCCCCATGTTCATTTCCTCTTTACATTGTAGTGGAAGTCAACAATATAACTCAAAGCTTTGTGAATATATGTTTGTTCAGTAAACAAGTTAAATGTGTTTGCATAACTCTTACTGAAGTAAGATTTAGTCTTTACTGAATGGCTACACATTCCATATTTCTCTCTACAGATACATACCAAAAACAGTGAAGGCAAAATAAACACACACACTACAAAGTTTCCAGCTATGAATCTTATCGCAAAGAGGAGAGGGAATAAAATTGTGCCAGGGAATGAGAGCACAGAACCGCTCAAAAGGTCCAATACATTTTCATGACAACTGCACATGTACTAAATACAAGGACAAAGAGAAATATGACGTGAATGTTTCAAAATGAAGAAATGTATCATAAAAATGGTAAAGGCCCACATTCTACTACTGATTTAAATGGAACTGGTTATGAAATAAAAGATATCGAGTAAGGTTAGTAAAATTAGCTCAGAAATCTTAAATAAAACCTTTTGCAAAAGTAGTTTTGAGCAGTGGCCTAATTCTGCTTCCACTGGAAGAATTAATGAAAGAAGGCTCACTATGGTTTTCTTCGGTTTTCAGCTCCTTGGGGGGTTATTTTTCAGTGGTCTTTGCTTTGCATAAATGTTTGCAAAATTGTGGGAAAATCCCTCCCTAAACAGAAACTTTCTAGTGATACTGCACATTCAGACTTGTCAATAACTAAAACAAACAATTCATCTCCACCCCTTGCCAGCCTCTTCCCCTTCCCACCCCAAACCAGCTCTGTAACTTTGAAGGGATGAGGAAAGCTGCTCATCAGCAGCTCCTGTTATGAAAGCATTTAACCTGTTTCCTGCCAAATCACATGGCAAGATATATTATCATACATAACACCCAGAATGGACCTGTCTACCCAGTACATTATCAGTATACAATAAAGCAGGCAGACAAAACCATAAAAAAGGACTTTTTTTTTTAAGAATACAAAGACACAGATGTTACACAGGCTGGTGTTGAACTGCTGATAGTCTGAACCCGTCCTTACACTTCAGACCTGATCCAGGAACTGTAATGATTACTGGCCTAGCTTCACACCTCACAACTATCAGCTGAACTCCCCCCATAGATTCCTCTTTACTGTTTTCCTTTGAGAAAGAAAGGATGAGATATGCCTCAACCCTAGTCTTCAATTTGACAGCCTTTCTTTTATTTAATGGGCATCTCCTGAAGATAAATGAGAAACACCTAAGGAATAAACCACTTAAGTTCACCTGCAAAATAATCTTGCAAATGTCACCAAGACTGCTCTTGGTGCAGTTTCCAGCAGTGGGACTTGTAGCTGTGACACATGCATCTAAAGATCAAAGCAAATGTACTAATAGAATAGCAGAGCCACATCTGAAACAACTGTCGCACGCGTGTATTTACTGCACTAATGATATTTGTCAGTAGTGCCATCCCAACAGCTTAATTGCCAAGAATCAAATTCTCAAAGCAATATTTGAGGGCTGGCTATCACTATGGCTTTCATTCAGAGATACTTGGCTCAAGTGAAGATTGTTCCCGTGCTAGCACAGGAATAATTATTTTCCCCAACAGCAAGCGTATAAATATTCCTACCTTAAAGGCAGCTCTTTGAAGTTCCTAATCTCTTCTCTCTTTTGTACTCTTTTGGAGGAAGGGGGGGGGGGAAGAACATGTGCAAATGCTTTATCGTGGTGATTGTGTCTTGGCACTGTCTTTGATACTGTCTTGATATGTGTTATAAAGACAATAAAAATCATAGCTGTTGGGGACCTGAACAAGTCCCCACATGCATTTTTCACTCCTCTTCTGTTTATACTATCAGCTGTTTGCAAAGTGTTTACGTGGAGCATTATTAATATCACAGTTTCTATCAACTCTGCAGCAAGCTTCCCTAGCATTCACACGGAGAAGAGTTTTGTGGTCTAAAAGCCAAGTAGCAGGGTTCTTTCTTGATTTTTCCACCCTTAGTTATGCTACCCATTCAGTAATGCTGTTTATTGTACAAACAGGCTTAATGGTTTTGATGGGTATACTTACAGATGAAGGCACAAGTGTGGAAGAGTAGAAACAATCCACTAGATTCCAGTTATCATGATTGCATCAGAAGATTTGGATACTTCCAGAAGGAAAGTTGTGCTTGTACTTTGCCTCATTTACTGCATTTAGGTTGTATTAAATAGAATTTTTGATGTAAATATAGACTACGTCAAAAATAAACTAGAGCTAAGTAGAACCATCTCCACTCCCACTCAGTTTTCCTTGCAATCAGGATAAGCACAACAAAACCTGGGTGAATGCAAGCAAATAGCTCATTGACTCAAAATGATCAATGATAACAACAGATCAATTTAAAAAAATAACAATAATTACCACTGCTCAAAAAATGGCATCCCATGTAAACCTTGAGAAAAGCACTGTAAGTCAACATAAGATACACTACTCACAACCCATTAAAACTCATGTCACAAGAATTCTACTGGAACACAAATGAAACAAAAATTCCTTTCCAAAAAGTTCACTGGTTCTAAAATTTGACCCAATACATAGCAAATAGTTTCTACTGCTTTGAGGAACAATGAAAACACAACATGAACTTCCCTTTATATGACTTTTAAAAGAGAATCTTAGTAAGTACAGACCTTCCATTCATTTTTCCTCTTGTAAAGAAGACAGGGTTTCACCAGCTTTATCCCGTCTAATTACTGCATGTAGCATGGTGTTTAAATATATAAATTTTGTTGATAGATTGTTACTTCAATTAGTTCACTGACTGATTTTGTATAATTACAATACTTTGTCACTAGGCTGTTTTCTCTAATTTGTCACCTCAATTATATAAATTAAATTGATTTACAAAAGTGTGTTTATACAACTTACCTTTGATGCACAATTTGTAAATGGAACTCTGTAGGCTTTTCAGCTGTCTGACCACACTGTACATTTTCCACTGAAGAGCATCCCTCTCAATCTGTGAGAGAGAGGGACAGAAAACACCAAGGACAACGTAACACAAATATTGCTTACACAAAACTGTTCTTTCTTCATTGTTTGCCAATTTGCCTAGCCTGTATTTTGGTACACACAGCCCTTCCTTAAAAAAATAAAATAAGGGAAATTATCCCAGTTTTGTCTAGCGAATAAGGGATAGCAGAGAGGTGAAGACACTTGTGTTTTATTCCCAGCTCTGCCACCTACCCATCACGAGTTCCTGGGGAGTTCATTTAGCCTTTTGGCATCTCAGTTAACTCAAGTGTAATATAATTAACTCAAATAAATAATTATACATTCATTTTCATCAGGGGATCACAGAGTGACTCACAAATTATTATTATTGTCAATAGTTCCAAATACCAGGGGTCACAGCAGTGTTGTTAGTCTGCTCAAGGCCATCACTTTAATACAATTCGCTATATAAATAACAGACAACATAAGGCATGCTGGAACAGCTGTTAAAAAGCAGAAGCCACCCAAAGCCCAGTCCTCTGCTGCTATGCACATCCTATCAATATCTACTGCAGGACAAAATGAGCATGATACACTACTGCATCCAAATGATAGCATCTTGCACCAACTTTACTCTAACAAAATTAAGTAGACTAGAGACAAATCAGGAGACAATCAAGAACTCATGGGCAGCACTGAACTGCATCGAGATGCGTTAACTGTTTACTTTTGGTCTAAAACAAAAAGGTTTTGCTTTTCTTCTACTAAAAAAAACTAGTTATCTAAAAAAATGTAAATCATAGTTGATACATTGCAAAAGTTTATTTAAAGGAAATTAAATTCTCTAATAAAAATATTTCAAAGCAATTTTAATTGTATTTTGTAAAAGATGGTGAGCTAAATGCATACTGCTGTAGTAAAGAGTCATGCAAGTATATTAGATTCCTACAGCAGCAAGTAGATAGCATTCTGTTCTTCATTAATATAATTTGTCACGCAGAAATGAGCTAGCTAGGTGCTTAGCAAAAGAATCCTCGAAAGAAAAAACAAAACTCAAACTTCTTCCAAAGCTTAACCTATATTACAAAGGAACATAATGCAAAAGTAATTCAGAATTTAAAACTGTTTCTGTCAAATGTAAGGTCATTGCTATGACCTGTAGCATTAAAAGCTCATAATAGTCCTTTTTGTTGCAACAAATTTCAAAAGGAAATGAAAAACAATTTGCATAAAACTTTTTTAAAAAGGATGCTCTTCTTACTTTCAATGGCATAACTCAGGAACCTCTCACTTCAGCAAGCAGAGCACAGTCATGCAGGCAATAAGAGGAAATGAGAAACTGGGGACTTTAAAAACAACTTTTGACTTAGGTTCTACCTTGTCTCATCAGACAATAGCAGAAAAGACAACTATTATACAACTGAAATGTTATTAAATAATTTTGATAAAACTAGAAAGAAATTTAAGTCATTTCGTAGGTACATTTTAGCTGAAATACTACTTCAGGGATGGAGTCATCAAGAAGACCCACATAACCTCCGAGAAATGGATTCTATTTTATTATGCTTAGCACACATTACCTGCCTAGAATAGCTCACTAATTGGCATATTGCCCACTCACATGTCATTTGAATGCCCGCCCTAGGGCATAGGTACTGAGCAAAAAGATTTTTCACCGTATTTGGAGTAACATAGTGACTGTTGGCTTATTAGCAATCAGTCATATCTCTGCAACAGAAAAGTGCCTGTGCTGCTGCCACATGCTTCTTTATAGTTTTCCTATGTATCCTTTTGACTTGGATATTAGAAAGAGTCAATTAAGTGTTTTGATTACTCTTTGGTTTTGTTTTTTAAGCTTCAAGACAAACACCTGGCCAACCAATTGCTGCACTTCCTCCTGTAAGGTGGCTAATCTCTCAGCCAGAATACACATTTATTGCATTTTATCTCTTGGTACGTTAATAAGAATAGTAACAGCAAGTCTGAATTTTCTCCTCCCCACTGTTCTCTTTATATAGCTTACCAACGCTGTAAAAATCCCCTCTTGCCTTAACACATATAGTGTTTGTTCTATTTAGTGTACCAGGATTCCTTCTGTTTCTGCAAGTTGAGGTCACTTTTAATTACTATGCTTGTCTACATTGGCTGTAATGAGAAAGAGCTAAACCCTTGAGAAAGGGTTAGTAAAATTCCATTCCTTTCAGTTATACCAGTAGGCTTGGCTGAGCAAAGTACATTTAGGACTTGTTATTGGACACACAAAATTTGCTGTTTATGACTATTTCGATTCTTGACACTTTAGACTTGAATAAAATTTTAAGGAGTTGAGTATCTTAAGAACCTACCCATCCCACAGACTTGTTTAGGTGCTTCTGAACACTGTCTTTGCACCTGCAAATAATGAAATATCACACTGATATTTAGCACCACATTTTTTCCACCTTTGGATCTAGAACTATGGAAATTTAACGCTCTTGTATCAGGCCTTAGAGAGGAGGTATTAGTGCAGGCTGGCCAGGAAATAATGTTTGCAAGTTCCTTCTCTTCTGTTCAGGTGCAATGTTTGCAAGTTCCTTCTCTTCTGTTCAGGTGCAATGTTTGCAAGTTCCTTCTCTTCTGTTCAGGTGCTGCCCCCAACTGTTTCTCAGAGGTCAGAGGAAAAGCGGACAAAAGCTGTGCAAGCTCCAGAGGCTAATCAGGCCCATCTAGACTTTCTGCAAGAGCAGAAAGCAACTACTGCTTACAGAGGGATTTGGTTTAACCAAATATCAACTGGACAGCCCTCACCTCACAGAACTGAGAGCATATCCAACAACTAGCTATTACCACAAAAAAGGAGCCAGTCTCTCACACAGCTCTCATCCAAGAGAGCTAATTTAATAGGCACTACAAGAACCCCAGCTGCAATGTTTCCAACTTTTGGGGTCTGGTAACTTAACCCTTTATTTGTTCTTCGGCTGAATAAGGCTTGTTCAAGCATTTAAGTTACACATGCGGTCAGGCATTATATCTAGCAGTTGACAGAAAATACAAGCATAACCCATTCTCCAGTAGATACAATTAAACAAATACACTTTTACTTTTTAAAATGAGGTAAGAGGGTATACAGCAGCAGGAAGAACTGCAGGTGGTCTGATAAGCTGAAGCAACAGATAGACTACAAACATGTTCTTGCTGCGCCTTTGTGAAGCTTGTTAGAACATATACAACATTATTTCTTCTCCCGTTTCTGCTTTCCAAATCATGAATGCTTTGAAAAACAGTCAGGGATCTTAGTTAGGGATGTGTCTTGAGATGAGGCTGCTTCTAAATATTGCACACCACTTCGAAGCATCCAAATCACGAGACAAACTTATTTTGTGTCAGCTTCCATCAGAGATAACAGCTCTATTGCAAAAGCCTCAGTATGTTGTATGCTCACGCTTTTCTTACTGTTGGGAAAACACGCTTTGTTCATATAACCAATAAAATAACACACAAAAGCAGATGAAGCTGTTTATGGGCCCCCCAAGTCGATGCTGGCTCTCTGGGGCATGGGCAACAGCCCCTGAGGAGACGCCAGCGCAGGGCGAGCTCCGTTCGGGTTTACCTCAGGGAAACCGCATCAGTGGCTGCCGCTTCGGCCTCGCTCTTCCCCATTTTGCTATGTGCAAGGCGAGGCGAGATCCAGTCGCTCCCTTGGAGGAACACGCGCACGTCTCACGTTCCGCAGGCGCCTGCCGTCCGCGAGGCGGCGAGCTCCCCTCAGGGGAGGCGCGAGGGGGCGCGTGAGGGGGCTGCGCGCTGCCCCGCTTCCCGCCAAAAGGGGCGGGGCCGGCGGCGGCGGCAGGGGGGGGGCAGCAGGGAGAGCGTTACCCCGAGCCCGGGCGGCAGCCTTCCTCCCAGGGACTATATATTCTTTACAAGGAGGCTCCCCAGGGCAGGGATCACGTCTTTCTTGGTGGAAGAGGTAGCAATAAGAGAAAGAAGATAAAATACTGGATGGAGACAGAAAAGATCTAGGTTTGAGTCTGCTTCCAGCTGCGATAATTCAGATACCTCTGTTCATGTATTTCAAATGAGAAAATGATATTCCTCCTCCTCCTCCTCCCTGTCAGTGTAGGTCCTGCAGTCCTTCAGGACAAGAGCTAAGGGGTTTTACAGCGCCTGCCCCAGCTGCACACTTTTGGCTTTGGTGAAAACACACTAGTACAACATTAAAAAAAGGGGGGTGAAGACTGAAAGGAATAAAAAAATACAGCTTAGGGAGAGAAGAGCCTGAATACAGCTTTGTGTACCACAAGAAATCCAATTTGGAGACTAAAGCAAAGGAGAAAATGATAAAGGTAATATATTAGACAAAGTTCCACAAGAAGATACGCTGGAGAAATCCATCCAGACCATTTATTCCTCTGTGAACAACTGGATAGACTCATTACAGATTCTGCCTTTGTTGCTCTAAAGAAATGAAAATGCTAATTGGTTTACTTGAAGTTTAATTGAAAATTAATAGAATTTCACTAGAGATTTGCAGAATAGGACTAGAGTTAAAACGAGATTTGATTAAAGTTGTACTATAAATCTACTCAAGGACATTTTGAAGACAGCAGCAATACCATTCCTTTTTAAAGCTGAAATAAATATTTATCATTTGTAATAACCATTAACAACATCCACTACTTTTAAAGGAGTATAGCAAGACACAGTGGTATTTCAAGCGAGTCTGCGTCTCTCTCGGTGCCTGTGTGACTCAGAGTGATAAAAGGTCTGGTTTCCCTCAGCGAGGAGCACCTCTTCATCCCTCGCTGACTATTCAAGGACACCCCCTGAAGAAGGCCCAGCTGGTATTTCTCAAGGAAAGAGCCTGCAGTCTGCTCAAGTTCACTCACTGCCTTACATTATATTTCGTTAAAACCTGCATTTCAGGCCCTTCAGGCAAGACAGGGCTACTCCATGTTTATCCAGTGCCTATAAACATAAGCAACATTAAGAACTGAAGTAATTCAGAGAGAACATTATCCCAAACTTTCCAGGCACGGATCCATCAGCTTACGGAGACCCCCCCTTAGAGGGAGACCCCCAGTTCTGTAACAAGGTGCATTTGGCCCTTTTAGGAACCCAGACGCGATGCCAAATGGCACAATTGCTGGCCACAGATGTCATTCATGATCACCCTGTAAAAATATGGCCAGGTGAGATGGAGGGGAGTGGTGCTGTCCAGAGCTCCACAGAAGGCAGATATTTTATCCTGGCCATCTCTAACACATTTCACTTGAAGGTGCTGTCTTTATCCTCAACATAGCTAAACCCCTACAGTGGAGCTATACACTTCACTCAGACGATGAACATGCAAAGGTAAGAATACAAGTAAATCTTGACTTGTAATCTTGAAGAAATCACTTATAATTTGTCCATGTACCTATATATAACCGTATTCTCAAACATTAGAAAATGAGATATACAACTTGCAGGATCTTGTAGCAGAATTCTGACAGACTTTTCTCTCACATCCCATTTACTTGGATACCTCTTTTCATAAAAATATAGAAAATTCATTAATATTGAGAACTGTCTTGCATAACACTGCAAATGGCTAAAGTTTGACAGTGACATTTTCACAAAAAATCATCCCTTAGGAAATGCCTGTATGAAATGAGTGCATAATACCCTGTGGAAACAAACTGGAGCAAGTGAACATTCATCTGATTGACTGAATTCAACTTCTTTTAACATTACTATGGCAACTATTTGGATGGCATTTAATATTTACATGAAACAGGCTACTATTTCAATACTATCATACAGAATGGGTCATCTAAATGCCATGTCGAGGAACACATGTATGCATACTCACACATTCCCCACACCTGACTTAACTGCTTCCTTCCCAGTCATTAGGTTTACAAATTATGTTTACATAATTCAGCGTAAAAAAAAAAAAGTATCTTGATCTGAACTAGAGAGCCATCAATTCTGAATATTGTCAGTCATCATCCCCTGAGAAAATAAAGACATACATGCCCTAAAACATGCTGCTCTTTAAATATTTCATTAATCCCATCACTGGGAAGCTACCAACAAGCTACTGATATGCACATGTTTGACTTAGGTTGTCCCAGAAGACACTTGCTGATCACTAGACTGCTAAGTAGAATAACCTGAGTTGTACACAAAACTTTGATCAAAGAGCTGATGTTAAACACCTGTAAAGGAGAGGAAGCAAAAACTAACAAGAGATCAGTCCCCACTATGAGGTTTCATTTTCCACTACTGCCCAGGAAAAAAAGCTCTTTGAAGCTGCTTAATAATTAGAGAATACCCCACTAACAGAAACCAGTGAATTTTCTAATAAACATTTTCTTCCCTGTTTAACAGGGCAAAAATCCCACCTTTACCTCATTTTCTAACAAGCACAGGAACCAAACACATCTATATTACATAGACAAGCAAAATTACAAATGTGAAACTAGTTACCTTTATCAGGCTGATGACTTCAGAATCTGAGTTCATATTTTGGTATGCTTTAATATATGCCATTATAAGGGAGGCACTGACATATGAAATAGGTGAGCTGTCCCAAATAGAGAAAAATTTCTTCTTATGAGGAGTAGTGCACGAGAGCCCACGAACAAGATCTTACAGACCAGCGCAGAAGTGGCAAGAAGGCACAGGCAGCAACGTGTTTCTCTACAGAGACAGACGTTCAGAACCTCTAACAATAATTCAGGAAGACTCTTTAGATCACATTTCTATTTACCACATAGGTATGTGTATAGTCACACACACTCCCACGCCAGCTAAGAGTTTGCTACCTACTCAGCTAGATAAAGGAATTCCACAGCTAACAGAACAAAAGCACTGCCTGAAAGATGAAATAAGCTGACTCTATTCCCAGCTCTGCTGCTGACCAACTGTGGAGTCTCAGATACATCACTAACCATATGTATCCCTTTGACCTGTTGTTTCTTTTGCCTATTTGGTTAATAAAAGCATCTTCCCTCCCTAGACTTCATGGAGGCATGCATTCAGCATGTACTACACTGTGGCCCACTCATTTTGTGTTTCTGGTTGATGAATATAATACAAATCATTAAACAGCAGTAAAATGGACAAGAACAGTAATTATACTGGTTAATGGCTGATCTGAGCTGGGCAGTCTGTATACATTACTACATTCATTCAGTTAAGAACATCTTGAACAACAACATGAATATGCCACAGTCCAAGGTCAAACAAAAACAGTAGCATGGTGAGATGGAAATCTTCAAGATTAGCACTCAGGGAACCATCAGTAATATAGGCAACATTCAAGTACTCCACTGAGAACAATGGGTCCCCAACAGAGTATTCAAGCATAAATTGGTCAACCAGGAACATTTGAAACCAATTACTTTTCCCAAGCAATTGTAATGGAATGATTATGCAGGCAGCTGGAAAGGAGAGAATTAAATGCATTGGAGAAAGCGTGGGAGGACAGCAGCTCACTCAGTGATAAGACATACTCTGTGCTTTTAATAAATAGCAACAAATTGCATGTATCCAGTTAAAGTCAGGCAGTGAGGCAAGTACTTGACTTTCCTGAACTGGATCCAAAAATCTATTCTCATCCTTGTACGCTTAAAAAATAATAAAAAAACAATTTTAGAGAACATGAAAGTGCCAGGATATTTCTTGTTATCTGACACATCTCAGAAAGGAAGCTTGTTGTCAGCTCCCCAGATTGAGTCATCCGTACTGAAATTACTAGCTTAAAATACTTTTCCTATCAGGTGCTGTGTGCATGCATGTGGTTCTGCTGGGTTTTAATACATGCTACAACAGAATTAACTTTTCTAACCAGCGCAGCAATGAAGCACCAAGTTCTCGGGAGAGACAGATACACAGGGCTCCTCGTGAAACAGAATTTAGTTTTGTTTTAGATCTTGTTTTTATTATTATACATAACCTTTTCACTCAATCTGACATGAAACAATTCTGACATGTTTATTAAAACCTTTTGTTATTACACCTGACATTTATGAAGGGTAGATGATAAATAATTAGAGCAATGACATGTTTGCCAGAAATTTAAACTCTGTTGAGACCGTCTTCTCCCCAGCCTCTTTTTTAAACGAAATCTACCCTATTTAGTCATTCATGTCTCTCTAGGAAAAAAAGCAATGTAGCTTTTCTATACTTGAATAACTACTTTGGACTTGCTTTTGAATTCAGAACATCGTGGCTACTCCTCATCTTTCCAAACCCCAGAGATCTTTTCATTTTATTTAAGCAACAAGACAAGGGACAGTGAGTTTTAGTGTAATATCATGCTGAAATTTATTTAGTATATTATGACCCCTGCTTTAGCAGTTTGAATTGGCCAAGAACCTATTCACCGGCTACTTAAATGCAACCACTGTTAGGGAGCAACATGGAAAAAGAAAAAAATGACATTATCTAAACACATACATACAAAGAGCAAGCAACTGGTTAGGATATTGCATTACTCCACAGCAAAAACATTAGAAAATGATGAACAGTAAAGCTACTTATAGCACTCCAATGCCCCAAAATTTTGAAATGGAAATAATAAAACAAAAATAATTAAAAATTAGCATTTTTAGGGCACACCGTGTATAATTATTATAAACCATACAAACCCATGCATTGATTTAGTAGGAATCATTGGGTCCATGCTTAAACCACATGTCAGTGTGCTTCACAATAAGCCCCACAGACTGGACCCCAGGTCAGCCACGCTGAATGTGCCTCCCTCCCTACCGCAAACACAGGCTTGTTGCCCAAGGAATCTGAAGCAAACAGGAGACAGCATGTACCCTGCTCTTATCCCACCGTGAAGTCATGACATGAGCAGGACGGACACCCCGATCACAGAGCTCGGAAGTGTTACCAAGTTCCTATTTTCTGATGTGTCCTAAGAGAAGAAAAATTCTTCTATTGAATGATAAAGCTGAACTCTTTTGCTCTGTTTTTAAAAAAGGGCCACATTTTTCATATACTGCCAAGCAGGAGTTTTATTTGTTTCTGTGTATTATTTTGGTTTTGCCTTTGCTTTTTAATACCTCCTGTCTCCCAATTCTTTAATATTTCTACACACACTTTTGAATTCTGGAGTTCTCAGAGAGAAAAAAGGAAAAGAGATTGAGGAATGCAGGCTGGCAAATGAGACACCGCAGCAAGCGCCATACTTCTGGCTTTGTTGCTGACCAGCTGTGTGTGCAAGGGAAGCTGTTTTCTGAGACACTTTTCTCCTTCTATGCTTCATACCTCTAGTTAGATAAGTGCATCACAACAGGAGCTGTCATTCAGTGTATGTTTGTACAGCTTCTATCTCAGTGATCTTGGCTGGAATCAGTAGGCACTACAGTAGCAAATAAACAAGCAATAGGGGATATTCATTTTGGATTCTATTACGAGTTAATCCAAAAGCCCACCCCCTACGTACGCTCAGCTTTCCCTTAGATTGTAAACCCAGCATGAGAGACCTTTTTCTTGTTGTGTCTGTGTACATTTCCAAGCACATTCAAGAACCTTTCTCCTCAATTCTTCCATCATTGCTACTTAAAGCATACCTTGGCATGTAGACTGCACATAAAACTGCAGCTCTCTGAAGCTGCCAGTACCAGTCATTGAAAGGAACAAAATCTATACAAGCTGGGCCACTACTCTGGCCTAGTGTTAGCAAATCTGGCATCACTCATTTTTCTGAATTAAAAGCAACTACAACAGACTTGCAGAATGCCCTGGTGGGATCACTGTGCCATAAGGAAAAATTCTGTTTCAACTCCATTGTAAAACGAGAGGTTATAAAGGAGGGCATACATTGGAACAGCCATTTCAGTGTTAAACAGTGACATGTTAATAATTAAGAATTAATAATTATGTACAAATGCCACAGTTGGCCAGATGCCGAAAGATTTGTAGGGTTGACCTCCAGGGGCTCAGACTGGAGACTGCTTTGGCTAAACTGGCATGCCTGCTGACAAAAACGGTCATTTCTCAGAAATCAGTTTAAGTCTCTAGGGAGAACACACAAGCTTTAGTGGGGGCCCATTAATGTTTTTGAACGATAGCACATCTGTTATTCAACAAGGTGAGATGAATAAACCACATTACAGCACACTCAGTTACATGCAAGGGCTCCACTGGAGTCTCGGCACATTCAGTTTTGCGAGAGTAACTAATAAAAGGAACTAAAAATGGTGAATGCATAAAAATGTGACATCCATAAATATCGCAAAGAATACCAAATAGCTATAGACCTCTATATTCATCACCAGGTTCTTAGAAAGTCTACATTCTTTAGCAATTAGAGCAGGGATGGGACAGGATTGTCAGTTTTTCCTTGGCATTACCGAAGTTTAAGGATGGTATCACATCACAAATGAAAACGACCCTGCGTCTGAAAATGGGGTTTGGGCAAATTGAAGACTTCTGCATTGCTCAATTTTGTAAAGTTTTCAGTGGTATTTTCTACTGGAAAAAAAAATCCATGTTTTGTTTTCACTCAGTATTAACACAGTCCTTTCACATTTCTAAATAAAAGTGCTTTGGAATTCCTAAGTCCATGAAAGCTGAAATCAACTGGGGCTTTTGCTTTCAAGTACAAGAATTTTATTTGGGATAGAAGTTCTGGTTTTGCTCATGTCCAATAATGCGAATAGGCCCAGACAAGACAAACCTAAGCAATGGAGAAGTACGTACAGCTGAGCTAACAGCATGAAGTTCATGTCATCTTTATGGGGCCTTGTCAGGTGAACAAAGCTGAACAAATGCATGATTTCTGAATACATTAGACAAAGAGATGTGAGAAATATTGATGTTTTCTATGTTTAAAAGAATTTCAAAATTCTAATTTTAGTCCAATTGTCCCAAAGCAGAGACTTTCAAAGATTCAGGGGTTTTTTGAGACTACTGAAAAGTGAGAACTCATAAGAGCAAAAGTCTATTACTGAGAATCTTTATCCCTGTAGGGAAGTCGGAAAAATATGGAAAAATTACACAGAATAATCCCCGTATAGCACAATACTATAGCTGTAGTATAGCACAAAATCCTCTACAACTCTTACACTTTGAATAAGTAGATGATGCAAATAGTAAATCAGCTAGCAAAGAATGACAAGTTTGTTCCCTTATCATGTTTTTTAAATGACAATAATGAAAACATTTTTAAAGATATCTTAAGGAGCATGAGAGTTTACTTAGATACACCTTAACCAGTTACTATCCATTTAAAAAACTCTCTACAATATCTACACTCTGTAACACTTCTTCACAACTATTTAAGAGTAAAATTAAACAGTCTTATTTAAGACTGAATCCATGCACTGAAAGTACAGACATTTTGCTTTTTTGCTGAACAAAGGGTGTCTGGCAGGCTGTTTGGGCCTAGTAAAACCCAAAATAAAACATCTTAGCTTGTATATCTGAGGCATTTGGGTAAAAGAGGAGATAAAACCAGTTTAGGAATCCTGAATTGACAAAGGAAGAGACAAACAACTTTAAAGGTGGTGAATGGAGAACATTGGCGGAACTGAAACTGTACTGTGTGATTTTTGAGACAAGTGGGGAAAAAAAAGGACAAGGTTTTGTAGCTGCCTGGAGAGCTATGAGCCTTTGCCATATGCAAGAAGAAAAGCAAATCCCAAATATCTCAGCAGATCATAAACAGAAAATCTATTTCAATTAGCCATTCCATCATCATACAGTGAATGAGATAAATTTACAGGTACAAGCTGGCTGGAACATTTTCATCTGAACAGTTTTCTGACAAAAAAATAATGACACTTCAATGGTGACATTTCAATTCATTTCGTTCTGACTTTTATGCAATAAGAACACATTGATTAATTTTGTTTTGGCATCTACTATATTAAATCATTAAATACAAATATAATCAAAGTGAGTTTGGTATTACTATAGCCTTGACACTGTTAGAAATAATGATTTAGGTGGTTACAAATTAAAATGAAAAATAATTGTGTACCCCGTGGGAATTACTGGATTTTCCAAACTGGAATTTGCCATGCAATGAATACTTCAATCCTAAATAAACCTACGTATAGCACTACTGCTTTTAAATCCCCCTTACATATGGTCATAAAAGTTTATTCAGAAGACAAATTTCACGTAATTTGTAATCATACAGCACATCCCGAGGTCATATTATCTTCTGCTGCAGAGGCATTCATCTGCATTTCATATGCAGATGCTAACAACAGTGACTGAAATCATATTAAGCACCGAGAGACTGGGTCATAAAAGCACACCTAGTAGATAAGGAAAACCTTTACAAGCAGCATGATGGACAAAATCTGTAATAGGAAACAATCCAATTTATCATGCACATCCCATGCTGGAAGATGCAGAGGTGCCTTCAGCAACATTTCTAGAAAGCAGTGAACGTACGAGAGAAATCAAAGCCACAGGTACTTACTTTAGTGCATTCCTTTCAAGACAAGAACCATTCAGAGTTCTTTTTTTTTTTTTTTTTTTTTTTTAGAGAAGAGAAATTCAACTGGCAGATTGATAAATCAGAACCAAGTTGAAACCTGTACAGTGATGCACCAAATGAAAGGAACCAAGTTATCACAGAGCTTAAGGATGACCATTTAGAGGTGTGAATATTTCTGGATCTGGCCTCACATTACAGATCACACTCAGATTAACTGCACATCAGGGAAATTACAGTTGCTCAGTTATTTTTAATAAAGCACAAAAGTCACTTTATTTTGAATTTAAAATAAATGAAAAATTATTTAAGATGTACTTCTATTTCTGTTCTTAGAATTTTTAATCACAGTAGCCAACAGTTCAGTACATGTATAATCTTTAGAGTTTCCACACTCTTTCACACAGCTCTTTTGAAGGGGCAAATTTCTCTCCTGCTCCCAGAAAAGCAGGTCTCATCTAAGTGCTTGGCTCCAACTAGAAATATTCAATATTTGAATTATGACAAGGAAGCGCACTGAGGAGCCCGCTAGTCTGATGACAAACAAAGATGACACGTACTACTAAATGAATGGCTTTTCTTTTTACTCAAGACTTTTCTTACGTGCCCACCAACCTGGGAGATGATTCATTAATCCGTAGTGGGCCATGCTCTAAGTAGCCTTGCTGTATTTCTTCTGTACTTTTAACTGTCAGTTAAGTGTACAAAGCCATTTGGAAAGCTCTGAGGATGGTTGCTAATTATCCAAGAAAAACAAACAATAAAGCCCTCAGCTGGAGCAGCCAAATGGGGAAGTCTGTTATTTTTAGTAAAAGTTCTCTACTGTTTTTCATAATGTTTTAAAATACTGCTGTTCTGTATATTGAAGTGTTAGAGCCCGTAATAAAGCGCAGTCAACTAGGAGTCAGGACTGCCTTTCTTAGTTCTGCCACTCACCTGCTGTATATTGTGGCCCAACTTGAGACTATGCATAAATATACTGACTCACAAGCGTACGTTTCTATGAGTCTTGGGGGGGGGGGGGGCAGCGAGGCTCTTCAATTATTAGTTTTAATTAACTTTAAGACTGATGAAGTTGTGGGTGCTTTAAACTTTGGACTTTTCCAACTTAAGTGGCTGGAAAAATCCATCCTGCTACTCCTCATTAAGAGCATCATCATGCCACAGGGTTAAGCTAAATGAAAAATGAAGTGCTAATTAGAAAATAAAATACTAGAAACTGTTTAAAAAGAGGAAAGTAATGGCAAGCAGGCAAGTTCAGCCTATGAAAGGAAATATAATGCAAAGCAAATTAATAGACATAATAAGGTAAATGGATGCAATCATCAGATCCAATTTAGTGAGTCCAAATTAGTTCCTAGTTGAATGTCATAAAGAAATTCAGATTTGCTAACCTTAAGTTAAACAAAATTTATTTTTCAATTAGCTGGCACAACATGCAGCAGAAAAAGATTACAGTAATAAACAGCAATGGCACGAGACAAACTTCTTGCCCTTAAAATTACTTTATTTTGAGATAAACTCTGCTAATAAGGCAAACTTTGTGATGTAGGAATTGATGTAGGCAAAGAGCCCACATGGTTTACTGTAGCATCTCTAACAATGGCCAAAGTAGAAGGCTTCTAAGGCAAATTTATAACCATTTATTAATCCCTACCACTTTATGGAAAAATTCAGGACACATGTAGAAATTTAGACTGATAGAAATCACCATAATGAGAGCAAAGCTCAGCTACAACAATAAAGCATGAGACCTACTGAACTTGAAGTCTCAAGAACCAAAATCAATGGTTCCAAGTCTTTATGTCAACAATAAGGGGCAGGGTGGATTTGTACAGTTCCAAGTTCTTCTCTTGGAGACCGCACAGCAATTCCCCTTATCCACAGGGTTGCTGGGATCACCTATCTCCCTTACAAAGAGGAAGGAACACAGTCACTATCATTTTGCCTTAGAACTTAGGTGTCATCCAGCTCATTACCTGGCCTTTCTATTCTTTCCATGTACAAGTAGTACATACTTTAGAAACCTGGACCCTAACAATAGTCCACTTCAACATTTACCAAGGAGTCTTAAGCTGTCCACTGACCCGGACAGTTGTAATCTCACCTGTCTACTCAGTGTCCACATCATTGCTAACTATGTTTTAGAAGGATGCATATTTAGAAGGTCACATATTACAGGTTCAGTTAATTCTTGCTATTACTGCAGAGGATTTCTGGGGGCTACTTCCTACTAGTAGTTCCTGTTGCTTTTGCTAAAGTGTTTGTAATTCACAGAAATACAAATCAGCTAAGTTTTCCATTCTGTCTTACAAAAAAACCCTTGCCAAGAGACTCAAAAGTATTATAATCCTCTATGCTAATCTTACACAAGGTATTTACAGATAAGTAAAAAGACAAAGTCACAGCCCTATCAAACATCAGCACTCTAAGGCTAAATACGAACTCTGTATACTACCCTTGGGCTAAGGAACATCACACAGTACAACCTTCACAGATCAAATTAATTTTGCCTCGCAGCAAATCTTCAGCATGGGTCAACCTATTCTCTCCTGTGGGCCCAAGCACATGCTCTGCCCCATACATCTTTGAGACAATATGAAACCAGAGTTCCTCCCACTGAGTGGTTCCATGCAAGCGACCCGTTCGCATCCCCCCACGACGTTAATCTCTGTCTGTGACACTCTTCATTCCAAGCAGGCAACTGACATGAAATTAAAGAGGAGTGAACAGAGGATAACAAAGGATAGTTGGATCTCTAAGTTTTAGGGACAGGAAGACTGTTCTTATGTTTAGAATCTCTACCTGTAGCCTTCTTGATTCACTCACCAAAAGCTATTCAAAGACAGACCTTGTGCTGAAAGAAAACACCCAATAGTTTTGACACTACAAAGATTATACCCCCTCCCTTTTATAAAGTTCTCCAAAGGATAATTCTTGTGCTCTCCTTCCCTACTTCCCTGAGTATGAGTTAGCCTGTTTCTTGTTCATATTTCTTCACAAAACTTCCTCCCCACTAATTCTCCACTGCCCTTGAGCATCATCTAGAGCAGCTCAAATTTGTCCAAATAGATACAAAATTGTAATGTTGGAACTACACACCCTCCTAAATATCTAAGATAACTAGGGCTGTGAACATCACAAGTCTGAAAACACCCTGAATGAAAAAACTGACCATTTTATCTGCCTATTAACAGAATTCCTCTTTTGAGTTTTAGTAATAAGACACAAAATCAAGTGCCCATAACAATTACCTGAATAAAAGATTATGGTCCAGATCCTCAAGGAAAAAATCAATGGGAGCTAAGTACCTAAACATCTTTGTGGATTTAGGTCATCATCTCTTATTCAAGCTAATTGGTTTGGCTATGTTAAATCAGGGTTTATCAAAATGCAACAACTCACAAAGGGACATTTTATTTGCAGTCACCTTGGACAGAACCATTTGATTGTCAAAGCTCTAGCAACTCCCACATCCCTGCAACACCTATCTGGACAGCCAGGGTGTACCAACATAGCTATATCAGGGCAAGGTGCACAGGAGATTGTGCTGTACCTGAGCTCGCTACTCCCCTTATTCCTGTTTCCCTTCAGCCCTGAGCAAGAGGACAATAAAAAAAAGCCATTTTGCTTTTCCTTGCCAATCTGAACAAAGATGCAATGTTTTTGAGACCACTGGGGAAGGAAGCCAGGGTTTCACACTCTCAATTTGATACTCCTCTTGTACTTAGAGTTGAACTAACTATTCTATACTGGTGAAATAATTCCTGTTTGCAGAATTAATCAAGTTCTTTGCAATCTTCAGAAGAAAGCAGATCTATTAAACATATATTAATAACAATAATAAATGCTTCAACCCTCTGGGCACTGCTCAACATACACAGTAAAGACATTATCATAAAAAACACACATTCTTAAATTCTAAAGAAATAAAGCTTGGAATCGGTTTGGTTAAGATGGTTCAGGCAGGGATATCTATCAGGAAAACCCATTATGATGAAGAGAAGCATTTACAGCACAGAAGGGCTTTGACAAAAAGCAGTCAAAATGTTTTCATCAAGAATAATCTATGTGCACTCAAATCCCAGCTCACAAATACACCAAGAAAGAGACACACAAAAGTCTTTTCTATTTTATTTGCATTTTGTTCAAACAGTTAGCAGAATGTTGGTTTTATTTTTCCCCTTTTCCCTTCAAACAGTATTTCACAGACAACTCAATGCCTTTCTACTACTCCAATACCTGTCTACTTCATTCTGTTCTTCTTTGCCTGCAGAGATGCCTTTCCACTGCTCATTCCACACATGTTGGCACACATACAACCTATTGTAGGGCTCACAAAGAGAAGGGAAGGTTTTTTAAAAAAAAAGGGGGGGGGGGAAGACTGGTTCTGCAATAGTGAAAGACTCCTTTTCTCTTTTTCACTATTTTGTGAGGAATCAGGGAGCTAGGAAACACAGTAAGTACCTTCACAGACAGCTCCTTCCCCAATCGCAGGGTTTTATTGTGCCCTTAATGTAAAGATCTGAGTAACAGTCCTCAGAGTGGGGTACCACAACTCCTCTCCTTCACATGCTACTTGTATTTTAGCATAGAGACATAAAGCAACAGGTCTACATTCAAACTCAGCTTACCTTCCCAAGATGTCAAAGGGAAGAAGCAGGCTTAGACATTTCTGTCGCACAGGCAGCCCTTCAGGCTCCATCACCAATTTACTTTTATAGGAATATAAGCAAGGATTGTAATTTTTTTTTTTTTAACTCAATTTCATTCCTCTGCAAACCCCATCAGAGCAACACCCTCACCATTTAGGTGGTGATTTGAGAAGTATTTTCAGCATCTCCTTCAATCTACACCAGTGAAAATCCACCATCTGTAGCTTGCCTTTAATAACTATACAGAAATTGCACAGAAGTACAGTATAAATTGCAGGGGACTTACTCCTCCCAACAACCTACTGAACAACTTGGCTCCCTTCAGCCCATGGGCATCCTGTGCTCAACAGACATTGTCTGCTACATAGTTGCCTGTTGTTTGATACATATTTTATTATGAAACATAACACCTCCTAGTCATGTTTCTCTGATATAAAACATTGCACCCAAGGAACAGATGAGTGTATAGTAGCAGCACTAGCAGTGCAGGTGCCCTGTTCTCTAAGACCGATAAAGTGCTGAGGGCCTCATTACTCAAGGCCTAATTGCACGAGCAGGTATACTGAAGTGCTGGTAAAGCCTGTCACCTCTGTATTCTTGGCACAGAGCACACTATTCAGCCAGAAAGAGGAAAATTGCTTGGGGGAAACAGTTACCACAGGCTCTGGGACGATTTAGTAATCGATTTATTTGCATAGCTATAAAAATTTTTACCTCTTGGTTTCTCTCCTTTCTTCTCCCCCCAAAACACAGAGGAAAAAGTAGAACAAAGTGAGTCTGTCAGCTTTGTCAGTTTTATGATGTACAAAATTAAACCATGCTGAAAAAACACAAAAAGCCATTGGTTGGGGAAGTATCCCTGGACAGCCGCTGCAGGGCTTATGACAACTGTTTCATGCGATGCTGGGTCACTCTACATCTGTGGAAGCAGATGGAGAAATTTAGAGAGAGAGAAAAACCAACAATCTTGCAAAGCCTTTTTTATCACTTAAAAAAAAAAAATCTGTTCTCATAAAAGAATGAATTCAGAAGCCAAAATGAACCTCTTGACTGAAGTAAAAACCAAACAAATTTGCACAGGTTTTTGAATCTGTCTTATACACAAGTACTTTACCAACCATCTTTAATGGGTTCTGAAGATTTTGGGCTTAACAGTGGTATTGCTTATTGATTGCACAAAAGTAGTTTTGAGAAGAATAAAGGCCTTGGATTTCACTGTTACTATCAATATTATGCACAACAGGTTCAGATACTACAGCGAGCCTGGCAGTATGAAATCAGAAGCCATACAGATAGTTTATTCCCAGGCAATATATTATTACAGAGAAAGGACAGGATGGCCTAAAGCCTGCAGGGCGGATCCTGAATCCACGGCACCAGCCAGGCCATTAGGGCCCCTCTGAAACCTCTACTAGTAGCGTAACACGGGCAGCCGTTAGTGTAAGGCAGGCACCAGTTCCGAATCTAGACCCCAATTGTTCCAATACTCATATTCAACATCTGTTATGCTACTGTGAATAATCTCATTAAAAATCCATGAAATTCCTCATGTTAGTCAAGGGGAGCAAGTAACTGCTTTAAGCTACAAGCAGAGCAAAACACAAACACATTTTTGGAAGAACTAACAGTTGAGCCAAGAGACCTTTTGTACTGCAGGCTTATCATGGCACGCAGCTTACTTAAAAAAAATCTTACGCAGTTTCACATGTGGCTGTATACTTTTAAAGGGTTTGGGCATTTCCTTTTCTTCTTGTTTTATCTGTCTCGGATAGTTCTGCTGCCTCATAAAAAAACAGAAGTATGTATTTCATTAATAAGAACTAGTGTTCACAAGAAAATTTCTCTCAGTTTGAGGGAAGACATTACTGTAACCTCTCCTGAGAGGAGATACTGCTTATAGAAAAAGGGGGAAAAGAACACTACAAACTTGGGTTTTCAAAGGGATAGCCTGGAATAAAAATATATTAAACAAAATTGTGTGTCAGTGCTCAGAATGAAGGGAGTATGAAGGCTATACAGAAAACTTTTCCTCAGCTCAGCCTATTTTTTTTTCCTCTGCAGAGACCTTCAAAGTGGATTCTTACATTCTAGCCTTACTTCACATTTTTATGCCATTTATTACCTGTATTTTCAATATTCCAAGAGACACTTTAATCACCATACTGTGTTTTAATTGTTATTAGCATTTAGATTATATGGTAATCTTACAGCTACCAGTCAACATTAAATTACTGTCCCCGCCTGCTGAAGAGTAATATATACAGAACAGAGTTGGAATGTATTTTAAAGTTTCAGCTCAATTTTATGTTCTAATTACTCCAGAATGTTATGAAAGGACTGTATCATTGTATCATATATTCTTGTCAACCCATAGGCAGCTTTATGGTAACATAACAAAAGTATATTGAACTCATTATGTGGGAGCATAATTGAAATGATACAAAGAAACTGCTAGCTGTTAATAAAGTCATGTTGCTTCTTGTATCATAACTATGCACTTTCACTAGTTTTCCAGTATTAAGCTTGATTGCCGAAGAGACAGACACATAACAAACAGATGCATTTCTGACTTTCCATCTGCTAAGATCAAGAGCCAGATCCTTAAGTCAGTGCAGTTCCAACTGACTTGAGATGTGGCTATACCAAATTTCACCAGTTGAGAATTTGACTCAAAGCATAGATTTTACTTAATTTTCACTGGGGGAGCTAACACAACTGCTATCAAACTCAACTGAGCACAAGCTAACCACCTGTTCAGCTGACAAGGTTCAGCCGCTTCTTTAGGGAGGCAATCCTTCTCTGTTACAATATTTTAATGCTTCTGCACAAATAGTTACATGAAATTCACTCTGGGAAATTTAAGCAACTTCAGAATCTTCTTGTTTGCAGTATCGATCATAAACATAGCTTTTTGCAAAGCTATGCATATGGTTCTGCATTTATTTGATCATAGGACAACACAAGCCACTGTGAGTAATGTAAGGTAGCATAATATATAAACACAGTTTTTAAGTGCATCCAGGAAAAGAGTCTCAGGTTTTATTCGTGGCATGACTAACCACTAAGAATACAAAAGCTGACATGTCATCCTGTTTGAAACAGGTGATCTCCCATGCAGCTATGCATAAACCTCTCTGGATATGCTTTAGTTGAGTACATGTCCTGAAGAGTTTTTCAATTAACCCCACATGGAAATTTCCTCTCTCACTTTAATCACTTCTATGGAATTTAGGCATGTATTCAGCATTATTGGCCATCCTCTACCATACAAATATTGTTCAGGAGATGGAACTCTTTTCCAGTCTAGTAAATCAGGTGATGGGTTTAAAGCGAAGATTTTTAGGTAGATCAGGTGATTGTTGATCACTTTCTTCAGATTATTCAAATGGTTAATACACACTGAGCATTATACTGCAGCTTCAACAGGGAAAAGAAAAAAATCACTATGCTGCTTTTAGCACCAAAACCTCTCCTATTTCTTTCTATCTTGCTAGTCCGATTTCTTCTGACCCAACCTAAGCAATATATTACCACATTATTGTGTCATGGCACAGCTATACATTTCTTTCATATGTTCATGCTACAGCATGGACACATACTACAGAATATTCTCTAGAAATATTACTACATTCATTTTACTGGGTACTATTTTCTCTCCACCAACAGTCTTGCTATGAAGAGATTTTCAATTCCATATCCTAGCCTACTCAGGAAAACGGCCCTTTTGGAAAGAGCTTTTGGCTGTACCATGTAAGGCAAGATACTCATAATTTGGGTGCCAAGAGATTTCACAACACCACAGTAACCATTTGTTACATTTACACTACGTGAGGCAGCTGACAGTAACCATTGATTTTCCTAGAGTATCTTTCAACATTAAAGTTTTGGCTGCGGATACGCAAGCCTTAGAATCACTATACACTATAACACTAACATCAGGGTAATCATGTTATTTATGAAGGGTTGCTTTCATTTGTACAGACTTCACACCAGAATAATTCCGGTGCTTTCCCTTGACGTTCCTTTCAATGCAAGAGTACTATCAGTTTAAGGTTCCTGGATGACAATAATGCTGTGAAAATGGTACTAAGCCAAAAGCAATTTTGAAAGCTAGCTAAAATGTCAATACTATTCTTAGAGTCCTCCCAGAAACATGGTGGACAGTATAGCAGATGGGAACAGACAAGTTGACAACACTGTGAAAAAAGAACACATGGCTTGGAAGGTGTCCTTAAAGCAAACTGAGCCCTTGCAAATAAGGAGTTGTCATTTGTTTATTCTGGGAGCAGCTCATGAACTAACAGGAGAAACTAGAAAGGAATTTTATAAGAAACTGAGGTCCAGATGATGGAACATCGCATCAGCTTAGTTTCATTCAAAAGGAATCCAGCTCAAATACTTTGCAATGTGAACCGAAAAATGGCAAATGGGAACAATCAAGGGACTTGCTTCAAAAGACCACATCAAATGAAAACTAAATCTCTATATAGACGCACCTTAATTAAAAAAAAAAGATTAAATAAGCTCCATTTAAAACAAGGTACCCACCTGAACATTTGTCAATTGAAGAACATAATAGCTTAATTTCAAGGAATACACTCTTCATACCGAACCACCTTCAAGCAACCATGTCCCTAATTCAGGATATGATTAAGCATGCCATTAAGCCTGTCTATACTCAGCAAAGTATTAAAGAAGTTCTTAAACTCCTACCCCAATATATGGGAGCTGATTGTTGAAAACGATCTGAAATTCACACAATGAAAGAAGAAATATTAAAGTGTGTGGTTAATAGAATATGATGAGAGAAATAAGAGCTGTAGAGGAAAAACGCTTCAGACATTGCATTATTGCTATTGAATTGCTGGTGCCAGACAAACATTTTTAAAAGGACTTCTCCTGGTAACAACTGACAGAAACAGTGAATCATTTAAGAACAACATTTATGATATCATCAATTAGGCAAAAACAGTACAACGCCTAATATTTCAATTGTTATAGCTCTGTATTTCTCTTTTCTTGACAAGGTTTTCACAAATTTGATCACTTCCCAAAGATGACATTAGTTTTGCGTGTCATCCAAAGGATGTCATCCATTACTACCACGTTGCAAGGCACTGGAGTCAGAGAGAGGCACTCACTAGCGATTCACTAATGCCAATTCCCTTTCCTTTAGGTTTCTCAGCAAGATATTGACCCACTTCGAGTCTACTTCGCTTTATGAAAATTGGCAAGGCCAGAAGTCAAGGGAAATCAGTTACAAGTAATAGTTTTACCATATTTAATTATAAGGGTACAGAAATCCTAAGGCTTTTTAAAAAAATCAAGGTTTCCATGTTAAAACTCTAGCATAGGGCACAGCACCAAAGTCTATTTGATATTTATGAAAATCGAGGGGGGGGCACCACAGACAGTGGCAGAATTTGAATGCTATAACAACCTTTTCCCATCAAACTATTCACATCTCAGCAATACACCCAGGCAAATTTTCAAATTAAGTTTTTGCTGATGAAAAGAGTAATTTTTATTAGCTTTAAGTGTATTTACTAAAACCTGAATTATAAGTCTAGATTTAAAGTATTTGAAATTGAAAACAAGCTTTTTGGCAAATGAAAATTTTCAACTATGTTTGTAAAGTAATTTAAAAATGAGAAGACAGTTTCATGCCATTTAACATGAAAATGTCTCTGCAGACTTTCACAAAAGGCTTATCCCCTCTTTTGAAGCAGCTTCACTCATGACAACAGACATTTTTAAAGTTTCCAAGAGCAACTATTCCTATATCTTGATTGACAGACAACAAACTGTAAGGAAGGTGTAGATAATAAAAACAAATATCGTCAGTTCCACAATCTGAAGGTTATTACTGCACCATCCCAAACACCAGAATCAGGTCTATGCCCACAACTCCTAGGAACCATCTCTCCAAGCCTGTTCTCCCAGAGGGGGACAGTATGCTGAACATAACTCCTAACACAGTCCTCCGGACTTCTGAAAAACGTAGCTTTCTCCAGATCCCATCTGGAGTAAGGAGAAGGCCAGAATGGATGGGGGCTTGCCTACTGAAGTGCTGAGGAGACAGACAGCTAGCCTTAATGCAGATCAAGGTATTAGAGTTCAGGCTGCAGGGAGGAATACAGCATGCTTTTAACAGAAATATGTTTAAGTTGTTGGAAAAAAAATCTTTAATCCAACTTAACCAAGGTTTTGGGTGGTTCTTGCTGCATCTCTATACCCATCCATGAATCCATAATGAATTGAACTGCGTAGTGACACAAGCATTACATACCACAATATAATTGTACACATCTGTTGCAAGTACAGAGCATTAAAAACACATTACAACATCAAGTTTGGTTAAAAGGCAAGAAAATCTAAAGTCAAGTCTGTAACTCCATCCTGTGGTATGTAGGTATTACAGCACTTTTTTAAATCCAGGAAAACAAATATTTTTCAGTGATATACTGTAATGCCTAGACATATCAGAACACCTTTCAAGCTTCCTTTTGAAAATCCTTCCTTCTGCATGTGACCTAGATAAGCCTTGCAGAACTGTGCTTTCCCATAGCATTCTTTTGCATCTTTATTTGGGATATTAAAGAGGAGCAGATTTTAGGTCTGAACCAGTAGAAGCCTACGAGGTTCAGCTAGACAGATGTTCTTACTGCATACCTAGAGTGTGATCTTATATCCCTGGGTTTCTGATTTAAATATACACGCATTATTTTCCTATTTAAGTGGAACAGGTTAAGAGATGGAATCATTCCCATCAACTTCAATACTCCATTGAAGGAAATTCAATCCACCCCAGGAGTGTCAATTCAAACTAAACAAGTGTAAAAGAAGCCTAGATCTTAGTACTACATCTCCGATCTCAATATGCACCTTTTGGGGAAGCCGAAGGATTTCAGAGATCTGTCCTGACCTCAGAACATCACTTAAAACATAAATGTGATTTGCTTGCCATCCTTTCTCCTCCATTACATGTCTTCTCACCAGTTTAAACAAGGAGACGTCCAGCCTTGTACTGTAAAGGCCAGTGAATAGGCTCACGCTATCATTTTACTAATGTTCTGTTACCGTTCTCTGATGGGGCTAGTGGTCTGCTCAGCAATGGGGAGGGTACAGAACTGAGCTTGAAACATTTAAAATCATTCTAGAAAGGTTATTTAAAGCTCATTTAAGTTTGCTAGGAGTTTGGCCATCTCTCATCCTGTTGCCAGACTCATAATACTTTTAAGTCATATTTTTCTTAAAATCTCAGTACTTGAATACCAAAACAAGGCAGTACTGCTTGAAAGGAAACATCACAGCAAACAGCATAAGTTTCGCTCATTCAGAGGTTAAAAGAAGAATCTTTTTTCTTAGCTGAAAAAGAGACAATTGCATGTTTTGATTTTTCAGCATAAGCAGTACATTTTGAAACAGTGGCTGTCAATTTAGCTGAAGACCAAAGGTATCCTTTTATGGCTGTTGTTAACATGCATTCATGAAATCTGTATGAACACAAATGTTCTTGTCAGTTTATCAAACAGATATTTACCTTCAAAGCAAAGTAGAAATTCAAATATGTTTTAACACTGGCATGATCCAGTATGCAAAAGCATTTTCACTAGTCAACACTTAAGGGAGTTTTCTTCACTTCAGAGGAGCGGTACAAAAGCTAGGCACTAATTTTACAGAGATCCATCAAAAACCTGACAGTAAAACTGAACAAAAGCAATAGGAATTTGAAGCTAAGTATTTTAATTTAGTTTCAAAATCTGAATGAAGTGCAGAGCTGTAAAAAACACATCAGCTTTCCAGAAAACTGAGAAAGGATGCAATACACTGATACCAGTGACAAGCAGAACAGCTGACATATTTTAATTGTACCTCCTGGCTTAACTTGCAGTTAGTTGTTCATACATACTACCCATTCTTCCACATTAGTTGTCCAGTTGGCAACAAAATATTTCTTTTATTATTGCAGCCATCTCCATCATCTGACAAGGCTTAGCTACAAGGTTTAGATTATCACCTTAATTCACTCTTAGATATGTAGCTATTTAGATCAACTCCCTACAAAAAGGGAGCAATCTCTAATTTGAAACGCACTCTTGAGTGCAAAACCTCCCTGGTGTCTGCAGGCATTTAAAAATGAGCTTCATTTGCACTCCTACAATCACTGCTAAACATGACTTAAACAAGCAGTGTTACATGCAGGGTCAACCGCACAGCATGAAGGGTTACCTTTCAACTGACCAACACTAACAGAGACTTTGATCACATAATTGAATCCACGAAGGGAGAGCAATGAACCAGAAAACACAACTTCACCTTTCACAGATACATCTCTGTAGAACTGAATGAAGGACTGGATTAACGGGTTCTAAATATCTCTATGAAAATCTCCGCCTAATAAACCATCACACCACTGCATCCTAGGAGAAGGCACAGTTCCCTTTCCTACGGCGTCTATCACTCCTCCTTTTTAAGCCAGGAAAACTTTTTGCCCAGCCATTGCTCTTCAAGCACAGTTCATTCTTCATTAATGCAATTATCCAACTGCTGAATGAACGCATAACTTGGATTAGATCACAGTCTCTGCAAAGAGAGTAGAAACAAGCACCCTTTCGGGGGTGGGGGTTAGGCTCAAGGAATCACCACTCTTGGTGCAAAACCAGAGCGACGCACAAGCCTCACCAAATACCGCCCTATACCCATCTTGTCCAGGCATGCTCGACAAGCGCAAAGGATATGATTCTGTGCCTATTTACATTTCGGCAATTTCAAAAGGATTTTCTTAAGAACATTCAGGTTCCTACTTCTCTCTCCCTCTTCATTCTCCCCTTTTCCAGCTCTGACAAAAGTCTTATTTGAGCAATCCTCTGTCATTTACAATACAAAGAACCATGAACAATGAGGAAAAATCCTTTCCAGAGAGAAACCTCAGAAAGCCCCTATTTGAGGATTGCTATGCCAAAGCTGCCACTAGGATGGATTAAGTGAACCATCATTAAAAAGCAGTTTTTAGTTTGCTTTAACACAAGTGCCTTTTGCTTTACAACTAAGCTGCTCTTAAAGCAATGGGCCACAGATTAAAAAAAGAAAAAAGTTAGATGGGGGGGGGAATTAGTGTTTCTCCTTTACACTCAGCAATAAAAATATTTTGTAAAAAAGTATCTATCATAACATTAAAAACCTCAGGACAATTTAACCCTTCAATCCTGCATACCTGACAAAAATAACCTATTTTAAACATGGCTGGGGCTAAGCATAGTAAAGATTTTATTCCCTGTGTCAATAGGGGAGAAAAATGTAATTGTCCTGTTGGAGGTAATTTTAAAAGCTGAAACTGCACTTAGACGTTGAGGTATTATTCTAATTAGCATCCTACCAGCACTATTTACAATGTGAATACATACTTGTAAATCTTCACTGTGAGTTTTTTTTGCACAGGTAAAAAAAACTCTGGGGAAGTGTTTTGCTCATCCAGCATGCTGACTAGGTGCATTGATCTGATACGCATCAGTGAACAGATATTATATAACGGAAATGCCATATTTGTGGGCTCCAAGCTGTCATTTATTATAGCATCATCTCACACCATGAAATCATTTGTAATGCAGTTACACTGCAACTTCTTCTCTGCCGATTTGAACCCAGCTGGATGGGAGTCCGGCTATGCCAATGAGGTGCACAGCACAGAATTAGCATCCAACCAACCTGACTTATCCCCTACCGGCTGCTTTAGCAGAGCATTTCAGGGCAATCACAAGAGGATTCTTTCCGGAGTCATGGACGGTGCCTCACTGTTGGAGGCAGTCAGATGCAGGTGCATGCAGCAATTTATTCACAGCAAAAAGGCTGTGATTCCAATAAAGATTCATGAAGGTTTTTGCCTGCAGACTCAAGAGCTGTTGAGACCCAAGCGCCAGCCTGCAAGAGCCACACCTCTTGTTTAAGGAAGGACAAAGAAACTAAAACTCTAATATCTCACTCCCTTTGACATCAACAGGAGAAGCTCTCCTCAGGAAGTTTCACAAGAGGGGACAAAATACTGGCAGACCAACTCTCAGGCCTTTTCATATGCGGTCGCCTTTCCCTTGCTATATAGCTGGCTGGTGCGCTAAATTCACACTGCAGAGTGAAAAATTGTTCAAGATTGAACAGGCAAAGAATGTGACAGTTGACTTCTTTTACTATTCATTCCCTAGCATTATAATGAACATGGATTAGGAAAAAGTCTTAATTTGTTTGCATTAGAGCTACTGATATTAAACTGGAAATAACTCTTGATTCACAACTAAATAATCTGAAGTCATCCTGATTTTAGAGGGTGTTGAAAACAGCAGCTAGGCTGGAGATATCTAATCCCTAATTTATAATGCCAAGAAATAAGAAAATTCTTAGGAATAATTGTGCCTTCTGGCTTAACATTTCTTCAAACCATTGGCTTCATCTGCTGGTAAATGAGAACACAGTGTTATCTATAATGAATCAAATTCAATAATTAACATGAGAAGTTGCAGAAGAATCAAATGCATTTTGTGCAACTGGGATGGAGGGGGCGGGAATTCACTAAAGCAGTACACATCTCAGCTGAGGAAAAGAAAAAAAAAAGGAAGCATTTTACATTCCCCACACAAAGTATATGCCCATTTAGGACCATTTTACACCTTAAAACTGAAAACCTAGTAGAATAAGAAATTCAGCTGTATCAGTTGTACTAGTTCTAAAACTTTAATAGAGCTATTTTATACTTCTGTCAAAATTACTTAACAACTTAGTGCTGTCTGCAGTGTGGATGAGGCAGGTACAAGATCAGAGGAGTAAAATGGCCTGCAGCTAAGTCTCTAGCAGGACTCCCACTCCGCCGCTCCTGCCAGGGAGAGGAGCGAGAACAGAAAACGGCAGGGAAAGAGCTTAAGCAGAAAACCTCCCTCATCCTCCAGGGGTTTGATTTGCCTCTCATATAACTTGGGATTAGCCGCACTAAGATCATCCAATTTACAACAGGAACAGGTTTTTTGTGCATTACAGTTCACAGAAAATTTCTCATCTTTGGTAAAGAATGAACACTTAAGTCTTGTAGTCACCAAAAGGGAGCCTTGTTGCCTATTTACAGATTGATGTCCACTTGCAATACTCCTCCACTGACCACAAAGTTTGCAAATCATAGAAGGTTTAACTTAAATTAAAAAAATTTAGATAAATTATTAAAATAGGTGAAACCACCAATTTTTAATCTAGTATTAAAATGGGGGTTATCCAGAAGGTATTTTCATTTGTCCTCACCAAAAAGGATGTTGATCTACACATTACGGTAATCAAAATAACTGTGAATATTTTCAATTTTCATTTTGTTTAAAACCAATTTTAAAAGCCTTTCAGTTTTTGGCAGTTACAAAATTTTAAAAATTAACAGCCTTCCTTTTAAGAAAGTGTTCAGTGAAAACAATATTAAGCATCTGTCATCTTCTTTTCCCACAGAAAAATATTACAAGTACTATGCCATTTCAAAACTTGACCTAAATCAGCCTGAATAGTATTTCATCAACATCAATGGCACTGAAGTCCGGGGCAGAACTTATCAATATCCTAATGGGCCATCTGGCATGACAACAGACAGCTCCCTCTTCAATCGAGAGGCGAATTTGACCTGAATCAATTGAACCTGAATTTGAATCAGCCTCATAGACAGCGAAGCACGGTAACATTCGTTACAGTAAGACTAAACCTGCTCCACACATCCTCTCCTGGGTGGCCTTTGTGGGGAGAAGTTCAGCGCAATGGTAGCTGACAGCACCAACACAAGAGGCCTTTATACTGGTATGAAATTACAAGACTGTTTTATTGTCTTTTTAGTATTACTCTAATTTCCTGTCTTCCCAATATGATAATCTTTTGCAGAACATCAGTGTTATTCAGTGGAATTCATCCTGCAGGGCAGAAAGTTCAGAAAGGGCAGAAGTACATAATAAATTTTAACACTTCAAACAAAAGAAGAATTTGATTTAGAATGTCAACCTTAACAACTGTATTTTCAAGCATGTGCTGCATACAAAGGGGAGTACCTTTGGGAAACAACAGCACAGCACACCACATGGACAGCAAACACTCAAAGCTGGAGGACACTCACTCAATCCACTTCTACAGTAAAGGCAGTGGGAGGATTTGGTTAGGAAGACTGAAAAGCAGCAGCGTGGTCAGAATGCATCAAAACACTGGTCAAGCAAGGAAAGAAAAAAAAGGGAAAACAGTTGATGCATCTTCCAAGTTACTTTGCAAACCAAGTTATCATGCATTGCATTTTTTTCTTCTGTGTTCTCTATAATGGTTTGCATTAATTTATTAAGATCCCTTTAATTATATTGCACATGAAATAATTAACCTGGAATAAGTTGTTTTGTGCTGTAATTATTTTCTTCTTCTCTGCCTATTCTTCCATGAAATGTTAAGAGCACTATACCACCTGGGTTTTTTTGTTGTTTTTTTGTTTTTTAATCTTCCAAGCCCTATAAATATTTAGAAGAAAATTTGCTCAAGTTGTTTCTAGGTTGCTTTCTGCTTATCAAAGATGATAATTTCATTTGTATTTAATGGCAAGTCTCCTTTTCTTTTTCTTTCACTCTTCCCTGCACACTGACCTCAATTATTCCCACAAATCAGATTAGCCTTGTTGACTTCAATCACTTCAATACCTAAGAAACAGAATGAAGAAACAAGTCCCTTCTAAGCAATTGTCCTCAGAGCTCCAGTAATAGCCCATTCTAATAAATGTTGGCAGGAGAGTGTTTTCTTCGCATGAACTTTAAGGCACCTGAAGACATATTATATCTGGCAGGTTCTCAAGAAATCCTTTAGGAACTCTGAGGTGGAAGCTTACCTTAGATTTTACTTCATTTCCATGGTTGGATATAATAGATATCATGAAGATTACACAAAACCGCTACATAATTGTCACTGCTTTAAATTCCCTTGCTAAGCACCCAAAACAGAAACCCAGTGTTTACATGTCCTTCTGCAATTGCAGAATTTTCCATTGGCTGGGACAGAGAACATTATATATTTCAACTTCCCTCCTTGTCTCCCTTCCACATAAACATATAACACTTCCCTAAGATGATGCAGCAGGTAAAGTGGATTAATTTTACCTCTGAAAACTCTGAATCAGATTCTCAGATGGTATAAACTATTGCAGTGTCAGAGACTTTGAAGAGACTAAAGCAGTTTGCTCATTAATTAGAGCAAATTATGATAGGATTAGATTTTTTTTTTTTTAAATAGACCATCATCTTAAAAAAAATAAAAAGTGAATTTTTACCTGCACGCTTCCTATTAGGAAGCTGTTTGAAGCTCATACGAAGCTTGCTCCAATTCTTAGGAAACTTCTTTCATCCAGATTTAGCCATATATGCATGTGCCAACTTCAGCCTTGATTTTACATACTCCTCCTTCCTCGTATATCACTACATTGACACATTATCAGGTTTTTTTGACAAGCTAATGAAGGATCACTCTTCTAATCCCTTGTTAACTATTTTCCTGAGCACCCTAAAACCCCTGGCTCTGAATCTGTTTCAGTTCATCTTTTCTGAATGCAGGTGACTGGAACTGTAAACAATTTTCTGGAGAAGGACTCATCGTAATCATATATCACATTACTAATTCTTCCCTATCTCAGTTTTATCAAGATAGGTTCAGTGACACCAACTGAATTACCCTTGATTTATACATGAGTATAAATATATATTCCTTCCCCTTTCTACTCAAGGGTCAGAAACAAAAACTAGGGTTTTTTCTTCATTTTTTCTTCAGATGCATGTGACCAATACAATTTTGGTTCTGTTGTCTCTTACACAGCTGCAATGCTGATGTGAGAAGCTACCACAATAGGACATTGTCTGCTTACACTGATTTTGTAGTGATATAAATAAATAATAAAAAAACCCACAGATCAACATAAAGTCAGGACCCAGTTGCTCAAGGCAAGTACAAGATGTGTAACCTTATGAGTGACAACCAAGACTGGGCACCACCTTAACCAATCCTTTGTGTAAAATTACTGCAAACTGAGTGAAGAACATGATCATGCTGATACAGCAGGTCACTGCTGTTATTTCTACTCTCTGGAGGCAGATCATGTCTATTCAGTGCAACTGAGCTCTGGCAGAGATACTCGCATTAGTGCTAGGCTGGTAGCTCCAGGACCAGGACCCTTCTGTGCGTGTGCGTGACTGCGCCTGAGCCACTGGTACTACAACTGTGATGCTTCCAGACTCCAACTAGTGGCTGTGCACAGCACTTGCCTGTGGCACATGAACATGCTATGTCTGGTAGCTCTGTCATGCTCCACTGAGCAATGCAAGCCCACAAGCAAGTATGGACAGATAGCCAAACTGCAATTTAGATTCTTGCCGTCTACTTATTGCTTACATCACTTATACTCCGTTTCCGGTTTCTCTCTTCTGTGAAAGAAGAGAGCAGGTCCAATCTCCATTATAAAACATTCTGACAAGTCCTGATAAAATGATGTAGAACACTCAGTACCTGTGTAATACCTATTTTGCCAAACATGACTCCACATTTGTAATCAGGCCCCAGGAGTCAACAGTGAAGCTATGAAAACATTATGATTTTATTGCCAAACTTCAAGAAATAAGAACCTCATATGTGGAATGAAGAGCAAAGCACACCAATACTTCAAATCCCTCTTTTATGGCAACGTAAAATGGTCATCTAATGCAGTGCTATCATAAAATTAAATCATGCTCACTTGTCATTTTGTATGGTCTAAGCCAACAGATTAAAAACTACATGGCAAAATGTAATTTCCCAAACTGAAGGTAAAAGAGGAATTTGAAATATCTTCCTCTGCAGTGTCTGCTCACTCCTGTTTCCTCATGGTAATAAAGCAATAGCCACAGTTGGCTAGAATTTAGCACTACTCTCTGCCTTCAGGGTACAAGCAACACTCGTCCTAGCAGTGCCAAGGGAAACAGCAAGTGACAATTACAGTAGCATGCCAAGCTTATCTTTTTTCTTCAGAGAACTCCTGGAAAAAACTGAGGTTTTCAAGATTAAAATTGTAGAAATGTAATGTAAAATCAAGAGAAATGAAAATTGTTTATCCCCACTCCACCCTACTTCCAAGTTCAAAGTATAACTCTTATTGTACTTGCCCAAGATGATGTTCAGTAAGGGCTATACCAAGGAACTTCTCATCTCCGTAGCGTATCGAGACACAAACACAGGTAATATAGTGCCTCTCTTACAGCAGAAGCCACTCTAACTAGAGTAACCTTTGTTTCTGTCAGAATCATTCCCATCTGGAGCTAGCTAGAAAGCTGAACGCCATATAATACTGTAATGGGGGCTGCCTAAGCACAGAGGGAGATGGTCAGCAGCCCGAATTAGCTGACTCCTGCTAGAAGTATTCCATGAAAACGCTGCTGTCACAGGCCAATTTGTGCTCTCATCTACAGCACAAAACCCTGTAAACAGCACAACTCAGCCAGATACACCGGAGTCAGTTCCAAGGTACCTGGAGGTGGTAAATCTGTGCTTACATGTAAGCAGCAGCAGGAACAAGCAGATTGCCAAAAAAGTCAGGGCTGCAAATACACAAGAGCTCTGGTGACAAGCTCAGCCCAAAGCCTACTGAAATGAGTTGCAAAGCAACATCACCAGCAGTAGCTCCTGCCCATAAGTGATATTCAGAGATACCCAATTCAGTACTCCAGAAGGTCATGAAAATGACTAAAAGTAGCACTTGAAAAGCCAGAACGGTCCATACTGGAACACAAGTACATCTACACATGCATACACATCTAATAAAAAGAGCACACACAACCATGCAAAATACCTGCTTCTCATTTATAATGGTACCCCTATGTTGTGACATTTTAAAAAGCCCTAAATTGAGAAGAAACCCTCCATAATTTAGGCTCAGACAGCTTGGAGGGATACCTGTCCTAGATAAACGTGCAGGAAATTTGTAACTTTACCGAAAGTCATATATATCGCAGCTGGCTACGTGCTTCGGCAGACACTCTAAGCCAAACCCATATTGATTAAAAGATCTGTTAAGATTTATCAGAGTTGAGAATGCACTCTAGTTGATTAGGATTTCTGTCTTCAAGCCCAGAGTTAGCACAAATTTTCATGTGTGATATAAAGCTGTTGGATTTCCTCTGCTGTCGCCTGAAATTTGACATGAATATTCTTAATCTCAGTGTTGGAAAAGCAGGAATCCAACGCATCCAAATCGAAGAAATCACTAGAATTTATTGAACAGAAGGGCATCTCATGCCTCTCAGGGCTACAGGAAAACACTTTAGCATAGATGAGATTCAGAATACGTAAATGTCCACGTAAATATACAATAAACGTGAAATTCAGCTTAAGGCCTATACAGCAGTGATGCTTGTTGCTTCGGTATCTTGTATCCTTTCCTCTGCATAGGATAAGCTTCACATTAATATCCTATAGCACCTGCAAAAAGGGCTTTTTCCCCCACTTGCAACCGAACCACATGGAAAACTTTTACATCTTAATTAGGAAAAAAAAGTGACAGTTTGTCCTACTAGCATACCTAGCAATTTCCTAGCTCATGCTAAACATGCTGATCTAACTACACACACAAAGCAAAATGTTAAATACATCTTTCAGAATTCATCTGCAGCTCCCCTATCTTATGGAAGGATTCCTAATCCTGTAAGTTTAGTTCACCCAAAGCCTTCTTGTAGTAAAAATTTGCAGAAAATTATATACCTAAACACACATATACTTACAAAATTATGTAATATAAACATTATATATTTCAAGGATGTTATTCAAGCAAGTAGTACTGTGAATACAATGACCTCTGATAAAAAAAGTCAACACTTGATTTCTTTCACTGAAAATTACATCTGCATAAATATTTACAAATTTGTCCATTCTTAAAGGATGCACCTGAGTTAGAAATGTACATCTTATCAACTTATTCATATACTCAGCCAAATCCCTAGAATCCGGCTAGGTAACTGCCTGACTGTCATGGCACTGCTTAGTACTTGTGGTCAACTACATCAATATTTTTGTGACCACACCATCACAGACATAAATGGCAACATTTTTAAGTTTAAGTACCTGAATTTCAGGCACAGTCAAATAGCTCTTGACATTTCTTTTTCAGTTCCAGGAACACAGAAACAAAAATGTGTCTGCAGATGGATTCTAGCACTCATGCTCTATCATTTAATCTGAATTTAAAATATTCGCAGTATGTGGGTGGACCTTTTTAGTCTGTCTTCAATCACATTTCAAACATATGAGATCATAGGCCTAGCAAAAAGAACAACGTTCTTGGAAACATGCCTCAAAGCTCAGATCTGGAAGGACCGCTCCTAGATATGATTTATGAGGTATCACACATTTACTCAACCCTAGAAACTAGACTGATGTTTTTTTATCTAATTTTTATTGCTGTGATAAGTACCTGGTCTCTATGAACAAGGTTTTTGAAGGTACCTAGCTGCTTAAATATGTAAGCAAATATTCTTTGCGATTTTCAAAAATATCTTAAAGTTTAAAAAGGAGACATAAGCAAAGACATTGCTTAGGCACTCACAAAAACAAACAAAAAATCTATATCTACTTATACCTATTTGCTTCTTCAGGTGCCTAAATACTTTAAAGACTCTCCACACAACTAGAGTCCTCAAAATCTCTGCAGGGATGGTCAGACAAGGTGCAGTGCTCAATATAACGAATGAAGTACTTCAGTCTCCTTTAAAAGCACAGAAGTCCAAGTCCTGAAAAATTAAGTCATATATATGCTGATCTTTAATGGAGTGCAGTATTAAAGTATTTGCCTAACTTACAGTCAATTGTGAGGTGTTCTCCTAGACTCAGCAGCATATTTCATTCTAAAAATACAGACAAAAATAACATATCTTAATTTTTGTTGTTTATATTTGTTTGCAACTTCAAAAATATGAAGTGGGATTTAATGGTGCTTAGAGTATGTCACTGATACATTTTTTAAAATCTGGACCTTAACGTTCCCTTTGAGTCATCCTAGTTATGTTTAGCAACAAGCAAATGCCTTGTGACTTCCTTAAAAATACATATGAAGAGCTTTTAATCAAAACTGAGCAGAAGAAACCGCAACTATCCTACAGTGGCGTCTCTCTTCTAAAGCCAGGGACATAGTTAACATCGATTTTCAAGTAAAATGGACCCCCAGAGACTCTCTATCAGAGATTTCCAGTATCAAAGTGCTGACAAAAGCTAAACTGCAGCTCTTGGTGGTTCGCTGCAGCAGCAATGGGATCTGAGCAAAGAGCATTAAGCTCTAGTGACAAACCTAAAAAGTCCAGCTCTGTTGATCAAGACTGTAAAAGCCCAACATCCACTTCTATGCTGGCAGACACCAATAGCAGAAATGGTAAGAGATCATTTGAATTAATTTCAACACCCAAAGATCCTCCTTTATCCCTCTTTCATCTCCATTTCCCAACTAACCTCAATGGAATGCAATCAAAATACCCAAACACTTGCTAGCATAAGGATATTTCCATCAAAAATTAAGCCAGAAACTGATCTACAGGCTTTGACCAAGAAAAGGACCAAATCTAGTCTTGCTACATCTCCACTGTTCCCATGAAAAAACCTTGCAAACAGTCTTACCCAAAGCATGGGGGGCTTTCCTTTTTAAGAAATCACTCAGAATTTCACTACAGTTTATGTAAAATTCTGACAGGACCATTACATTAATTGAAATGTGTTACAGGAGCTAAATTTTTATGCAAGGTGATTAAAGCACTGCTTCCATTACTATCAGAGTTCTTTATGAGTACAGTAAAGACAGCTGTGTGCTCGCTCTCAGAGCGATTTCAGCAATCCCACCGCCCATGCTTTCTCTCCTGCCATCAATCTCTACTGGAGAACTGCTTAAGCATTATTAGCTGACACCGCTCAAAGTATTGGCTTCCTTGGTCATTAGTGGAATACATTAGAAAGCCCACAGTAAAGAAACACTTGTGGTGGCCTCTTTACTCATTAACATCTCTTTGCGTTGCCTGAGGACGCAATGACTCCCGACAACAGATACAAAGAACAGAAGAATCAATTCAAAGAAAAAAATTAATGACCTGCCCACATTCATACAGGCAGTTTACACCAACATAAGGAACTGATTCCAGATTTCCATCCAGCTCTTCAGTCTCAAAAGTATCATTTACGTGCGCCATGTGTCCTTTCCCTAAGGTTACCTTCTTCTCCCAGAATCACACTACAAGGTAACTTCTCCCTCTTGCCTAACACTGACTGTTGGCATCACCATTTGAAATCTGGCATCCTGGTCATTCTTCTGTATGCGTGATCTTTTAGAGATACATTATTACTTCAGGCAGATTTCAGAATAAGGAACCTCCATAAAATGGAAAGTGGAGAAAACTTCTTTTTTTCCTCCCCCTCCCTTGTAAATGTGGTGCTAACTGCAGAACAAGAGTAGATCATGTCTATTTGTCTGCACATATTACTTGAGGCTGACAGGACATCCCTTCTTCCACTGCATCAGCCTATCTCTGCCAGTTATCATCTGTACAATGAAATGCACAACTACTGTTCAGCACTTCTGCATATACCATTCCTTTTGGGGACCCTAATCCGGATAAAATACAGAACAGTAAGATGGCACTTGTCAATATTTGTATCGACAGATTGCTGTTCTAGGGGAAGCCTACAGGGACAACCCCCATGGCAAGGAGCACAGTCACAGCAGATGTACTCGCAGCTGCAGCAGCCCACTACAACAGTCAGCACAGTGGCATTTGGCAAAGCAGAGGAAATGTAAGGGACTAGCCCGGCTCTTTCTTCTGTTTATATTTGCCTTCTCCTGGTCTGATAAGGTAGGAAAACAGATGCCATCTCCTAACAAAAACAAGCTAAGCTGTTGATGTAGTCCAAGTAGTAAGAAATTCATTTTTAATCACTACATTCTCTTCTTGAACCTAATTCATATAGCTTTAACTTCAGAGAAGTCACAAAGCAGCAAAGTTTCTGCTGGGTAATTATTTCTTACATTTAAATCAAAACCGAAACTCCCTCTTGCAAATCTCATGTATCCAAATTAATTAGACTTACAGTCCTGAATAATGACCATCCAGCAGTAAAAAAACAAGAATCCTATACAAATAATGAATTAGCTCAGTCATCCAATAAACCAATGCAGCAAAACAGTTTCTTTGGCTCCCTTATGAACATAATCACCATCCTTGCTCCAAATTAATGGCTTTTAGAGAGTAATGGCTATCAGGAAAGCTGTTTTCAGATCTACAAGTGTGAGCAAGTTAAAAAAAAAAGGGGGGGGCATGTGGTGGGGAGGGTCAAATGAGAGCATAACTTGCCTGGAAGCCGTATTAGTGAGGGTAGCTTACCAGCACACTTCTAGGGGTTGTGGTTTTGATAACAAGACATTGGGAAAAGATGTCAAGCATTTAGGGCACTGCTTTTCAGTGCAAGAATCACAGCTCTCCAGTCTTGGCTTCCAAATTTCTAAAATGTTACTGCATATGCAAAACTGAAATAGAGTCACATCACATGATGAAACACAATAGGAGAGAAAAGCGTTTGGGGGAAAGGAGGAGTGCCTACTTGTGTCTGCCTGACATTAAAACTAAAACATGTTTGTGAAATATTTCAACTGGTCCAAAACCTCCCTACTACAAAAGAAGTCTGGACAAGCTATTTCAGCACAATGAGGCACAATGCAGAGCACTGACGGGATGTACACGTTTTGAAAACATTTCTGGAAAAAAAAATCCTATATGTTGACAATTTCACAATCGCAGTTATATAAACTCGGTAAGGAACCATTTCTTAATTCGTCTTTGTATTGCCTTTATGCAAGAGGGCCCTGGGTATATTACTTGTTTCCCCCCACATTCCCAGAATGCAAATGAACTGTCACAGTGATTTCTGATGCAGGCACCTGGGAGTTGTACCACCACTGAATTTGGTCCCGTGTGTTCATTAAAAAGAAAAATGGCAACTCTGATATTCTCCAGTTATTTGCCTACTCAGCTCTTAACCTACATCACTTCACAGCTCTCTCCCTGCTTTGGCAAATGTATTTACTTGGCATAAATAAAATCCACTATTGATCTGGAACTAGTGAGAACATTACTTTCCATCACTTATCACCCAGGTAAGGTCACAAGAAAATACCAGTCACAATCTCCCCAAGAATTCAGCCAGCGCTAAACGTCACCAGCCACAAGTTAGTTGTGCACAGAAGCAAAAATACAGAAACACTACATATCATCATGAGCAATAAAACAATCAATGTTTGGTCAATCATGGGATGTAAACCCATCTCAGGGCTTCAGATCAGTGTTGCATTACATAAATGCTTCTTTACAGAATCATTTAAGGATAGGCTTTAATCCCAAAGCACTACTTAGGCTATTACTTTCTCATGAGTGACTTCATAAATGGCGATTACCACTAACCCACTACAGTAAATAGGGAGAAATAACCAGTTTTTATTTTCCCATAGCAGAACTGTGGGAAAACACATCGATGTTTTATGCTTACTTAAGCAGCAATGATCCATTCTGAGATCTCTTACTACCATGACTCTGCCCCTCAGGCAGGCTTGATTCATTGCTGGGTAAGAATAACTCAAAAGGCAGAGCTGGAGCTCAAGGGGAAATAATTTACAGCAATAAGTGACTTTAATTGAATGTGAATAACATCAACCTTTTGATTCTTTTACCTTCCAGGATCTGACTTCAAGTATCTATTTTTAAATATGGCATATCCATTCTGATTTTATACACCACAAACTAAAATGTAAGAAAGAGGAAAAAATTTAAGAGGAAAAAAATTTCTCAATAAAGGCCATCTGTCTGACAACAGAACAGACTCGCAGAGGAGCACAGATTCTGACCACTCAGCAAACAATGAATATCTCTAACAGATTCTCCTGTCACAAAAGGATATTTTTAATATTGGTAGCTTCTTCATGCTCAAACTCACTCCACAAACTGTGCTGTAACAAAAAAAAAAAAAAAAAATTCAACCTCATACTCACTCTTATAATGGGTCAATCATCATAAAATCAAACTAAAAGAAAACTTTCTTGTTAGTAAAACTAAGGAAGGAAGGAAGGAAAAAGTGTCAGAGAGGTCAAGAACTTTGCTATTTGAGAATGACTTTTACCAGTATGCTGAGAGACATCATAAAACTGCAAGCTAGGTACAAGAAACAAATTTCTGCAAAGCTGCTTGGATCACTTTACAATTGCCTTAGATTGAGCAAAGCTTTTGTTTGCTTTTGTTTTGGAAGAGCTTGCGCAGAAGCATGGATTATCTTCTGCTGGTATCTGGGCCACACTGCATTCGGGTCACTGTAAGAGGAGCCTGATGGGTAACGCACGCTTTCTAAAGCACCCGAAGGAGCCAGACACCTTCTGTTCAGGCACTGAGGTATTTAACTTGGCCACTCTGAATTTGGCTTGTTGGTACGTTTTGTAAGCAAGGAGGACTACGCTCAACCTGCTCCTAACGGGAAAAATCTTGCAAAGCTCTGAATAACATTTGTTTGGACTAAAAGAGCCACTGACAATACCAGAATACATCACCTTTCACAATGAATCAATATTATGATTTCAATATGTTGAATAAGGCAAGGAAACACTGAACTATAGTTGTTGTAAGACAGATTTTCCATAACCCCCAGAAAATCACATGGATTCATTTCTCTCAGAAGCTGCTGTTAAAACATAACATAGAGGAAATTCAGCAGGGTCATCTTCCTCTGTAATCCGCACCACAAAGAAATCAGCATGTCGCATCTGTGGGCTAGAAAGTCTGTGTTTTAGCAGCTTAAGAGAATTTAAAACTTCTTGCCAGATCAAGTAGCCATAGACCCTCCAGCACTTTCAAAACGCCAGCTTACCCTAATCATTCTGACATTTCCGATCACTGAAGCACATTGTACTTGGGTAATGTGAAATCCACTTATACGGAAATCAGAAGGAAGAGACACTTTCGCATCTTATCGACTGGCAAAAACACTGTCTCACCCTTCCTTCCTGCTGCGCCTTCCTCTCGAGTCCTGCCCGCACAGTAACACCACCGGTCAGCTGCCCTTCAGTGCGGGGACTCCGAAGATCACGTTCTGCGTACAGCTGCAAATGCCCCGGGGAAAGCAAGTACTACAGCCTGCTCGCTCCAGTCACCGGCAGGGCTGAGCGCACTGCAGCAAGGATGACGGCAAGCCAGGCAGCGACCGACAAAACGGCAGAGGCCTCGGAGATAAGGTATGAAAGCAGGTAACTAGAAGAAACTCTGCTTCTTCCTTTCTCATGTATTCATAGGCATGCTGTCCACGTCTGAAACGCAAGCTCACCTTTTATTAGAAATCAGCATAAGAGTCAGTGATGGTTTCCCTTGAGACAAACGGACAGGAAGGAAACCCCATGTCAGGTATTCGCAGAATTACATTGAAGAAAACCAAACCAGCCAGCATGTGCGCACAGAAAAACACTCCCAAAACATGCTAATTCTTCAAGGTCTCAAAGGACACACAAGTTAGACTGTTTTATACTGTTATAATTGAGATAGAGGTGGCACATAATTATTTTTACTATTATTTTTGACCAAAGATAGGGTTGCCAATCTAAAAGAGAAACTGCCTCCCAGCTAAACAGCTATACTGTTGCAGCATCCATATGAGTGCTCTTCTTTCCAGTGATTACACACATAGCAAAACATACAACAAGGCAACATAAATCACATTTCAGCTAATTATGAGACTATAAGCAACTAATCATGCAGCATGTCAGTCACTTGAAAAAGTCACCCTGAATGCCAAGGGTATAAATTAGCGATCGAAATATTTACATTTTCTAAAATGCACTTTGCCCAAAAGGGTAAACAGGGAGAACTGCTGGAAATCCCTCCCAGTATTTAGGAGTATTTAGCCCCCAGAAGAAAAGATAGCAGAAAATAAAGGAGCTCAGGACCCAGCAAAAGATTTTCAGTGCATTACAGACACAGGAAAAATGAAAATTCTGCTCCAAATGCAAATTTAGAGGCCTCATGACATGCAGAAGAGCTCTGATTATCATCAGCATCCTAATGGACAGTCTGCAAAAGTGCTCAGCAGCCCAGCATTTGAATTCTGTCCTTATAATACGGGGACATGATCCTCCGCAGTGCAACTCCAGAAAGCTCCTTTGTCTTGAATGAAGCCACATCACCTCCCAGCAGCTGTGAACCGACGCTTAAGCATTTATTTTCCTTTATTAAAAAAGGAACTTCTTGAAAAAGATTTTTCAACTAGTTCTGTTATCTTTCTGTATATTTAAAAGAAACATTAATTATACTTTAAATGGTTTCCAACAAATCCTCCACATCCTCCCAGATTCTAGTATTATCTAGTAAATTAATCCGCAACCACTTATCTGGCTTAAGGTTAATTGATATATGACTCAATCTCATTTCTTCCTACAGAAATAAAGCAAGCGCACACACATTCTTTATTGATAGGTAGCTAACTCCTATTCACACATTTCTATAGACAATTACCCTGCTTCATTCACAAGTCCTCCTCCCTCAAATCTTCTATTATCAGTCTCCATATACTCAAGAATCACCTGATTTCACCTAGAAATTCCTGCACACTTCAGCTTGCAGAAAATTACTCAAGAATGTTTGAGGAGTGGGGAAAGACCAGGCAGAAACGCACACACACAGGCAAACGGCCATTGATAGAATTTGCCGCAAAACCCAGCACCACATACCTAGCGCAGAGGCACGTGCCAAGACCTTTCTGTCATGTTGGACACCAAAGACAGACAGTGCTGCCAGGCCCATAACTATAAATGCAGACTACAGGACATGCTTAAAAACGTAGTGACAAACTGTGATAGAGAAGACTTGCTGAAGCCCGGCCAAGAGAAAGGAAGCATCTTTGGGCTAAATCATTAAGGAAAACGGTGACCTTATGGATAAACTGGCCAAAACCATTAGATTTGCATTCAATTTCTCTAACAGCAACCTGTACTTTGGGAATCACAGAAGCAGATAAATTAGAGCTTCTTTTCTTTTTGCCATCTGTAACACTAATCATGAGGAAATAGCCTTACAAAAACAATAAGGTTTTCACCTTTTTTTTTTTTTTTTTTTTGGTTCCTAGAGATTGTTTACTCGGATTTAATGAAGCTAAGGAATTAGCCATGTAATTTGTTTTGGTGACTCTGAAAACGTTGCCTAAAAGATCTCATCCCCTCAGTAACTCAGTTTCCCTTCTGCAACTATTCAGGTTCTAAGCTTTTTAGAGTGTTAAGTATTACATTACCTAGCAGGATGGGGATCAGCTGATGTATACCTTTGTATTTTAAGCATTTATGCAAAGTCAGTGAATACTTAAGAGAAAAAGCCTCCCAGCTGAGGCTAGGGCCTGCTTGTGCTAGGAATCAGGCACATTTATTCCTGTAGACAGACGCTCCTGCGGAGAGCTAACAATCAAAGCCGGCACAGGAAGCATTTGCATCACCGTTAACAATAAGGGCGGAGAGGGAAGGAGACCACCACAGAGCAGGGGTCAGGCTCTCAAGCAATTAAAGATAAACTGGTACAGCTGTCTGGAAGATGGGCATTTTTCCTTGAAATTGGTTCAAGCGTAAAACCAATGGGAGTCAGTTATTCTCCCTGCAGATCAAAAATTCCCCTTGATGATTCCAAGTGTCAGAAAAATTTGAGAACAGTTAAGAAAAAGCCAGAGGTTTAGACAGTGCTTCAACTGTAACACTACCTATCTTCTCAAAACAGTAGGACCAGCCTTTCTCAGAAACGTCTTTCACAGCAAGAGAACTGAGATGAAAAACTTTAGCGCCTAGTCAAATGCCATAGGCAACAGTTCCTTCAGGAATTCTGGGATATGGAAAGAAATGCAAGTCACAAGAATGATTTTTCTTTAAAAAGCACTACAAACACCACATTAGCTTCCTAAATTCTGAGGCCCATTTAGCAAACCAAAAATGAATGGTTGGAGACATGAAGTTATTGAATATAACTAATATTTTCACTATTGAATACACACCTGCTTCAAGCTCTGCAAGCATCTTGCCAAAGTTTTGAAGCTTTGTTGTTTTTGTTGTTGGGTTTTTTTAGCCTATTTACCTAAATTAGTTGACAGAAAGAAGATAGTCAGCATTTAACAGAACTGTACCAGGCAGAGAAGTGATTTACAGGTTAGATTGGAACTGTGCTTTTACTAATTATGCTAAAGAGGAAGCTGCTATGCATTTGCTGCCTTTGGTAGAAAACAGCACTATTTTTTTATGGTGTGAGGTTTGCTTAGTAATATTTATTTGCAGTGCCATGAATTTAATCAAAGCAAAACATCAGCAAAGAAAAATAAAACATTTATATAGGTCTTCTCTCCCAGACTGATATTTAAGCAAAAGAAAAAAATGTTTTCTTAAAAAGGCAGTGGGCTATGTAAGGATTTACATCTCTCCTTTGGGCCCAATTTGGATTCCATTTCTGATGAATATAAATCAGATGCAGTTTTATCATATTCATATACCTTATTTGTAGCTGATTTTACCATTAAATTTTTTTTTTTTAATGGAACATGGATATGAAATGATACCATTTGTACTCCAGTGAAAATCCAGGCTGGCACAGGAGTTCCCTTTACACAAACAGTTCAGAGGACAGGGCTCTTGTACACTTACATCACGGCTGGCTAAGACATGCAGTCGGTAACGCTGCACATTGCTGACTCATAATTACAGCTGCAAATCATCATAAATCTCAGTTCTTTTCACCAACTACTGATCTCTAAATGGAAAATAGCAACACATTTAAAATACAAAGCATCCACTACCATGTTTCTAAGGACTGCTTCAGAGTGGTGCCTATGTTAGTTACCGTTGCCATTAATATGCATGCAGTTATATCAAAGGTTCAGTAATGCCGCACTACAAAGCTGACACACAATGATATGGCTCTAAACAGAAAATATCAGAAGAAAAAACATACAGCATAACTGTACATAATTAAAGAATAATGCCTCGAGGCATTCTGTATATACCTTTAGCCGCACACAAATTCCACTTCCCCCACCACCTCATTCTACATCTAATTGTGACATTAACCTCTACCACCACTGCAATTTAATGAGCTGTAGTGAACTACTTAATACCTACTTCAAAAAACAGTGGGATTAAATGCAATTGCTCCAACTAGAAACGTAATTAAAGTGAATTTATATTAATCCAGGAGAGCTAAAGGAAAGGACAATGATTTATGAGCAATATTGCTGGCATTTTCAAGAGGCATAAAAATCATTAAAAATGAATATCTAAAAACTATTAGTTAGGAAAGCAGCCATAATTGGATAAGCAATCCAGTGTGTCATTAGGGCATTTGATTCCTACAGAAAAAAAATCAGATACCCTTTTGGAAAAATGGAACACACATTCATAACCTTAAATTTCTGTAATAAAGATGAAATCATTACTAGTAAAACATACAAACTTATTGCCATATACAAAGTTATTATAAGACACATAACAAGCCACAATTATTGGTCCCACTGGGGAAATCTTATTTTTGCTAAAGTCACCATTTATAACAATGATGGGTTAATTGAGAGTTTATTGCAGGTTTAGTACAAATTTTAAAAACATACAAGTGACAAAGGACAGTTTCTTTCAGAAATTTACTGATTTTTTCCTTTTTAAAAATCAATAAGTGTCAGTTCTCCTGGATATGAATTTGTCAGTACCCAAAGACAGAAATTCCTGGGAATACAGGATCAGGGTAACTTAACAGAGCAACTGATCCATGGTCAAGACTTCCCCCCAGACTATAGGAACAAAGGTTCAGATCCTTCCTCTGATCAGTTCAGATCTCATGCTCCCACATGAACACTCGCTGCCTCTCCAACCCTTCAGCTCGCAGGGAACCCCAATTCTAAATTACTCAAAGCCCCTCTTACAGAGTCCTGTAAGATGACAAATCCATTAAACTGCCTTCCAGTGACATAGTGAAGGTAATTTCCAATTGCCATGAATTCTTTTAAGCCTTTATTTATTTATATTTAATAAAGACAAAGGTTTGGGTGCTTTTTTTTTTTCTTCTTTAAACAGACAAGAAAATTAGGTCCCAGCTTCAATCCATTAGACACTGATGTGGGTGCACAGAAGGGCCACAAAGATGATTAAGGAAGGATTGGAGCATGTCAGACAAGGAGAGGCTGAGTGAGTTGGGACCTTGAGAAAAGGCGGCTCAGGGGAGATCTTATCCATATTTAGAAATACCTGAGGCGGGGGGGCAGAGCTAGACTCTCCTCTGTGCTGCCCAAAGACAGGACAAAAGACATTGGGCACAAATGGAAATAAGAAAATCCATTTAAACATAAGAAAAACCATCTTTGCTGTGAAGGTGGTCACATGCTGGAAAAGGCTCCACTACCCAACAGATGTTGTGAAGTCTCCATCCTTGGAGATATGTAAAACCTGACTGCACACGGCCCTGAGCAACCTGCTCTAGCTGACCCTGCTTTGAGCAGGGGGGCTGGTCTTGATGATCTCCAGAGGTCCCTTCCAACCTCAATCGTCGCATGACAAAGATCACATATAGAAACTCCGCTGAAGCACTGAGCAGCTTTTGGAAGTACCTTAGGATCACAGGTAAAATATAAAACAAACTATCCACTTAGCCAAATATCCACCTTTCAGCATTTCACCGATCTCAGCAGGTCATATAGAGTTGAAACATCTTCAACTTTGCCTTTAAATGGATAGGTACATTCACAAAGCAATATGTCCTGTAGATATATTTATCCGTCCCTATTCTCTGTAATTAAACTCAGCAAGAGCAGTAACACCACCTCTAGCATTCATCCTTTAAAGTTGTCCTCTAGATCCTTTAATCTGTCTGAACAGCTGGAGTCCTGCACTATCACCTTGCAGACTTTTTCCTTAGCTACTAAGCCACAGAAGAATTCAGCAATAAATGAAATATAACAATTGTTTAATGATTGCTGTAATTTCACTTATTTCTTTAAAAAGTATACATATATCCCATTACAAAAGCTTTATGCTAATAAGTAAAGCAAGTTCATTTCAGGCTGGTCTCCAGGAAGTCAAAGTCTCCCACTGACTTCAGTAGTATGTGAAACAGGTGTATACATAACCAATACTTACTTCCCGTGGAGCATCAGAATCTATGATCTTATGATGGTAACATGCCAGAAATCCCCACAGTATCTGAACCCTAATCCTAAATCATTGTTAAAGCAACCATGAGTCAGTCTTTCTGCTAACTTATCAAGGATGTTACTAACACAGCAACACATTCCTCCTCCAGTCTATAAACTAATCAGGGCTGAAAAACACTGTAAGTTAAGACCCCAAGACTTGTACTACACTGCTGAGCACTTAGTTGGAAGACTACCCCTACCAAACTTAGTAAGATTTATTCACACAAACTTGCCAATGAAGAGGGTTCTACAGCTTGCCACACTTTAAAAAGTGACCATCTAACCTGAGACATCATCTGGAGTACTCAGGGCACCTGTGCTGTCCCCACATTTATTTCACTAAACTTGCTTAAAAGTGAATGAAGTTGCAAGCAAAGTGCAAATAAAGCCTGAATCACAACCACTATTTTTGCAAGGCAAACTCAGAGTTTACTGAAATCAATGGAAAGACAGGAATCTCATAGAAACGGACATGCCTAACCTTCTGATGATTGCTATTCCATTTAATACAAACAGTCCCCCATCCACTGGTGCAATGATTGCACAACAGTGGAGAACCATGCTCTTCCTCCATGAGCAGAAGAGAGCGCATTCATGGTGCTAGGTACTCTGCCCCATCTAGAATGATCTCATGGTCATCTTCCATTTGCAGTACTTGCCAGCATATATTATACAGGGCCACCAAAACACATTCCTTCTCTTGTCCTCAACACTTACCAAACTACAATTTGAAGAAACTGTTTACAAATACTGGAGAGTCCCTTGGTAACCATATTTTTAGGTTTCATGTACAGCGTCTCCCTGCCTATCCTAACTACTATAGGCTTACATAATTCTGTTACTTCTCATTGAGGCAGCATTTGCTGAAAAAATATCCAGCCGAGACAATTAAAAATAGTGCATAAAGGGTATCACTGGGACTCCGGAATGCTGTTGACAAAATTAAGACATTGCTTACAATTACACTCCTAGTAATTTACACAGCCAGTAGATTATGCCAGCACAGGCAATGCCAGTTTTGCTAATGAAACTGAAATCAATTTGACAGCAGAATGATGGTGGATTTTGAAAACAAGTACCAACAGTTTGCAGGTGGTTTAGGCAGCTATAAAATCTGATTTATAGGGGCTTTTTAATCCTTATTTTAATTCACCTTGTGGGAATGCACCGTAATAAAACATCCTGCCACGTTACAAATGCCAAGCTGTTCCAGTTCCAGTGCAACTCAAATACAGTGAAGTTTTATACATTTGATAGGAATTTTCATTCTACTCTCCCTCCCCACTCTCAGCCCCTAGTCTCAGATATGGGTTTCATTTCCTGTCATATATATTTACATATTCGTGCATTAGAGAGAATGAAATAATAGAGGCACAAGTAAACCTTAGCTGAAATTTAGTTATGCCTTACAGTTAAGAGGCTGTAATTTATGCAGCTAGCATTGTATATGAAGCCACATAGCTGCTATCAATCTCACTGTAACACCATTTCAGCTGCGAAGTAATAAGCAGTTCAGTGTTCCTTAGTGTCCTGTCTACATAAAACTGGATAGCTCAAAGGGGACCTGGGAAGCAGTCTTTAAACTTGGCTATGCAATATTACTGTAGAATGCACAGGAAAGGTTCATAACAAAAAATGGAGTACAGAAAAGAGGATGGATTTTAATGAGAGCCATTTCCCCATGATTACACAAAACATCCTACTTTATGAATAGAAATCTACTGTGTTCCTCCTACATCGAGCTGCGAGTATACTATAAGACTCCATGCTTTCTGAAACATTTGTATTCCTACCATCTACTGCAATCGATTCAGAGGAGATACTAGCGCAGCTGCTGTTCTCTGCAAACACCTTCACAATTGAGTGAGATTTAAGAATTAGATTTTAGTATTTTGTAAGTATTGATCTGTTAGGAACTAAGGTATTCAAAAAAGGACCACATATTACACAGGGTCAAGAATACTTGAAGCACATGAGATGGAAGAAAAGGACCTGTACACATTTAGAGGCGCTCACACTCTCCTCCTCTTAACCCTAGGTATAAAACAACAAAAAACTAGGGCCTGAAGTATTTCTGAGACCTTTAAAATTGTTGGTTGAAACCAAGAACTTCCCTCCTTCCAAAGGGAAATAACTAGTCCTTTAACTCAGCCTCACCATCAGAGTTCTTTATTTATAGTGTCGATCCTGTCTGGTCTCCAAGATTAGCATAACCACAAATCAGTCTGGGTGCCAAAAAACTATTAGTATCATTTGACACAGGCAGATTGTAACAACAGGATTTTACTGAATGGAAGTTGAAGAGAGCTGAGTTCAGTTAACTCAGAAATAGAAAAACAATAATCACACAGCACTTCTGCAAGGTGAAATATTACAAAACATATCCAGAGAAGCACCTGAACGGTAACAGGGGAGAGAATTATTTTCCTCATCCCCTTCTTGATAAAACTGTGCTCTGTGGGGCTCCACATTCCCCCAGAGTTTAAAACGAGATATCAACAGGAGAGCAGGATGGCTGATGCCTCTAAACAGAGAGCTGCTGCATCATCTGTGATCCCAAAATAAGCATAAGAAATCCTCTCTGTCCTGCTAGCAGCTGGAAGATTAGCAAGTTTGGATTAGATCAGGATGAGTCTTCTAATTTAAAGAATTTGATTTTATGCTCTTGTATTCTGATAACATTATAGAAGTGTAAAAGGTCCCCTAGGTAGGTACAAGTCCTTCCCATTCATAGACTTTCTAATGCTGTACGAGCAACGTGAAGTGGACTTCAAATAAATTAGAATCAGTCTTAAAACACTCCTATTTTAAGAGGCATTTTCTACAGAATTTATCCATAGCAAGGGAGGAAAAAAGGGATCTTCTGAAGACTAATTTAAACAAAAGTGAAATCAAGGGGAAAGTTCACACTGTATGTTATTACATCAGTCACTTTTACTATGGTAGCACCTAAATAAGAAACAGAGTCATCACATACACATAAGAAAAGACCCATCTAATGCCCCAACATGCTGATTTTTTAAACACAGCCCTGGCTTTTCTAGCACAAACAACAAGGATCTGTTTTCATCCCAAACATACTTTCAAAACACTGACCAAACGTCACAGACTGCTCCCATGCACAGGGATCATTTGGCTCAAAGACCTTCAGACACCAACCTCTCCACAGGTACAGGGCTACATAAAGCCCATGGGGCAAAAGAAACCCACTTGTCCAGTTGAAGTATTAGTAAGCTTACGAAATCTAACTATAGGTTACCTCCAGAACTATGGGTGGTACAAACACTTCAGTTACCTTTACAGAGTTATAAGGCACAAAATAGCCTTGGTTTTACTTCCCTTCTAATTATTCCTATGGCAGGCACTGATTAAATACCAATTTGAAAAACAAGCAGTGCCTGCTGAAACACAAAACATCTGCAGCACCTGGGTTTTCCCTAGAGGTCTCCCACCTCACTGCTAATTCAGCCAAATCCTGATTAGTTTCTGCAATTTGATAAGTGCCTTTTAATGGGGTACAGCTGCATAAGCCCTCAGTTTTTAGTGGTTTGTACATGTCATCATAGTTTATTATCCATTAAACAACTACCCCCTCCCCCCATTTTGGGCACGCGCATGTGTGCGTGCGTTTTTCAGTTTATTCCATGTTCACTTGCTAGACCGCACCGGGCACATGGTTACTTTTGCAGTCAGTTATACCACACAGTATATTGTCAGCATGGATCTGTTAACAAATATACAGAATTTTTGCCCAGCTCCCAAAAGAGGCCCTTGGTGCAACTTCCATGATGATATCCTCACAGCAAACTAAACGGATGAGTCTCAGATGCTGCAATTGGCCACTGCATAGTTTATCACTAGTAGGCAGAATAAATGATGGGACAAAGCAATGAAGAAAATTAGTTTTAACTGTGTTTGAGCATTTCCTAGCAAAGTTATTTCATCTTGGTCAGATGAACTGCTTAAAAGGGTAGTCCCCAGGCTCTTTAGGTGTGCTATTACCACAGCTGTACATTTACAGGAGCCCTACAAGGATTGTACAATTAAGCCTGGGCAATCACACTCCTACTGGTAAAGTTTATTTCTACTCTGTAAATAGAAGAAACTATTTTGTTGCAGGGAGGAGCAACTGGCTGCAGAACTCATATGGATTGTTTGCCATCATGGGGCAGAGCTGAATGCTATTTTTCATAATGAATAACAAATTTCCCACAAGTAACCACATTTATTAGCACTAATCAGATGCAACTCTAAGCAGGAGGACCAGAATCTCACCCACTACAATGTCTACAAAAGGCACCCATGCTCTTTATAAGCTGAAATAGATGTGGAGCTAACTGCTAGTTTTCTACCGTTTCATACATCTCATATTAGCAACAGCACCTTTTATATGGAAAACAAAGTTGGAGATGGACAGGAAAAGGGCATCTGTTAGTATAATTCAGTCAAGTAATAAAAAGTGATAGGTCCCTTCAATTACAACTAATTAAACTTCAGATGATTACTCTGACATCTAGATCCACTCCCATCCACCACAGTACTTGGCAGCTGAAAGGCCCCAGGGCTTCAGTCATGCTGCTGTTCTGTTTACTCTCCGCTGCAATTTCACTCAGTGTGTGAACTCTGCCACGGTCAAGGATGAGGCGAGATGAAAAGCTTGTATTTCTCCAGAAAAACAGCAGGGATTAATTTGAAACCTGAGTCTGACAACTCTTTGGACTAAAGCATGGTCCATGTTTCCTGTCAAGTGTGCCTTTCCCACTTTTTCAAGCAAAAGGAATAGGAAACTGAAGAGGCATAGCAAAGGGTAGAAGTCAGGTATAAACACAAAATCATGCTACTGTTGCATGAAAACCCACAAAAAGGTCAGAAAAAGGGAAGCTGCTCCACAGAAGCAAAAGATTTAGCTGCTCTGCATCTGGGTGAGAGGAGCAGCTGAACAAGGGGACAGTGCACATAAGCAGGTAGTTCTGCCTAGAGTCTCTCATCACACGCAGCCCAACAGCTGCTTTCTCCAGTGCTCTGGGCAAGAACTCCTGTGGCTGACAGCAGCTGCTGCAACAGAACACAGCCGCTCTATACTTCATACTGTGGGCCTGGCACCCACTCAAAAACAAATAGTCCGACTAACCCAGGAGGAGGAGGTAAAGAGCAATATGTTTCAAGGCGACTTCAACTGCACTCTATAGAGCAGGCAATCATGTTTCAGTGTTCAAGGTCTGGAGCAGCCCAGGTCCTGCACGATCCCTTTCTCACTCAAATTCTATCAACTGCAATTCATAGGCTGCACAGCTGTGATACTTTTTTTTTTTTTTTTTGGGGGGGGGGGGGAGGGAAGGAGGGTCTTTGGCCCTTTATCTTCTAACAATCAACCGTAACACTGAGGAATTCACCCTTTAGACTTTCCAAATCTTGGAGTTCAGGAGAGCCACATCTCAGAGAAACCGGGCATTTCTGCACTGACCATTGCCTTGATGACAGCTCAGAGAAAATTGTTTGCTTTGTTGAAACGCATCATGAATAAAGCAAGAATCGTTCTTGCCCATGCATGTTAACAGAGGAGAAAAAATCCGCAACATATCTTACCCGAGTGATGTTTTCTCTACTCCACAAGAGTCTTCTGTTCATCGAGAGAAGCTGCAGCTAAAAACTGTATACTACCACACTGGTAACGAGCTGTCCAGCATCCTCGGACTCTTACATTCCCAAGCGAGCAGAGGTGACATGGGCTAAGAGACAGGTTATAATCTCTTTACATTACAGTCAATGACAAGCAACTTTAGTTTAGAAAACAAAGTTCTCAAATTCAGTGTGCAAGGTTATCAGAGTCACTGGAAATGCGTTGCTTTCCAGTTCCTTCTCAAGACAAAAATACCCACAGGAAGAACAGAGCACTTTTAATAAGAAAAAAAACAAAAGCAAAAGTCACACCTCATGCATAGTTTTCTACCAACCAGCACAGCTTTTTATACTGTTTGTAGTTTTATATTAGAAAAGACAATTTTTTCCCCTTTTTCATATTTGTTGCCTCTACAAGCTCTGGTCTTCTCTGACACTATGACAAGGCCCCACGATAAAGAAAATCAAGGACAGGATCTCTACAAGTTTTATGCATCTGTCAAGTTTCATCAGAAAAACAACTCACCCAGGGGAATGACTGGAGGAAAAAACCAGACAACTATTTCATGTTTCTGAAAACCTAAGTGTCACAAAATTCATCCTCTAAATCCTATCCGATTCTGCATCTTAGCCAAACAATAATTCTTGTGCAACATTTATATCAGAAAGTCAAACCACAACTCAACAGCCTTCAGCACATCCATGATCTCTACACAGCAGTGCACCTAGCCTATGAAAAGGGTTTTACAAAACCTCAATGCAAACAAACTAGGTCAACAGGTGATTATTTTTAAATTACATCTGCTAAAAAAAGCCTACACTGCATAATTCCCATCTCTGGGTTTAACAGCACTCTGTGAGGAAGAGAGCAATTTCTGTTTTACAAAGCTGAAGAATAACATTCCCGCATTGATGCAGTAAAATCAGAAATAATAATGAAGTACAAAAAAAAATGCAATTGATCCCACTGTTTCAGTGAGCAAAGCTGGATTATAAACACGTTACAGAGGCAAAATGGGATTGGGATGCAGCCACCATTTCAGTGGTAACCGAGGTTTTTGTTCGTTCATTTAACACAGAAGCATTACAAACTCCCCAACCATTTCTTCTCTCTGTTTTCTTTCCTCCCAAGACTCACACAGAGCCAAGTAGCTTTCTTAAATCCCTCACAAATAAAGTCATATCACTATGGAAGCTCTCTGTTTTTGGCTAAAGGAAAAAAATAGAAAAGAATAACAGGAAAGAACTGGAAAAAGACATAAACAAATCTTTTATTTAGGTCTGAAAGGCCTGACACACGAACGTTCACCAGGATAATGATGCTGTGCGTCCATCGCTGGGAAATAAGCATGCCTTTGTCCACTCTTATAAAATGAACAAAACATTAATACCACTAGAGGTTAAATCACTCATTTGAGAATACAAAGATAGATTTAGCAGGCTGGATTTTCAGCATATTTGCTACCTTGACAGTGTTATTTTAAAATCTGTATTACTACTACTACTTCAGATCTCAGGATCTCCATTTTACTTCCAGTTTACGCAATATAGTACAAGGGAGTATTTATTTTGCTTTTCATAACTAGGCAGAGCTGGTTGAAAATTAAAATTCAATTTTTGATGCGATCTCTCCACTTACAAAACACAAAGAACTGTCATAGTAATTCTTACACAGAGCCAGAGATATTAAGTAAATTCAAAGCCTAATAAATTTAATTTTTACTATTGACCATTACAGTATGTTCCACATTTCGATCTTTTTCCAGTTTCTTTAAGATGGAAAGGAGGATAGACTTTAAGCAAATACAGTCTTATCTTATTAGGAGAGACAGTTATGCTCTTAATTCCTGTTCCTTAATAAGGTCAACCTGAACTCCTTACAGTCCTTAGTGTGACACATTACATTATGAAAAAGAGCCAAAGTATTTTTTTAGCAAAGTATTTACCATATGCAGAATTAAGAAAATTTTTACCCTAGGAAAAAAATTCCCATATTTAACACAAATTTGGTTAAGCTAGAGAGCAACCTGTGTAACAAACATGCAGAAATTGTTCACATTCAGTTTAAATGTGTTATGTGCCTTAAATTAGTTTTCAAGCAATTAGAAGTCTACTATAGTCAGACTCTTTGCTTGATTTTACACAGATTATGAATCTCTTGCTTTCTAACAACCAGAACTGGCATGAAATCCATGGCAGCCTCCAACAAAATAGGGGCTGGCCTTAAGAATGACACCATCCTACTTACAGGAAAACCTGCAGTAAAACCTAATAGCATGAGTCTTCTATTGCTCATGGCAGATGGATAAACTCACAACAAGAAAGTGACTCAACAAAAACTTTGCCTTCCATGGGCTGCTTCGTCTTTTTGAAGGAAGGTAAGTTCAAAAAATATTCTAGGTCTGTTATTTTAGAAGGAACACTTTCTTCAGGTGGACAGGTTCATTCCTGAAGCAAGAAACTAGCTTCCAAAGATCTGTCTCCTATAGTCATCTCTCAAGCACAACGCCTCTGGACTTTCACTCTCGATTTTTTTCTCCCTTCGTGACCATCTCTGAAATTCTAGTATCACCTAAATAGCTAACAGCTACATCACTGCCCCATGACATTTATTCTCTAGACAGAAGGGAATGAAGTTGTGGCAGAAAGTAAGAGACTCACTTTTAGGACAGGACCAGACCTCATTCACTGTGTATTATCAGAGTAAAGTATTGTGCTACAAAGGCAATGTCATCTTTTAAAATGAAAACGAAGCTGCAGTGACATCCACTTGGATTTGTTCCTCAAGATGAGTAAATCCAAATGATCACAAGTGTGTTGCTTTTTTTGTTTTTGTTTTTTCCAAAGGAAAGTTTAATTGATGTATGGAATGGTATCCTTTATTAGGATGAACTGAGACAAGAATGGTCTAAGATTTGATTTTTTTTTTGAACACCAAAGAAGGAACAATGCTCTTGTTATTTCAGAACTGAATCTAGAGTCAAGAGGCCTGGGCTAAGGTCCCAACTCTAATACATACACAACTTTAGGCAGATCAAATAACCGCAGTAGCTCTATCTGCAGGACCTGCCAGCGTTTCACCAGGAAATTATGCGAGGACTAGATTTTCAAGAACGCTCGTTTGCTCTTTAATTGCCTAAGCAGAAGTGAAGCAGTGTATATGCATACATGAGAGCTGACCTCTTGTGAAAAACTGGGCCTGGGCTTTCCAACTCTGAGTGTACAGACTAATCATTAGCTTTGAACACTCTTACATGATCTAGATGGAAACTTGGAAGAGGTCACATGCAAGGGCATCCAAGTAGGCAAATCTAGTCCTGTACTTTAACCATCAGGAGATGGTCCTTATTAGTATGAAATCCTGCATTGCTGTGGGTGCACAATGTCCTTCAGTTTTACTGATATATAGAGGATGCCTGCAGCAAAGGAGTTATATTTGTTTCCCTCTCTAGGACCTCATTAAGATTTAAACTTCTTAAATTTATTTATAGTCGAAGTTAATTTATTTTATTAATGACTAAGACAGCAGGAAGCATCTAAGCATCTCTGTAGAAAATTAAGAGCTAAATTGTGATATGCACTGTAAGAAGCTGCTCTTTGTATCTCACCCTCAAGACTCAACACCTTGAAGAGGCAGCTCCTCGGAAACCCCATTCAATTCCATTTAGTTTTATTTCCTGGTGATGAATATCTAAATTCCATGTCAGCACACACATAACGAACAAGGGAGCATCTAAAAATTATTAATCTTCATCACAAAGGATCACTGAGAGGCTCGCACAAGAAAGCTTACACATCTGAAAAGTTTTCCACCTTAAAGAATTGCGGTGCAAAGTTTTCCACCTTAAAGAAACAAAATGCACCAGCATCAATATCAGTTACCCTGAAATGATCGTTAATACAAGATGAGCTAAGGCAATTTTTTTTTATACAAAATTTCAAATAGCTTTATTTCTTAGACAAAAAAGAGCAAGTAGGTATTGCTGCAGTGTAGCAAAAGTTAAAGCTTCTCTCCCAAATGATATTCCAAGGTTCAATTGAGTGTCCAGTAGTCAAAATGCCCACTCAAATTCAAGAAGGATATTTGAAATAAAACATTTCGTAAGACAAGACTAATCAACTCTCTGCTTTCATTAGTGAAATATAATACCAGTTATCTCAAAGAAGAGTCATCTTGAACAATTAATGGTAATTACTTACACTTGTACAAAAAACTGTGACAAATTAAGAGTAATGTTTTATCATCCTTTCATGAGCAGAAAATGAGTAGTTGTCAGTAGGCTTTAGGGACATGATACGAGGTTACCCTCAGTTAACCATTTGAGAGCCAATTGACTTTATCTGTGAAGGAAGAAAGAAAGAAAAACGTGTCTAGTAAGAATGGCAGTAAAGACAGATGTACTCAGAAACTACCCCATTTCTTCCAAATATTTTAACTCACTGAAATAACAATTGTTAACAAAGTTTGCAAAACGAGTAGTTTCAATCAAAGAAAAAGGAAGCTGGCAGTGCCCATAAAGCACAACTTATATAAGGCTTCTTTAGTAGAAAGCTGTCAGCTACGTGCACGCTATTTATTTATAGGCTTTTAGAAAATAATTAATCAAATTTTAACCTGTGTAAAACTCTTGGCAAAGTAGGCAAAAGAAGCATCCTCAATTGCTAGGGTGTTTCACAGCCAAAGTATTAAAAAACCCTAAAATTTCCATTGAATACAAGGAGTGAGGGGAATAAATTCTGCCTTCAGTTTCACTGAAGGCTATTCAGTACTCAAGCAGATACAATATTTAAACCATCCTTGGACAAAATAATGCCGTCATACTGAAGCAGCACACAGATACTAAAATTCTACTGAAAGATTACTTATGGTCTTCCTTTTCCCTGTCTGCCTGTCAGAAAAGGCCTAATCTACGACTAGGAGTTGTAGATGTTCCCAAACACAAGATACTGCAGACTTCTTCATGAAATGAAGTAATTCCCCTCTCTGCTCACTACTGTAACAGAATAAAAGCTTAGTTTCTCACAGCTCCAGCGCCTATGTTAAAAGTGCTGGGACATGGGCTATCTTTTAGTCTGTGTACAGCGCATCTAACACTTACCTGATGTGGACCACTGCTTTTAAAGCTACTGTAACTGTTTATAAGCTTGGCATGCTTAGTGCATATGCATGCTGATTAAAAAGCATTTTCTATTTTAAAAAAAGAAAGCAGAAGTTGAGATTGGAAGGCTCTTTGCAATTTTCAAAGCACAAAAGCCTTGCAAGTTATTTGAGACTGATCATGGTGCAAAACACACTTAATTCATATCTTTTACAAAACATGTAATAGAGCCCTTAAGATCTCTCTCCCAATTGCACTAGGGAGGAAAAGACACTTCATAAGTCTCTCACAGGGTGCTCAGGAGCCCCAGTTCAGTAATTTCTGAAGTTCAGAAATTCAGCAGCTCTTTTCAGGATACTAATACTTATGTGGATGGCAGTTGTTTACTCCATATCAGTGCGGATCTAGTCTGTCAAAGAATTTCTACTGGGCTCAGTGCTGCAGCAGCTGAACATGCAGTACATCAAATACTGGTCACTCATGGAAAATGAGACAACAGCCCAAGAAACTGTCTTCTCTTCTGACATTGCCACATTCTGAGAAAGTCAACCCTCTCATCAGACATCTTCAACACCATCTGTCCATGTTGAGGATCCATTTCTAAAACTTGCTGAGCTTTATGATGTATGTCCCTTGCTAAAAGTAAAAACACTGCATGGAAGATGATAAATTGGACAATATGCTTGCTTTAAAGCTTCAAACTGCCTTTAGAGCGTATGAAAATGCCAGGCAGTTATTCACACCTCTGTAATTCTTCTTCAAAAATATTTCCCACTTTAATTCTCTTCAGAAGAAGGTGTTACTACTTTGTTCCACAGAAAAAGACCTTCACTTTTCAATATATAGGTTAAATAGAAATAAAATAGGAATCATTTTTTGTCTTATGTCCTTAAATATTTGTTTTCTTGTATTACCTGATTATAGAAGTAGAAGGACATTTATAACTGTATATAACAGAAATTTTAAGAAAGATTCTGATAAACTGGGAGTTGCCAGAGTGGATCAGGTTCTTGATTCTTCCTATCCTCATTCCTGTCAGGAGCAGCCCATCTGCAGCAAGATGCTCCAGGGAAAAGTGCAGGAGCTGCTATACCAGCCACTCTAGAAGAATTACACCCAGACCCTCAATTTTTCAGAACTCCTAATCACTGGCACAGTTTTAGCTCTAAATTTTCCTTATTGTCCCTGTCATTTTCCAATCCTTCCTCTGATCTCTTGTTCTTCATATTCTTAAAGATTGAGAGCTTTCTATAAATATAAAAATAGGGTATTGATCCCCGCACACTGCTTAGTGGAGATTTGGCAGAACTGAGGCACTGAAGTTTATTTTACAGTCCATTAACAGAGTGATAAATTTGTTGGTCCAAATTCCACCCTCAGGAAGACCTGACCCTAAGGAATAAAAATCTACAGTTTCCATGGTACTGAATGTCACCTATAAGGCATTAAGTGCTCTCAGTTGACACAAGAGTAAGTACACAGAAAATGTAATCCTACAAGTTCTTACACCTTATACTTAAGTGTGGCTTCCAGCACACTTCCTGTATTAAAAAACTACATCATTTGACAAATATGGTCAAATTAAAGTTCCTGTTTGCTTTGGATACCATTGGAAGCATTGGAAATGCATTCTTGTGGAAGAGAAATTAGAAATTCTTAGGAAAAAATGACATTATTAATATACATAAACAGCAGGTGTCATGAAAACACAGCAGTGTTGCATTTGAGCAACACTTTGAGCACTCTTCAAAGTATTTTCCCCACCACCACCACTCTAAATAGCATGCCATTAACAGTGCAAGTGGAAATGCAGAGACATTAAGTGACTTCCTTTTGGTTTACAACAACTGTTTATCACCCTCAAAGAAAAATTTTTAATTCAGGAGCATCCGGATTAAGGAGAATATTTAGAGTCAGGATCTATGCAGTTAAATACAATGACCCTCCAAGCACAGTCTTCCTAAAGATTTCTCTGGTGCATGAACTCTTCTGTAACATATTGATTCCATCTCTTCTTAGAAGAGCAGTATTGCAAGCTTGCACTGTATGTTTCCAAAAAATTCTCCAAAACAGAAAATTACCCCAAAGAAGTTATACATAGAAAGGCAAGTTTGTTTTAATTCTACATCAAAGTTACTTGGTAACGATGTCAAGGGATTTTCCTGCTTTGTGAATATAAATGTTTCTAAAGCCTTTTGTTCTGTTTATAAAATATTTCCTGTACGTTTCCAAATGGCTCATGACAGGTCACCTACCTCGTCCAAAGACCTGAATTTTACCAATGAAAACTATCTCAATACTGGTTAATTTAAACAATAATAACATGCAGTCCTCTGTGTCTTTATTAGTTCATTAGACAACTTAAAGTCGTCAAGGGTTTGTGTATACGTGTGTGGAAGAGGTGTGTGTGTTTTTCAACCATCAAGCCTTTCTTTACTGCAGAATGCCATACAAAATCAGTTAGATCATACCCATTATAACATTAGCCATCTCGGCATCTGTTACAATACTGCATTAATTGTCAATGGAAATTTAACAGAACTGCAGCTGCATTATGAGGAAATTTGAGAAAATAGAAGGACCAGTAAAAGAAAGCAGTCTCCGATTTTACTGGACTATGGACAAGCCTCTGATTTGGAACAAACCTCTACAACAGGAAACGTGATCAGCATGGAAATGTAAAAACAATCTCAGATTTTCTGAGACTCCTGACATGGGCCCTTTAAAGGATCCAATGCCCTTTAAAGCAAATAAGAATCTTCCCATTGACTTCTTAAATGTTGGACTGTGCCCTTCACCATTACAACTCCACAATATTAGCCTGCTCCTGCCAGCTGGAGATATCTCCTTCCTGTCTCAAAAACTGACTTCTAGCCCATGTCAACAGAGGTGGTAATTGTCATCCTGAACTCCACACACCTAGCTTTCACATGGAAAAGGAGGAGTCAGAGGATTTAAAATGCCATCTTGTAGAGAAGGCTTTCAATAGTGAACATCTTGCTGCAGGCCACCAAATGACATAACCTTTCCAGTAAGCTTTAAGAAACCAAAACCCAACAAACAATATTTCCATAGAATTTATTTCTTTTCTTGTGTCCAAAAAATCTATATAGGGCAGACTATCTCAGGTATATACACTTCAGCTTCATAATTTTTCCTCTGAAGCAGTAAAGTCATACTTGGCTCCTTGACTATAGTAGTTAGTGTTTCATACATACTTGTGTGCAGAAAAAAAGGAAGAAAAGAAAGAGGACTCCTCAAAGTCCATGAGAGACTTGACTCATTTCAAGCCATTCTCAACACTGACAGCAAAACCTTTATGGTTTTGCTAAAACCCATAAAAGCCTAAAACCCAGAAGGTATTTTAATACATTGAAGTCTGCTGGCATCACTGGACATCTAACTTCTGAAACATAATAATCAATTGATTGGTGAGATAGGATAAAGAAATCTAGCTACTGGTAACCGCATTACTTGGTTCTAACACAAGCAACCTACAGAAACGTAAAAGAAAAGGAAAAAACCAACAACCAACACCCACAGCAGCAAACCTTTTCAAGTTTTTCTTATTCAGCACAGCAAGATTTCACCAAGTGAGAACCAACAGAAAAAAATACTCCATTTCAACTATTTTGTGAGGATCTAACATTGCATCCTTTTCCGAATCACAGAATATCTAAGGTTGGCAGGGACTTCAGGTGGTCAAAGCACAGACAACCAGCTACTTCCGGTTCTTTACGCTCAGCCTAAGAAAAACGGTCTCTTTTTCTAGCCTCTTTTATTGAGCTGCAGTCAGCTGCAACGTCAGTCTAGAAACTCACACCCACAGAGCAAAATTGGGAAAAAAAATAAAGTAGTCAGTAGCTGGTAATGCAAGTGTATTGAGGTAATTCAGCAGGGAAAACCCATTCTCTGTTCTGCCATTTGTGCACCAATAGAGCTCTTCAGCAATCAGCAGTCAATTCTATGCCACTATTGATGTCAAAGTGACTTTGAGGAAACAGTACTAACAATTCCCATGGTGAATACCAGCATATGAGCTATTCAGGCAAACACTAAAGGGAGGGAAAAAAATCTTTTTAAAACTTAAGATTTACATGTCTCTCCCCCTCTCCCCCCAATCAAATTAAAAATCATTCACAAAACAATTCCTGGGGTCCACAAGGTATACTTTGAGACACACTGTGAAAACCATCTAAATTCTTACTCCAGACTGATGACAGTGTTTTGCTGACACTTCAAGAGTACTCATAAATTGGTTACAGCAGACTTATTTCAGGAATCTACTGAAAGTTTCAAATGACATCTTGGGGAAAGAAAGAGAGAAAGAGAGAATCCTTTTCTGCACGTCTGCAGTAGGTATCAGCCCTGCATAGGATGCTAATGTAAGGATAAGTTTTCCAGACGCACTTAAATGACCTGTGTTTCATTATCCTGAACACCAGATTTTCTGAGAAAATTTAGAGACTCAGTGGGATAAATAGCTAAATAGATGAGTAGCATCTATTCATGCTGGGCATTTAAAGTCCATGGATACTTCCACAAATTCTAAAAACTGCCTCTCAGTTTTTTAGATAACCAAATAAAACGTAAAAATCAAGCGCTTAAGTTGCATCTTGTTAAATGCCAACAGACCTAATGTTTTATTTATTTTAAGACTGAGCAGAAATGAAAAAAGACATTTTAAATTAAGTTCATGCCTGAAATCTATTATCTTACATCACCTTCAAGCAGAGCCAGAAGTTCATCTTCCTTAACATGCATGTTCAATAGCTTTACTCCCAACACAGACTTCCAGTCAGCCTCCAGAAAACACTGATGTGTCTCTTAAGGCCTTTTCTTAAGGATACCACTGCAATAGATACACTCCCCCTCCCCCCAAGGGAATAAAGTAATTCAATATAAGCTTAATCACCCACATATACCATAGCTCTAGTCAACAACTGTTACTTGCCAGGTTAATCAACAATACATCTCTCCATCTTATTTACCCAAAGTGCTAGAGTACCCATCTATCTTAAAAAACCCTAAAGTCAAGGTGAAACACCAACTGTCTTTACATAGTTAAACAAGCAGGGATTTCAGTCCTGGTCTAAATGTGTACCAAATGGCTGTCCAGAGACTGGGCTAACTGATTCCAAGTGAGCCAGATAATGAACCACAAACAATATCCAAGCATCTAAATACTCTAAGTTTTATCCTGCAGTATTCAGCTTTTATCTGAATTCAACCTTACACCAAGCAGATGCCTCCATCTGAGCTAGGAACACATCCTATCCCCAAGTCATTGGGCAGAAATAGATGTTTCTAGGGTATGATTCATTAGGTAGATGCCTGCCTCAGGATGAGATGGAGCTGAATATATCTGTATACCTGAAGTGCCTAGCTCCTGCCACTGACTACACAGGCAGTGTGGAAAGCTAAGTTAGATACACGTATCCACATCGCAGACATTACAATTCAGAAGAGGCAAATCCAATGCCTGCTCTTTTACCTTAGCACATAAGGTTGTTAAACAATGGCAGACAGACAGACATATAGCTCAGCTCTACACTGGGGCTTATTTTGTTACTTGGTCTCCATTTTAAATGGTCACTTCCCATTTCTTCTGCCCATGGTAAGGTGAAACTGCACTTCAACCAATAGTTCATTAACAACAGAAAAACTGCAAAAAAATCCAGCAAAATTGCTGGATTTTCATTAAAAATTGTAATGTTATATTTCCAACTCAGAGGAGTAAGCATATTCCTGTTGGTGATATAGCTGTATAAAACCTTAGTAAAAGCAAAATAAATATGTGAAATATAGGACATGCAAACATAGAAAAATGCTCAGCAAGATATTTTTTTCTTCTGCTTCTAAGTAGAAAGAGTGAGGATATTCTTGACCCAAACACATTATTCTGTTCCAACACGTTACTTTATTCAATTTTATTAAAATTGAATGACCAGAACATAATTAGTGGTTGAAACTTTGTTTAACAAATTGAAATACTTTGAATACTAACTAGCCATGTGTAAAGCTCATCAATATTAATGAACTTTCTGAAACATATCGTTTATTGTTCATGGACAGAATAGACATAAATTGGAAATAAGTCTTGTAAGCAAGGTTTTCAGAAGCACAGAAGTGAACAGGAAAAAATTCACAGTTGTGCCCAAGAGACTTAGGAGTCTAAATTCCATTTTTAAACTATGAAGTTTCCGAAAATTCCAGCAGCCACTTATCCACACTGTGAATGCCCGAATACCCTTAAAAAGTGGCCTTCAACACTGAAAACTTGGACTCCTACCGATTTGAAGGAAGACAGTTTGCCCATGTGAGATCCAAACCAGCCCAAACAATGGGGAAGAAAAACTCAGACCATCAGATTAGGGTGTGAAAAAATCATCATACTGAAAAAGAGAGCATATTAGAGCCGACTGAAAATAAGACCACATCTTAAAAGTCACTACAGAATTATTCACAGAGCTATCTGTGTGGATTTCACCATTCTAAATTTTCTAATAGTACCTGGTTCAGCCATGTAAAAAGCAAGCCATGCTTTAATTTTAATAAACTGGTGCTAAATGTTCTTGCATCACAGTTTGCTAAAACTACAAAACCCTATTTTGCAACAAGAGAACAAAAGGAGCCCCCAGCTCTTTCTCAGGTGTTGCAGAAGAGGAAAAAAGTTTGCTAGCACACACACATGATAAAATACGAAATAAATCTCTTTTCTTTTGCTACCCAGCATTTTAAAAAGGAAACCACAAAACAGCAGCCCACAACCTTGACATCAAATTTTACCTGATGAAATGAGCAGGCTGTTATCCTCATTAACAATAAGCAATTCATTTGCATGTCTTCAGGTGCAGTCCTTGAACAGCAATGTAGGACATCATGTTAATGACAAAGACAGTATATTACCCTAACAATTATTTATTCAACACTTCACATAATAAAATACAATGGAAGTCATCTAAGACTGTATGAATTACTAGAGCAACAACTTAAGATTATCCCATAATGTCGTGAACTGACTTTTCAAGTATTTATTAACACAATTTTGTCATTAAGTAATTGCCAGTGGAAAGTATATATTTTTTTATTTTAATATCTTTCTCATCTTAACTGTTTATTAGATTAAATTCTAAGAAGGATGAGAGAAACATGAGTCATTAAATCACCTGAAGGTGCTTCCTGTTTATGAGGCAATAACCATTTTCCTGGGCTAATAAATTCCAGAGGCCCAAGGCTGAACATTTATTAGCCCAAGATACAGTTATTGTTAAGTTAATGGGAAGCACCCTGAAGTAGTTATTATAATGAAACTTCTAATGATTAAATATCTGGGGAAAATCACCTTTTTTTTTTTAAATGAGAAACTGAGGAGTTTGGGTAATACTACTATTTAAAAGTTCTATCAGCAAATGAAAGTGGTATCTGACTCTTATTCTCAAATCAGTATTTGAGATGGAATGGCTCCCATACTACTTGACAGGACTGCAGCCAAAGCTCTACCACTGACTTCATACACGCTCTTCAGTTAGTCATCTATCACTTTTTCTTCCCATCTTACTGAACACTACCTGAACTGTAAGATATTTAGAGATCACTTCTTATTGTGAACCCCTGCAGTTCATAGCACAGCATATCAATTCACTCTTGCCCCTTGCTAACACCACTACATTTCAATATGCTTTCAAAGTACGCAATTTTCACAGCTGGCATAAGACTTAGGAAAGAATGCAACTCACACAAAAGTTCCTATCTCAGAGCCAAATAGAAAATTGTCAAAGACCAAGGAGCACCCTCCTCTGCATGCAAATTGTTAAGTGCCTGCAAATCTGCCTACAATTACAGTGCAACCTTTAGCTGCTACAGACAACAACATACCGAGTAAGGGATAAAGTTGCAGTAACTACTTGAGCTGTACCAAAACAGAGATTCAAATGTCAGACTGATCTGTAAACCTCCTAAGTCAATGAAAAAATTCCTATCAAGGCATGAGTTTCACTGACAGACTGGCACTTCGTTGGCAGATGGAGGCTCTTCCAATGACAGCTCATAGAATAAGGGTTTCTGGTGCAAACAGATGTTAGGAGACAGTTGTAGTTTCTACTACACCAGAGGTCCACTGAAACTTTAACAATCCTTCTTGGTGTTCCTACAAAGCACTGCCTATATGTACCACCCCTGGGGAGTGCATTTCCCCACTGTCTCAAACAGCAGGCCAGCTTTGTAAGCCAGTGCTAAAGTAAAGCAGCAGAGAGGAGTGGATCATTTTGGTCTGACTTGCTATGTAATGTTCATAATAAGCAGGATAACGGGCTGTGGCTGTGACCCATTTTTTGGGCAAGAGTTTTAAAGTATATATGAAAAGATCATTTGACCCTTCCTCCCTCCATTCTGCAGTTAAGGACAATGAAACAATATCTATAAAAATCTCACCTGCAGGACAGAAATACACACTGCAAACCAGCTGAACAGCAAGCAGAGAATGTAAAAACAGTGTAAACAAGCAAGAGAAACTCGCCCTTTAACATGAGGACTCAGCTTGCTCCATCCATCTTGGCTTTATTCACATTTGGCTTCCAAAGCATCCAGTGAATCTCTAGTCATTATCATTTCCACTAACATCTTTCTTCAATATTATCTCTTTGAGAGATGAATCAATTTAGAGTATCCCTTAGGGCTTTTCCCAAAGCTTCGGGGAAAGCAAATGCACAAAGCCAGTTTCCCCCATCAGTGTAGTTGCACTGGGTTCCAGGGCGCTATGCTGATATATAACAGCTAAGGCCCTGACAACTTGCAACTGGCGGAAAATCCCCCTGAAAAACACATTGATAACAACTCCCCACACATCGCTTACTCTTTTGCTTTCAGACAAGCAATAATAGCCACTTCCTACTGAACTATACTTTAAAGAGATCTGTTACAGAATGTGGGACAATGATAATTAGTGTGTCAAGTACTTAGAATAAGTTTTAAATCATTAGTGGCCTTAACAAGATTATCAAAGAGTTATTCACAACAGCAGCAGTGACGAGTTTGGAAACTGTCAGTAAAAACACTACTAACAGGAAGTGTGAGCAGGCTCACTGTCAATACAGAAAGTTTCTGAAAATTTGCAGTCATTTCAAGGCCTAGAGTACATTTAAGTATTTGTCCATAGATACTGTTTCCACTCCCTTTAAAGCAGTTACGACTTTCCATTTGCTTCAGTAAACACTGGATCTGAAATAAAGTGATCAGGCTAAAAGGTATGTAAATGTGGTTGTCATTTTCAAAGTCATGAATACAACTAATTTGCCATTTGGGCAGCTTAAATTCATTTGTCATGCTCTTACGCTCTTGCAAAGCCCGCACATTCCAATGTAAGAATCTGTTCCTGATCCCATAGCAAAGGAACAATTTTACATCAGTTTCCATAGGTTTTAGTCATACACACACACACACCTTTGAAGCTTAGAGCATGAATGTGTGAACCTCAGAACAATAGTATCTTTCCAAAGCACTCCAGCTATTTAGTTTCATAATCTAATGAACACATACAAGCACACTGATTTATCATGTGCCAAACATGTAATTTTTCCTCACATTTTTTTTTTGTTTTGCTTTTTTTCTCCCCTCATATAATCATTTCTAAAGAAAACTAACATGAGGTTGAGGTTTCTTCTGTGAACTAAGCAGGGGGATACATGAAAATGAAGGGTGATCTGAGCATGTCCCTCTACTGGGCGAGCACAGATGAGGCGTGCTCCCTCCACCGCCCTGTAAAGCGCTACAGGTTCTCTCCAGCTCCCCAAAACTGGTACACGAAGTCCGGGTGCTGAAGAACACCAAAACTAAGGCAGCATTTGAAAACCTTGTAATAATAATAATAGGTTCTGATTTATGATTACTTAATACAGTCAGCTTATATATGAACCAGGAAGCTAGATCTAAATCTTTAATACACTTCCCCCCACCCAAAGACTTCCTCAAAATACCAGAAAGCAGCTTAACCTTGGAAATACTGCTTAGCTCACAAAAAAAAGTAGTTTATTCAGAAAATGGTAATTAATTTTCTACAGAGGCTGAAATCACTCTGCCTAAAGCAAAATCTTTCTGACATTATTAAATGTCACAGTGCAGTTAAAGCATAATTATAAACTAATTCACAGAATAAATCTCATTAGTTTCCTGAGGCCTTATGAATAAACTGAAAGAAAAATGTTACCATATTTGACTTTCATCTCAGCTTTCCTAAACATATACACAATCAAAAAGCATAACATTTTAACAATTACAAATGATTAAAAACAGCTAGGTAAACCTGGCTAGCTGTATACATTCTGTACACAAGCAGCAGAGCCGTGCTCCACCTTTACCCAGCACTCACTAATTCATTCCACCCAATCTAGAGCAGAACAATAAGCAAAGCAATGAGAAAGAGATTGAGAAGCCATCTGATCTGGTGGATCCTGCAGCAACCAGGCTATAGGAAAGTGAGTATAACCAAGTGCAACCGATTCCATCTCCCTGCGCCCGTTTGTCATGTATCTGCACGTTCAATTGCAAGCACACCTCCGCGTAACCTAGCTACGCACTATGTTAATCAGATGTATCAGCTCTGTTCCAGAAGCTGCAAATTTGAATTAGTTCAATGCTGAAATCTATGAGAATAAGCTTCATTTTCATTAATAGTTTAGAAAACAAACACATTTCAAACTAGTAGTAATTTCAAATAAACGGATAGAAAGAAAAAGTATTTCATTTGCTAAACTTGAATTCTTTCAAAGAAAATTCTGATAAAAATCCATAAAAATTTGTGAGGCATTTCCATTTTGGCTGTCTACAGTTTTGTTAAGGTGTCTTCAAATTTATCTTACCTACCTCAAGGGGATGCAGCTACAGAAGCAAGGAATAGAAGGTCCAAGTTTGCTGAGACACAAAATATCTTTACTATTCCTACTTCTTAACTTATACTCTGTGTAGCGCTTTTCACCTCTGTGCTAAGGCACTGAGGTCAAAATTTTCCATGGGGACAGGTGCTGGGCTGAATCCAGATTAAGAGATGCACTAAATTGTGCTAGAAAATTAGGATGACTAAAAGCAGCCACTAAAGGCAAGAGCTCGCCCTGCTGAGCTGATGATGACTGCCTTGGATCACCTCAGGTCTAATAGCAGCCTATAACCACAAAGAGAATCAGTAAATCCAAACATCAGGTTTTTTTTTCCTCTTCAAGTCTTTCAGACTCACTTGTATAAAACACATTCAGGAGTTAACTAACATGAAGAAAACATTTATTAGAAAATTCAGGAGGTGTAAAGACATGCAATCTCCGCGTTGGATTCAATTTCAAAGGAGTAATTTCCTCCTCCTCAGTAGCAGATACACACGCATCGCAGTCTCCCTTTGTTTAAATAGCACCGAACCTTCTGGGGCTGGGAATTTGGCTTTGATTCAATTTCTGCTAAAGGCTAAGCAGCTTATCTGAAACTAAGATCCAACTGGCCACAAAGCTAAGATTGCAATTGAAGTTTAGAGGAAAAAGTATGGATCCAAAACATGACTCAACCCATTAAAAAGACAAAAGCCAATGAAAAGTGCTGACAAGGCCTGCTTACCCTGTCATTTTTCTGCACCTCTTCATTCAGATTGGTCTAGTTAAGAGACTTGCTGCTGCCATGAGTGGGAACTCAAATCACTGGGATCTAAGAAGCTGGCATTTATTTAAAAAGACACTTTACAGGGTAGAAGGAAAAATAACGTCCAGGTCTAAAACACCGGAATGGACTTCTTAAGACAGGTTTTGGATTCCTGGCTGTATTACACACTCCCTGACCTGCTATATGGAAATAACTCAAACTCTGTTCCGCAATTCTGCTTCCGTAAAACAACTCAATATTCAGTTCAGAAGTATTATTCAGTACTTCCTTACAAAGATGTTCTCAAGAACTTTCATTGATATCTGTACAGTACTCAGCTATTACAGACATGAGAACTGCCCATGAATGTAGATAACCAAAAAATGAAACACTTGATTTCACTCCACATAAAAGTGTAAACACAGACCTGTCAGATCTTGACAGAGCACCTGTAACCACAGACCAAATCTTTTGCTAAGCTGAAGCTCTACGGACTTTAATGAAACACTGCCAGTTTACAGCAGCAAAGAATTTGGTTGATCGTGTAACAGCAACTGAGGAGGAGTTTTAAGGAGCTCTGTAGTTAACTTTAAAATTAATTTTCTAATTATGGGGTGATAATAAACAATAAGCCCCTGAAAACATAATTCAAAACAAATAAAAGGATGGTGGAAAACTTCACTAAATGAGAAATATACAATAGATTCATATGCTGCAGTAAAGAGAACATTCTTAATATCATACTGTTAAATAGTAACATTTATTTCTCCACCATCTTTAAAGAGTTATATCAGAATCAAATTCAAACATTTCCTGTTCTCTCTCCCCCCCCTTTTTTCCCCCTTCTCCTCGTACTGCTATGGTCCATGCATTAAATTTAGTTGACTGCAAAGCTAAAAACATTATGTGATGGGAAGTAATTGCAACCTTTGCTTAAATCACTTTGGATATGAAAGGGAGAAGAAATCCAAACCAATCTTAATTACATTGAGACTGCACTCTCCTGCGATGTCTTACTTCACAGCTTCCCCCCTGCCCCCCTCCCCATGTCCTGATGTTGGTTTTTATCCCTAGAATTATCCATGCATCTAAAGGTTAAGAAAACCTTTTAATTGAATTGATCTGTTAAGGAAAAACAAACAACAACAAAATTCAGTAAGAACTTGAATATTTGTTTCCTGCGGAACAGAGCACAGCAGACAAGCTTTTCACGTTCCATGCACGCACTCAGGCCTTGACTCAGCTCATCTAAGTTAGGAACCTACACATGAGAAGCTCAGGCAGCAGTGGATGATGAGAGGCAATTCCAGAGTAAGTCAGATCTGAGGTAGCAGTATGTTAAGCCAGATCAACTACAGAGTGCGCTAGTTAATGCCTAATGTTCGATGGGATGAATTTAACCCTAGTGTTTTTCTGAGACAGATTTTAGGGATTTGAGTAGCGGGTCATAATTCAGCCCATACTGCAATTGTTTCAAGCTCCAGCTCAGTGGGACTGTTCCAATCATCTTGAGGTAGGCGGATAGCTCTTACAAATTAAAATCTAATCATTTTAACAGTACTTAAAAAAACAGGAAAATTGTACTTGGCAACAGAAAAGGCAGCGGAGTGCAGTCTCAGAAAGTCGCTAGAACAAGTGAGAAACTGCATTTGTTTGCATTCATTTCCTACTGAGCTAATTATCTCTGCAGATTTCATGACAAGTCTCTCGGAAGGAGTCACTGAGAGCTGTAACACATTATTCAGCAAGTGTCAGTTTGTGGAAATGGAACCAGTGTTCATTAGAGAGCCATAAGCAGACTTTTTACAAGGAAACTTTAAGAAAGCAGGTGAGTTCAACATTTGCAAAAGGAATGCTAATTCCCCTGGTGCCACTGGGAAAATCTGCTATTTTTGAGAAGAGTTTTCTCAACTAATAAATCCTAGGCCAGCAAGTGGCCTAGTAAAAATGCACAGATCTTGATATCTCATCCTTTGTAATTCCTTCAAATACATAGCATGTTTATAAGAATTCACAACTCTCACGCTTCCTAAAAAATGATCTCAATCATTCTGGAGAACCCCAGTGTTTTCTAAGCATCTGACAGAAGAACGCAATGATTCACAGATTTCAGAGACTTACATTGTAAGCAAGCACAACAGTTACAGCACACAGCAACAAAGCTGTGAAAGAGACTATTTTCTCAAGCTAAAGAAAATCTACACCTTCACAGCTCGAGTTGAATACTGCTTCTATCATGCCATTCTACCAAATCCACTGGGGCAACAGTCCTTAGGTACTGAAACTACATTAGGAAGTTGTGCTAACTCTTCTGTAATTTCAGGTCCGGAATTTAAACAATAAATTAAATGCCTCTGTTAACATAGCATGGGTTTCTCTGTGGTGCTCCTTACCAAAAGGCAACTTAGAGGATCTGGAAGGGGTCAACATCTCAGAAGATTAATCCCAACCTCTTGCAAAAGTTTGTGCGTTTTAAGCATCTGCAATCCAGGTCTCTGGAAAAGAGAGAGAAGAATCAGTACAACCAAAGCTAGATCTTTTCTTCTACTGACCACTGCTCAGATATTTTCATGCTACCACATAAGCTATCTTTAGCCATTTAGGAGTTATCTATGCACAAAATTTGTGCTTTATTAACAATAACTTATTAATAAAGATATGATACTGTTGTTAGAGGTAATTTATACTGGTTTATTTGCTCTTGTGCAAAAAATACAAAGAACTGTATGGGAATCTGTACAGACTGGCCTAATTTGTCTCCATATTAGTAATTTCATTTATATAAACGTATCTTTATTGAAGCAGAATTAAAAATGAGAAACAAAAAAATTCTTTCAATCTAAAACCACACAAGTGAGAATCTAGGAAGTAAACCAGCCCCAGCTAATAATCCAGACTGAACAAAGAATTCTTAACATTACAGGGAAAATAAAAATCTGCCCTGAGCTGCAAAGTTACAAAGAAGGAATTTAACTAAATTCCACTCTAAGCTTTAGAAAAGTTCAATTTTCTTCCTGTAGATTTCAAGTCTGATCAGGAATCGGTTAATCAACTTTCTGATCCATGAAGAGAAGGGAGACAAAATAATCCTTAACAGACACAGGAGGGCCGATAGCAACTGGAAGGCTAATTTATCTTCCAAGTCAGCACAGATTCATGCTCTGAGAGAACTGTGTAATTAACACTGCAAGGGGAGCTCCACAACACTGCATCATGCAATACTATCAGTGTTGTGTCCTGCAGGTATAAACTCAGATACACAGTTGACAGGACAGAACCTTAGTCGATGTGAATCAGCATAGCACCATGGTTTGAGCCCACTTGCATCCACTGAGCATCTAGCCCCAAAACTGCAAGCAGACAGTGAGCTCTGGAAATAGGCAAGGTTTTCTCTGCTGCAAAAGTTGTTCCAGACATTATCTGAACTCGAGTCAGCACTCTCATAAATAATTTTGTTAATAAGCAGATGTTAATCATATTCACCAGGCTTTTTTTTAATTCCCCAAGTTTATTATCAGTCAAATGCACAAAGGTCAGAGATGTACCAAACAAATGATGCCTGGAGGAGATAACTCAGAAGTCAGTGGTGCTTAGAGACTAATAATTAAGGTCTGATCTTTTGCATATTGGGCACTAAACTGACAAGAGACCAAAGTCTTGCTCATCTTCTTTAAATGAAGGATTTAATTCCTCAAACCATGCTCAGGTACCCTTACAAAACAAAAATATTACTGTCAGCTACATTCAAGGAAATTTAGGGGGAAGGTATATACTAACATAGTGCATTAACATGCACCTCTGATACAGCATCAGTGTAGTCGACACTTGAGGTCTACCACAGAGACATGGGAAAAGTCCACAAACAACATTTTCTGCAACATAAATAAAGGAACTTTTAGCATACACAGAAGCTAAGAATGATAGAGCAGAAATTAAATGCCTGTGTCTGGTAAATATCCATGCTTGCCATTAGCAAAGGCAAATAAAGCTGTTCTTTGAAACTAGGTAGCGTGGAAGAGCATAATCACACTGGATTAAAATTACTGCTGTGTGCATAATAGACTATTTTTGGTTTGCTGGAAAAAAGTTATGGATGAGTCTTTAAGTCTTTGCAAATAAGACAGGTACTTTTTGTTTTTATTTTCCATTATATATAATATGCATATGTATAAAAACATATACAAAAAGAGCACGTACATTTCTGTAACAATATGAGGAGAGCCACGTTACCCAATGCATCACCAGTATCATTTGCTGCATTTCTTACTGAGACCTCAACTCAAAATTGGAGGGGTGTGCGCGACAGGTAGATAATGTAGATGTATGTATGTCTATATACAAATAAGCTAAGTATGTCATAGATATAGGCACACACATTTAACACATGGGTTAATATCTATTCCATATAAATGGGAACACCACTTTAGCAAAATGAAAGTCATACTGACTTGGGCTTTGACCATTTGCCTGAATACAGATCAGGTGGCCTATTCCTTTTTTTATTTCCTCCAGTTCTTCGCAGACATAATGTCACTGCCTTCCATCAGAATTTCTGAACTTGGAGCAGTGACGAAACGTACTGCGACCGGAATGGCAACAAAAAGGCTGAACCTCTGGACCCCAAGAAGATGATAGCAGGACATGATGAATCATCTACATGGCGTGCAACAGCTCTTCAGTAATGCTGCCCAGTCAGTTCTACACCAAAGAAAGGGATGCTTTTCTACCTACCTTACAGGTCATCCAAAACACCTCATTTCCAATCCTTGGGCAAACTATAGCATCCATAAAATCTTGCTGCTAATTATTCAGTAGCAACAAATGATGTTGAAACTGCAATTTGAAGGCAAGAGCAGCAACAGGCTTTGGAAGCTAGCGCTGTACAGGGAACAGTGCTGTCCCCTGGCACCAAGCCTTGTGCAGTGAAAATACCACCTATTGACATTAGGACCGCATAGCATTTTAGAGGTAAGCTGTTCACAGCCAAAGGAATATTTAGTCCTGCAGCTCCATTCTCATCTTCATCCTTCTCCCAACAATGATCTTTTCAGCACATATTAATGCAATCTATAGAGCATGACACTGTCTGACACATGTCAGTTGCTTTGGCTTCAGCTATTGCAGGCCTCTGAAATGAGACAAGTTCTGCTATTGACATAAGTGGAAGTAGAAACAAATCTTAAGGGTCTTATTTTTAGAAACTTTTGAGCTCCTTCAATTTCCTCTGCTTTGCTCAATACCCAGAAGGATCAAGTCCCCCAGCAAAACACTTAGATGCAGGCAAATCCTTAGGTTTTATGGATTGGGCTGAAAATGATTAGACATAGGTTTCACGTTCCCTCTCATGTACATGTGTGCAGTCTCTGTCTCCAGTGAAGTTAATTCACAGATGTAAAAAGAAAACAGACCTACAGAGCGCCACTTGCTATGACTCAGCTTTGCTAGAGCCCTCAATCATTGATATTGATTCGCTTCAACAAAAGCACCTCCTTATTTGTTAACAATTTACAATACATAAACATGCCATGCCATTATACAGCTTAAATGATAAATACAGGAGGCCTTAACTCAATCTCATTTAGCCTGTGTGATATAGTTCTGTTCAAGGTACCCTCCTAAGAACTTTGTGGAAGTTCAAATGTTATCACAAAATATCAAAATACAAGATTTTTCTACTGAGTTTCTTTTTCTCTGTACACATCCCTGTGAAAAAATTAATTATGTGAGACATGCAACAGTCATTTGAGCTTTCGCTGCGCAGAAGCTAGCTCCAGAAAATCATCAGCACAGGATATGGTCTAAGCACACACACAGTTGTACTGATTCCATTTTCACGGATGCTTTGATTAAAAATACCAGGCTGGCCTACAGGCTTCCTCAGTAGCTTGAAATGCTAGTCTGCTCCCTGCCTTGCTGCACACAAACGTTATCACTGAACTGTTCATAGCCAAACAGCTCTATCCAGACTCTCCCAGGCAAGCAACAGACCCTGGCAGCTTTTACCTGTTGTTGGCAGAAATCAATCCCCAGTTCTTCTCTAACTGAAGTACACAATGCCTGCTTGATCGCTCTCTTTGAGATCAGTCCTTGAGGTGCTCCGCATATCCGCTGCTCCCTCTGAATTCACTGGGAAAGAAGCAGATTCAAAAAGTCAGTGATAGTTGTATTTCTCTTCACCACATCAAGTTGAGATAATGTTCCACAAGAAAAGGAACTGTCAATAGCAAGAGGCTTGGAGCACATGGGCTCAACAGGGTAAAGAAAGGCTGCATTTCTATATTGTTTTATCTCTTTTTACTGAAAAACAAAAAGCTGTTGGCTCTAGGACAGTCAATCCAGCATTTTACACATGGAAAAGGAAAAAGCCAAAACAAAACAAAAATGTTCAGAGCTTTCAAAGCATGCTCTGTTATCTCAAACAACCTTAGTAGAAGCCAAAGATTTGCAATACGCAGACAGATGCGCATTTCAGTATTGAGCAGACTGCACATTTTCAAACTGCTAGTTTTCATCTGATTTAATATTCAGATTCTTTGGCATACACCAGCAGCTGAAAAACCAAGGCCTTCTAGAAACTCAACTTTTAAACTCATCATACAATTACTCATGTGCAAGAAAACAGAAAAAGCACATATTTACCACTGCTCTTTGAGTAATTTCTCTCTCAACATTTCTGAAACACAATGAGGAAACAGATCTAAATTTAAAACGACACAGGAAGTGCAGCTTCTGACCAAGGAATTAGATTATTTTCTCCTTCCTCTTTGAAAATGCAACATGATGCCATTGCCAATGAGCCAAGCTTTTCAGAACACAAACGGTTACCAAACAACTCGTAATAACAGTCATTTGCTGCTCAGTTACCTCTGTGATACAACGCAAAAGGGCAGGAAGGCAATGTCTTACTCACAGGAGCCAACACTGCTCCCATGCTTATGGCTCTTCTGCTCTTACCATTAAGATAGAGACAATTACCAAAATAACACTGAGAAAAGGATGGTGGGGAGTACTGGTTTATCACCTTTTACAAGCAGCTTCAGTGGGAAATTATCAACAGTTATCGGACACATCTTCCTAACTCTAATAACTTTATGCAGCTATCATCACTATGCGGGGAAACCTTATAAGCTTTCATTTTTCAATTTGAAAATCTCACTGTTCCTTACAATGTAAATACATGTTTTCCATAAGCCATATACATAATGCAAACCCAGCTGTGTCTGATCTTTTCAAACCAGGTGTCCGAGGGGCTCAGTGACTACTTGCATGACCTCTCATGCGACAGAAGGCTCCTACTCGGAGAAACCCAATTTTCCAGGTAGGCTTGCTTTTACCCAGCAGCTCTTTCTCAGATGGCACAGTCTCTGCACTCAGCCGCAGTGAGCACATGCACTAGTTTCTTCCATGAAGATGCAAGCTCAACTTGTCATAACCCACGTACACAGGCCACAATGCTAATTCTGCCTGGAAAAAAGGAGATTGCTTTCCATGATGTAAACAGAAGAGAGACTAGAACCTGGGACAGAAAAGCACCCCTTAGAAGAAAGCAGCTTTTAATACAGCTGCATTTTAAAACATGAAGCTAAACCAAGGTCTACACACTGCTTGCTGCTCTTGCTAACAATCGAGCATATGTTCCAGGAAAGGGGTATTCTGAACTTTGAACAGCTGTAAGCAGAACTAGTCTGCTCAGAGCAAGAAAGAAATTCCACACACTCAAATTCCTCTAATTACAAAAGCATTGCATCAGCCCCAAATTGGATTTAGAATTTAAAGGTTATTCTGAACATAGCCATATGCAAGGAAAAATTTACCATGAACATATATGATGGTACCATTTTTATTCAGGGTGACATTTTTTGCTGCACTAGCAATTAGATTAAGCTTGGGATACAGCTGTCTCATGCAATTGAAATTTCTCCCTAAGACATCATTTACAGAAGGCACTCCTCCATATTTCCCATACGGTCCTTCATGCTTGTAATTTGAATAGATAATGCTCCTAAACTTACTTTCAAGTACAAAGTGATTTCAAAATAATCACTCTGATCATGCAAAGTCTCTCCTGATTCTAACAAGCTGTCAAGATTTTGAAACTAGCACTGAAAGAAAGGTCATTTGTGGGGGCAAGAAGACAGAAAGGTGATGAACAGATTTTCACATTGGCAGGAAGAGGAGAAAATCAGACATTTCCTGTGTGAATATACTTCATACTTCTTTGAACATTCTTCTTCCAGAAGGTGTCATCAAAATACCTCAGCTTAGATAGGATGGGAAGATCTAAATGGACAAGTGCATTTGCTTTTGGCCCAAAGATGTTTTATAAAAATAAAGTATCATCTCTATAACTGCTGAAAGAAATGCATCTTGGCTCACTTTTTTTTTTTTTTAAACATGGCCACCTGAAAACTAACAACTAAATCTAAGCAGTTGCATGCTTATATCTAGGTAGCCTTGGAAATCTATAGATAGGAAGTGCTGGATTTGTGAATGGGGTCTCTTGGGTAAAATAAGGAAGAGAACATTGGTAAAACCTCTGCTTGCTGCCTTGTTCAACATTTTAACAATCCCTTGCCCCTTGCTAGTCCTAACACAATCCTCATCAACAGAAGGGAGATCTTGGTTTTCAGACATTCAGAGTACACAGCTTCCTGTAAAGCCAACAGTAATAGCGCCGATAAAAATTTAGAAAACTCCATTTTAGCATTCAACTTTGAAAATTGTGACAAGCGTAGAAGATTCTCAAAAAAAACGCTCCTACATTGCCAAATGCCATGATATGAAAGAACTAGGGAAGCACAAATAGGGTGACTGTATAGAAACCCAGGCCTAACCACTTTCCAGACAGTTGTCCTGTGTTGTTCAGTGTGGATCAGGGACATGGACAAAGTTCGCCCTAGAAGCAATGCAGAAGGACTACAGACACTATTCCAATACAAAGCATCTTCTAGGCTTAGGTGAGGTTTCACTTCTTGCCACACCACAATCAGAAGACTATTGCTACTTTTTACATTTGTATGTAAAAAACTGAGAAACAGAAGACTGTAGCCAATGATAGAAAAAGAAGAAAAGTCCCCTTCATGAGAGATGCTACACAGTCAAATGTGGTGAAAAGGACACTTAAAGGAGGCAGAAGAACTCAGATGTATTCTAAATTACCCTTACATACCAAATGCTTGGGTGATAGAATTTTGTCACATAAATCAAGCCTAAGTAGATCCGAACACAGATCTGAATCCAGATTAACAATCTGGATTCACTAGACCATATCATATTCTCCCTATGCAGAAATCAGGCTGCCCATAGATTGTTTTAGCAACACAGTCTTATCTTTATCCTTTTAGAATAGCTTCCAGTGTCAATAAACTCTGATATTGAATGTTTCACCTTACACTAAGAGCCTCCCTGACAGCTTTAGAAAGTGCAAAGAGACCAGCTGCCGTGTTGTACTCTCCACTGTGTGCTATAACTCAAGACTTCCTCCCCGACAGCATGATGCAACAGCACCATTATATTACTCTGTGCAGCCAAATACTGTCAATATAAAGAACTTAAGACACATCCTTCAGAAGCATATTACAGATAATTGCCTTTGACATTCCCCATTCCTCTTACACTTCAAGACAGGCTGAACACTGGAGCATTATGAGTTTTGGCTTAATTTTATGCCAGCATTGCAAAAACTATGCAGATATATTAGCAAACAATTTTTTTAACATACATTTTCATGATGGACCAGTTGATTAAAGATCATGTATCACCTGCAAATTTTAAAGCACTGAAGGCTCATTGCCTTGCAGATAGAAAATTTTTAGAATACATTAACTACGACATTCTCAAAAGATATCTTTAAAGATTTACATTTAAATCTTTTGGTTTGATTCAATACCTTGCCACTGACCTTAAAAGATCAAGAATCACAGAAGAATCAGGAGAACTGACAACTCCAAGGGGGCCTGAATCAAATTTCCACCATTTCCATCATCATAAGACATTTCCCTCCCCTCCACACACACACCCTTTCTCCAGTTAATCAATCAAATAATACATGGTCTGTTATAGCACTTCAGAGCTCTGTCAGCACAACGCAGAGTAGATAGGTTTGTCGCATGTCACACAACAGAATAGTTACTTAATTAGCTGCCAGTTTCAGCAAATATTTGATACAATCATTCATAATATAATTTATTTCTTCAGGGAACATGAAGCTTTCATTTAAATTATCAAAATGTACAAACAGTAGCAGCTCCGACCTATTACATGCAAGTGTAGGAAGATACTTAACTGCAATTAGCAACACTCATAATTAGGTTTTCTGTTAGTTTGTGTTTATTTTAAGATATTAGAACTTCATTGATTTCTAATTAGTAAAAACTGTTCTGGAGTGAAGTTTAGAACACTAGGAAATCCCAAAATAAGTCATCCAAATTAGCTGCGATGCTTCTAAGAAAATTATACATTTCAACCCCAAGAGAATAAGAGTCTTTCTTTTCTAGATCAATATCACACAAATTTTATTAGAAGTAATTGTCTCTCTTTGTTCTAAGGACTAATACACTCAAGATAGTGGGGGTGGGGGAGAGAAATGTGTGTGCACGCACATGTGTGTATTCCCCCCTCCGCTCTGAATATTAATATTTGAAGCTTAGCAAAATTAAATTGGGCAATTTGAGTACATCTTATGATGGTGATATTGCTATTAACTTCTTAAAAAGCATTTATCAGAGGCACAACCAAATACAATCACTTTGTGTGTGAAACCCTTGTCTCTAGGCCTTCTTGTCATCAACCCAGACTTCAAATGGGGCTTCTTATAGGAAGCACCGTGAAACTGAGGAGCTGAACAAGGCTTCCCATCTCAAATGGTTTGTTTCTTTCTCCCTTCCCCAAGTCAATCTCTGAATCTTTTTGTTCCTCACTTTTCCCTCCAAGTTTCTAATTGCTTTTAGCAATCACTGCTCTTTATTATTCTGACTTTTTTTTTTCCCCTTTTAAATGACTCAAAAGGTATAACGCCGTCTCCAAAACCCTTTCATCCAGTTAACGCTGCAAGTGGCTCAAACCAACCTTCCCAAGTTCAGCAGGACTCCTCCTAGTTTCTGCTCTAGAAACCTTCCTTGAAAACACTCTTTCTGGAGTAAGACTTAAAATGGAAAAATCCAAACCTCCAAATTTAGAAAATGTTAATGAAGAGCATGATCATGCATCTACTTGCAGGTAAGATTTTTAACATCAGAGTACTCTTTGAAATGCAGTAAACAGCATGAAGCAGGCAGATGAAATTAAACAATGCCATAATGGACATACATACAGATTTCTTCACTAACACCTCAGCTTTTCTATGGTGGATGAGAAAAGGTAGGTCACTAAGTCTCTCTAAAAATTTTTTAATAGATATATATACACACACATATATATGTATACACACACACTTCAGTCATAAGTTATCATCAGGATCAGTACAGGATTTACTGAGTGATACTCCAGTGTATATTTTACAAATAAGATTAAACCACAGTAGCCTGTATGATCCTTGGTTGGCCTTAAAAATTCATGTCTGTGATAGTCTAATCCTACTGTAGTCACTTGGTCTGCTCGTATGAGTGAAGATAACCATGTGCTTTAATGTTTATAGGATTAAAACCCAGGACAACAAGATACAGCTCGCCTTCAATGAAAACAGGTCTAAAACTCGTCTAAAAACTTCAACAGCAGCAATGGTGGAGACCGCCTCTGACTTGAATTTGGCTCACATTCTCCAAATCTTGCAATAATTATAGAGCCGGGTTCTTAATGGGAATCATTTCTGCCTCAAGTGCAATGTGTCCATGACACACACAGCCTCCGATTTGCATTTAGACTGCAAGTAAAAAATTTTCTTTGCAACAGCCATCTCCCAGTTCTTCACCATTTGAATATTTCTACCCTAATTAATGTCACTTAATGTAAAATATTATTCTGTATTCCAGAGTGGCTGTAAATTATTTACTTGTAAAACATTGACTTTTCATGAGTTGTTTGTACAGTAAGCACTGCACCGTCTAAACTGTAGGGGGAGAGAAAAATCAATCATTTGTAATAATACCCAATAGGAGGTTTACCACATGTTATATCAATTTTTATGTCTGACACAAATAGCTGCAGCCATTACTTTGGATTTTTATTTTCTGAAGGGAATTAGAAATCCACCGTTACCTTCTGCTTCTCTTAAGCCGCCTTAGAACTAACACAGTTTAAAGGTGTTTGGAGCCTTTTTTATCCACTAATTAAGGCAGCATATTAATAAAATACCATTTTAGAATACTTATTAAGCACACTGTCTGTATGAAGTGAAAAATCTAATTTGTATGTAATTTAACGAACTCAGCCTAAAACAATGATATAGCATCAAGCTAATCAAATGTTGGAAAAAATCATATTTAAACTTACTGTTCATTTCATGTACCCGGCAGATTCTACATTACTTATTGCACGCATTGAAATTCATGCAGCATCTTTGCTTGGTGGGACAATACAGACATCTTTCAGTAGCAAAACTAATTAGTTTCAATAACAGAAATAATTAGTTGGCTGAAAACAATCAATATCTAAAATTTTAATGACCCATAAATAAAAACGGCAAGTCTATTGGCTTGCCAACCTCTTCCTGTGTTTTTCATTTGGGTATATGCACTTCATATTTTCTTCTGCCTCTACAGTAAACATTGACCCTCAGACTCCTTGGTTCCCAAGATGGCCTGCATTAATATTTTGTTACTGAAGTATCTGGTATTGTGTAAAATAAAGAGCCTTTTCCACATCCCTGTAGAGGGCAGGGAAACTAAAAGGCACATCTGGGGCCTCTCTTTATGGAGAGGAATAGTAAAACAAAACAAAAAACCCCAACTCAAACAAAACATTTCTCTGGGAATTACAGATGCTTCACATTCTTGGTAATAGTACCACCACTAAAGTCAGTGAGGTTACTTGCACGAATAAGGATTTGTGAAATGACTGAGCCCTGAAACAAGCACACAAAGGAGAAACATGCCAGAGAGCAGTTTAATCTGCCATCTAGACTTCAGTCAGGACACTGCTGAGCACAGCTTTAGTGACACAAGGCACAGATAAGCAGAGGGGCAATAAAGCTATTAGAAGAAAGCTGTTAAGAGTATACCACTCCAGCAAAGCACAAAAATTAGGAAAGTGCTTGTTTCTTCACTGCAGTTGCTTGCATCTCCTTCTAAAGCATCCGCCTTGCTATTGTCAGAAACAAGACACCAGACTCAACTGGATCCTGAGCCACACTGACCAACTGGCAATTCCTGCATCTCCTTAAATGATGTCTTTCAATCCAGAAATAAATCAGAATTCTGAATGGATAATGCTGCATTTGTTTGCAACAAGGCACAAGGACAGTGCCAGGCTTCATTTACTCCATCCAAAATCCGTTTGAGTCTTCCCTTCTCCCATTCTCCCAAACTATTTCCAACCAAAACCACAATATAAAAGCATAAAATAAATTTCAGATATCTTTATATGATAGTCAGCTCCACAGCTCCTAAGATGCATCAAAGATGCTACCCAATGGTCTCACTGCTAAGGAGAACAAGGGCTTGATAGTGTTATTGAAAAGGGCCAACAAATACACTAACCCTTTCTCCATTAGCAGAATTAGTATCAAGACCTCAGCTAAGGATCCTGCTTTCGACCTCAAGCTCATCTTTTGAGCAGAAGAAAACTGTTCCTCTTTCACAAGGCAACACTGTGCCAAAAAACTCAGTCTTACAGCAACTCCTATTGCAGGAAGAAAAACAATACACATTACTAATTTGAACTCTGAAGGTAGATTCTTCTCTCCTCCTCAGTTAGGCCTGCCAAAGGAACGAAAGGCTTTTTGGACTGCCCTTGCAATGCTATGGTCAGAGCAAGTGCAGGAGCACTCAGATTAGTACTGCGCTATACTAGCCACTTACCAAACAGCCAGAACTCCTGTTCTCCCCTGCGTGCCCCACATGCCACTTTTAAGCAAAGTGTCTTCTGAAGATGGCTCCATTTTTAAAGTCATGCCTTAAGTGTAATAGAGGTGCATTGATAAATGAAATTTAGAACTAAATCTGAAAGTGATATTGCATAGGTCTGTGTGCACTGTTTTAACTTAATTCCAAGCCTGAATCAAAATTCACTGTGGTCAATAAATACAAAGCATGCCGTCTGTAAAGTAGCATGCAACTTCTGTCTATCACCAACAAACCACTCTCCACCCCCCGCTTCTCCTGTCATTTTGTCATACACCAGAGGTCCTGTTTCAGCAAGTACTCAAGGGCAGCAAACAAACCTTGACCCCTTCCACTCTATTTTTACAGCAGAGTAATGGGTAAGCAATGAATTATGATATGCATTAAGGTTACGACATTTAGCATATAGAGAAGCTGTTAGATATTTATCAGTCAACTCAACTGCTCAGTATCTGAATGTTTATTATAAATCTTGGACACAAAACACACAAAACTAGGACTCAAGATGAATCACCAATACTTTCTGTATTTTGATCGATACATCTGCTTTGGTGAAATATGATAGCAACAAAATCTGATGTTGAAATTGTAATCAAAACACCAGGACTCAAACAAATATTTCAAGTAAATGGAAAGCTTTAGAAACATCCTCAAATCCCTACTAGAGGTAAACCCATTTTCTCTGTCATAATAGGCATAAGTTTAAAACAGCTGTTTATCTCCATTGATGTTTAAAGCATCATTTGATCCAAATTTCCCTGATATTTACCCCTTTTCCAGCAAGGTTTTAGAGGACCTAAGTGAATGCATCAAACCAAGAATCTTTCTGAGAAATAACATTTTAGACTCAGTCCTCAAAAAACTAATTAACACTGCTCCTGTAAATATACCATCTATTCAGAATGACACTGGATGGTTATTTTCCTACTCTTACACTGTGCATTCCTACACTAATCTACGTAACTTGATAAATGATTTAGAAATTAATTTCAGCTACAGAAAGTCCAGTTTACCAATTACTTAGAAACAACTTAAGCTTCCTATTATAGTCAATTTAATTTATTACAAAAAGAGTAATGTCATAAGATTTTGATCTATCATAGGTACCAAGAGGTAATGGAATGCTAGAGAATATTATGACTATGAAACATGAAGAAGGGAAAGAAGTGATTTCCATTTATAGTGAAAAGTAAATATTGGAGATAAACTGGCCAATGTAACTAGAATTAGAAACAGAATAGAAGAATGCCATTTTTAGAGGCTTACTGGTTATTTATACACATGCTACAACTACAAGTTATAAAAGGGAGAAAAATAGTCTTGCAATAAAGCTGCTTATTAGAGCTAAATCTGAATTCAGAGTCTGACTTCTCGTACATGAGACTGTGGAAGTTCTTCAGACTGCCTGTGCTAGAACTCACCAGCTGTAAAATGGGAACAATATTTCCTCTTTGCCCAACTTTCATTACTCTGGCCTAATCAAATCTGAAATTCCTCACAAAGACAACTGCTGCTTTCCACCAAGACAAAATAATCCCCTGGTCATTGGGGAAGAATTTTGCATCTTCATTTGCATTTCCTACGAAATACTGATTAGTTCCTTCTAATAAACAAACATGTTCATTTACCTCAATTTATTGTCATTCTCTCTGAAGAGGGTGGGTTTTTTCTTTTGTTTTTTAATTCTCAGGCATGACTTCTCCAGACCAGAGTTTGGGGCAGGCTGTACCAATTCTACTAGGTTCCTGCAGAAGTTCAACAGATGAGGAGACTGTAATAAGCTATGGGAAATTGTTACCTCCCTCTCAGTGGGATGAGACTTGCACATGCAAAAGAGGTCAGGTTAACTCAATGCATTACAAGCATTATAAAGCCTCTACAGGTTTTATCCTCCACTGATTTTCTATGTAGGATATTTTACATCCTACATTTTAATTTGCTTTCCTCATTTATCAATTATCTATTTTGGTAATTTGTTCTTAAGTAGATACCTTGACTTGGCTTGGAAAAAAAAACATTCGTTTATGTTATTCAACACTGGGCAATTGACAAGCTACCAAAAATGGTATTTTAATCAAACCACAAAAACAGATTGACACCAACAGCTGTAGCAATGAGAGGAAGCTGAAAACCATTATACGATTCACCAAGCATCAGTGAGCAAACTACAACTCAGTTACTGCACTCCAGCAGATTTCTTATGTTAAAAAATTCAGTGCTTCATTGCTGATGAACCAAAAATGGCAATCTGCTTTTCCTTCAAATTGACATACTAAAAATAAAATGGCAAAAAGTCAAAGAAAATATCTAAACGACTGTTACAGCATAACTAAAGAAATATCTTGTAAGTCTATTCGTATTGATAGGTTTTCCCTTAAATACAAAGCCCTGCTTATCACAGTTAACACTTAGCCATCCTGATCAGCATTGGGCTGAAAAAAAGCAAGAGGACACTCACCTTTATCTTTAGATCACTATCTTTACGAGTTAATTTTGTTAGTGTCTAGTCCTTCAAAAAGCATTTCTGCTCTTAACTTTAGGCTTGGAAGTACTCTTACTGCAGTAAGATGGGACTATTCACCCTCTTGAAGGTAAGCATTCTGAAACACCCTTGTAGGACTGCAACACTGGAATTTATTTTAACACTGTTGCTTTTCTGGGTTGTTACCTTGATACACATGCCTTCTTAGTTTGTGGCTGTTTCGTGCCGGGAGCCATACAAATACAATCAAAACAAAAAGACAAGGAATAAGCATAATGTTTCTGCCTTTTTTTTTTTTAAACCTCCACAATTAGTTCAGGGTTATGCAGTCAAAAACCTTGTTTCAAAGCCCATTTCTGCATCTCAGCTGTAAAGCACTCCTCCTGTGTGCCATTAATGGTAACACTACTGCAGTTGCTTCAGTTCCTGCAGCAAGGAAGGGACTATCTGACTTAAAGGGACTGTATACAGTACCCACTGCATTTCCATAACTCTAAAACTAGACACAGTAATAATCCAGACTGTGGCGTTAACAGCCCCTCTGCCAGCAGCTGGACAACAGAGAAGCCTCCACTTTACCTAAGACAGACTCCTAGCACAAGGAGAAACAGCTTATATTTGAATATCCCACAGGCTTATACTTAAATATCCCAGATTTAATATCTGTTGCCTGAAGGGTAAAAGTGCTTTCCTGAACAGAAACTATGTAACAATGAATCTGAATCATTTCAGGTTGTGGTCTGCAAAGTGCTGGAATATTGATGTTCGTTTCCTCCTCTAATACCATGTATTAATTCAGATAAGCTGATGTTAGCATCTTCTTGGCAAAGCAATCCACAGAGAATCAATAGATCAGAAAAAAAATGAATTCTTTATTTATGCAATACATAAAGGAGCATAGGAGATTAATTCTACTTCTCCACCTGCCATTTAAGACAACATAACTCCGTAATAATGCTGATGTAATTATCCAAAATGCTAGTACTTTGGCCTTTTTTCTATATCATTGAAAATAATTTAGTCAATATAACGTCTGCTCACAGATGGCAATTTTCCAGAGAAGGCAGGAAAATTAGCCTAAAACCAAATGCCATTCTGTAATTGTTTACATATTGTAAAATATCCATTTATTCGGTTTGCTCTTTGCAGTCCAGCTAATTTTTATCAGTGCATTTTATATGTCTAAGCTATAAGCAAAAACTAAGGATCTGACCAGCTACAATTTTTCTCTTTTAAGTGCCCTTAAAATATTCTCTCCACTGACAGGTATGTTCTTTTTCCTGTAAAACTTATTAAAATAAGGGCAGTTAATAAAATTGAGCCTTGTTCAAAATAAGTTCAGCAAAGATTTGAGTAACAATGCGTAGATGCCCCTTTGCAGTGTTCCACGCTGTCTTTAAGCGAGCGAGCAGCTCTATTTTTCTCTCAAGCAGCCACAATGACCTTTTGCCCATCCATTAATTCCACAGCAGAACACGCACTATGAAACATTATGCATAATATTTTGCTGGTAGTCAGACACTTTGTAGTTTGAATAGCCCAAAGTCTGCCAAGCCCTCCTTGCGGGCTTAATCTAAATCCCTTTCACAATTAGTCAGGGAGAGATGCAACTTTAAATGTTGAGTAGTATCTAGCACAACTGTAGCTAAAGGACCTAACTATTAAAATCATGATCTATCTGTGGACATCCCAGGAGCAGATGGCACAGAATTATTTCTTCTCTTTTAATAAGCAGCTTGGGAGACTGCTCATCTGGAAGACCTCCTGGGAAGCATGTTAAATTATTCAAATGCTTTATCAATGCCACTTGAAATAAGCATCTCCCTTTAAAAAAAAGTTTAAGTGAACACAATCATCAACTCCTGAATCTTGGCTTCCAGAAGCCAAGACTTCTCTCCTGCCAGTACAACGGAACACAAGCAAGCAGCTTCCTGCAAAGAAAGCCCCCAACTTCTGGTCAAAGTCACAGGAATAACCACTGTAGTAGTTAAAATACAAATACGTAAATTAGAGATTACATCAAAAAAATGCTCTCAAGTCCCTTATTATTTTCCACAGCAGTTTCAGGAATAAAACTTTAGAAGTTTAGACATATGGAAAGTTGCCAGAGTGACTCTTCAAAAAAATTTCACTTAGTAACTGCAACCAGCAGCTCCTGTTATGACTTCCAACGGAGATTATATCAGACATTGATTTTAACTCGCACAAGAAAGTACACGTTGAGATGCCTGCAACAAAAGCAACTGATTGTACCTTTCAAAAAAAGGCCACTTGAAAGGGAAACGGAAGAGAGCTTGGCTTCTCAGAGCACAAAGTTAAATCTATCATGCTATTAACTTAAAAGACAGAAAAATCTTATTGCTAAGTTGCCAACTTGAATCTTTCTGAATTGGCTTGAAATACATCTTTCAGAATGAAAAGAAATATGTGGTTTTGCATACAGTAATTTCTAGACAGACAGGGTTTTTTCCTCCCTTCACAGCCTCTTTTCAGTTGAACTCACATCTAGCAATTTACTGCTGTCTCATGAAGGGTGAATAAAGGGCACACCACAGGAATTGCAGTTCCTCAGCAAATATTAAGTTCTAAAGCTTTCTAAGTTTTGTACACTTTTATAAATCACTGGTAGCCTGAATACATTGAATTGAAATGGCTGCAGCAAGCACCAGTACACAGAAAACTTCTTTAGAGAGACCGCACCGAGGACCTATTCCTCCCCGATATCTTATGCACTGCTGCCTCCATCATCTCCCCTCACATAAATTGCTTTCATGATCTGATCATTTTTTGGACTTACTGGCTTGAATTTCCAGACTGAGGTTATGAGTGATATATATAACATTAAATGGCGAATCACATTTTGGATGGGTGTGTTTGTTTCCTGGGATTTGTTTTCATTGGTGTCTTTGCACTTCTATCTTGGGATGGGATGGAGACTGCAGCAAAGATTAAGAAATATCTTTATGATGTGCGGTTTGTGCAAATAGAAACCCTTGCACGAAGAAGTCAGCCAAATGAAAAAAAATTTCAACAGATGAAACGGTAATCGAACAAGAGAGGTCTGGTGGTCCAGAGGTCTGTCCAGTGGACCAGAGACTGCATGTATGTGTGTAAATTGACAGAGGGCCAGGATCTCTTGAGAAAGAGTCTGCAGGGCTTTGAACAAATTACATTATTTTACATAACACAGTAAAGGACCAGAAGGAGCTATGAAAGGGGCTGGAAAGACGTTATTTTTCCAAATGAGCCAATTATAAGAGAGGAGGAGAGAGATAAAAGTAACAGCAACAGTGAGAAGGGCAGAGGCAGAAAACCAGCCTTGTGCAAGACTGATTAAGCGTAAAGCAAAAGCAGCTATACTCTGCCCAACTCTGTCTTACCAAAGTGTAAATGTGCTTAAAGAGTTAGGAGTATTTACCCCACTCCAGCAGGCCAAGTCACCTTCACTCTTCCAGTACTGCAATTATTTTCTTTTGAAATGTTACATATTTCCCTCAAGATCCAATTCTTCATGTCTCAGTAGATTCAGCCACCCCCACTAAATGTATTGTTGTATCCACTGCAGTGATGATTATATAGTTGTCATCAGCTGCAATTAGATGCAGAATTCTTCAGCTTGCTAATATGCCAGTTAAAAAGCTTGCAGAGAGGACCCCCTCCCTGCTGAATATAGGCATTCATAAAAGAGCACTTTTTTTTTTTCTCCTCTCCACTTCCACAAAAACACATATACAAGTATCTACCACTGCAAGAGAAATTTTTTCATAGCAAATATTTACCTCTTCCATAGACAGGATAGCATTAGAACCATTCATACAAATATAGTATATGAACACCTTTTTATTAAAAGTTTGAAAAAAGATTACCTACAGTTTCATAACAGCTTGCAAAGTTATTGGCTGTTTTCTCCATATTGATTTTATTTTAAAAATAAAGGCACAGATTAACATTAAAGAAAATTCTCAAACATTGAATCGCAGTTGGAAACTACTTTTGCCTAAAGCCTGTATCCTATTGATATTTTAAAATGTCATTCAGAACTTGCAGAACACATACAGAAAGTGTGAAAAATAGTTCTTCTGTTCTGGAGAAAGTTACCCTAAATAAAACAAAGGGTTTTGATGATCTAAGTTATTTTTTCCTACAGAGTTGAGAATTTTTTAAATTCCAACTGGCACATAAATGCTTGGCTTCCCTTTGCAATATGCTAAATGCCAGATATATCAAAGTGGTCTGGCCACAGAAATCAGAGAGATTCTCCAGTTTTGGAGGTAGCACTGCAGAAGGCCTGAAACACTTTGGCAGGCTTCCGTCATACTGATGGAATTGCCGTTCCATGAAGTTCAAATGGACACAGCTTTGTCAAAAAGCTGTTCCAGAAGGGTACGAATAACTACTACTGAAATACTCTACATAGGGAAGATTCTGGCTCTTACATTACTTGCTTTAGAACAAGTACAATACTCAGCTGCCACAAAGTTCATAAAACTTGCTGTTTCAATCCTATTATGCCACTGTACACTCGTTAATGCAAGTTTCCAGGAAAAGGTTTGTTACCTTTCAACCAAAGGGACAAAGGTACAGCTCAAGCTACATGGTACCTGTCTGTTAGCAGGGAGATAGGGCTTTTCCTATACAAAGTGGGGGGAAAGCCACATACTACGATTCCCACATTACTACATTGCCTACATACAAGACTAGGTCTTACCTAAGCTTTCCTAATCATTCACTACTGGCTATTTCTCTGTGAGAGGGTGGAGGTCACAATGGCCCAGCAGCCATTTCTTAGGTCCCTCCTACAAGAAGGGATTAAAACTGCCATCTGCTGCTGCCTGTTCCTCCAAACAGTTGCCTACAATCCCCTCCAAGACAGCATCCTCCCTTCATCTGCTTAGCATGCCCATTTTACAGTTGGGGAAACCGCACCAGCAGTATTGAACTGACTGCCCTTAAGTTCACTGAAGGAAGAGAGAAAGACAACAACTGCTATTCTGCAGTGACTGTTCCTAAATACATTTCTTTCCCCATCCCTCCTTTTTTGGCTAATCCTTTTCAAAGGATTCTTTATTTATTAATGCTTAAACTAAGATAACACCATTTATGTAAACATTTAATGAGTCTGTTCTTCTCAAAGCAAGGGAGAGTATGCCAAGACCAGGAAATTGTTGGCATCGTTTTTATATTTAAATATTGTGATCTTGAGATTTTGCTATTTCATTTTTGCAAAGCTCATTTTATTCAGTCTTTACTGCTGCATTTGAAAAGGTGCAAGTTGCTATGGCAATACAAATCTCCATGGCAATGCACCACATAGTAAGACATTATGGTGTCAGTATGGACTCGGAACACAACGCACAGACCCCATGGAATTACTGGAAAACAGAACTTTTGTTTCTAAACAGATCACAGTATTAATTGGGCTCAGTCTTAAAGATAGGACAGGAAGAAGATGCAGTCAAAAAGCAAGCAACTGAAGAACAGAATAAGGAAAGAGCTAAGGAAAAAAAGAAAAACAGCTGTTAGTTTGACACCTCTTCTACAATAAAGCTTGTATTACTCAAGCCTCTTTGAAGCACAGTTCCACCTTGAACAGCAAGCTTTCAGTTAACCTTCTCCCTGTTACCCTATGGGCTCTTAAAGTAACTTTTCCAGAAGTTACTGAGGACAGTAACCTCACCACTTACTCTGCAAACCTTTCCCTCTTCCAGTCTCCAGCTTTCTCCACATAAAAGATACTGCCTTTTTCCTGAAAAAAAAAAGGACAGTGACATAACTTGTTCTCTCCCCTCAGACTTTCCTTCCACCCTGCAGCTCTCTTCTCATCCTCCTCCCCAGCACAGCCCGAGGACTCTTCTCCACTGCTCTCCTTCACATCCTCAGCGATCCACACCATCTCCTGATCTGCCTTGCCCCATTTGCATGCTCTGGCTCGTTCTTCTCCTTCACCCCATACACTTGTTTCTCTCACCAGATACTACAGATACACTTTTTTCCTCTTCATCAAAAAGAAATTTGAACATGGTTGTTTCTGCAGCTAATGCCTTGTCTCCATTTCTTCACTAAATTCGTACAGATGATTTCATAGTTCCTGCCCTCCCACATTAACTGTCTGTACAGAGGGGAACTGCTCCCGATGTCCTTTCTTGTACATCCTGTCCCTGGAGAATCTCAGTCACAAATACAATCTCAACTGTGCTGACAGCTTGCAGATTTAAGTCTGTTCTTCTGCCTTTCCCCTTAATGAGAACTCCATAGGCTCTAAAAGTAAGATCACTTTTAGGGATGGGATTTTCAAAAGTGTTCATTGGCTTGGATACAGATTAACAAGTATTTCCTTCCCCTTTACCCGCTCCTATGTATAAATTACTGATGCTTGTTTTAAGTAATTGACTGGTAAGTACTTAATATGCAAAGTAAGATCACCTGCATCATGATTCATTGACCACCAAACCCTACAAATACAGACCAGTTCTCTCTTACAAAGAGCATTTTGCATCTTTGTCAATCCTAAATCTCCAGATTATACTGAAGGAAAAAAAATACGACAATCTCCTATAAATCGCCCACAAATTTAAATAAACCTAATCCCTTTCCAATACAATTTCTCTCTCTAGGCAAGGCCAGCATTTATTTGATTGAATATCCTTTCACTTACCAGGTACCTGAACAGTATTTGATCACAAATACAAATAACAGTATATGCACTGTTTTGCTGGAACACACCAAGTCTGCCATTGACTTAAAACTGAAAGCCCATCAGTAGAAAACTGTTTTTTGCCCCCTACAAATGGAAAATGAGCTGGAATACAGCAGGTAGGAATCAAAGGGATGAACAGAAGCAGCAATACTGAGAAAGAAGATAAAAGAAGATTCAACATTGGAGTGAAGCATTAGCATTTACTTGATGATTTTTATACTAGAAGATAGCAAACCTCTCAGATACTTTAATTAGCAATCCATATTCATGGCCACTGAAGTCTACTGTAATAATTCCCCTGCTTTGAATTAGGCCAAGATTTCACCTGACAGCACAGTATGGGCTTTATGCTACATACACTGGAAACAAGTTTTCAAACTTGCCCCTTATCAGCTTTCTTTTCTGTATAATAGAACCTGCAATAGCTAGTTGATAGGTGGTAATAAACTCAGCTATAAGGGTAGAAAATAAAACAAGCCTAGACTTGAAGTGATCTCCAGCTTCACATACAGACACAGTAAGCCTTTATGCAGGCTACCCTTTAACTAATTACTAGAACACATCCTAGTAGCATCCAGGACCCGTCACTCTTGAAGATCACACTACAAGACTCACTAGCCTGACCCAGTATGGCAACTGCCCTGCTGCTAAGAAACACGCTCATTTTGTCCCAGAGCCTGAGGGCTGACCAGCGAGGGGGTGCTGCTAGACTTCAGGGGGACACTGCTCTACTGGCTACAGGAAAGCAGGGAAGGGAGGGAGAGACAAGGATGGAAGAGAAATTGTCATCAGGGTTGCATCAATAGCTTCACCTGTCCTGCTGATTCCCAGCTGCTTCATAGCACAGAACAGCAAAACAACTAAGATATTGCCCTTCATACTGACACACAAGCTCAATATTTGCAGAAATGTCATTTAGGCAGTGATAGTCATTTAGCTTTCACAAATATTGTTACACAAAAACCTCTTATTGCTTTGCAGTGCACTATTTAGCCATTCATCTAAGTTTCTCTGCTGAATGATCCCCTAAGCTCAGAGCGAGTACCAGCCAAGGCTAATGAGCATTTGCCTAGAGACAGGTTCAAACGCCTGGACCACTGAATTATTGGAACCTGTGTTATGACTGCAACCAGGGCCCAATTAGTGCCAATTGTAATGGCAGGTGTCGCAACTTGGACAACTGTCTGCTAGGAACTGAGCTGGGACAAAGCCCTTAACAGTCAACTGAAAATAATCAGGTCCATGAACTTCATTAAAATCTATTCCTTCAATTCAGCTTAATTATACTGGCAGTAAGCTTCTGTGGCAGAAAGAATTTAAGCCTCACATGGTTATTTCACAAACAGAACAAGGGCAAACATGTATCTAATTGTGCAGGGATCCATGCATGCCCAGAATAACCAACCAGCTTTTATGAGTTCAAATTAAATGCTACTGGGCCAGCTTCAGTTCCTATATAATTCAACTAGCTCATATATCAGATTACCCTGATATTTATTTTCACCGCTAATGTTAAAAAACCACACAACAACCACCACCACCCCCCACACACACACCCCCAACAACCCCCCCCCCCCCCCCCGCACCCTCTTTTGGGTCAAGCACCCGCACTGCTAAAAGCAAGCAAAGTAGCAAAGTTTCCCTAAAGGACACCAACAAATGCTATGTTAGATTTGCAGTCTTTCCATGTGAAGTCCATACATGGGATTTCTGCCTTCCTTCACACTAATCTTCAGGTGAAATAGGCCCCTAGACATTCAAAATGGAGTTTATACTGTACATATGTTTGAAGTTGTCCTTCTTGTGATTGTGAGCTTTACCACAAACCCCCCTAAAATAAACAGCCCAGGGCCAGGAGGGCAGCTCATGTTCTACATCAGTTAAGAGGCATAAGCAGCTGAAGAAAGCAATGAGAAACAAGCACTGGAAATTAATTCAAAAGGAGTCAGTGTAAGATTCAGATCTCTTGTTACTCCATGGAACTTGTTAGCACATGTATGACACAGACTAAGGGGGACTTATTTTCTTACAGACATCCAAAAGTAAACAAGACTTCCATTACAGAGCAACACCAACATGGCATTAGCATCTGCTTCTGCCTCAGCTCTTCCCCTCATAAGCCATTTCATCTACTGAAGTGCACATCAAGATCTGTATTTCAGTCCTCGGCTCCAGGGGTGCATTTATTGCTTCAACACCAATCAGCTTCTGCTCACAGAAGTTAAACCAGCTCCTGCTTCCTTATTTCTATTTCTTTGCCTCATGCAGCAAGGGTTCTCAACTACATTTTTCCCCTACTGTTCCTGAAAGACTTTCCCCATGCATTTGTACAACACAGGAGCCAATTCTGGCCTCCTCCAGAAGAGGAGCAGGTGATTAATCACGAGTTGGTACTACATTTCACTGCTCTAAAGAAATACCACAGCTTGTATCTACCTTACCAATGAGGGCTAAGGAACCATCTCCTGAAGGCAAGTTATTACAAAATCAGCTATCGCTGCTTTATCAGTGATTGACTATTAGATTGCACAAGTCACTGGTTTGATCCAGGTTTGACCTAGTACAATCCAATAATCTGCATCCCTTCATTCCAAGTTTGCTACCTTCATTTTATTTCTTTCTAGATGCCTACTGTTATGTTTCTCTCCCTCTTAGTTGCACAAACTCTGCTCAGTATTTCACAAGATGCTTAAACGGGGCCACAGTTTACAACTTTTACTTGCATTCCAAGGGACCCTGATTCATTTGAAAGCTTTCAGCACAAACTGCAGCTGTGCCAGAAAGATAGAAAATTACAAATACTGAGAGGTTAAATCTATCTTTTATGTTTAAGTGAATCAGTCCTTTGATACTTTTTGACACCCCATGCTTTAAACCGTCAATTTAGAGCTCAAATCTATAGCTGATCCTAATGATAAAACATCATAAGCAAATGGGTGAAACCAAAACGGTGCCATTAAACTTTATTATGCCCTAGGTGCTTTGCAACTCAAATGGATTTTGACCAAGTGTCACATTTTCAGGACATGTCAAATGTTTATTATACTTCGTCCATCAGCTTCTGCCAGGTGCCACTTACACACTTCTATGAATAACACATTTTTTGCTAGCTGCTCAGCTTCATTTCCATAAACCATTCAGTTAGCATAATATACTGCAAATGTCAGAAACTAACACAAATACAAATTATAAAGGATTTTTTCTTCCCCACAAACCTACAGGTCTTCCTAACTGAAAAATACTTCAATCTCAGAAATCTTTCCACAGCTTAAATCACCACATGACTTAAGAATGTATTAGCATGAAAAAGCACATCTGATTTTGATCTAGTAAAAACCAAGCACTCACTTTACCCCATGGCTTTTGCAAATAAGTAAGAGAGGAAAATAAGTGCAACTATGGTTTAATTGGATAGGTAATATTTTCTTGTTTTGTTCTAGACTGTTGGATGCTGTAGAGATGAGTTGACTGAACTGACACAGGTTTCCTGCTATACAGTGGGTAGGTTCTGAAATTTGTAATCTCAGAGAATGGAGGCCTCCAATCTATGCTGGAGTTATTTCATAACTTGTGGGTTTTACTTGGAATGCAAAATTCCAGTTTAAGGAATGTACACACACTATAAAAAGGTAACTTGAGAGGCTTGACTGACATCCAGGAATCCATTACTTTGTCAGTAACTTCATAGAACCGACCAATTTATGAACAGAATTCAGACTACCAATCAGTTAAATCACTAGTCCTCGGCAAGCTTCACCTGCATGATTTGGTTCAATAGTTCAAGTAGTTACATGTTTTCTTGTTTCAAAGTCAATTCTTCATTATTTCACTACCCAGGGAATACAAAGCCAGCAATGAATGACTGATAAGTAGTCCCGTGACAAGCCCCAAGACTTAAAGTCATGGATTTAGCAGCCTTGGTCAAGCAACAAGGCTCTGAAGGCATATCAAAGCATGTTTCACATCAGCTTGCTGAAGCTGATAAACTAAAACTGGTAGGGTATACTGCAATGTCTTTGAGGCACACATGAGCCTCTCCACAGGCTGCGCAGAGGTAGGAAAACCTCTGCCAAAGTGAGAACCAACTCTAGTGAGCTCAGATTTGCATCAATAGGAACAGAGGTGAAATGAGCCCAAACTCTGTAAAGAGCTCTCAGACTCTTGGATTGAATTTATGAAAAAGTTCAAGTCCTGCCTGAAACTATACTAGGCTCTTATATACTATTGCTGCCCATAGCAATTTGAGCCCCTAGGCTCATAATGTCAGTGGTTAAGCCAGAAACAGAACAGCAATTCTAGCTCCCATCTTCACTCCCAAACACTACACCAGAACTTGGAGAAACTTGCTGAAGTACACATTTGATCATGAAGTCTAAACAGAACATTTTCAAACAGCTAAACAAAGACTTAAGAAGTACTAAAGTTTTGCAGAGGTCCTTCTACATTTGGATGAGCTTCACCCTGGAAATGGAAAGCACCATTTCCTATAATCCTCCTATCAGCTTTATAAATAGATGGATGCAATTATATTCAGTGTAGAAATTTTCAAGGAAATATAGGTACCAATTCTGATCAAAGTACAATGAGCATACCACATTATTGAAAATTTGCTTTTTCTACAACCTGAAAGATAAGGGAATAATGAAGGCACAACTGCACCTCAAAAAAAAATGATGTTGCCATAAGATAACCACACATGGTCCAAGTGCAAACATGCAGAGTCTAATTCTTGGACACTGAAAACCCCAAACAATTCTTCAGTGCTTTTTTTCTCATCAAATTCATCATGAATATTGTACTCTTAGGCTTATTTTATTGTTGATTCAATACTTACTACTTTCGTCCAAGTTTAAGGCTTTAAATCTATTTTACCATCATTTAAGCTCTCAATTCCTGGAAAGAGCACCACATTTCAGCACCACACAGGTTCTTAGGCTGGTCCCAGAAGAGAATGTCACTTCAAACACCTGTTAAAACAAGCTACAACAGTCCCTTACAGTTGGAAAACTGGCAGTTGCTAACTGCCTCCCTTTCCAATTTGCTGAGAGCAGCATCCTCTAGATGAAAAAGGAAAGTGCTTGTTCTGACAAATTATAACAAAGAGGCAACAGATACTTGTGAAATTTACATTTTTATATCAAAGATGACATTTGATAGCAACAACCCAAATGCCTTGAAATCTGTCTTTTCAGCACTAATGACTCTTACAGTAATAAACATCTTGTGTTGTGACCCTTCCTAGGCTCTTTGTAAAGTTGAGGGGACATTTATTACTGTGTATGCAGCCCATTCTATTAAAGTTACTGCCTAAAATAACAACGTTCCTTCGGTTGCCTGGGTGAATTTATCAACGTTTTCTGATTTTATACCCTTTTGGTGGAGGGATCGCTTGCATGAAAATTTAGTATGCTATATAACTCCGCAGGAAAAGAGATCTTGGAACATCTGCAGATACAAAATAGAGCTTAATACTCCCGTAGCTAAAAGCTACAAAGTTAGAGACCCAAATATTGAGCATTTTGCACATACGTAAGGCTACTAAATAACTGTTTCTGGGTATTATGCTTTTTGGTAACTTGGTTATCAGCATCATCAACCAAATGAGCATTAAGAAAACCACACACACACAGAGAACAGATCCTTATTTAAGTGCACGTGCAGATTTCTTTTGGAACTTTGTTCTAGCAGAGAAGAAAAAAGGAAAAACACCCTTATTTTTTAAAACCTGTTTCTAATCTCAATTCTTCAGCCAATTATTATTTCTATGTGAATTACTGAAACCACTAAAAATTTTAACCACAACTCTGAATCCTTGGTGTAGTACACACACATCCTAAGGGACTATCATTGTCCTAAATCAGTCACAGCTATAATTAAGCAAAACAAAGAACTTGCAGAGAAGGTCAGTGGCAGAAAAACAGAAGTGCTGTGAATTTCTATCTAATGGACAGTAGGGAAATCTGAACCTGAAATAGGTCTGCTTGAAGCATTCGGAATTCCACTGAGGTGTGTGTGTGTGGGGGGGGTGTTGAAAAGAAATTTGGGGAGAAAAAAACAAATAGAAAGAACCAAGCAAAATCTCAAGCCTTGACCAAGTTTTGGATTAATTTTAGGGAAACATAATTAATGCTGAGATTTAAATTGTGATGGAGAATAAGAGTAAAAAGATCCAGCTTGGTAAATTAATTCTTTGCATGCAGAGCTTGCCTGTACCTGTCTCAGGTGTTTTGTTTCTTTACAACCCCCTCACCTGAAATCTCATCAAGGTGGGGGGGGGGTGGCAGGGTTTTTTGGTTTGGGTTTTTTTTTTTTAGGGTAAGAGAATGCGAGCAAACAAAAGGATACACTGAAAATGTGCTGAAGGACAGAAGAGAAGAAAAGGAATGGGTGTCAAGGCTAAAGCACCTTAAAAGAAATTTGTCAAGGACAGAACAAGAAATTTACCAAGAGAGCCTGAAGTAAAGGAAATAAAGAACATGTCAAAAACATTACCCAAAACTGTGAAATACATGATGTCAGCAAAAGGCAGATAAGGCAGTGTAACTGAGCCTTCATTAGAGCCGCTAGGAAAAACAAGAAATTCCACACTAGAGTGAAACATTATTTTTCCATTGACCTTGATAACTCATGCTTAAACTCTTAGCAAATCCCATGACAGGAGCCCAATAAGCAAGAGTGCTGTAAGAAAGCCTAGGCAGCTGGGTGCTAATACATGTATTTGAAGAAAAGAATTTTCTTCAAACCAATGAAAATAGAAAATGGCAAAACACAAGGAAAAACAGGGAGAAAAGGCATATGAGGAAGAGGAAAGCAGATGAATAACTCAAAAGCAAGTATTTCCCTCCTTTCCTCATGCTTGGCACCTCCTTCTCAATCACACCCCTCTGCCCCGTGTTCAGCAGAACCTTGAGCATTGAAAGGAAGAGGAAGGGATGAAATAAAGTTACAGTAACCATCTGATGGGCCCTTTCCATTGAACATTACAGAGTAGCTTCACCTGCTGAACTGAGCTCTTGGCATCTCAAGGCACCAAGTCCTCAAGTTTTATCACCAGTCACGTAGGTTCAAATCAAACCTATGAAGGTCACCAGAAGACTCCTGCTGGGCACGCTGTGTGAGGAGAGCCACGCAAAACTAGATACACTGCCCTTCAGGTTACATTCAGCATCTGGGGGGCTGAGCACATCCAGGATCTCTGAAGGCCGTGGGAACGCCATAATCACAGGGTCCACCAGGGCACTCGGAGTCTACGCCCACTGAGCCACCAGCCTGGCTCTGTGACTTTGGCCTAATTTCTCTGTGGCTCCTTCCCCAGTTTTCCTTTACCTGCCTTAATTTATGGGCTTCCAGATGGGAACACTCTGCCATTACATGCTTGTAAAAATGGTCAAGGACAGAAACACAGGCAGTCCACTTTTGTAACAAGCACAAAGTTATTAATACATGGTCCAGTGATAATTTTCCTTTATGGCAGGAGAAAAATAAAATAGTCAAGGTACCACCACCTTTAATTTCAGTATCACTTACCACTGTCACACCTCTATTTCTTCTCAGCTTAAAACAAATAGTCTTGTGCAGAAGTCCATAAAACCAAATGTAAACAACCAACAAGGCTGACCAATCCCTGTACTTCACACATTCACTGTCTTATTTATTTAGCCTCCAGCTAAAGCCTTTCTTGGGGGGGGGGGGGAACAAATGGCAGAGTATTCCCCACGGGAGACAGATTTAAACTCAGCAGTTTTTCCCTCTTGTTTATACAATATAAAACATTGCTTACATTACACAAGCCATTTGTCAGTGTTACTTTTATTGACACCAATTAGTCCTTTATTACATTTTTTGAGATTCATTATGTGCAGTAATTAATATACTAGGCTACCATTCAAATCATCATCTGTTTAACATTTATGTAGGAGGTGAACACAAAAAAACCCGCCAACCAAAACCACACGCAATCCTTACACACACACCAGCAAAACACTGCAAGCCCAAATCAGACAGCCAAGTTCTTCTGAGACAAATAAGAATGTGATTTGGCACAAAGAAAAGGTTCATCAAAAATAATTTGCAGATGTGGTTGGCCCACAACCACAGGGTAAAACAGGGTTTAAGTTTTTAGCTGTCTAATTACTGAGCTCTAAATCAGCTAATGAGATAATTACCTGAAATTATATTAATACATGCATATTTTGCTGCTTTTGAAGCAACTCTTGCAAACTGTTAACTCTCACCTCTGACTGCTATTCCTCATCTAGCCTTTTGACCCTGGCCTCACACACCATGCATGTTTTCATGAACGACTAAGTGTCTATTAATATTCTTCATGAACACAGCATCAAAAACATACTGAAATTAAGAGCATTCAAAAAAGCACTGACACTTTAATTGTGAGCAGTTTCTAGAACTGCTTAATTACAAATTGGAAATAAGCACAATAACAGAACCATTCATACTGTATATTAAAGAGATTTCATTATGCACAGGCTCTCTCAAGCAATCCAACATAGTCATTAAAGAAACTCCATAAAGCAATGTTTTGTTAATGGAAAAAGAAAACGCTATGCAACAGATGGTCAAGTCCCTTTTTTGATTTAAATCTGAAGGCCTTGATGCTCTTCTCACTTGAAATTGATTAAAATCCACATTTCAGGGAGACATCCAGCTTAGAGTTCAAAGCAAATTCTGTCTGAGTTTTAAGGAGCTGGCTTAGATTTCCCCATGACAAAACTCCTTTGCCCTCCATGCCTAAAAGGCATTTGTTTCCCCTAACTCTTGTACACATTCTCAGTCTCACTTTGTACTAACTGAACTTTAATAGAGAGATAAAACCATTCCACTAATCATTAAGGTGTTCAGATATTGCACTGAAAGCGGACGTATGAATATCTAAAGAGAAGTGTTTTAAACAACAAACCAAACTACTCTCAGTACTTCTAAGAGCCAAGTAAATTACACATGTCAGAACACACCCAAAACAGTTGCTGCATTTGCTCCTGGCACAGTTGGTTCAGCTTTCACAGAAACAGCAGGTTACTGACTACTTGTTTGCTTCAGAAGTTTTGCTCTTTCTGGACCTAGCTCAGTACAAGATTGAAGAACGAAGCTGCTAAAGGTACTTATTTGCAGAACACTGCATGTGACAGATTATAACAGCACAGTGTCACAATATTAGCTCAAGCAGCTACACCAAGTGTTAAGATGTTCTCTGCAAGACCGCATGACAGTTTTCAAAACTTGACAAGCATGCACAAGAGTTTGGAGAACTCAATTCAGCAAGATAGGGATACTCAAGCCTGTAAGTCCTATTCAGTATGAACTTTGGGGTCAAAAACCCTACTGAGAAGAATTGTGCATTTGCCTAAAGAGACACTATTTCAGGTTACTAAATGAAACAAAACTGATCCTTCAGTTTTTACAAAAGCAGTACCCTGAAACAACCTGTTAGGTTTAACATTACACCGAGCAAAAGGCCTTCGGGTAACACACAAATAATGAATTGTTTAAAAAACATAATTGTTAAAAAACAGCAAAAGCATTCATATTTAACCTAAATCCATTTAATTACCTCTGCTTCAAAGACATCGTTCCTTCCTTGTCCCTGGCAAAATGTTCAAGAGTGCAGTTTAATTACAAATCACAGGACAATTTGCTTGCAAATCCTTTATCTTGAGGGGAGCAGGACTGATCAAAGGCATAAAAAGTATTTGCCATGACACATCCTTCTGACTTACAAAACTGAAGCTTACCTTAAAAAGGCAGTGACAGTTCATACTAAGTAACTAGGAACCACGCAACTCATCTCCGCAAAGACTGTGAAGCAGTGTACCATTTGTTGCAGGAGCATTTTTGTTAGTGCTACCAGGCCTACATCATTAAACTGTTTTGAAATAAAATGCAATAATACTTATCGCTATGCTCACTTATCTGTTCACTACCACCATCAGCTTCCTATTCTGCATGGTTCTACTACACCTAAGTACTCACCAGGCCACCTGTAGCATCCAAGCATCTTGCCAATATCAGTGAATTTAGCCTCACAGTAAGTCTGTGATGGAAAGAGTTGATACGGAGGAAACTGAAATTCAGATGGTAAATGACCCGTCTGGGGTGGCATGGGATACCCACGGCCGAGCTGAGAACTGAGTATTTTGAATAAATCCAAGAACGTTTTTCTTTTGTTGATTGAGATGTTCAACTCCTGGGACATGAACCCTTCTTCTCCCAACTTTACTCCTTAGCACGACATGTGGTACTTGAGATTCTGATTAAACTACTAGGAAGAATGTTTTAGGAACTGTAAATACTGAAGGCCCACATTTTAAGTACAAGCTAAACCAGCTGAAATGAGAAGATATATTTTTAATGAAGTGGAACCTCCAGAAGGAATAAAATGTATGCAAAAAGCTAACAGAAACCTTTTCCATTTTCTAGATACGTAGGATTTACAGCAAAGCATAAAGCTCAGCCATTAATAGATGAGTTAATCTGTCCTTTTATTAAAATATGCAGAAGCATTTTATTCCATGGGCAAGTCCCAACTGTTGCACTTTGACCAGACCTTTGCTATGCTAACTTGATTTCCACCTGAGTCTATCAGAAACTGCCTTCAACCACAAGGAAAATCAGAGCAAGAGCTGAAAGTGCTAAATATTAAAAAGCCTTAAGAAAGGGAATAAAGTAACTGCATGATCAAACCTTTAATACATTTAGTTATGCTTCAGCAACAGAATACATCTTCCTCCATTTTATCTGTTTTTCCCCTATTTCTAATTATGAAGCGATAGGTGTTCACCTAGTTTTCTTCTTGAAAGATAAAAATCTTGCTCTTTTTCTGCAAAATAGCTGAAGTTTGGAAAAAAAACTCATATAGAAGTGACAAAATTAGAATGGTTAACACTTTCCAAAGGGGTAAAGGGCACTTAGAGTTACCTTTCACTTGTCTGCCTCTCCCACAGTAGCTGGACCTATATGACTATTTGAAAAACAGGTGAAAGTCAAGTATACCATCCTCACCGACTCCATTATTTTCCATCCTACAAATACCTTCATAAAGGAAATAACCTGAGATAACAATAAAAAATAGGTGAATGCCCTAAGTTTTATCCTTATTTCCCTGAGGTGATTCTTCCGGGTAAACACATTCATGCAGTGTTAATTAGCCCTCCTAGTAGCTCAGTCAGGGCAAAAAAAAATTACGTCATTGAAAACCTCAACCTTACTCTGATGAACATATGCAAAGTGAAACAATCCCAGCCACTTAGTCTAAAAAGACTTGAAAAATAGGCGGTATTTTAAACTGAAAGCACATTCCTACAAGATAGGTTGTTATTCAGAATCACCACCTCTTTTATCCATTTCCTTCATTTTTAGATGGCACTCAGACAAGTAAGATGCAAAATATCCTAGATGTGCATTTTAAATAGAAATCCATTAGGTCTAGGTAACTGAATCAAAGGGAATGCAGATGTTAAAGACACTTATAAAATAGAGAACAAGGGATCGGCTTTTGATCCCAAGAGTGAAAGAGAATAGAAATGATAAAGTACTATAGAGCACTCAGCTGAAAACACAGAATGGATTTTTCCCCCTCCCCCCCCTTTTCCTCAGTGCTAAGTTTTGGGCTAGTAAGCATATCTGAAGCATATTTGCAGTTAAAGCATCTAACACTGAGTTGCACCGAGATGCAACAAGTGTAGTGCAGTGAATTGGGACAAATTCTATGGCCCAGTTCAGCTCCACCAAAATCCTGAGACAGGCCTGCAATGGGGCTGTAGAGTGGGAAGGGGGTGTCGTATTATATTATTGCATAACCCCAAGCAACTCCGAGTATCAAATCTGGCTCAAACTGGTGTCACAGGCACCAGTCCCCTCAGATCTACAGATTGTGTAAAGCAGCAACTGTTTCAGAAACACCCAGAAATTTGCCAAAATCAGCAGAGCTAGGCTGATGCGCCCATGCAGAATTTCTGACCCTGAACTCATTCTAAACTGCACTTACCCTGTCCAATTTCACATTACAATTTTATTTTTTAGTTTCCATAGTTACATTGTACCAAGTTAGAAAGAGTAAGTACTACTCCCCAAAAATCCTATTAGAGAAGCTTGATTGTAGCTCAGTTTAAAATTTTGATCAAAAGCCATTTCTTATGTCTTTAACCTTTTTTTAAAGCTAAAAAACCCAACCAATTATTTGCTCTTCTAGAAAATGCAGGGAGGTGATGAGCATACTGTAGATTCAAAGACTTTCTGCTTACCCACTCCCAATTGTGTTCAGCGAACTTAAGACTTAACATAGCCATCACTCTATCAAACTCCATGTACCTCATTTATTTTGTGTATTCATATTGCATATTCAGAGGGCAATTAAGTCAGATTCATTGAACAGTCTCCAAAATTTGTGCTCATTTTTGTAAGCCTGCATCTTTCAGTATAAGCACCCTCCCCAACCTATAAGGAGTGTTGGTGTCACCTTGCAGTAAAGTATCAGGAAGAGACGCATGCCAGACTTGAAGGTATCTCTACTCTGCACGTTTACATGCCTGCCACTGCTTCCTTGCAGGGATCATCAGAAGCAGAAATCTACACTGGCTAATCTGCCAAAACCTGAACTGGCATCACATACAGGAGACAAACTGAGTGGCTGAAGCCCTGAGATAACATTCAGGAAAGGGATTGTTTTGCTTGTTCGAAAGGGGATTTGTTTTGAGGGTGTGCATGCAAGGTGAGGTTTGACTTACAATGCTTTCTTGTTTACACTGTTTGAAGAGAAAAGAACAAACAAGGAATACAAAAGAAAGCAGCAAGTAAGATGAGATCAACAAGCAGACGAAGGAGGCTGAGTAAAGACAGGAAACCATCTGAGACAATAATTTTGCATTACAGCTGCACCTCTAGACCTCCCAGGCGAGGAGGAACACCCTTCATGCAAGATGCTGCGTAAGTACATTAAACACTAATCTTGGCCCTGGCCATCGGCAGGACTCCTCATAAGTAACAGTGGAAATCCCATCAATTCTACCCTGCATGAAGTCTCATATGTCAGTGAAGGAAGCCAAACCACACAGCCATATTCCACGCCAATTAGAGAGCATTCACCCTACAGAGACAACAGCTTACAGTGAAAACTGAAGGACAAGAGAGATCTTCAGCTTGCATGCATCACATTCTCCTATTAGGATGAAAAACCCTCCAATTTGTGGTAACAAAATGCATTATCAGTTTGGGTGAAAAACTGTAAGTGCTACTCCCTCTCTCCAAGGTCTGTTATTTTAGCCATATTACATAAACACAAAAGTCAGGAAAAGACAGCAGAGAACATAAGCATACCATTGGCCACCTATGCTTCTCAAAGATAAGTGGCACTCTGCTTAAAGCACAGGACTGGAAATAGAGAAGTTTCCTGTTATAATTTTAGGATGTGATAAACACCTGCAGCTCCTCTTGATTTAGGTAGCGCTGGAAATCAGAACATCTCTATATAATATTCCCTCTCCTTAGCCTAGGCCCCTTCTAACCTCCCTCCTTTTCAACTCCCATAATCAATCCCCCCCCCCTTTTTTTTTTTTAAATACAAAGTATGTCAGCCTCTGGGACATTTCTGCTAGCAATCCTGTAATGATGCATGACTTCCATACATCATCAAAACAATAGCACATGAATGACGTATTACAGCCATGGATTATCTAAATGATGGTAGCCTGATGATAGAGCGCCGCAGCACTATTAGAGCAATGCTGACAGCAATACTACAAGCATGCTGCAAGAATTCCACTATGGTCAAAACAAGAACTGCGTGATACAGGAACAAGCTCAGAGGGCAGAAAGAATATAGTTATAGTACACTGAACAATTACTATACTTAAAGCAGTAATGAAATTCTAATTTCCCCTATTTGCTTGGAAAATATATCACCATTGTTGTATGCCTGGAAATAGAATATTTCTCATTCACCAGTGACAGCTGCTTAAAGTTTATTGGTTTACATTTCAGAGTCTGTTTTTAAAAATATCTGGAAGAAACTAATTTAAGTCTCTTTTAAACTGCAGAAGTCTTCAAGTTACATACATGGCAATAAAATGATAGCCTGATTCTTATCTCACTCATTTAATAGCTGTTACATTTGTCTAACCTTAATGCCTTAATCCATTTTTCCAGAATTACACCACTGTAATTAGGACTGGAATTAGTCCTGTCATTTATAACACAAACATTCACCGATTTCTTTTGATTCATCTTTCATCTATGTACAACTGCTGCCATTTAAGTGTCAGCATTGTTTTTTCACACTTTGACTTCAAAACTTTAGATTCCACAGCAATTAGGAATCTGTATTCAGTATAAACAGTCAAGGCACCAGAAATATTAACAAAAAAAGTTAAAGATGCAGCACCAGGTAACCTGTAGAGCTGGGTCCATCCTTTTAATCCTCCCATTCAGAAGGTTCTCAAAATATCTCATCATAAGAGGCTTCAATATTAATTAGGTCTTTACCCAAGCCTCAAAGCCAATGAAAAATCGACTCCAGAACTTCAAGAACTACAGGCTTTGGAAAGGCACAAGTTTCAACCTCTGGGGTACAAGGTATCTCAGTGCCTTCCATCTTTTCTCATTAGGCTGCTAAGGAATAGATGTTTTGAAGGTAAGTACTGTGTGACACCAGTGTTTCTGCTCACTCTTCTGTTGACAGAGACCACTGACCACCTATCTTATCTTGATAGATTCTTTCCACTACTAAGACAAGCTACACCTAGTTACCTAACTCTGAAAGCCCTTAAACACCAAAGCTCTTGCACAGTCCTTAAAATTCTGCACAAATATCATCTGTGCTTTCCCAATTAAAGGCAACAAAATTCTTCTAATAAAATTGGGAATAAATACTAACCTACTGAACAATTTGCACTATCTCAGCTACTGGACTATTTCAAAGCTTTGGGGGAACATCACATTTTCCCAGCTGCACTCCTGCAAAGAGAGCCTAAACATCGCACAGAATGAGTGAAGAAGTGCACAGACCTGTAATGCAGATTCGGAACCTATCACCTGGCTGCTGGGTCAAAGCATTAATGGTGGTGTTAAACTGATCTTTCCCTGCTTGCTTCAGGGCATGCTTGACTTTTTATATATGCATAGCTAAGAATAGGAGTACTACTTATTGCCAGGGAATAAAGCAATGACAGGAATATATCTGTGAGCCTGTTTCAAGACTTCCACTGCTTTCAGTCATCATCTTGTGAACTCTGGATTTTTCTGATAAACAGGTAGCTCAGATAAGAAAAAAAAAGTAATTCTTGACATTTAAGAAGCTGAGGTGAAGCCTTCAGCACTGCATGTAGGTATAAGATTTTAAAAGGAGGATTTAATTCCACTACGCAATAAGTTTCACTTTCACAGCTCCATTCCCCAAGTAATCTTAAATCACTTTACAAGTTTTAATAAAGTCACAAGGCTAAAGAGATTTCTACTCTAATTATTTTTAAATCCATATTTATACAAAATACTTTTTATTTTGTAGCCTACCTTCCCCCGCTCCCCCCCCCCCTTTTTTTTTTTTTTTTTAACTTTTCAGTACAAGCCATTATTCTATTTGCTTTTTTCTGCATTTCCAAAGGTCTTTTCAGTTTGGAGGGATTTCTTTTTCAAGAAAAATGGTTAAATAATTTGTACATACATTCTTGTCAAATGCAAAAAAAAGAAACTAATCAAAAATTTCATATTAGTGATCTTTGATCTGATTAAAATATCACATGACATTCTTATGGGGAGTCAGAGTGAGGAGCACTCAAGTCTTAAGTCTGTTCTCTGCCTGCTCCTCAGTGAAGGTAATTCTTTTTGATATGTAGCCCAATTTTGCCCTCTTTAGGTCATAAGATGTGGGGCAGAAACCATCTTAATCAGTTTTTTTTTTAAATACAATTTCTAGCATGGTAGACCTCTGATTTACTTCGGGTATCTAGATATATACTAATTATAATTATTCACAGCTTAGGCATGTCTGTCCAGCCATCCACTAGGATCCTGAAGTCTTTTCAGCTTGTGCCATTGACTCAAAAAATGGCATTTCAACCTCAGCAACTGAGTAGGATGTAAAGTGAAAGAATGAGCTTATGACACAAAGTGCTCTCAGAGAAGCTCTCTGTGGAATACAGGTTGCTTACTTCCTCCTAAGACAACCCAGGACCAAGTGTGTGCGTTCATTAACGACACCTGCCAGTACTTTCCCTAACAAACATCACATTCCACCACCTTGGACTTGCTAGTTCTAATGACCAGGACAGTCAACTGGGCCACCATTCAGTATGGGTCAGAAGCAAAGGCAACGAGATCTTCCTTCCTGCACTGCTCAGTTGGGACCTTTTATGAGTCCAAATATAAATCATAAAACCAGTTAAGATGCAATTGTGAGCAGACCTTTAAGTTTCCTTGAAGAAAAGCAACACACCATGATTCATTTTCTTCCTCTTTGTTTTTCTTACGAAGTTGGAAACTAACACAACTTGCTGAAGCTTGTGACTCACCATCTTTATTAAATAGGAAGCATATTAATGAAGTTTATTAACCCATGTTGATTCTTTCCCTATAGTAAAGCTGGTACTGTATGTATTTGCAGTCCAGGTACTTGGTCAAGACCAGGCTGCACAGATTCAATCATTTTAAGCTCAGAAGGGATCATCAGATCCCTCCATTTGCCCTCCTGTAGAACATATGCTTATATTCAGTCATCTTTCTTTAAACTTTCACAGCCTTTGAGTCCCTCTTCATATAGGACAGAAATGCCTACATGAAGTGATTTGTCCTTCAGTTTTCCTCCTGGGCACATATCACATTTGTCTAAATTAAACAGTGTTGGAAGGGTCTGGGCCAGTCAGAGGGAAACTAGTGCCTTGATGGTTCATTCTGACAACAAACATGCAACAGACATTAGTCACACTGCCTCACACACTACTAGACAGCATTCAGACTCTCCAGAAATGAAAAGACTAGAACAAAACAGATGGCTGCAGCTCACATGTGCATAGGAAGATGCCGTCAGTCTCCTACAACAAAGAATCTTTATCTAATGGACAAGAAGGACATACAGAAAGATATTATGGAAATCACAAAATCAGCTAATCACTGATTAGCAACTAATAGTTGGGACTGGAGAAAGCAATACAATGCTACCTCTCATTCCTCTTTTCAATAGCATGTACATTACCAAGAATACTTTTCATGACAAATTTAGACTGAGATCTAAAGCAGCTCAACAGCTGATAACGAACCAATGTCCTTACTGCCTTCTTCAGTCAAAGTAACAAGAAGTACCTAGCACCTTGCAGGATGAAGCCTTAATACAGAAGATACCAACCGTGCTGAGGATGGCTGATGCAGTCAACTGAAAAGAATCATTTGACCTGGATATCTAAATCAACTTGTCACACTGCATTGCACTGGAAATAGGACTAAGCATTTGGACATCTTCTGTTCATCACTCCAAACACCTGTGACCTGAATGTTTCAGGTCAGAAAAATGAAAGACAAAGTAGTTCAGCATCAGAAAAACAAGTTCAAGAGGGCAGAGAAACGGTGCAGTGCTTGGCAACTCTGTCTTCACACTAAAGCGGTCGTGTCTTTTGAGGATGCTATTTAAACTAGTGGAAGCATCTTTTGTAAATGGTTACTCCAAGTCATTCTTTAGGATGTTTTGCATGAAATATAGCATCTAGCTACCACAGTCTCCACATGCTGACCCAGAGTAGTCTATAGGTTGCATAAACCTGTATGTCCCCGCTATTGCTACTAGTGGTCATTTGCATGAGTGTATTAATGTGGTTTGCAATTACAGCCAAGGCTGAGCAAAGGGGGTGAAAAAAGATCACCCAATGACTGTATTCCTTCCTTCTTTGATCATAGCAATACTGCGAGACACTTAATTGTTAAAGCTCTGGCTTTTTTGATTGGTCTTAGAAAAATAATACTACTTCCCAAACTAAGTTCACATTGTTATAAAATAGGGATATAAAAACATACAAATCAGCTTACACTGAAATAACGTACCTGCTTACAGGGCAGAATGTTTGTAGCAGGGATAATCACAAACAACATGCAACACATCAGTGGTGTGACATTTACTGTATGAATAAAGGAACTCAGCCTAAAGAGTTTAAGTAGATATATTACTATCTTGGTCCCATACCAAATCTGAACACTCCCATCTCTAAAATATTAGTGCATTCTTACTTCCAACATCTGTATGCTGCAAGAAAGTATTACCATACCCTGGAAAATAGAGAAGGGAAACACGGGGAGTTTTTTGATATCTAAAAATATTTGGCAGAGTGCAAAACTGCTTTGAGGCCACCTGTGATTTAGCTATATTCCTGAAATAGAAGTCTACTCTTCTCCCATAATTTAAATTAGGAAAACTACAGAGGAACACAAGATCAACTTCACTGTAGTTTTATTCCAGCTTAGCTATATTCATTCTCCCTCAACTGCTACTCAAATACATTTTCCTCTTTCTTTTTAAAAACTTCCCCTAAAAGAAACAAATATATTTGGATTAAAGGAGGAAACAAAGCACATGCAAATAGACTATTCCTTAACCTTCTTTCCTGCTCCAGGGCATACGAGGCGTCAAACTTCAAAGCAATGTCATTACAGCATGCAAGGGAAAAAATACCAGTCTGTATGGCAAAATTCTTCGCTCTTTTTAAAAAGCCATGCTGCAATCGGTACCTCTCACGCTAATCGGCATTGTCTCACCATTTCTTTGTGCTTCCTGCCTGTCTCTACCCATTCTTGTATTTTGTTTTATACATGGACTGCAAGTTCTTTAAAACTAGAAATGTCATCACTGTTCTTCTGTATTTTCACAGTGACTAGCTCAGAAAAAAGGACTCCTGGCTACTACAGTGAAAGCACATGCCACTTCTAACCAGTACACAAGTCTCAAAACCATCCAAACATCTACCAGCTGACAGAAGAAGGTAGCATGCCCCCCGCAGTACGACGACTGAGGCTTTGGCACAGGATAGGGTAACTTCAGGGAAATGAAGCACCCCGTTCGGTCCACATGGACACACATTGCCTATGGCAAATACGAGGTAATTTAAGCCAACTTAACCCCACACTGACAGAAGATTAAACAAAACTCAACTACCCTACTCTTCACATGAATAAGACCACAAAATTATGTTTCAGTTGATGGACAGTAAGTTATCACCCTATGACATTTTGATCAAGTGGCTGTGCCTCAAGTCTGAAGGCCTGTCCATTATACACCAGGTTGCCAGATACAGTTCCTTATCAACCAAATCCCAGTGCTAAACTTGAGTGGGTGAAAAATCTTACCGTATTCTATACTCAGCTTGAGGACTTTGCCTAATTGAGGTCTGAGGCAAAAAGCAGCGTTGACAAATTAAGCCAGACCTCACAGGTCTCAAAGGCTGTATTTTCTGTAAAGCAAGAAAGTTCTTTGCATGCTATTCCAAAAACCTTGATTACATTCTTCCCCTGTAAAGTAGCACATGTTTACTTCCAGTTCTCTCCCCAGGGAAAATGCAACAGTATAACTATGTAAATGTTCCTGCTCCCATGAAGTTGCACTAATAGTAAGCTAGGAATTAAGCCTTCCACAGCCTACCAAGTCTCTCTGGAGATGCTATGGGGAACAAAAGTGCATGGCTTTGCAAGGGGCACAGCCAACAGATTTCATTCTAGGCATCACATTGTGTTAGCGAGGTAAGCCTCATTATCAGCATCTTATTTCCTACAGGGTAAGCTTAATTAAAATATAAAATGTCAAAAGCTGGTATGAAATACAAGATTCCTGCGGGCATTTAGAGTGAATTAAGCATATCAGCAACTGAAGAGCAGGTTGCAACCCTACATTTGAAGAAAAGATTACAACTATTAAGCAGACAGCAATTCCTAGCTAGGGAATCACTGGTCACTGAGGCAGATGGAAGATCTTCAGGCTCATAAGGAGGAAAAAAAAAACCACACAAACAACAAAAACAGGAATGGGAAGAAAATCCACCCGATCACTACATACAGTCTGCAGGAGGCTATTCGACTGCACTTGTCAGCCTTCACCAACTGTTACAACCAAAACAAACCATCACCTTGTTTCTCTGCACTTCGCACAGAACATGCATGCCTGACATACGTAGAATTACTGCAGAAGCATTCCCAAATATTTTTTGTTCCATGGTGATTTAGTTGCACAGTGCTTTTGCTCTGCATGACAAGTTAACCCCACAACTGTCTAAAGATTTCTGTCGTTTGAGAGAAAACATCACTTGATATTGATTACTCATAATGAAAAGGAAATGCAATTAAAGGATAGCAGAGATCCACAGGATCAATGCAGTCCCATTAGAGAAAACAATTTTTCACAGTTTGTGTGTTCCTATTGGACTCGCACTCAATCCCTTACTGTACTTGCTGAAGTTAAGTAATCCAAAGGAGTGTCCATTCCCTGCCTGCCATTTTTCTCAAAAAGGCTCTGTACAGATGGACACATTAGAATACGAAACTACTCTAGGGTAGAAAAAAAGCTGTACACATGCTTCCAGATTGACAGTAATTGATATTACTGAAGTATCAAATTTGAAACCCTTTGAGCATCTAGCCTGATGTTATAAACTGCCTTATCAGAACATAGCTTCTACTTAGAAAATTGTTTGCCTGTCTTCAACTACTGACACTTCCAAACTCTAAGCAAGGAAGCAGCTTCCAATACAGTGAAGACTCCCACAGACTGCATCGTACAGAGCCTGAATACAGATGGCTAAGGAGACAGACTCCAGTGGATTTTAAGTTGCATTCCTATTTCAGGTGATGGATGTTCACAGACAAAAACCTTGTTCCCTTTAGTGTTCTGCTGACCTTCTTCATCAAGCACAGAGATAGAAGTGGAAGACAGTCCATGCTTCAGAGCAGTACTTTACAGCTTGCCCATCTCTCCAGAAAACTGCACGTCTACAAAGGACTCTTCATCTTCACATTGTTTTTTGAGGTAGAAAGATGCCATACATATAATCAGAAACACAGGACTGTGTAACATCTACTCTATGGTATCATTTGGCTCAGAACAGTTAATGTCTGCTACATACCGCTTCAGAAAAATTCATCCTGGAGAGTAATTCCAGTTCAGTTGATAGACTTACTTTAATCAATTAATTTACCACAGTATTTCTGTAAACATTATACTTGATCCTCTCCTTTTACTTACAGTGTTGTAGACAGGGGGAATGCCATCAAATCAAGAGTGATATGGCTCCTGATAATCAAGCCCTCTATACCATCCCATTTTCATTCCAAATCCCTGTAGGGAACACACAAGATTCTCAAATGACATAGACAATACCACTGGCATTGAACTATTTAGTAATGTCTCTGTTTTACTGACCTCCTGTGATATAATTCTAGTTTCCAAAAAATAGATCATTAACACCTGATTATAACACACCAGGAAAATGAAATACTGCTCTACATCTGCACAGTAACACTCACCAGAAAGGTGTTCAAACATATCTGCAAGCTGAAGGATGGAATAAAATAGCCAGTGAATTGCTGTTGTAATTTGGGGTGGGGGGAAGGGGGGCAGCCAAGTGCAGGCCAAGGACAGATTAACAAATCTTTACAGTAACTATTTGAAACTACAGTGGGAATTTCAAACAGATTATTTATAGAATATAATTACACAGATGCAAATTTAATGAAGGCAGATTTCATAAGATTAAGGTAAGAAAGAGGCCATCATCCATTTTCAGTTCACTTGGGCTAGTGCAATCTTAGTTTGTCCCACGGTTGCCATGACAACAGACCAGTTAACACCTGAATTCTAATCCCTGCCACCTTGAATTGAATTCACATTTACATCATCTTATCAACAAACCACTAGAACCTCTACAAAGAGTAATTGATGCTGGCTGCTTAACACTAAAAGAAAAAAAAATATCCAATTATGGCTTAGTATGCTCTAATTCTATGGGAAAAAATATATTAAGATGGATATATCTGACGTCCATTTTTTTATTCAGACAATTTTTAGAAGATAAACCAGTCAAGAAAACAGCAGGAGTTTAATAAAGTACACATTAGCAGAACAATTATGGAGTAGTTACAGCAGACTGTTCCCTCCAATAGCTAGCAGTAGGAAACATTGTTCGATTGGAACAAAACACAACAGTGCAGAATTTAAGTGAATAATAAATTTCACGGTGAGCTAGCCTCTAGGTTATACTCTGGAAAGCTGGTTTTAAAAAGTTTGGGAATGCCTGAATATATTTTCCGTGTATTTCCATGCACCTCTTTCAATTGCACATTTACCAGTGAATAATCTCAGAATCATCAACAGTTTTATAATCACATCCTCCTACATAAGAAAGTATTAATATCTCTACTTTGCAGATGGGAACACAGTCTAGATACTATAACTTTGTCAAGCGAAGCCTGAGTCAGGAACTGAACGTATACGTCCAGAGCTCCTTTGCCTCCTGCATGAACCACTCACTCCTATTCTACACACTTATGCTTTAAATGCAACAGATGAAGGCATTTAAAGAGGAGAAAAACAAAAATACATCATGGATTTTCTTGAATCACAAAACAGACCATTACATACAGATGCCTGAAATTCCATTTCCATATTACACGTTTTTACCTATTAAGTACTAACAGTCCTCAACTCTGCAGAAATTCTGAACACATGACAGACATCCTAAATAATTTATAGTTTAGAAGACACTCATGGAAAACAAGATGCCCTTACCTTCCAATTTGCCAATAGGGCCCAGGGTAAAAGCTTTAATAAATTAGTTGCTAATTCAGAAGCCCCTAAAGATAATGGATGTCCTTTCATCAACATCAGTTGACACTGGATCAGTCCCTAAAAACTCAAGTGCTAACAGATACCTAGGGCACAAGATAGATTAAACAGATGTAATACGATGAAAAAGATGTAATAGATGAAAAAAGGAGCTGCTCTGGCTACATCTCCCTTTATTCCCTTTCGTGTGGACATTTTGGTAGCTGCTTACTATAATTATTGAGGCTCATAAAAAAATATATTTTATGCAGTAACATGTTGGCTGCTGTGTTTTGTTTCGAAATAACTTCCAGTACTGTATTTCCCCACTGCAATATTAGTCCATTCCAGCAATAAAGTTGTCGCACATTATGTGATGGACCACTTTGCATTGCTCTATCGGCCTTTTTTGTATTATAACAGTTTGCAACTTTATGTCATCTTCATAAAAGTGATGAATAGCAATAATAAGCTTGCAAGACAGCTTATTTTTCCTGCAACCTTAAGAGTTACCTTTCTGTTGGTGGTAGCTCTACTTCTATTCTGCTCTCCTAGTTTTCCACTATTTCTTTGCCGAAATTCACGTAAACCAAAAATACGCCAATTTTGTGCTGCGAACGATACAGCTAGCACAGACACTGAACAGCGCATCTCCCATTATGCATCCCTTGCTGGTGAGGGAGCATGCATCTCCAAGGTGGTTGGCAATAAAGCAACAGCAGGAGCTAGTCCTATCAGCCTTCATATTCTCAATACAGTTGAGCAGATATGTAACAGTTGTAAATCAGTCCCGTTCCTTCAGCTCTACAGGATTTCATGCACTGTATCCTTACTGAGACCTCTTTTTCCCTGCTCCATTTTCTCCCACACACCGACAACACTCCGCTGAAAGATGATCCCTTTGTTCTCCTCAAATGCAACACATCACCATTTTTACCACTGTTGTTTTTTTCCCTTCCTGATTCTTGTACTCTCACAAAAAGCCCATAGAAAAACCATATTCACTACACACACAGAGCTGATCCTGATTAGCCTGACAGCTTCTCAACACAGGACATTGTGGTGCAGCAGTGAAGAGAAAAACTAACTAGTTCTTTGGAGAATAGTTGTTAAGAAAGATTTGTTGCAAATTCCTTATAACCTCTGTATTGCACCTAGAGACAGCTGGAACCACAGCCCTTGGGTTCACTCAGGTTTTTGCAAAACTTTGCTCTCCTCAGGTTCACATGTACCTCAACTCACCACCCAATCTTACCTTCTGTTTTCATCAAAACAGCACTGCCACCAAACTGACATTCTTAAACTTACCAAATTCCACCAGGGCTTGTCTCAAAACACATGAAATGCGAGAAGCTCCCCTTCAGTTTCTTTCAGAAAAGAGCTAAGCTAGACATGGCTAAAACATCCCAGTGACAATATATTGAATGGAAAAAGTTTAAGACAATTTTCTCTTCCACCATGTGGAAGAAAACCAACATGAGAGATCAGCATAAAGACCAGAAAAATCTAGTAGCAAAAGAAAAAGGAAGTTTTATACACATTTGGATCTCTATCATAAAATCCTTAATAATCAGGAAGAAAATTGTTAGAAGGAAAGGGAATATGATACCCTGTAGAACCAAAGGTTGAGTTTAAAAAAAAAAACAAGAAATATTCCAATGAGCTACACAGACATTGTACAAGGCACTAAAATCCATTTTCACAGAACTTAGAGAAATCAAGTTTTATTAGCAGTTTGAAAACTGCTGTGCATCTCCATAAATCCACAGGATTGCTACAGTAATACAGACTTGACAGAAGTCTCAAGTGAAAGACCAGAATAATTCAAAAGGAAACTCAAGAGCAAAAGGGAAAATGATGTAGTGACAGTATGGCAGACAAGAAAAGCCCTTGCAGTGATGTCTCTGATAATAAGCAACTTCTGAGTGCTGGGCACCAGAGAGTAACGTTAATTTAAGACAGAGCATAACGTTACTGAATGCAGGCTGACAGCATTGACTCAAGTGAGAGCTCTGCTGACTGTGACTGTCATTGTTCTGCCACCATGAGATATAGGTAATGGCAGAGCATCTCCATCTATGGTAGAGTTGCTATGTCTTGTTTAGCTGAAATTAGACCCTGCTGAGGGGAAAAGACCTGCAAGGCTCACCTGGACAAAGGCAACCACTGCTGTTGATAAAATGCAGCTGTAATTGGGTTCACAGTGTTCACTCTTGTATCAGTCCACGTACAGAGCTGCACAAAGATCATAAGTGATGCTACAAGATGACTGAATTTAATTAAACTTGCATGGCTAGTCCCACAGTTATTTTTACTTAACCAAATGAGACCTTCCGGAAGGGAGAGCTCCCCTGCCACATGGATTTCCCCAAGGCTGCATAGTTCTGTTCAAGTCAAAAGTCTGCAAGCATGTTCCTGCCAGGCAGAGGGAAGATATTCTACTAATGAAATGCAACCATCATAATCAGAGCTGTTTGAAAACACAAGAAAAAGAAAAATCTGACTTTTTGACAGTTAAAAGTTACTGGATTTGCAGTTTACCTTGTCAGGCAAAACAATCATCCTAGTTTTGCAGGAAGATATGAGATACAAAGAGTGTGACTTGTCCAAACTCATACAGGGATTCAGTCACAAGTAGGAAACAGAACACAGACCTCCCTTGCACAACCATCTACTCTGCAGCCTTGCTTGCATTTAAGGTGCTCTTCCAGAGGTTTTGTTAGTTTCCAGGCGCAAAGTTATTTCAAGTAAGTTTCATTCATAGGCAAAATAGACACTAAGGTTATCTTCATATCTAAATTTGAACAGTAATAAGTGTCATTAAAGCTGTTCATTATAATAGCAAATACTGCCATTGCTCAACTAATATTTGCAATCCACAGGAAGCATGTGTTAAGCGCTCTCCTGTGTCACATCTGAGAAGGACTTTGGTCTCAGACTGCAGTCATTCATGCTTACCAGTTCAAAAAGCACAATAAGTTTACATCACTGCATGGTACAGTGACAGGCAAACCTAGAGGAGCTGTGGATTACACTAGAGGCCCAATAAATTATGTACTGACCACTTCGGGGGGGGGGAATCTAATCCTTGGGACCAATAAAAGGTCAAACAAGAAGTCTTTGCTAGGAAGGGATACATAAATTATTGAAGGGCAAGTAAGAGCATAACAAAGCCACAGCTGTCCAGTTATCTGAATCGTGGCCTTTTTTTATGTCATGTAAAGTAAGACCACAGCATATTAAGAATTCTAGCCATGAACTCTTCAAAGCAGCTGCTTGTATAAAACCTTCCCCCAGTCCTTTGGAACAGATACACAAGATGGAGTTTTATCATTTTTGGAAAGTCTCTTGACAGGGCCTTACTCTTACCTTCTTAAAGATTTATGATTTACAACATATTCAAGTGGATAGCTAAGAAAAATTAGCTCCTCCCTGAATGAGGGCAAGTGAGTATGTCCCAAGAACACACATGCCAAAGAAGAAACCACTTAAGTGTCATATATTCTGAGCTAGGTATTAAATTCAATTCGCTTACCAAAGCAGAATGTACAAAGTGACAGGAAAAAAAAGGCCAAAAAATCATTTCTCCAATCACATGCGCTGAAGTTTTATGCCAGGGAATGTTTGCAAATACTTCTAAGATGAAGAAGGTGCAAGGAATCAAGCTAAATTGAAAACAAAACAATAAAGCATGCGGACACACGATTTACCATGACAACTGCCTAGAGAAGCAATTACTCACAGATGCACAGAACAGAGGAATCAAGAAAAATATGAATAAAGGGTGTAGAACAACAAGTAGAAAGCAACAAGATGTACAAGAGACAATTATACAGAAATTTGTCAGATCCCCAGCCCTTTAAGAGAGTGATGGTCATCATAACATCTATAATATCTGCAGGTCTCATTCTAGGTATCAAGAAATCCCAAACTCTGTTTGCATCAAACAAACACTGAGAAGAGGTTTGATTGAAGAGAAAATTGTTTGTGGAATTGAAAACCTAAAGAAATACCAAAGACTAAAGAAATAGAGTGCTGCATCTGCAAGACCAAAAATCTAAATTAATCAACTGTTCATTTTCATTCTACAAATTCTTGTCAAGGGCCCATGAAAAATTGCACCTTAATCGTGCAAGTTGCCAACCAATGATGACAGGTTATATTTTGTTGTTGAAAGAGCCTGCTGTTAAACATAATAAAGTCCAACTGCTCAAAATCATCAAGGATCTTTAATTTGATGTTTCTGCTATATGGAGCTTTTCACTTTAAAATAGAGATATTGCACTAGACATGACAATGTCTTTGTCTAAGGAGCTGTAAAGCAGGGGAAAAGACATTATTTGACCCACAAAAGGAATGCGAACTTGAAAGAAAGTTGTGGTTTTTTTTTTTTTTTTTTTTTTTTTTTAAAAAGGACTACAAATACATGAGCAAATTGACAGAATAATCCAAACCCCGCAATTTAGAAGACAGCTACATATTTCACACTTGTCATTTAAGAGACAATTACAGGGCAAAAGAACCCTGGTGCTGTGGGAGTGCACATTAAACTGAGTGTTTATGCTTGTTTTACATGTATAAAAATGTACACAAGAAAATGAAAACTTGTGGGTTTGTTGACACAAACATTTTGATGACATTTGAGAACACAGGTGATTTACCTCAAAACATCTGCATTATAACACATTCAGTTGCTATCTACCTTCCTATTTGAAAGTGTCCTTGAAGCCCTCAGAGAAAACACATGGAGTTTCTCTAAGTCATAGCTGTGCTTAATAACAGAATTTTTGCTGTGCAATGGCAATACTAAAGATATCTATAATTAGCCTGATTCACTGAAATAAACTCTTGCATTTTCATTTCACATAGCCTAAACCGCTTCCATGTTATGTTACAAATGCACCTCAGAAATTGTGCTGCTGCAAAAACCACTCTGCCTGATGAAAAAGTAAAGGTTACAGAAGGTGCTATTTTTCTGCAAAGCAGATTAAAATAGAAACCTTTTTTCACCCCCTCTCTCTAATGGGATACTGGCTAAAGAGACAATACCCATGTAAAACAGATAAATTAAGCTTTTAATGTACTTGGTTTAACTAATGGTTAAGCTTTTTGTCTAAGGAAACGGGAAATGAGTTCAAATTCCTACTTCACCTGACTCAAAAACCCTAGCAGGCATCTCTGCTAACTGCTTTCCCCACATATCATAGGTTTTTCTGTACAGTTTGACTCAAAAAACTTCATTAAAACCAAACTTCTGTGGAAATAATTCTTGAAAAATGCAGTTTTGGCAATATAAAAAATATTTTGTCCCCCTTTTTTTCCATTCAACTCCAGGAGCGAGAAAAGCTACTTGTTAAAAAAATAAAATAAACAATAAAAACACACCTTTTCCCCATTTTATCTTTCCTTTTCTCAGAACTCATCTTCTCACACTGCAAATCTCTGGAACAATTTGAAAGTCTTAATCCCCTTTCTACTGTGCCTTAGACATCACAGGCAAAAAATAGCACATCTCCAAGGCATTCAGGACAGATTAGAGATGTCAGAGGTTTTTCGTAAACCATACATTTGTGTGCTATTTCAATTAGCGATGCAGTCCTGAACACAGTCCGCTAGTTTAGCTCATAGGTAAGCTTTACAGACCAATCATTTCTACTGCAAGCACACAGACTTAACCTGGAGCCCTTTATAAGGGGTGGAATTTGTAAGCAATATTTATAAATATGTGACGAAGCTGAGTTTTGGAATGCAATACCTGCCATCTTCACTGGTATTAGAAAAGAAGAAAAAACAAATACAATTTTGGTAGACCCAAGGTGAACATTACGAAAAGTTATAAGGGTTAAAACATAAGATGACCTATTCGTCCATGCAAGAAGAACAAACAGTGTTTGGTGTGCAGACAACCCAGTAATTTCAGTTTGGTTGAAAAACAAACAAGGTCCTCGGATATCCACCATGTTAGTAACTATAACATGCTGCTGAGTTAGGGAATAGCCTTCCACTTTTCCCAAGCCGCTCTTTAATTCACTCTAGAGGCTAGCAAGAAAGCAGCCAGCACAGAGAGTACCCCTACCCTTCCAATCCCCTCTAAATTTTGTTTTATGCAAAAAGACATTAGCCATTTACATTGAATGCTGGTGAAGTCATCTCCACAAGCCTTCCATTAACTCAGTTACTGCACTGCATACAGCTTTGTCTTTGTATTTTCATTTCTAAGTGGCTGCAACTCAAAGAAAAGCCCCCGTTCTAGTATAGATACATTAACTCCTATGTTTTTGTTGTCTGCCTTACCTACAACGATGAAAATACTTTACATTCATATAGATCCTTCTGTCCACAGGTGCTGAGGAGCAAAACTCCACACAACACCTGTTAGGTAGAGAAATTCAACTTACTTCTCTCACTGTGCAACACTGGCACACTGTAAATATTTTAAACATGTGCAGCATTAGTTTAATTCAGCAAGAAGATACGAAAGAAAATGTGAAGAGTCCACATAATCACCGCTTCTGGCTATTAACTCTGAAAAAAGAGGAGATAGAGACAGAACACAGGCAAAGGGCAGAACAACCCCAAGACTCATAAATAATTACAGAGAGTTACCAAGGTGCTATAAAACAAAAAAAGGGAGGCTATATGAAAGTAATTACTAGAACTTCTCCCAGCCCATAAGACTAGAAAAAACCTTTTGCTCACATGCATTTAAAAACAGACCTTCTACAGAATTTTTCACAGACTTGAGCAAATGTGAACATGACTTCCATTTATTAAAGAACATGGCCATAAGGTTGACAGGTTGCCAAAAATAGCTTTAATGTAATTCATAAAGATAACAGCATCTGTGGAAACAGATTAAGTCATTTATGTAAGACCACAAGACGCCTTCCTCCAGAATCATACTGCATATGTATACTGAAGCCTGTGCCATGCTACTGTGGCTTGCTCAACACACATTTTTATCTACCTGCCAGTGCAGGTAGTTTTATTCACACTGACACTACATTCACCTTGAAAGGTGCAAGGAAGGAGGGAAAGCTAGTAGGCTAGTGATACACTACAGCACACTTGTGTGCAATGCTTATGGAGAAACAGTAAGCCTGCTTGGTGCAGCCTGCCTGGCTGTAACTCTGTATCAGATGTAACAAGACAAAACCAGAGTTGTTAGTACAAGCTGAGCCCTCAGAGCTGAAGCTCAAGCCTACCTCCATTGACACGTAGGCTGTGTCCACAGCACTATTTTCATGCTCCTTGCACTGGGAGGCTGGAGTAGCAACTCCTTAAAAGATACAGGAGAGACCAGAAACATTTTTTCTGGTTTATTCCATTCTTCCCTTTGTTGCTTCTTTGTGCTGCTCTGAATACCTAATAAACTCTCCTCAGGTTAATCCCTGGCCTTGCTCTGTTAGTTGTTGCTTCAGCTGTCAAACATTATGGCTGGTCTGCAATTTTCTTTCAGCGACCACTGGGTTTAAGTTCACCCAAAAAACAGGGTATTTTGACAGCAGCACGCCTTGAAAGCCAACTTGACCAAACTGATGCTACCAAAGTTTAGTCACAAAACAGGTCTGATGGGAATAAAAGGGAGCCTACCATCAGTAACACCAGAGATTTGTAAAAATTCTCTAAAATCCAGCAAGTTTAGCTGATCTGCTTTCTAGTTTTGACCGTTTTTTTTCTAGTGTTCAAGTTGAATAGTAGAATTAGGTCCCTGCTACATAAGTCAAAGAAATCTTGATCCTCCTTTTGATACCACAGTACACAGTCTCTTCCATAGGCACCTAATTCTGCCAGTTGGCATGAAAAGAGTAAACTCCATTCACATTAACCAGATGAAATAAATCACTTTTCACTTTAAGCATTCAAACAAGTCTCTAAACAAAAAGCTATTTTGAGGCTACTTGAAAAATGTTAAGTCCATGCCTGAAACAAAAGAATAAAAAAACCCCTAAACTCTTCATCTTGATAGTTTTGCACATTAAAATCAAAAATATATATATATATTAAATTAAGGTCTTTAACCAGAGCCAATTAGATGATAGTACCTAGTTTAAAAGAGTAAACTACAGTTAGTTTAGTTAGGTTAGATAAATACTAATCAGTTAAAATCTAGTCAGATACTGAAAAACATAACTATAGCTGATTATCCAGATAGAAAGACTGATAACTCACACAGCTATCCATTAGCAACTCTGCAATCGTATGCTATAGCACAGCAAGAAAATACAAACAGATATATCCTTGATTAAATATGTGCCTTCAGTGTGCCCTCAAGCTGGTATCCACCTTGACAGAGTTTTCACTGTAGCTGTCAAGCACCACAGCTATTCTGATGAATTGCCCCCTCTCTGCAGTTCCAGCCTCAAAAACACATTATCAGGGTCACCAAAAACAGTGGATCCTTAGGGCTTTCCAATTGCTATGGCCAGTATTTTGCCATCTGTCACCAGACAGGTTCTCTCAAGTATAACAGTGGGCACGGTACAGTACATCAGTTGTCAGCAGATGAGCCTGTAATGACTTTGTTCCTGCTGTCACGCACCCATTCATCTGTCCCAAATTACACAGGAGACGGCATCTACCATTAGTGAGGAAAGGTCTTGAAGGTTCAGATTTCACACACCCTCCAAAAGGTGCGATGGTGTCCTATGAAATGGGCGACCTATTCCCATACATACATTAAACATTGTTCTCCCTTCCTAAACATGAAATATCTTGTATTTTGAGACAGATGCTCAGGTCTGCACATACTCAGAACCCTCTCAGATAATCATTTTTCTTATGCAAAGTCATCCAGCTGCCCCTGTCTACTATCTGATTTGAAAATAAGTTCTCCATCACTCCTTAATAGAGACCTATATTTCTTCCCAATGCTTGGCTTGCTGGTATGTATTTTTAAAATCATACTTACCAGGCAAAAGATGCTTAAGGTTTTCATCACCTGCAAAAACTTAGTGGCAGTTTGTGTGTTCTGTTGTCACAGAGGTTTAAAGTCTGTTTAATATCTTCACCAACAGTAAAGTCACTCCTTAAAAGAGGTGTCCACAGCACTTTACACAGAGTTTTCACAAGGAGTGAATAATGCTTTGTTAATACTCAGTTGTAACTGTTTAATTCTTTTATTCGGAGTCAAAACCCACCATTTTAGATAGAAAGCAGATAATTTAATGAAATGCAGACTATTTCCACATAAAAATCTTTAATCAAAAAAGCTTCCCCCAAGTTTAAGTTTTGAGGAAACGATACACCAGTTCTCCTATTTGGTCCATGGTTGATATATAAAACTCTTCTCCCACCAAGCAGCAATTCTATTAAATCAATCCCAGTACACCTCACTATTAACTGAGAATACTGGTGGCCACAATTCCAGCAGTAAATGCAGAACAGAGTTCTACATTTGCTTCAGTGCAACCAGCTTTGAAGTGCTGTGTCAGATGTGGCTTTGTTGCTTCTGCTGAGTAGCAAGCAACTGGCATGGTCCAGGGTCCATGAAGATTTCTTACAGAAAGGGCAGTTCTGTTTAATGCTGCTCTCCTGAGAAACACTGACAAGTGGCTTTCAGCAACTGGATTTTTAATTGAATTTCCTTCCCTAATTGCCCTCTTTTGATGGAAGCAGATTAATTTCCTGTATTTATTGCAGAGTGTGAGTAGCCACATGGGAACACACACTGAGGCAGCAGAAAAACTCAGTAATAACCCCCTTCCAAACAGTATAATGCTGCCTCCAAGGTATTAACTACTTGGAGAATAACCTTGACACCCCCACCCCCCCCATGATTTAGCTATAAAGGTGATACTGTGTATTGTTTCCTTTTCAAAGGCAACACATAGGAAAAACTAAGTGGGATACAAACCACATTCCACATTCACAGCATCAGCCAATTACCAAGAGATAAGAAAAATCTGCACGTAATTCCTGCATACCCCATTCGTGTAACGGGAATAGCATTGCTCTACCCTGCTTAGCATTAAAAGGATAAATGCACTGAAAGCCTGAAGAATATCGGACACTGTGCTGGGAGCCATAAAAATAACCATGCAAGCCAGCCAGCTGACTTATTTATAGGTTTCACATCCAAAGTCTGGCTTCTGGCACAGGCCATGCCTGCAACAAGGTACTGGCTCAACAGACTGTCATTCTACTCGAGTGGCCATTCTTACTAACTGCCTTTACTGATTACTAAACTTGGCTTCTGAAACATGAATAAAAAAATACCTTTCTAAAACCTTCAGTCTGGTTTCATGACCACCTATAGCAGATTTATAAACAAGATCCTGACAAGATCTCAACTATAGAATCATTAATGTATTGCTACAGCAACACTGGAAACATTCACTGACTTTTATTGGAACATATATATTTCACAATAGTTCATGACATTTTATCAGGCTTGTTTCCATAGGAGAAGTTTTCATATTGTACCTAAGCCATTTTACTGCTATGTGAAACTCATGCCTCTTACCAGAATTTTCTTTATCATCTAAACAAGGAAAGAACAGTGCTAGAAATTTTATGTTTACATCTATATATATAGATACAAATTAAAAATCAACAGCAATAGTTGCTGGAAATCCAAAATTAAAAATCAACTTTTTAACTTAGTGTCCAGCATCAATTGCCTGTCTTCCATTTGATTTTTATTGCAGTGTAGTGACTAGCTTCTATTTGTGCTTATGAAGTTGCTTACTTTTTGATGCTCAGAAATCCTAACTGCTTTTCACCCAAGAATTCCACAATTGCAAACCATGAGAATGGTGATATATCTGAGCTGAATGATTCTTTTATTACTTTGCTTTAAGGAAGCTTTACTCACCATAGATTAAATGAAAATGAGCTGGAGAGGGGAAAGAAGGAAAAAAAAAACAACACACTGCACTCATTCTGTATTTTCACTCCCAAATCTCAAAACACTTCTCAATGAAGAATAAAATGGTGTGCATAAAACTCTGGCTTCAGAGTGAGTTGAGGCTTATTTCATCACCTTCAGTGGAGCCAATACTCACCCTCCAGACTTTCCAAATTACAAATGTCAAAGCAGCACAGAAATCATGTGAATTTATCCCGGATCTAGGAGCAAGTCAGACCTTATACAGGGATAGAAAGCTTGGCCCATTCTCTTATGAAATATGGCAGCTGTTTAATGAATTACATACCGCAGATGGGTAATATGTCAAAACCCGCATTTTATGTTCAAGGAAAACTCAACTGTAAAAGCAGTTTACCCCAAATTAGTTTGTACTATCAGAATAAGCATTACTGTTCGTAATAACAGCTCCCCAAAACAAACAGTAGTATCAGACCTCTCCTGACAGCCATTTTCAACAGCAACACTTTGGACAAGTCAGTTGGCCTACTTGTACTTTCATTTATAAAAAGAAGAGGAACATACCTAGTAACATGCATTGCAATCTAGAGAACATCCAGTTCCATGTCCCTTTAAAATTTTTGCCCCAAAGTGAAGTATTGCTACAGTAATTTTGGGGGCTTTTAACTATCTTTTAGAAAGCTACAGCACAGGAAAAAAAAAGCAGTTACCAGTCTATTGGAAAGTTGTCATTTTCCATTCAGTTCCACAGGACTTCCCTAGAAGGGTTAGCACACATGTACAATAATAACACGAGTTAATTGCATAGTCACTGAAATAATGCACAAGTCTCCGGGAATGAGATCTCAGAAAGGTCACAGACTCCCTCGTTATCTCTTTACTTTCTTTTGTTTCTGTGCTCTGTTCTTTTTCATCACAAGAAAGTACTTTTGAATGCTAATGCCACAGTGGATCAGCATCATCTGTGCCATTCCCATCAACATGATTAATTAGGTTGGTAGAACACATATTGTTCTGCATAGGTCAGGTAAACCCACCAAAGGAAGAAAAGACACAGGAGAATGATGCAAAGGACCCAAGCACATTTTCAAGACTCAATAAATGGTAAAACATAACAGCTAGAAGTAATGGGATGAGAGGAAGAGAAATTGCAGCTTGCCCATCACTGTAAAAATATTATATTGTGAAGTCATCTCCCAGGAGAGATACTGGAATCCTGACTGACTGCAGATTTGAAACTCTCCATCAACAGAGTTAGATCCTGCCTTTAGGCACGATGTGAACACAGAACAACATGACGGCATTTGTGGCTCATTTTCCCTTTTCCTCTTGCCTTGCTGACTTAACAAGAGCAGTACTGAAACATTTTCTTACTGGTCTGCACTGCTCCTACACCCCCTACCACTGCTTGCAAACTCTTTCTGGGGACTCAGTTAGCTAGAACAGACACAAACTTCTCTCTATCCCTCCCGTCACACACAATGTTATTAGTAACAATATATTCTCTGATACTGTAGAGAATTACTCTGCATTTTTAGGGACCAAGTTGTTCCTCTCACACATAACCTCGCATATACCGATGTTTCTGTAATGAATACCATGCCACTGAGTACAATCTTTGGAGGCAAAAAGCATGCTACCTGTAACAAATGCAAGCAAAGTGCTATCGCTGCTAACAAGATGTCAGTCATACTGAGACACTAGTATTCCTCCTCAGTTAATACAAATTCCTAAGTAAGCTGCCACAGCTACATCTTACACTTAGAAACATAAGGAAAAACTCCAATATGTCAGAAGACACAAGACATTTACCCTGACCGGAGGTTTCAGAGCTACGTTCTTGCAGAAAAAACCCTTCCGCAACATCTGTTCAGCCAACACCTATAGCTTGCCCTTACTCCATGTTTGGTACAGATGGGACTAGCTGAACTACATCTTCCCCAGAACCCCATACCTCCTTCTAGGTGTCAGAACAGGCAATTATCAGGTCCAAGAGGAGAACAGTTTACGCAGAAAACTGCCTCAACTACTTCAAATTTGCTTGGCCTTATGTTTCCTCACAGTCTGTGAGGTCATTCACATTTGAGCATAACTGGTGTTGCCAAATTAAAAACGTTTTACAATACTGATGCTATTTGCCTAGGTATAGTCCAAAGCGTAAGGCACCAGAGAGTCTTTTGAATGGAAGGTTATAACACATTTCCCCCCCCCCCTCACATTTCAGTATAAATGCACAGTTATGTTTTGTGATCTAACAACAACGTCCAAAAACATCTTCCAACATGAACCTTTCATTCCTTGTTAATCTCCCTGCATAGGGAGCAAAAAAGTGCTCTAAAGGTATGAGAATAAAAAAGCTAGGATAAATACAAATTCTTCAAACTTTCTTTGTAGAAGACAAGTTTTGGGAGAGAAACGCTGATTTTTTATTTTTTACATCTCTGATCTGCCTGATCAAATCAACTTTTTAAACCAGAAACCGTAAACTAAACAGCTTCAAAACGTCAAAACATTGCTTCACGGTATTAACATATCGATTCTTACATCCTCTGAAAAACAAAGAACATGATTCTATTGACCAAGTGGAAAAGTATTCCAAGTTCTAATCACTTTAAATGTCAATATCAAAATGCTATATTGACAGATCAGTAAGAAATAAAATATGTGACCCAATCTTTCCTGTCCTATGCATCAGAATGATCATGCATATGTAAGGGAGGGGAATGCCTGCTTTGAGACCATGCAGTTAAAACAACATCTGAAACATGAAAGGCTGAAGATACAGCTGTGAATTTTGCTATCATTTGTTAACTGTTTGTCAGTCTTTAAAAGATTAGTTTGACCTCAGAGCAGAAGTCCCTTCAGGAGAAATAAACTTAGATTTAAGTAGAAAATGGGAAGAACACCCCTCAGTTTAATTAAATTATACCAACAAATGAAACGATCCAAGAGAAAGGAAGAGTTAGCCCTTGAAGAATAGGGAGAACTGTTAGCAAGGGAAGAGCAATACATCATTACTACCTTTGGAACAGAGGGAAGCAGACCAACAGATAGCTATCACTGGTGAAACAACGAGGTATTTCAAGTGGCAGGTGGGTTATAGGTAATTATGTAAGGTACCAAAACCCAATATAGCTATTGATGTTATCATTGTTAGCATCCACTAGAGAAATTAATTTCAATTTGCAGGATCAACTTTGAACATAGTTTGTAGGTCTCCCTTAAAGCTCACTTAGTATGCTACAAGATGTAGAAAACTTGCGAAGTAACCATGAAGCGTCCAGACCTGCTGCAGAGCATGTCCTGCTCCAGAAATGGGAAAGGCATTTCTGTTTGCAGGGGTCTTCACTGCCTCTTGTAATACTGTTGTTGTAGAGGTTTACATCTGTATTGTCCACAGCATGCAAGAGACACTCCAGCACAGCTTCTCAGTAAATTAACGTCCAGCAGCTCAGTGAGAATTTATTTCTTCCCCTCAAAAAATACTTTTCAGTTTTAAACAAAAATAGGTTTGTCAACTGGATAGATTTGATAGTTAGATAAATGTGTTTTATCAACGGAATGGATTAGGCTGTTTGCATTTTGTCACCACAATCTCAAGCCATCCTGCCAATAAAACATATTTCAAAGCTTTAGGCCACCAAGTTAACAGAATGTATTTTGTCAACAGCCTAAATCCATCCTGTCAACAAAATCCATTGAGAAGGAAAATAACTCAATCTCTTCTGTCAACATACTAACAATCAAGTTTTTGCTCCCGATATAAAAACAAAATCAGCCATCCATATTTTCAGGCCAAAAAAGAAAAAACACAAAAGTATGAGCTCAGCTTATGTAAATAAAAACAATGGTGAAGTTTAAATAATGCATAAGCATTTCCTGGCATGAATGGAAAATGAACAAGCTATGAAGAAGTCAAAGCTGCAGCCTTATGTTTGTCACCCACCCAGACCTCAGAATTGAGTTGAACATCTAGAGCCCAGAGGTGCTGGGTACTGGATGCTTACTTAAGAAAATTCAAAGGGTCAGTAGGCAAATTACAAAAATTTGTGTAGAAGACAACCTCAGAAAGTTGGCTTTCCTTGCTGCCAGAAAAATCAGTGGGAGAACAATAAATAAAACTTGAGGTCTTGGGGGCTCCATCCCATCCTCATGCTTTAAATAGAACTTAGAGATTAAGTGGATTGATCCAGATGTTAACAGTCACATTACCTTCAATGGACAGCTGCCCTGATGACCAGTTTTGGGGTTTATTATGTGGTCCATTTTGAGGCTATAAAAGACTGAGGGCTAATTTGTGCTCAAAGGGTTAGCCAGGACACACTCAGTGGAACATAACGCTCTGTGCTTACTAAACTTCCCTTCAATAACTCATTCCTTCCCTGGATCACTATTCCCACCTGCAAAATGAGGGCATGGTAATTATTTAGATTTTTGATCAATCATAGTACATGCTTTCAATCATCACTGGGGTATTTTTGTTTTTTAAAGATGGCTCTATGCTTGTGATAAGTCCTTTCTCTTTTGAACAGATGTATTTCCTTGGCTTTCTTTTGTGAGTGCTCAAGTTGTTTCATAAACTATTAGGCAGGAGCAGAAATAGAATAATTAAAATTTGTAGGATCCTTCAAGACTTTTTTTGCTCCTGAAAATGGGTATGAAAATAAATTAGTTTTAGCTCTAGTGACAAGAGCGAGAATGATTCCCTTACAGATTCCATGCAAAAAATACTAACAACATAGTACAATTCTACACCAGCCACAAGGACGACATGATAGAATTAGTTCAAGAGACTGAAACAGGGCCCACAGCAGATTCCAGTTAAAAGGCTAGCGGTTTGAATACCAATGGTATGAGATTCCATGAATTTAAACCATTATGTACTTATTTCCTTTGTTTTTAACATCCCCTGCCTTAGGCATGCTGTTATGCAATTACAGTGCTGAGTGCCGCCTCCATTTTTTTTTAATGCTTATAGGCCAAGTCATTAACAAGTCTATTTCAGTATATCTCCTCTGAAGCTATACTGATTTACAGTTGATAAGAACTTGACCACCTGGACAATCTCTTCAAAGACACTGAAGATCTCAGCACACTTCTAATCACTTCCCTTTTAGTTTGCTATTACCAGGCTCAACTGGCAGCCTTTTGCATCTACTCTGGACATGCACACAAATGTCTACCAAAGCCACAAGGTAGAAGAGCATCAGATGCTTACTGAACCAAACAAAATCTTGGTTCTGATGCCTACTGCACTACTGTGACTTCACTGTTATTTGAACTTCAGTGGAAGGGACTCAGGTTAGATTATGAGGAAAGACACATCTATCTTATTATTGAACCTCTGCCAGTTCTTACTATGCTTGAACCCTTTTTTTTTTTTTTTTTTTTAAATACGTAATTCCATGTTTGCTTCAAATCTACCTTTGGCAATAACTGCAGGATGTCAGTAGTATTTCATTTATTAAAGACTACAAATGTGACAACTCGCTGTGATGCTATTTTAAATTCACTGGCACAACTGGAAAGGAAATGCCAGTGTATGATCACCTCTCTTTAATACTCCATACCCTTGCCTCTACTTACTATGGTTTTCTACAGCCACTTAAAAGGGCAGAGCCGATTCTTTATACAAGGATAACATCAGGCCAATGAAAGCCTTTGGTAGGATGCTTCAGTGTAGATGGAGGCTTTCTAAGATCACAGGCATATAATTAGGAAAGAAACATGTTTAGCTTAAAAGGACACAATGATAGGCAATAATCATGTTTGTGCATGCACATTCATTTATGTATAATTATATCCTTTGCATCGTATAGGAGCAATTACAGGACACTATTTCAGACATTTGCTCCCCTGGACAGCTGATTTTCAGCACTGCAGTTGAGCTCTTCCCTTCCTTCCCCCTTTTGCCTCCCAATAACAACATTCATTTCAGAAATTTATTAAAATATTCTGAAAGCAAGACTGCAGATATTAAAGTCTGATAGCTCAGACTCCTTTATTTGCAAAAAAAAAAAAAAAAAGGCCAGTCTCCTTGCTCACTTGCTCTTTGTGAATATTAGTAGTAGTTTTCATTTCAAGCCCAAAGTCAAAAAAGATTGACTGTTACCATATAATATATCAGCCAAGTTTAAAAATAAAAATAAAAAAAGGTTTACTGGCTTTGGGTGCCTACCTTGAGATGATGTAAAGGGGCCTGATTTTCCTAAAGCACGAGCCATACGCCTGCTTTCAGAAAAAGTAATCTCCTCCAAGAATCTCAAGTCAGGCACTCAAAATTAACCATCCAAAAAAAAAAAAAAAAAAGCTGCATTCAAATTTAAAAAAAAAAAGTGGAGTAAGGCCCTGCATTGTTACATGCAGATAATGTGAAATGCACAGTGTGGTCATGGGATGAGTGCTTGAAGGGGTATAGCATAACATCTGGGTAGGGCTGTCTGGCAGGATAGCTCATTCCTAGATATATTAGGAGCTATAACCTGGATGCAAAATATCAAGATGTCCAACTCATTTGTTTTTATGAAGAACCTCTCAGTATGATTTTTTTTCTCCTTTTGAGTCCTGGCTCCTAAAGTCTAAGCGTGTCAAAATCTTAAGTTTATTTTTAAATGAGATGTTTATTTCTCTTGCATATGATAAGTCAAAAAATCTGGAGACAAAAAAACCTATAAAGTAGGTTCAAGCAAACTACCACATAACTTAAGACCACTGCATTATTTTGTAACTCTTGGAGTTGATAACACTGGAATAGCCTTGAGCAGGAGTCAGGTGAAAAAGGAGATGGAAGACCTTATAAGAGGCAAATAAAGTCCTTTCAACAACTAAACAAAATACGCAAACTATATACATAAACCTGGGGTCACTGCAAACCATTATAAACTAGGCTCCATTTTATATCTTAGCCTATCCCAATTCTGGACAGAAGTACAAATACAAAGAAAAAAAACATGCATCTTAAGAGATACTTCTCAGTACTGCATAATCCACTAAAAATTCATCTTGAACAACAAGGTGTCATATAGATCACTCCCTGCTAAGGCAAGACTTGCATCATTAAATTAATTTCTTCAGTTGCTCTTTTACTTCATCATTTCCCTGTACTTCAGATGAAATTCCTGCTATTTTAAAATTGGCTTCAGCCTCTCAGCCTCTTATTAAAAAGGAACTGTACCTTCCTCCAGATGGTCTACGCTAATTATTAGCCTTTTGAGCTGCACTATTCTGGGCTGTATTTTGAAGCAAAAGGATTTATTTTAATCCCATGAAACAGTAATAAAAGGATCTCCCTGGGGAATTCCACAACTTTTTTTCCACCTACAAAACAGTCTTAAGTGTTTAATGATTTATTGATGTAGTTGCTTCAACTTTCTAAGCTTTGTAATTTTGTTTAATGTGAACGCTGTCTTCTAGACCTTTGATTATTCCACTCCCCTTGATCATTCACAACTTTAGATCTGCTTAGAAGGCTCTTTCCAAGTTCTGTTTCACAACACTTGGCAAACAGATGTAAAGAAAAGCTGTAGGCATTTATTTTGCCATTAACAGAGGGCTTGGATCTTGTATTGTGACCCTGGAAAGATGATGCCGCATCCTCAATTACAAGACTAAGTTCTTTGGGACAAGGATCATCATTCAATTACCTGTGCAGAAACTCATACCACTGCAAAAACTTGGCTCTCCTCTGTTCAAAACGAATGTCTTCCCCTAGTACCAAGTTCTCAGCTGGGTTATACAAACACTAATCCATTGACAGCGTTGTAGAATTACATCTACTCTCTCAAGTTCTTCTAAATGTAGATTCACCCATCCTGTGCAACTTGTTAACAAGGGATATCATTCAGTCAAAAGACCTGGCCAATATGAACACAAAGGGTTATTCGGTGCAGTCAAAACTATCAGATTGACAACATGAGCCAAAAGGAGAAATCAAAATAACATTGACATTAGAAATGTCAAGCACACTAATGAGCTGTCTTCATTACAGTTCTGCATCAGGGCCAGACAGACAAGATCAGAAAGGGAAGGTGTTTGAGCATATACACATATACATGTGTGTGTTGGTGTGCAAGTGTATATCAAGGCCTATACAAACAAATATCATGTAAAAGAACAGCAAAAAGACTTCCTGCAGGAAAAAATTTGTGAGGCTATAGTGTGGTCTTATTATATAATAGTGTGATGCTTATATATTTCTAATGCAGGATTTCTATATTTGCATTTGTATTAAAACTTTATCAAGTCTAATGAATGCATTTGTCCCAGTACAATTATATGTAACTGGATATTTGGCAGGGCCTCACACATACCATCCTTTAGGGGTTTTATCATGCCCCTGTAGTGATGTCATTTCTCAAGTCAAAAAATGAATGTCCCTGTCTACCACCCCATATACTAATGGTTACTTTGCTCCTGGATTGCCCATCCCCTTTGTTTTTCCAGTGACGCTTTCTGGACAAACCACCTCTCAGTATTATCAGAGCTGCTATTGGGAAGTCAGATATGTGATTTGTCCTAGGCATTTCCAGAAGGGATGGGTGACAGACTCTGATTAGAAGTGAACTCAGTTAGAAAACATTCAAATGCCAAACCATATCACCGTTGGCTTTTAATCCTGGCTGTTTCAAAAAAGCCGCAGCAGGTAATTCATGAAAGCTTTCTCCACAAAGACAAAGGATACTGTGTGCACCTGCAAAATCCATAACATCCACTCACAGTTCTGAATCATCTCAGCTTAGTCAGGCAAATGCCCCTATTCTGGGAAAAGCTCTGTGAGGCTCTCTGCCTTCTGGGAACAAAGCACTGTACCTGTAACACCTTTCTGGAGGAGAGATTCAGCAACCTAAGTTAATCCATTAACTGGCATCCTAAGCAACAGCTTTGAAGCTATCACCGCTTTGTGTTAAATGCATTTCAGCATTGCTTGTTAAAGGCTAAATTAAAAGCCTTCTATTTAAACACAACATAAACAGTACCTCTGCCAACTTCACTCCAGCTCCCAAGGCATCAGTAAACTTGAGAGGCTATTTCAGCCTTCATAGACTATCCCATTGCTTTTGTCCTCTCTGAAGACACTACCAGTAATGGTACTAATTAGCTCCATTCCCTGAATAAGTGCAAGGAAAAAATAATATATATATATATATTCAGCACTGAGGTATCAAGAAAACACAAGCATCTATTTTAAATCCTAACTTTATTTTTTAAGCCACCACACTTATTAATGGGGCTATTGTTCAAGGACTAACTAGCTGAAATAACTGAATCATTATTTAAAAGGATGACAGAATCACAGTTCAGCATGCAAGTGTGTGTGTTTAGTTGGAGGACATACTAGCTAACAATAACATGTACCATCAGTAGCATGAGGATTATTCTAAAATAAATTAAATGTCTTAGAGAATAAGCTTCTCAGAACCGAAGAATCAAGGAGAAAGATTAGAACATATATTTGGGAAAAACATGGGAGAGGGAAGTACACACATTTCTCAACTTAAAGTCCAGTTCCAACCAACCAAAGAGGGGTCAGGACTACAACTGTTCAAGTCCTCCAAATCTGCTGAGGGGACCATCAGCAGCACAGATACACTAGTGGATGCTATTTACAGAAGGCTGAAGAAACTTCAACTTTCCTTTTGTTTACACTGATCCTGTCACATTTGTGCTAGAACAGAGCACACCTTTGTATCGCAAGCCTACAGAAGTGTGGGGGGAGGCCCACATCCGAATACTCAGGGGGCCACAGATCTCAATATAAAGAGGGTGTAGACACCTACACTTGACTTCAAATGGAGAAACCCCTAGGCCGCAGCAAAATTAACATCCTAAAGCAGAGAGAATGGCTGCAAGGCAAGTTCAATGGCACCTTTATCTAAATGAAGACCAGGTTAGTAAGCCCCTTATAGAAAAATGGAGCTTCTGCTGCCATCACACATACAGGTAACCACTGCTCTCATTTGATCCCCAGACTCTCATCACTACAAACTTGCAGGCAGAGATGAATCAGCATGTAAAAAAAATTCCAGGCCCTGTCCTTTTACCCTTTCAATGAATCACGTTAAAGGCATTGGACAGTCACAAGACACAGTAAAGTGATGAAAAGCTAGCCTCCTTCCCCTACTTGCTGCTCAGAAAGCATCTCTGCTAGTTCCACGCAGCAGACCTCCTGGATAGATGGGAAAGATGGGAAACGTGAGTCAGCCCAAACTGAAGATTCATGGTCAGCAAAGAGCTTCCAACTGTTTGCAGAGTGGGCTGGGGAACATCATCAGGGTGACACCTCTTCTTTCTCATTTTGGTTACAAATGTGCTACTTTCATTGTTGTAATTTATTAACTATGGACTAATTTGCATTCCCTTGAATCTCATCTGAAACTCCTTCTCCCAGCCCAACTCAAGTTCTGCAAAATTATTTGCAAAGTGAGCAAATCCTATTGTACGCCCACAAAAACCTGCAACAAATCAATGAGGCAGGCTGACTGTGTTTTGAAGCAAACAGTAGCTAAATCATTGGGAAAAACCTCACTTGGCACAAGTTATTAGCAGCAAAGCTAGTCTCTAGCAGCACAAAGGAAAAGAGGTTTAACAGCTCATGCCTTACATTGCCAGTACTGTAAAAGCTGGTCAAATAACAGGAAAAAGCTATACAAGTATAAAATCATTTGGTGATTTATGGGGAGGATTACGTTCTGTTGAGTAAGTTATCCTCTGCAGAATATATTTCAGCCATACTATACCATTTCACAAATAATGGACAGATTAACTAAACTCTGCATCATGTATTGTTTGCTAGGGTTGTAAACCACTCCTTCAGCAAAGTTTTCAGAAAATCTCAAGTGATTTAGTAGCTTGAAACTAATTTTCTGAAAATTCCCCAACTTCAAGTTTTGTCTGCACAAAAGAATACAACAAAATTCATCTGCTGTAACTCCTAAGATGGATTTATTAAACTGTATTAAATCCCTGTGAAGACTTTGTTCAGTTTAGCTTAATATCCTTCATAAATGAAATACAAAACATTGGCTTAAGGCTACTCTGAATCTGAATGAGAATTAAGTGTGGTTTAATTAATCCACTCCAAGTTTAAAATTTCTGTTAAAAAAATTAAAGAGTATAGAAGTTTTTCAGCACTGTGGCAGTCATGAAATCTAATGGGAGCTAGGCTAAATCCCCTAGATGTTTAAAAACATCTGTTTTAAGACTGCCTTCATTCTACATTATCACCAGACAACCCTTTACATTGTGGAGGTTGTTCAGGATTTGGAAAAGGGTTCTCAAGTTTTAGATACATCCTAGCTTTTCATCTTAAAACTAAGATTCTTACCTCCATAAAGATGCACAAAGTCTCCCAGTTTACATCACAACTACCTCCAAATTTTTATCTAAAGGGGGTTTGGGTCATAAAAATATGCTTATGTGCATATAGTGTACTTAAAGTTTGTTTCTATCCACGTATCTCACATCACTTTAATACTGATTGAGCCTCACGGTATTTTTACCGTGAGGCAAAATACCTAATTATAATAATTCCAGCTCCACTTTGGCATAGGGAAGACTCCTACGTAAAAATATTCCAAAGTAGTATCAAAGATCTTTACAATAAATCAACTGCATACATCTTACTCAAGTTTTCCGACTGAAAATCAATACCAGTAGCATCTCTTAAATTTTCCAGAAGGGAGCAAAGCTATTTTTCATGCCTTCATGTCCGCTTTCTCCTCCCAAATCATGTAAGTTTTGGATACCTATGTGAATTAAAACATAATAAATCCTCAGCTGAGAGATAGTAAAAGTGCATTGCAAACATTGTGCTCAAGTTAGAAATATGATCTGTTGTGATCTTATGCCTTTTGCAGTTCAGGTATTTACTAGATTCGCTCTCTTTGTGCTCTGGTTCTTTCATGAATATCATTACACAAGCAAAGCGCCTGGCCCAGGTGCCAGGCAGCTAATGGTTCAATGACTTATTCAGTGAACCTTGAACCACTCTTCACATTCCCTTCCAACGGCTAGAGCTTCTCAGAAGAACAATGATACGGTCCATAAATCGCATACGGCCTAAACAAGTATGCAGGCAAAGAGTGGTAACATTTTTGCTGCACAGTACTTGAGTCTTCTCAAAATCCTTCCCAAAAAGGCAATAAGAAACCCAAGGTAACTCAGATTCTGCTCCAACTCCAAACCAATTCTACCAGTGACAGATTTGGTTCAAATCAACAAGTATTAGTCTATGTATCTGTAAGGGCTAACAGCAAGATATCGTGGCTCATTTCTACAAAGGTTAGCAGCAAGAGATCATAAAAACCAACACATTTATTGTGCCACAAAAGATAACTGGCTAGAAGACATTATCTTAAAGAGTGTGAGAATGTTAACAATCGCGTGGCTTCTCATCCAATGTCCTTGCCTACAAAGTCACCGCAAAGCTGAACAAGAACAAAGTAAAATCAGACTTGAAGAGACAAAGATTATTTTCTTTAGACAAATGCTTGGGGCAAAAAAAAAGTTGGTTTCTTCAACTTCTCAGTTTCCCTATATTGTTCTTAAAAAAAATTCAAAAAGAAGTGAAGAAAATCTAAAACACAGTTAATAAAACTTCCTTTCTACCACTCACTGCCATGCCTGTAAATTCTTCAGGGCAAAGACTGCTCCTTGATACACATCTGCATTCAGAAGCACAATGGGCTGTCTCTGTTGCTGTATGCATACATAAATGGAATACAAATAAGTAAGCACACTTTCTAAAACGTTCACACTTTTTTCCACACTCTAATCAGATTTTGTCACTATAAACACGATGTTTAAACTTTTTTCCTCTGACCGAATTTCCGTAACAGAAGCCTGAGAAGCAAATCACTTGCTGGAAGAAAATACACAGATGCAAACTCCAGTTCCTAAGTCAGCATAGGAAACACGAAAGAACTTGAGAATCACTGTTCTTCACATAACACTGATCTGCCATAAGGCTCTGTCAAGATTTTTCTATAGATTTCCTTGAAAAGCTTGAATTTAAATAGACAAGACTGGCAAAGGCTGAGAGAACAGAAAGAAAGTTTCCTTATTTTCTCAGAAGGGGCACCAGCTGACAGAGTTCCCCACCTTACCCTGACCACTTCTGCTAACCCTTTTACCTTATGTCCCACTCCTTTCAGTTGGGCACAAAACCACTTGCAAGGCTGCCTGGTGGTCAGAATAGAGAACAAATCTAGGTTAAGAGTAACGCTTTCTTCTTGCAGGGTTATTTTACCAGATCAGTAAACTCATTACTTCATGCATCATACAAACCAATGGTTGAACTAAAATAGAACATGCCAGATCTCAAATGAAAACCAGGAGGGACTGGTTGGGAAGTACATACTGTTGCCAACATCCCCCTGCCACTCAACATCTCAGGATGGAGGGGACAATGAATTAGTCATAAGGCTGTCTTTCTGGACAGCACGTAGCATAATAAAGGCCAGGCAACTAATTTTACCGCAATTCAACAAAAAAGTTAATCCCTCAGAGCAAGATCACTAGTGCAGTTCAAGCAAAACTAGCTGATGAATAGATGGAGCCACACATAATACAATCCATCCATTTTAATAAAAAAGTGATTGTGTCAGAGCGCAAATCTACTTCCAGAACTGATGTACTGAAAACTGGTTTCACAGGCAACATATCTGGTTCAGAAAGTAATGCATCTAGTTTCACAAACAATGCATCAGATCAGTTAGGCAACATGTTTGATTTAAACAGGCAATGCTCTCTGTTCGGCTCACACTTCTCATCAGATAGTTTTTTCACTGATCTGTTACCAAATGAAGAAATCTACTTTCATGGATTACCTTTTTCTGGCAATGTGAACTGTACTGAATTTTCCACGTGGTACACTTCTTGCAGCATGGATGGCCTGAGCTTTATTTGATTATCAGTTGCCACTCTGCTACTCAAAGTCACCTACCATTCGGTAAGCCAGGACCCCTGTCTTTGCACATGCTGTTCATTGGCTGTCAAATACCATACTGCCTCCTACCTCAGTAGCCTCCCAAACTTATTCAGCTTGGATTATGATCTGCCACACTACAGGCACTCAAGTTAGCAGTACATTCAGATCTGTTCCAAAGAGCTTTGAAATGCAGACAGTACAATTATTAGCAGATAACTAGAAGAGAAAATAGTCAGCATTAATGAGACTTACCAGGAGAGCTTAACATTTTCATAAAGACAACTAGTATAACACATAGTAGTCAGAAAACAAGGCAGGTAATAACCAGACAATCTAAAATCCTATTCGTGTGTGTGTGCTGTTTTTATCTTTCCTATAACAGGTCACTACCTGCACAAGCAATCTGTCCTATTCCTTCAGATTACATGGTGCTTGCATGGCTGGTTGGCTGAGACTGCAATATCTTTTGCAGAGGCATCACCTAGCATGGGCAGTATTTCTGGGAACATTGCCATCCTACAGCTGTTTGTCACGCGTACGAGCATGCAGGCATTTCTGGGAGTCTGCAAGTGTTGTCAGCCAGATGGAATCAAATTTATGACCCAGCAGTAAATATTCATCTCTCAATAAACTGGATCTGTTGGTTCAATTCAGTAAGATGCTGAGCCTAAATCAAGTGAATACTACAAACTGACTTTTGGCAGGCTAACAGCTAAGCACATACGAAGTACTAGAGAAGCTGGGCAGGCTCAGGATGCTCTTACCCTCCCCAGAATCAGAATCTATGTGAGGCTTCAGAAGCCTAATTTGTCTTCATTAAAAAAGCTACTAAAACCTCCTAGGAGACTGCATAAATCTGAGCTTTTAATATTTTCCCCAAACAGCCTGCAACAAACTTGCTTTCACAAACTAATCTAAGAAATTCTAAAATGATGCTAATACTCAAGGCCTCAGCATTGAGCACTCAGATTAGCTTTAATTTTTCATTTGAAAGCTTCACAAGAGCATATTTTGACAGGGGTATTCTACAGGCTCCAACGCTGAAAATCATTTCTAGAGATGACTGTATGAGAAGTTCAGTATAATCAGTCTTCAGAAACAGACTAGTAAGACCACAATAAGAAATGCCAGTTCAACAACAATTCCCCTCGTTCGCCTCCAGTTAGCACTGTTGGCCACAACACAGCGCAGTACATACAATTAGGTTCATGAAGTGATCTGGGTGATCTGTCACTGATCCAGCTTACCTCTCCTCTCCCCTTTAGCCATTAAGAATGAAACTGTTTCAGGACAACATGTCTACTGCTAAAAGTAGAAGTAAGCTTCAATGCAGAGAGATACTGGTACTAATATAAACAATACACATCCAGTATATCATTCCTAATTTTACAAATTAAAGCTAACAACAACATCCAATATACTACTGTCCATTCAAACCATTCCTGCAGTTAGTTCACATACCATGTCCTGCAAAGTTTTAATATATTCAAAGCACAGACGCATTAACAAGAGCCACAAAGTATTCGCAATAACATGAAGCAGGTCAGCAACAGGAAAAGAAAACGAACACAGTAACTCAGCACAGCAAGGTACCAATACTCTCCAGTATTCCAGGTATTCTCCGGAAAACAAGGTACTGGCTCCAAAGGGAAACATTAAAAAGTTTACTACTACAATTATCACTTTCTCAATACATTTAGCACCCTATAGTTCAATTAATAATAAATAGGTCAGCTGGATTCAATGAAAAAGTACTAATTAAGGCTTTTTTAATTTTGCACATAAGAACTGAATACTCAGTATTTTTATTGATGCTACATGATTTATATAATGCTGGATTAATGAATTTTGAATCAGTATTTGATCTTTTATGATATTCCTTTACTTTCTTCCTCCTGCTTGGAAAGAATGATTAGGCTGTTACACTAATGAGAAGCATTCATTTAATACAGTTTTTAAATACATCATTAAACCCACTCCTTCAACACTTGATTTCTGAATTATTTTTGAATTCAAATACAAGCTCTTCCCCTAGCACTTCCTTTAAGCAATGAAAACTTCATTCTGCATTCCTAATGTGGAGAGCTGATGGCCTACACAGGGATCTGTCTAGTCCCATTTGTTATAAAAACTTCCATCTTTGTAAAGCTTCTGTTTTTATAAGCATTAACAGAGAGCAGAACACAACTGTTGTTCACAAGGGCAGCATTTTCTTCAGCTTTTCTTTCTTCTGCAAAGTGACTGTGCTATTACACCTCTACTGCTTGATGCAAGAGACCATTCTGTGTTGTTTCACTGAAAAAACTGAAGGTGAAGCCAGAAAAAAATCTTTGTTTTTCTAGGTTTTGGTTAGCTTTTTCCTTCTCATTTCAATATGGTACCTAACATGGTATTGAAAAAATATAATTCCAACAGTACTTCAAACACGAGCATTCTACAGGAGGTGCATTCTTGTCTGTCGTTTCTCTTGTTTAGACTGCAACAAAAAACACAAAAGAAAAAAAAAAGAAAGAAAAGACTGCTGCCATTGGGATCACACCCGATATCACAACAGGCAAAAAAAAAATGGAAAAGCAAAACCAAAAGTTATTTCAGCTGCTGAGGAGAACAGGATATCAGCTCCAGGACATGGACAATGCTGAACACCACTGTTACCATCATCTTCCTTTCAGGCATCACATCATGATCCAGTTTCACAATGAAGGTTTTGAGGGTTTTTTTTTTTTTTTTTTTTTTTTAAGATATGTATTGTATCAGTTGTTTTACACAGTTCATTGCTTTCAGATGTGCCCATTTTAGATTTTGTTTGACTGCATCTGGGATTTATTTGGTGATAGATTGCACAGAGAAACATAAGGAGGCATTTAACAGCAATCACATTAGATTGTTTAGCTTGTGCAGTCAGACAGAAACACATAACTGTAACACGGTAATGTAATAATGGATTTAGGCAACAGGGCATAGATACATGTGTGTTTGCAAGAGCAACCAATATCTCTAAATTGGCTCCCTCTATCCCTTTTTTCCCCTCCTCTTCAAACAAGGAGGCAGCCAAGCTAGTACATACCAGTCAATGAGAAGTAGCCAATAACAAGATGATTAAAGAAATTAAAGTGCTCTACCTGGCTAGACAAGACCAGAAGAAAAATTGGGTGCTAACACATCTGAAACTAGACATAGCTTTTGTTGGACAATGCAAAGGCAGAATACGTATATTGTTCATTACTGATCCAATTGCACTAATTTTATGAAAACACCCCTCAGTTACTGCCAATTTACACAAGCCTGTGGTGCCAGTTTGGGATACACGCCTATAACTGAGTGTGTTCCACTGAAAATCAACACGAATGAACAGGTTCAGCACACATTTAAATGCTTTACTGAATAGGCAAGTACTGCAGCATACATTCAAAAGTGAATGCACTTCTCCAACTGACCACATTGAACAGTCTCATGTCATATTTTCACTCTGCTGGTCTGACACAGTAAGTAGGTGACAGTATCCATATAAAGATCCTTCATACTACAACGGTCCTGGGAGCATGACTTGAAGCTGTCTGTCATTTTAAAAGGCTGTTTTGCCCATGTTTCCTGCCCAATTTCAACTACACTAAAGAATCACGCAAGTTTAACACAGTGAAGGGACTCTTGCATTTAGGTGCTGGACCAGCACTAAGGAGACCGGAGGAAGATTTTATGCTTTTATACAGACCAACTGATGTGAGACAAGACAAACAGGACCCAGTTTCTCAAAAATCCAGTAGTGTCAGAAATTTACTGCTTGGAACCAGGACCAGACTTTCAAGAGTCTTCTGAACAACTATCTTGGTCCCTGTAAAAGGCCAGGTTTTAAAAGCACACAGCACTGACTGCTTTAAAAAAAGACCTTAAATTTCCATGAAAACTTTGCCTTTTATAATGGAAAACACCCTTTCTTTCCCCCTCCCCCCCACCTTTTCTTCCTTGTTACATAAAACACTTTAGGCAGGAATGATCTTCTACCATATGTGCACTCAGCTCATACTACTGTGGTGTCTCAGTCTCCCAGCTGTGATACAATCAGCAGCAAAATTCCTTTGCAAGATGAAGCCTAGGCAAGTTTTTTTTCAGTACAAGGTCTAATTTATTAGTGAACAAAAAAGACTATAAAAGCAGCCATTTCAAGGTTAACATGCTACTCAAATATCCGACAGTCAAGCTGAGAGAATAATCCATAACTAATTACTTAGTTAACTGCACATTCTTTGTACATGAGACAACTGTAACATACCTGAAGGTTTTAGGCCTCCCCCCAGCTAAGCTATAAAAGTTCTCTGTCTGGTCTTCAACCTGTGTAATTTATTGCTTCACTATATCAAGTGATATCATTTCCATTTCCCACCTCCAATTCGAATACTTCCACAGCCACTAATGGTAGCAGCTATTACTCATGATAAAATCCCTACAAAAAGTTTGCGTAACCAGTTTTTAAACCTTGGTTTTTCTTTTTTGTTGAAATAATGAAAAGTTTTCTCATAGATAAGGCTCCCAGGAGTCCTGCCGGTAGAAGGACAAAACCCACACTGAGGATCTCCACAGGAGACCAGTAGTCTCTGCAAACACAACACAGTATGTTCTGTCCAGCAGCAGTCACTAGGCCAACCAGCATTATTTAATAGACAGTCAATAAGCACAGATAATCCAAATTACCCAAAATAGAAATGTGGGGTATTGTGACAAGCTGAATTAGGAGCCCAATTTCAATCATTCCACTGCTCACAGAATGAATATATATACACACACACACTTTTTAAAATCAAAAAAGAACATTTTGCTTCTTTACATTCCGGATGTCTCAAACTTGGAACTTAAAGACTTAATTCATTTACTAACATCTCAGAATATCAACATCTAATAGCATCATTTTAATTTTTCTGAAAAACTCCTGCTGAATATCCAGCCTACAGACTATTTTCCAACTTGAATATTTAATCCTGACTCAAGTGTTTCTTACATTTCAGAACTGCCTTAAAATAGAGGTACCATTTTTCCAGTCTTCTGCAATAGTATTCTTAGAATATCCTTTAAGAACAGAATATGGTCCTAAGCATCCCTTATACAAGGGCTGCCCTAAAGAAAATTCAATTGTATTAGCTAGCAACATAATCTCATGTTGTCATTTATTCTATACTGTTGTTTTATCTATACTTAGTAACAGGAAAAGCTGAACTGAGGGTAAAAAGCCAGCTATACTCTTTCAGATTCCCTCCTGACATGGTTTGAATTTTTCCATTTCACCAACAGTAGTTTTTTTGTTCGTTTTTTAAAATCAATACTTGGAATACAGTTTCTTCCTTATCATACAATCCCAATTAAGAACAGACCCTGAGCCTAACACTTGTTGGCATCCTTCAAATGTAGCGTTCGTATGAGAATTTAATTTAAACTTTACTAACCTGGTACAGCTTTCCTGCACTTTGATGCAATCATCCCAAATTAAACAGTTCAGAGATGCCTATATCAATTTATTCAGTTCACATTTCCATGCAATAAAAATGACTAGCATGTTAAACTGCAAATCCCTGAAGGAGATCATAGCACAGGAGAAAATGTCAGGAATAATTAAGATGGAAACCTAATCTGGCAAGCACTGCTGCCAAATATTGTGAGTGGAAAAAAAGCAAAACACATAGGAGCCTCTATCAATAATGCTACTTCCATATTTCTGCTCTTTAAAACAGGAGCACCAATCAAAACTGAATAGTGACATGCTTACTGAGCTTGTGGAGAATTGAGGCTCATGTTCTAAGGAGCATCACGTCTAGTCAGTGACCTTTCATTATCCTTATCAATATGGGTTCTGAAGAAAAGGTGGGAGTATATCATCTGCTTTATATGGACCATAGGCAGCGGCACAGCCCCCCCTCACGTTTAATGCAAGCAACTGTCACCACCACCAGCCTTAGCTTAGTTACCGCTGCTCTGCATCTACACAGCTAGTAAAGAGATGTCATTGCAATCCATTGCTTCCATGCATCCCTTCCTCAGGAAAGAGAGGGAATTTACCATACAAACTGGCGCTGCATTGCCCTCTAATGAAAAATATAAGCGATTCTGCTGTTATTCCGAGTTCATGCCTCTACCGCCATTTCAGCGGTTCTGGACAGCTATGTTAACCCACTATTAAGATGATTACAGCGTTCCGATTAGCACACATGGGGCTCCAGACTGTCACTCTGAACATAGTTCAGTCATTTATCCCTACAAGAAAGAGGAGTGTGTCACACCATTCTCACTTGACAGCATTTTATCTCACCTTACATTGGTATAAGTGACAAAACAACATGAATGGAAACCCAGAATCCTAATACTTATCATATCTCAGGTTTACCACTCAAAGAAACAGGATGCACCATACACAAATGATACATCTTGGATTCATAAGCGGCTGTCTTCCCACTTAACTGCAATACATAATTAAGACATTTCCCAAGAACTGGAAATTCCAAGAAAGAATGTTAGAAAACAAAGACAGTGCTCCATTTACAGATGGAAAACTAATGTCTACAGAAACTCTATGACTTGAAAGTCCCAGGGTAGTCTGTTGTTAAAAACACGTAGCTTCCTAAGTCATAAGTTACTGCCCTACTCCCTGAGAAGTTCCCCCTTCCTCATTGTTCTTCAGCTGCCTCTTAAAAATCAGTCTCCAAACTTACCCATCCAGCCAATCAATGCAGCAGCTGTTGGTTATTTAACATACACTGAATTCTCTGCTACACACCTCAAGGATTCCTCCTCTTTCCAGTCATCTTTCACCATGCCTTACAACAGTGATAACTTTTCCTGGTCTGCACTTCCAATTTACATTTATCATCTATCTCATCTTTGTCTCTTCTCCTAGAAAGACCACATTGCCAGAAAAGTTTACTCAGTGAGCTGTATTCAGACTTTTTTCCCCACCCCGTATTTACCCTTTAGACTTTTGATGGTGCACACACACCTGGGAGGAAATTCAGGATTGACATTCTGTGGTAGGAGAAGGAAGACTGGACATCTAAGTACCATGAGGCTCCTATAGTTATTGCAGTCACTAGTATTTCACAACAACCTGCTGTTACATACCTACAAAGAAATTCAGAATAAATTCCTTAATTCCCACTGAAATTAAATATTTACACGATTCCAGCACAAAATATTTTCAGACAGAGAACAATCCCTTCTGCAAAAGGGACTTCACTATGTTCAGTAGCTCCCAAATGAAACAATAGTCTCTACCACCAGTAAGCAATCCCAACACATTCGCTCCATAACCATGGCTTCAAAATAGAGATATCTTAGCTTGTTTTCAGATACAGATATCCATGACATTTGAATGAAGGCTTCCTATCAGCATTTGCCTAAAGCCGTAGTGATAATTTTGCATAAGGATGAAGTGTTTTCTAGGAAGTGAACTTAAGTTACCAGAACTCTTGCCAGTGGGACCATCTCACAGCTAAGTGAATGCATTAAGTATTCATCCAAGTTGGAGTTGAAGCACTGATTTATGAGCCATATAACACCAGATGAAGTTGACAGAGGCCAAAGATATCAAATATCTAAAAATAAGGTGCGTAGTGTTTTCTGTAATATTTTTATAACTTTAAAAAGTGATATTTAGCAGAAGGACAATAGTGCAAGGGGAAGGCAAAGAAAGGAGCAACTAAATACAAGGCACCTTAAAATAGCACGAGTTACTGCCTTGCACCAGAATTTAGTTGACAAAGGAGTAACAAGTTAGTTGCAACTTTACATTTGGTTTAATCAATTCAGGTTTGCATTTTTAGTGTCATCTTGTCTGTGCAATCCTCTATTACAGCACCAAGAGCAGAATAAAAACAATGATGTCAAAGCCACTCTGCATCCTCCTCAGTTCCCTGGCACAGCTCTGCTCCATTTCCTGATTTTAGGAGATAAAGGTCCTAGCAAACATATCTAACCTGAAGCCTTTCTACCCTCCACTGCACACAGAGCCATGAATGATATCAACCTTCTTGCAGTGAAGATGAAAGGGCAAATTAAAGCCTTTTCAGAAGGTTTAATAGGCATAGAAGTCTTACTGGCACTGAGCTCCCTTTGTTCAGCTTAAAATTGAAGGTAAACAGCCCCTGAAATGGCTGAGAGGGATAACAAAACAAAAAAAAAAAAGCAGCTGATTGTCACTGTTTAACCTTTCCTTGTACAGCAGAGAGCTGCAGCTATGCAGGAAGGTTATGACACAGATACGGAGAACAGACCTAGGCTACTTGCAGTTAGACTTTTGAAATTGCTGCTAATCACACCAAAAGCAATAACTTCTTAGTCTATTTTGTACCTGTAAAAAGTCAAACTGTTAATCTCAAGGTAGGTTATTCACTTGCAAAAGCAGACAGGCTTAGCCTTGACTCTCTAACAGGGAAGCAGCAACTCTCCATTAAAGTTTGTAAAACACTGAAGCCCTCAGACAAGAAGCACTATAATAGCTCAGTTCTACTCAATTAAGATCTCATACAGCCAAGACAACTTGGGTATAATTACTAGACTATTACAGCATTTGCCAAAGCTGTAACTGAGATCAGAGTATGCTGCACTCGATATGTGCACAAACATTAAAAGACACTGCTACTTTAGAGTCCTTCATTTCAATATTAACCCCCAGTAAATTTTGGTAAGATTTTTATCTAATTTTACCTTTGGAGCCCTCACTGTTATGGTTCATAATCCCTCTTCAGCTCTATTCCTGTACTGAGCATAGGAATATAATGATAGATTGAGAAAGTGGTAAATATCCAATAAATACTCTCCAAGAAAGTCATAAGTCTACAACATTTCAGTATATGCTTCATTTGGAGTCAACATGTCCCAGTAGATGGGACATTCTTGACTAGAAATCTGACAGGCCATCGACACTTCTGCTAGTCAGAATAAATGACAACTTGCATTCATCTGCAGTTCTGCCACAGATATGCTATAGAGCACTAGGCAACTTAATAACCACTCTTTGCCCTCCCCATACCTGTCTTACCTTTTCAGATAATTTTCTGGGCTTTAACTGGACTTGAGCATGTGCTTGTACAGCAATTAGTGTACTGGGCTAGATATCACAGACCCCATGAACATGAACAAAGTTAACTTTATGGACATGAGTAGTCCAGTTAAATTTAGTGAGAGTTCATATACTAGAGTTAGCATTTGAAGGAAAGGAGCATGAGTTCTACATATTATTTTCAACCTTTCAATTCCAAGGGCTTTCTGGAAAGAGACTTGTTATATTCCTTAGATAGCGCAGGAAATTGAGCTAGATTAAGACACGCACTAGCAGAGTTAGACAATAGAATAAGTGTTAGAACTTGGAAGCTGAAATGGGTCATCAACTTAAAGGATCCGGAATACAAGTTTAAAAGCTACGCTTAATGGCAGAGAAACTTGTTACTGTGCTTAACTTGATGCCTTTACACTCCTCCAACTCGCATCAATTCAACCGTAGATTTGCAGCCTACAGCCAGTGTTCAACCCACCTAGCTGTAAGCCCTCAAGAGAAATACCTCTGTTAGAAGCCGACTCGGTGGAGAGCCTACCTATAACCTGCATCTTTGGAGAAGAATGCATTTTCAAGTGACCATACCTGGGCCTCAGGCCACTAAATATTTATCCAGACAACCCAGTTCAGTGCCTAATATTAAGGTGACAGGAGTCAAGGCTGTGAATGTCCATTCTGAGTAGTTAAAAACCCCATGCAAAAGCAGAGTTAAAGAAACCCTAGCCTCAAACATGTAAACCAATAAGATACAATTGTAATTGCTCTCCTTCCAAATTCACAAGACTGAGCAATTCACTGAGCAAAGTTTATGTAGTTTGGTACAGGCTTGCACTTCATTAAACTTAAGCTTCTTTCACATGAATTTAGCATTATGTTCCTCATGTTAGAGGAGAAAGAGCAAACATGAAAAAAATTCTTCACTGACATTTCTGAATTCAGATCAGATAGCAATATTCTGATTCTCTGTTGCCTGAGAGTTGCTAAGTCAGCCTGAAATCCCAGTATTGGCTTTTTACTGGGTCACACATGCCATTTCTTAGACTAAACAGTTGAAAAAAAGAGCTGTTGATAATGCCTTACCAGCTGGATTATTTGCAGTACTATGCATATTTATTTCAACTTTAAAAAAAGCATTTAACATTTGCCTAAATAGATTACAATGAGTAAGCAAACACCATGCTATTATTATTGAAGTGTTCACCAGGTTCTTTCTTTTGCACTTTCATCTTTAAATTTTCTTCTATCCTATTTCTACAACTAATAATTTTAGCAATTAGTAGTTGAAGCCCTGTAATTTCTTTGCTAAACTACAATAGCATTCCTTTACAGCTCCCAACTCCCAAAGCACCATACATAGCACTACTCTTTCAACTACTGCACTTCCAAACATTTTAAACACCTTAATGGTTTTTCTCACTGAACCACAGAAGTTATTTATACATTCATTTTAGTGCATTCACACAAAGAAACTCATAACACGTTGTGAAACACAAATTATGTTTACCAGAGCATTAAAAATTCTTCGAGTCTATGTATATGTAATGAAGGAAAAAGCCAACTGCTTCTCAAAGCAGACTCTTATTATTGGCAATCACCAAATACAGGGCAAAGAGGTGATGAATTATTTGCTCCAGAGTAATTAAAAAAAACCACACACACAAAACTTGACAGGAAAGAGCAGTACCTTCTAAGTCTTAATTTGAATTAAGTATATTTGGTGCAGTTGCAAAGAAAATCACCACACTGCTTGGTCTAGTGTTTATATATTTAAGTAGCTGCTGCATCCCACTTTCCTCTAAGGTTAATACTAACACCATCCATGGTCTATTAATCTTTGTTACCACTCTGCAACTGATCAACGGGAATTGCCCCAACACCCAAATTTCAGGGGAAATGTTTTTAATCAAGATTCATATGTATCTAGGGCTCCAGAAGGGGAAGTTAGTTTTTAATAACTGATGATATATATAATAACTGATGCTAAATGAAATATATGAAACATTGACAGCTGGTAGTCATTTTGGAAGCTTTCAGCCACTGGAGGCATCAAAGTCTCTCAAATATGCACACCCACTCCAATAGCCAGCAAACATTACTGAGAGTTGCCTTACCTTGTGTTTTCTACAGGACAAGTAAAGGAAAATTCCTTAAAGTAACTTACACTTTTATTTCTGGATGCTGCAAGCTTATTCACTGCCCCTGGGAGGGGAGCTTAACTACGTAAAAGCAAAGATGTGTACCTTCCATGCAGCAGAAGTAGCAACGTACTTGTCCACTTCAACAAGCACACCATATTACTGTATAACAGGACACCTTCTCACTCACTGAATTCAACCTCCTCCAAATACAAGTAGCAATTTGGACCTGAGACTCACCAATTATCTTCTGCCATGCTTACTCTGTAAGGTCACCACATGAGTAAGTGAAGATGTCTCACGCTATGGGCAGGAAATTTCATAAGTTCTAAAAGGTTCTCTTCAATTCCCTCTGATTGCAGGTATTCCAAAAACCTCATTTTCTATTCACAGAAGGTTTACACCTTTGGCTAATCCTTTGGCATTACAACACAGATGTTGAGACTTCATAAAAACTCCATTTTTTCAGCTAGTAACTCTTGGATATCCTTTCATGTTCACCTGGTCACCTTTATGGCATCTTTTATGATATTACCTCAGCCCATTTTGTCACTTCAGATCTTTGTTTTCTCTGCAAGACACTATGCCACACATTTGCTTTCCCTTTAGTCAATAGTTCATATAGAGAGTAAGAGCTCATTATTGACAGAGGACCATTAAAGTATGACAAGAGTGAGCGAGACATGGGTGTGTTTTGTTTGGTTTTTTTGATGGACTGGGGTTCTCTTTTCTGTGTTAAGTCATAACATCCCTCTTCTATTGCATAGTAAAGTACTTCAAAGCAAAGCTTAATCCGCCAGATCCATAATGTAGATTTTTAGTAAGATCCTTTGTGCAAGGAAAAGGACATAAACCAGCTGCCGTGCAATTCAGTTGGAATCACTATCTAAATCATCCAAGCCTCATACATAAATGAAAAGCAACAACCACACCAGGGACTGATCCCTTGAGAACTCTGTTATGATTCACCGTGGAAGATGAAAAGTTGTCTACGTAAACAAATAGTTTATGGTCTGTTAAGCAGAAGTAAAACCAATGGAGTGCAGCAGATGCAATTGCAACTGAGGATTCAATCTTCATTTTAAAGTGTATGGGTCTGACCCTGTAGCCCTTTCTCATAAGAACAGTTCCCCTGTAGACACTCAAACAAGTAAGGACTGCTGTATTTGCCATCTGGGCCCGATCAGTCTCCACTGAAAAGCATCAAAGCCAGAAGATGTGCTTTGTGTTCCATCACATCAAAAACTCAGAAGCAGCAGCCAAAGGCAAGCTCTATGACTACAAGTAACTTTATTACCACCATGATCACCTAGACAAGCTTTAAACAGCTCTTTTGGGGGATTCCAATCTTAACGCAGTCAAGAGAGGTCCTTTCATTGGATTTGATGGTCATTAAGGCAGGTTCTCAAGGGAGCTACAACTAAGACCAGGATTTCGACTGTAACTCTTATGAGTAACTTTACACCCTCCTCCATCCTTTGTCTTGGCTCCACCCCATGCATTCCACATCACTTAAATTCGATGTGAAGGAGCTAGGATATGCTGGAAGTGGGCATACTACAAGACTTGAACAGAATAGGAACATTTTGCAACACCGGCACACAGGTTTTTAAAGATCCCATGATGGCAGGTGTATTTAAACACTGCTTGAGATCCTTACGTTTTTTAATCAACTCTGCCAAATTTTTGCCAGCATGCCATTTCTAGTTTATTTTCAGATATTACGTTCAACCTTGGATTTTTGTTAAAGAACTGTATATACACAGTATCAGAACAAAATGCAGAGACCCCTAAACTAGAAGAGCAGCCAGTGCATCCACTGCTCACATCCACGTTTTATGCAAGCTAATACACTTCCCCACAGATACTTTTTGTTCCTTTTTTAAACAGGAGTTGCCATTCCATCCGAAATGTACACTTCAAAACATCCTCTCCAAATAGGAATACAAAGTAACCAAGTATTTCTCCATGAAACAAATAACCCCAAAGTACTTGATTTCAGATGCAAACCAACTTCATGTCTTCTCCATTAATTTATACAACAAAAGTTGCAACACAATGTTGTTGCCTTATCAAAACATACCATTTAAAAAACAGGCAAATGAACATGTGAAATAATATTTCAATAGATACGGATTTTCCAGGGGAAGATTGCTGTCTTGCATATTTAGCCAGCTACAGCTCTTCACCATTACTAAAAGCACATCTTATTGTCAGATATTCTCAAAATGTTTTTAGATAGACATAGCATTTTCTGGGCCAGTCAGCATTTACACCATCCATAATCAGGCAAAAATCTCCATTTTCCCATAAACCATTTGCCTTAGCTAGATTTATGTTGTTATTGGTTTCAACGGGGTTCTTTGCATTAGTAAAGGAAGTAATATAAACTTGCAGAAATGAACTTGGCAGAAAGAACAACTCATCATGCCATGCACTCATGCTGTATCATAGAAGTAATTGAGCACCAGCATTTTGTCTTCTACTGTTCTAAAGATCCCTAGGGACAGCAGTTACCAAGCAAAAACAGCAAACTCATTTTCAAAAGCACCCATATGGAATACAAGTTCCTACTGAGGTTTGTGAAGAATGAATTTGTTTCATTGGTTCCTACATGATGTGGCAAGTAAACTCTATTCCTATTGATATCAGTTCACTAAAGCATCAAAACATACACTTAATTTTTGTTGACCTCAGACAAGGCTGAAGCACATGCTTATCAGGGATAAGCCTCAATCAGACAAACAGCATTTAACCACTTAAGTTCCTTCAATTCCTAGAAAATATTTGCTTTAAAAACAATTGTTAAAATTATAATTTCACATTTAGCCACAGAGGGAGAAAAGGGGGAAGGGAAGCACTCCAGAATTCAGCAACAATTGTGTGATTACATAGCCAACTAGCTAACTTCAGGAGACTTGCTGTGAAACAGAAGTCTAGAATTCCTAATTTCTTCCACAACATAAACCAGGTAGCCTTTCAAACACCAGGCTACAGGGATACAAGTCTGCATGTAAAAAAAAAAAATTATAAACACAGTAAGTGAACAGTCTTCTGTCCTTTACTATTCCACAAATACCCAGGGAAAGCAGCAGCTAAACAGTAACACTGTTGGTGACCATCTTCAAGAGAGCTCACCTACCATAAAATGGCTTATAAAAGCAGGCAACTCTGAACACTGCTCAACATCCCACATTTGCACAACCTCACATGCTGAACTTGACCACACATCTGCAACACAATGTCCAGGAGCAGAAAATTCAGATTTCTGTTTTCAGTGCTGAATTCTCAGAAGCGAGGCTCTTGGCCTTGAATCAGAAATAAGGTCAGATCTTCAGGGACCAAGACAGCAAGGTTAACAAGTTCAGGAAGTGTAGCTATAACACGTGAAGTTCTCCTGCACAGGAAGAGGCTTCCACAGCTAACTTCAGAACTTCCAGAAAAGCTTAACTTCTAGAAAGCTTAATACAAAGTCATAAATAGTTAAGTCATGATTTTGCCATGGCTATTTCAAGCTGGCAGAACAGGTCTAGAAAGGCATTTGATACTTGCTGCAAACAAGGACAGAGTCATTTAAGGCAAGAAGCTGTTTAGTGACAGTCTTTGAAGTTCACACTACAGTGAAGCTGTAAAAAGTCTGGGTGATACCTCAGCAACTAGGTCCTCAATCATGAGGGAAAGGACCATATGCACTAGGGAAAATTCCTTAGAAATTCTCATGGCAATGTGACTAGACATGGACTCAAGGAGGCAAAACAATGTTAATTCATCACCTTTTTACAATACAATCTCCTGCACAAGGCTTACATCTGTCTCCTGGGAAGAAACAAAGCCTCACAGTGCAGAAATTGCAATTTATCAGTGTTAGGCAGTAATATTCCCACAAGCAAGGTTAGCAGTATTTGCTATTTGGAAAAAAGGAACCACCTCATTGAAATCAATATCCTTATGCTCCCTTTTGTTAACATGCTTGAAGGGGTTAATATTAAACACCTTCTTATGCCCTTGTTGGAGTTCCTGGAGAAACTCAGAGGGCATTGTGCACACATTAGCACAAAGCACTACCCTGCAAATAAGAGAATATTCATTTTAAATAGACAGGAAGACTGAAATGAAGTGGGACTTATTACCTTTGTGATACTCACCAGAAGTTTTTCCTAAAATTCTAGTTCAGAGCACCAAAAGATTTTGTGCAATGTAATCTTACTTCTCTCCCAGTCAGGGAGCACTGATCCGGCAGACATGGTGTGTCTGTTTTGATACTCCTATTTCACAGTTTTATAATGAAGCTTATTAACTACTGAATCATCTTCATTCACAAGTCTTAACCAAAGGGTCAAAGCAAACAACTGGCAGAGCTGAGAACAAAGCAATGAAAATCCATCCAGACAATATGCCCTTTCTGTTAACTACCTTTCAATCCATTCAAGAACGGAGATGCAGCATGAGGCCTTTCCAGTTATTTTTAACATGGCTTTCAAGCATGAATCTTTAACATAGTTTATGAAACAATCCTTTACATGTTTATCTAAGCAGATGAGCATTATGTTCTGCTCTGAGAAAAACTATTGCTGCACCTGGGTTGCTTTACTTCCCTACTGTAAAAATGAAAGATTGGCTAAACCATCTCAGCAGTGCCCATCAAGCACTTACTTTCTCCTACAAATCCTAAAGCTGGGATTCTCATCAAGTCATTGACAATATAAAAACAGACCTCTAAATAAACCACGAAAGGCAAACACACAGGAATGATACAGAAATCAGCCTGCAATGTCATTGCAGCACAAATAGAACTTTTTGAAGAAGAAATACATCCACATTCACTCTGTACCCAGAACTCAATGCAATGAACTGAATTTAAAAAGGCCTCTTGCATCAAAAACTAAGAAGGATCCAAAAGCTTTTTAAACTTCATAGACCAAAGGAAAAAAGAAATCCTTCATCTCCACATAGAGCTACCAGTTCTGCAAGAAGATAAGAATATAGTCAACCACTTTTCCCCATAAAAATGCAAGTCCAAACGAAGGTCAATCTAATTATCTACCTAATCCTGTTTGTCTAATGTAATCAAAGACAAGCATGCAATGATTCTTCACCCATACTCGAAAAACCAGAAGATTAAATTTTTTTCAGAGCTGGAAGTAGCACCTGGGACACCAGTGAAAATAATCCTCCAGGAACTCCTTTAACTCTTTTAATCTGTATTTCTAGCATCTGCAACACCAATTGCAAGGGTACCACAATTTAATCACTTTTTTGTTAAATGTTAATGTTTTGTTAAACATTACTTCCATTTTATTTTTAAAACCCACTACTAGAATATCATTAGTAGACCTCCTTTTCTTGAATTGGGGAAAACAGCATTCAACAGTAATCATTCCCTATGCATCTTCTCTACAGCCTTCTTAATTTTTCTAATTATTTCGTCTCAGCTGACTCATTTCCAAAGTGAAAGCACCCTAGCCTGTTTGCTCTTTTTCCCACAAAAGCCATGCCCTAGATGTTTATTTGATCTTTAATAATAAATCGACTCAAGTGTCAATTCAGAAAAGCAGAGATTTCTACTTTTTCTCCTCTTGTAATACAGCTTAGTATGAACATTTCAGCTGCTTTCTCAAAAGTCTGCATTAAGGATTACTAAAGAGCATAACAGACATAGCAAGACTACAGCTCAGGGAACTGTTCCCTACACTAGCATTTGTACCTTCCCCGAGCACTGGACACAAAGTTTAGCGCTCGACCAAGCTAGGGGTTGACTCACATTCCCAACTAAGCATTTGGAAGCCAACAGGGAGATAACAGTTGCTCCAATTAATCCGTGTGCAAAGAGATTAACAACAGTTTAGCCAGCTCTTATTGTTTTATGACTGACTACAGTTAATTCCGCTAACACCTCCAACAGCACACTACCAGGTCCAAGAGCAGCTTAATTGCTCCTACACTCTCCATATTCTTTGCTATGCCTGGAATGTAGCCTTGGACTCTCATACTGCTGCCAGAACAGTATAGTGAGAGAAAGGCTCAATAGGAGCACAGCATTAGGCAGATGGTTGGTCCTTCCTCCATTTGCTTTTCAAATTAACTTAACTGCATCCAAATTAGATGCTTGATCACTGAGTATCAGTTTTCCTTCTCCCCCTATATCTCACATATCCACACACACTCTGGAAAAATGTGTTTTTTTCTTCTCTCCTGTGGATGAGTGCTAGTCACAGTTGCTAAGTTTATATTTGGGAGAAAGTAAAAGAGGATGCTTCTGAACCTGACTTTATGAGGCCAAGTTTTATGGGACACCAAGTTTCTTTAAGCATTTCTACGCAACACTGCTTCTTTCATATTGTATCTGTAATTACATCACTGACTGAAATATTGCCAGAAATTGTGTATTCCATGTAAGCAGCCTAGGACTGTAAGGTCTTCAACTAGCATAACTAGATCTAGAGAAGAGCATCAGAGCATGCCTGCAGATAAGCAAATGGTTTAAGATATTGAAGCCATTATTTTAAGTATTGGAGAACTAAGCATGATGGTGTAAAGCTTGTCAGAAGGCATCTGTGATCAAAACAAAAAAAGCAGGACCTTCTGAAGATCAAAGCCACACAACTAGTCTTCCCTTTCTTCTTTCAGCAGCCTCTGAGGTTCAGAAAATAACGTGCCAGCAGAACATCACAATAAAAAACAAGCACAGCCTCTTTCATTTTGTGGAACACCATTCAAAGCACTTGCAAGAGTGCCTCTTCTACTCTGAGCATTTGCGGTGACAGCAACCATGCAAAACATTGAGTTTCTTGGAGTAGGAGGTGCTTTGTAAACAAGTAGCCACATCTTAAAGTGCAAAACAAGCAGATATGACTTCAAACATTTGCCAAGATGCAGGTACATCATGACAACATCGCATTCATTATTCAACACACCACAAGGTGTGACATGCCAAAACAAGAATTTATACAGTATTTACCTTCAAAGCTATTACAACAGAGTGGTGGGAGACTGAGTGACAGAAATAGAAGTGGAAGAGATATCCAACCTAGAACAGCAGAAGGAACAGTCTACCAAGCTTAGAGGTCTTGACTATGAAGGGGAAAGGCTTTGTAATCAGATTCCAAATATCTCTAGAGTCTCCTATAAACATGGGTTCCCAAATTATCACCCAGCATTTCCCTTGCTGATCTAATATTGTACCTTTTGTACTCTTAATGAGACAAAGAACCCAAGAGGTTTAGCAGCTGGCCTCATACTGGATACAAGAGTAGAAGTATCGGCAGTCCACTGGCTTGGCGGCACCATATTGCATGGCCAAATGGCACATGCACTTATGAAGAGCTAAGTAAACAAGCAAGGGCAATCCCCAACTCCTTATCTAAATAAGCATTGGAGGAGCATAGTGAAGACCAATAAAAGCTTGAGTGGAACAAAACAACAGTACATCTTATAAAGACTTTCATCTGAGGATATTAAAGAAAGTAAAGATCTCACTCCAAAAACCTTTTCCTTGAAACCAGACATCACTACCACCAGGACCACGTATCACAACTGTAGTTTTCTGTTCTGGTTGAGAAGAAAACAACATTGTGGTAAAGGGAACAACTCATATCAGAACTACTCTTATTCTTCAGCAAAGCAAGGCCACTTCTTCTAGGGTCAACTTGCAGTGTTCATTTGATTCCCCTGGAATGCTTTACTTCATTTCTGATAATTTAAGCTTTTTTGGTTTTGTTTGGCTTTGAATTCCAGTCCCTATTTAAATAAGAAGTTCTGCTTTAAATGTCAACTTAAATAGAATAATTTTGAAAATAGTTTTCTCATTTAAACATATCTTGAAGTGTTTCAAGTAGAAAAAATTTTGAATCTACTCAGATACAAGCACAGGGGACCTTGCCTGTATTCCTTTTACTGAGAGCATAGTCTAACAAACAAAAGATTAAATTGAAATTCAGTAGATCTGGGTTATCTTCCTAGCTTTGCTGCTAGTTGGTAGACTGACCTGGCAGAAAGTCTACCTCTCTGCACTTCAGTCTCTCCATTCGTAAATTAAGGATAACATTGATTCATAGTGGAACTCTTAGAAACAAGCTGAAGTGAAACTTTCTATTACAGTGGGCATTGTTATGGTTAGTGCTGCAATTGAGCACAAGACCTTGTCATTTCCCTCTTCAAAAAATTCTCTCAACTACAAATAAGTGAAGTGTTCTGAAAAAGTTATTTGAGCTTCCAAGCTTAAGTGAATAAACAAGCAATCTCTGCTGACTGGCTCAGGCACACAAGCATAAACAGTATGACCACCTTGAGAACTCAGGTAACTTGCCATCTTTACTGCTGCAGCAACCTTCTGGGCTATCTGGTGTTTTACAGCCAATGAGCAGCAGCAAAGGGCCATTGCTTATGTTTATTGTAAGTCATTCACTAAAATGGATGTTACACAACATTAAAAGTATGTTGGGTGTCTGGGTGCAATAAAAAATTAATTTACCATTCACAAAGCTTCTCATTTAGTTAAATCAGCTGTGTTTCAGCTACATTATCTGTATGTTTTTAATGTATTTATTCCCTCTATTTTTGCAGAGCTAGCTCAAACTGAACTTCATTTTTTAATCATTATTTTAATGTTATTTTCATATATTCCCAGGAGTAGGCCATGATGTGGCAATCATACTGCCACATTGCCATCTCCAGGCAAGTCAAAGAACTGTATGAGAAGTTCTTTTGGAAGTACATATGTATATTTAGAATGTAAGAAATAATCTTTTGGAATACACTATTTTAGGAAACATGAATAGGAGTCGCTCATTCACACTGTGCTATATTTCCGGGAATCTGGTTTCAGCTGCCAAAGCCAAGAGCTTGGTTTAGTCCCACAGGAGATAAAAGATGCCTGCAAGTATGCATCGTCTCACAGCCGCAACCAGTCTGAGTTATTCTTGGATCAGAAACTGCAGCTCAGTGCTAACTCCTCTGTTCAGAGTTAAGAGCTAGGAAGGTAGAGCTTATGCCCCGCAAAAATTGCGATTTAAGACCAATTCTAAAGGTACGAAGAATTACACTGGTGTATATAATAAATACTTATCATGCAGGAACACGGGACGCCCTCCATTACTCTGAGGATTCACTGTATTAAGCACCACATATAGTATATACTTCAACTATAAACTTAGTTTAAGGTCTGTTTTTCTGTTGTGCTCTAAGCTCTTGAGTAACAACTACATACAGGCACGCTGTTTTAGCATATTCAGATAAAAAGCTAGACACCCTTCCTACACCCCATTTTTGAAAGAATAAAGTGTACCCAAAACTCCAGAAAATATTGTAGATGCACTGTAGAATCACTTATTTTGTCAGTTATTCTACTGCTTCATTATAGTCTCCAAAGGGATATATTGAACCTCATGATTTTACAAATATATATGAAAGGATAACAGAGAGATGATGTGAATGTACCTTTAAAAATGTAACAGTGAATTTACCCTTTAGAAATCAGGGTATTGAAAAGTAGTTCAAAAGCATCAGTTTTGCCCACAGCATTCTCTTTAGAGCTACACTGCTGACATTTCATAGGACTTGAGGCTTATGACAAAATACAAAACTTGGCTTTGTTTTGGAGCACAGCTAAAGACCATCAGGGAGACTAGAGAGTAAATCTAATCTGACACTTTCAGGTGTGGTTTTTTGGGGCAATTTTAGCACCAATTTACTATCACCAGGGACAAAGTTAAGGCAGAGTAAATTCAAGAGGACTGCTTATGTGACTAAGGCTTCCTGGACAAGGCCTTTGCTGAAGCAGGGATGGAAGAGAGTCCTCATTATTAGCAACTGATCAAGTTTAGCCACTGTCAATGACATACCTACCACACCATGCTGATTCCTCCCACTAGAGAGCAGAGGGCTACAGAAAGATTAAGTACATATCAGCATGCTATAGCTCCAGATCCAGCTCAAGTGATCTTTAATAGCTACACTGGCACTAGAAAGTAGGGTAAGCTGCATAGGGTAAGGGGTGCTGAAAATCCTCTACTCTGGCAGTTATTAACCAGAGAACCAGTCCACGCTCATAACTCTCTAATAAAACAGAAAGGTTATCAAAGTTAACAAAACCAGAAGAAAGCACTTAGAGAGAGAGAAGAGGCTTTGTGACTTTCAAATTGCCACCATTAACATCCCACAGCATGACAGCATCCAACAGAATTACAGTAGTTGAAGCGCCAGCCTCTGGAATGGTCCATTAGCCTCATACTAGCCAGGTATTTGATTTTCTTTCCATCACACTGAGGATTTGCTAAATCTGTCCCCAAATTAAAATTCATGAAGCTGAAAAGCCCCAAGACAACACATCCATATCCTCCCATTAAGCTAGTTCCAAGAGTTCTGACCAACAACAAAACACCAATCATTCTGTATGCTGTACTAAGGATTTCTGAATCTCACACATGCTTTGATTTAAGCATGAAGGCACACAACAGCTATGCTGCTCTGCTTTAAAGATAAGCTGTTTCAACTAATCATTCCCCTAAGCAAAGATAGACAAGAAGATTCTTTTCTCCCCCATGATAGCAAATGCATTTGATGGTTATCACTGGTGCATAAGCACCATACATACATATGGCTTCCCTCAGCAAAAATTTGAAGTGTTGACCTTACCCTGTTCCCACACAGGATGAAGAGCAAGCTGTGCATAAGGTATCCACCTTCACAAGCTACAGAAGAACCACCCCTTTCATCTTTAGTCTAAATTAAACCACCCCAGCCCAGGCTTTGGCACACAACCCTCGGATGTAACACTAGCTTTGCACAAGCCACATAAATACAAGGCACAGAAGTCATGCAGATAAAACATACATCTGAATTCACTCAAAACGCAGAGCATTACTTCTAGTTCTGTCAGAAAGCCAAATGCTTTCTGACAGCAGACCTTAATTTGCCAAACGACATAGTAGCATTTACCATAGTGAATCCCAAGAATCCATCTCGCAAACCACACAACATAAGAGAACTCTTGCCTGAGAGAAGAATGGGCCCGTAAGTTTATAACACAAAAATCCAAGGGCACCAAGCCATTTTTAAAATAGAGAACATTACTTCTCCAGTGTGGAGAGAAGAAAACATTGCCAAACGCTATCATTTCATTGGTACGTGTTCATCACAAGGGAATCTGTCTTGATTTAAGAAGTCCCCAGTGAATGCATTGCTTTTATGGGTAAGGGTTAAATACACTTGCTATTAGGAGTTGCATCATATCTCCCATGTGAATTTATCTACCTTTCACTCTTCACCCATTTAACTTCATGCATTTGTCCACTAGATTAAGAGCAGAGCTCTATTTACTGACCAGCACTGCAAAACTTGCACACATGTTGTCAGTCTTTCTCCCTGCAAGGAACACTAACTTAAAGAATTCAAAGAATGTATTTGTCAGCAGTAAAATACACTGGCTTGAAAAACAGCTGAACAAAACTTGGCCATGGCATTTCAGTATTAAATACCTCTTGCCAAGTAAATTCCAATGAATAACACTGAGTTGCTGTGAAAGAGATGGGCCCTGATTCAACCACCTTGCAACTTGTGCATACTGCTGAGAAAGTTCATTAGCCCTCATTTTCAACACAATACTGGATTATTATCCCCCCCTCTCTCCCCACCCCCCACCATGAAAGTCTGCTTTTGCCACAAAAATTCAAATTTTCTTTGGAAAAAAGGCAAGCAGAAAGATATACACATACACACATATACACACACATTCAGAATTGTCACTGCAATATCTCTGGACTTCTATATTCCCTAAGGCACATCTAAATTAAACTGCCAAATTAAATCTCTCATGATTTACTATGGCAAAATATAACAGTATTACACCACAGCAGCTCAGCAGAAGGGACATCTTGATATTTCACAGGAGTTGCAGTGCTTAGCCAGCAAACTTGGCCACAGAAGAATATTTCCAAGCAACTACAATGGACATGGAAGAACCACAGGAGCATTTAAGTTCAACATGTTTGTTTTCAGACTGAAGGGGTTGGGGTTTTTTTCTTCACCCTATTTTAACTTTTCTGCCAAAGCATAAGTTTGAAAATATCACACATTTCTAACCAAAAAATTTGTAACCATGAGGTATGTATACAAAATGAGTACAAATTCAGATGCTACCAAGTCAGAAGACATTTTATACTCTCTTGAATTATGCTTCAGAAGTGGCAAGCCTGATAAAGGTCAATACAGTAAAGGATTTGATCAGTTCCAGAGTTTCATTCCCTTAACTAAGTTTTGGGCATCCCATCCTTCAGTGTTTTATTCAACTGAGATTTCTCCCTTGTTTTTCAGACCAGCTCTACCTTTCTACCATACTCCAATGGCAATCTCTGGCAAACATTAGTTACACCCAGATTATGTTGAAGTTCCACACAACACTTATGTAAATTCTGGAGAACATAGCAGACAGACAAGACTCACCTTTGATAACTCATTTAAAACAAAACCGAAGCGTGATGTAACCTGCTTTACTAATGCTCTGTTTCCATTGGACATGAGGAGTCTAGGTGAAAGTGGGTATTAATTCAGGTATCAAACTCAGCTCATCTCGCAGAAAAATTTATGTGGCCCAGGAAAAGTGTTACATGTTTCTGAATATATTCAGCAAGACCTGTTGACAACAATTCTGTTAAGGGCATCCAGCCCTATTTATTCTAACCTCCATCATCTATTACACCTGCACCTGGAGGCATTTGACTCAACAGCTTTTAAAGTACAGGCCAGTCTTCCAGACCTTATTTTCCACTCCTCTTCAACAACACCTTCTTTGCTGTTTTTACTCACTTAGTTTATTACATCTTCATGTGAAGAGTTCCCTTTGGATCACTTGGGAAAGCATATAATAGTCCAGATGGAGTCTAGAGTAGCAATTTTCATGGGGAACTTTCTCATGAAGGCAGCTAAACCTCCTTTCCATTAATATTCACCACTGCAATACCTAAGGAACAAGCCACAGTAAGAGAGGCCTTCTAATAGCATTTAGAAATGAAATGCTAGTCACATACACCGAAACAATACATTTTTCAACTTCCTTCCAGAAGGACCAAGCATGTTGCTTCTCCAGGACTCAAAAACCGCTAGCCTAATAACCCTAATAACCCTAACCTAATAAGTTAGGTATTTGATACCAATAATATAATGTTTAAGTGCCTTGCAGCCCTTACACTGCATGTACATTCAAAATGCCAAGGTGCAGGCAAGCAACCCCATTCTGCTGAGGAAGAGGCAAAGTAGTATACGGCTATTTTCCAGATATTGAAACCTGCTGAAGAAAAACTCTCTCGCTTCAAGCTGCAACACTCCTTCCTGTGGAGTTTTTAATTCCAGCTTGAACTTCTCCGCTCTCCTGAGTGATTCATAACTCCTTAAACAGCTTCACTGCTTCAGAAAAAAGAATCCAACAAAATTAAGAACACACACACACTTTTGAAGATATAAAAGGATATACAATCAGAGAGGTAGATTACTATTGTCTCACTCACTTTAGACCTGGAAACAAACTGCATAGCTACATCAGCACAACATTTCACCACAGCTAATAACTTATCATGCTACATTGCTTTCAGGCCCAAGGAAAATCTCTCTGCATGGCAACATGCTGTGCCTTCTGGATGCGCCAGCTCAGATGAGAGGAAGGTCAGTCTCTGCTGCCTTCTACTGTATAGCAAACGTACATCCAAAACATGAACTCTCCTCTGGCACACAGACCAATCATAGCACCACAGAGGACAACTGTCAAGAAACCCTAGCTTAAGTATGATGTTGATTAAAATGTGCATATCTAAGGAAATAGTCTCACACACTCAAAAATGAAACTTGTGCCAAGTTTCACTGGCCTGACAGATAGGAGACAGTTTCAACACTTTCTCTTGACAGATGCTCTGTGACAACTAACCAAGGTTGGTTTAAACCAAGGTTTAAATTGACATAGAAGTTTAATCTCCCCAAAATGTTCAGTCCTTAGTTTGAAAAAGACTTGTGGGGCAGATTATGGGTTAATAGGATTTCTGTTGATCTGGAGTTCTCTTTCCATGTTTGAGGCTGCAACCAAACCAAAGCAGAAAAGTGCGCTGTGGGGATTAGCAATCTCATCAGTCTGCCTACTCCTTGAAGCCACAATAAACTTTCAGAAGACATACCTAAGTCAGAAAGTCACAGATGGCTAAGGAGCTGTGAACTGCATTTTCGTGACTTGCAGGAAGTTGACCATAATTCTCCCATCTATAAAACAGATAGGCCTTATGACTCCCAAGTGCCCTCAGTTCTTTGAGTGAAAAGTACAAAGCATATTATTATTCACAGCCCATCAGCTACCCTTCACGAACACTAAAGATTCAGTCAAAGCAAGTCTGAGCAGAATCGCTTGAGAACAGGTCATGCTACACAATGAGTAGACTCAATTTCAGGACTGATTGGCTGGTACATGTAAATCCTAGCTCAGCAAGCTGCTCTGCTGATACTTCCTGATATACACAATTATACTCTTGTATTTAACAACATTCTATGAGAAATCTTTATGATTACAGTAAATCACCCAATATGAATCCTGGAGCTAGAACTTTTTTAATGAATGTTATAGGAAGACAATTTCTCCTTAAACCAACCCACGGAAAAAAACAGTTTCATGACACAAAATCCTGGCTTTAACCATCTCTTTAGTGTAATTGCTTTAGTAGACTTGGCCCAAGATGCAACTCTTCCATATATAAACAGTCAATCTATTAGACTATCTGGTTAGTCAGTAATGGGAAACCAAACAGCATCACTAACCGATTTTGTTATACAAGACAGCTTATTTTGTCCAAGTTTGCCAAGTCTCTGGCGCACCCTCCCATGAGGAACAGCTATGACAATACTGAACTCATCAGCTGTATGATCAAACTACACAAGCCGCAACACTGAAGAGCCAGAATCTAAAACAAATCACTGTAGACCTAAAAGGCAGCATAGGTCAGTGGTAAGATCAAACCAACCATCAGCAAGAGCCAGGACAAACTTAGCTAGCATTACTTACAGCTGTAGCAAGCCACAAGGGAAAAAAATTGGTGCTTTAAGTCACCCGTAAACCCAAGACCTATGTTAAGCACTGGGATACATTTATCTTTATACATGCATTAAAAGGAATTTGAAACTAATAAATCACAACAGGACAGAGGTGATAGGGAGAGAACAGGATGATGATAGTCTTTACAATAGGAAAAGAAAAGCTTTTCATTTCAAAGCAAGATGAAAAAAGCAGCCATTGAAGTCAGTCTGCCTTAAATTAAAATGATACTGCATCACTGAACACAAGCAAGCTGAACCAAATTGCAGAACAGCCTCTTAAAATGCTGTCAAAAAAATCAGATTACAAATAACCTGTTTACAAATAAACTGGTCAAAGTGTACCATTGAGAGCAGATGGTTTCTCAGTGAATTCTTTGGCAAGCCTTTTATCACAGAAAGGAAACAAAACACCACAGAATACACATGCAGAAGCTGAGGAAAACTGCCAGCTAGGAAACAGAAGTGATACCACAGCTTCATCTCCAATATTAATACTATAACCAGATATGACACTATCCTTTTTGCCACAGTATGGCTCTGCTACTCCTTGGGAAAGTGTAATGAACTAAAACCAAATACTTCACTGTTACTTTATTATGGAAATAAACAGAGCAAGCAGAAAATGGGGGGGGAAAAAAAGAAATAGCAAAAAATCACAGGACTTAACAGTTTACCAGGGAATCCTCCACAGTTGCTTGCATCATGGGGCCTGATCTATTTCTGAACAGTTTTATTTCATCCAGTAGATAAAATGATCTGGTGATTCAGAGGGCAAGTCTTTGTAGGTGCAATTGCGAATCAAATGGTACAAAAAAAAGAACCTGAGCAGAACAATTACACATGTAACAATTTCAAACATCTGGACAGTCACTTATTTGATCTGAAGACTGCTTTGGGGAATCTCTTGGCTTGGAAAAAGAGTACTATGTATTTAAAAAAAATCATACAAGAATCATGAAATAAGCTAATATCTGCTTCTTTGTTTCTTCTGAAAGCATCTGGGCACGATTACCATGAACACCTAGCATTCCAATTTTTAGCATACTTACTATGCACTAAGTGTAAAGCTAAGTGTTTTTGACTCACTTTCATTTCTATAAGACAGAGGAAAACCAAGTGATTCCAAAGTCATACAGGACTTCTGAGCTGTAATATGTAGATGAACCTTTGATTAAAGTAACCCAAATTAAAGCCAGAAACAAACTGTTCTGCGTACTTCAGCATGAATACATAAATAAATTCAGCTGTCTTAAAACAGCTCAATAAAATAGTATCAAGATAGACAATTTATCCAACAATTTCACATGGGTAAGGGCCACCAATTCCACTACTGAGCACAGCAGTGTAGAACAGAATCATACTACTTTCAGACAGACTGGTGAGCTACTCCGTCAGCAACACCATTAGTAATTTCTAATACAAGTAACAAGCCTCCCAATATTACTGACTGAGCATTAAAAGGTCACAGGGCAAAAGAAACAAGGTCCTTAGAAGCTGTTCATTCCCTAGGAGAGAGGATCAAGACATTTACAAATAGCAGCAATAAAGTTGGAACAGCTCAATTATTGCATCTGCTAGTATTGGAAACAAATATGTGCCAGAGGCATATCAAAGATCAACAACAGTGGCACATAAATGAAGAAAATAATTGCAAAGTGTAATGAAATTCAGACAGATGAAGGTGCTTGCAATACTGTGGCAATGACAACCAAAAGGATTTGGCCTTCAACTAGCACCTTTCAGGTAACAGAGTAACTGAAAGTAGCTGGTGCTCTTAGTATGGCACCACCCTACAGAGCAGCAGTCTGGGTGCCAGAGCACAAGAGCCACATCAGTCCCAGGTATGCTCACAACTCCTTGAACGACCTTGGATGGAATTGCCTGTTCATACAGTAACAGTCACATTGTGTACAACTGTTTCAAATACAGGTCTTCCCCTTCCCCCCAAAGTCCTTTCTTTAATTCAGTCCAGGATTGCAAATTTTACCAGTTCTACTCCTCAGCCTGATAAACATTTTAAAAAGCTGTCACTAATTATCTGCTAATTTTATCAGAAAGCTATACCAAAGAAGAGTAATACCAAACAGTGGTAGAATAGACACCAACAGACTGGAACAGATTAATAGATGAGTGAGGCAGCAATCCTGCAGATAAATGTGGATTAGTGATAACTAAGAGGCCTTCAGCACACATTTCTCCAAGTATCACCAAAAAATGGAGAAACAAAGAAAAGGGTCAAAAGAAAAGTACGAAATTAATGAATGACAGGGAAGAGGAAGACAAGTCTCCAGGCCTTAGAATGAAGAAAGGTCTTGGTAAAAGCCTTTCCTCATGCTGTAACAAAACAAACTAATACAGCAGAATAGTGCAGAAGCAGGGGATTGCGCTAGGAATTTGGCATGGGCTCTGACCGTATGAACAAAAGTTAAGGAATAAATCATCTGGTCTGAGGTGTTTCAAAATAAGCAGTGACCCCTAGAAAGATTTGCTAGAAGGTCTGCTAAGCTTGAATCTCAAGTCCTTCAAACCAGTGTTGAAATTCCATGAGCCTAGATCAAGTTTGGTTGCAGACAGATGGATTTACTCAGGAAGTTTAAACAGTCATACGCCCTGAATCCATATAAACTGTTATTCATGCCATAGAAGCACTGAAGAGCCCCAGACACCTACCACAACCTGTTTGTACTCTATGTAGACCCTACTCATAAGAACTTGTAAGCAGAGATAGATAAATGCAATAAGCAACAGTAAGTCGCACCCTCAGCTAATCAACTGGATTACATTGCTAGATCAGCAAGGATTGACTAGATCAGAAAGGAGATATGGACTATTTTAAGTATGACAAAACATTTTCTGCCTCACCTAAAGTACCCATCTATTCAGCAATTTTTACTAGAGCTTGACAAAGAGGCTGATTAGGGCCAGTCAATGAAACTCAGTATGAATAAATGGACAATGGTAGCCAGTCAGAGGGCAAAATAATCCTTCTACTTGTAAACTTCTCACTGATTTATAATAAATAACAATCTCATTACAACATTTCATTTTATTTTTTAAAGAGAGACACCGAGTTAAAACTCACTTTGAAATTGCATCTTTTGGGGCAAGTCCATGTGTAATAGCTGGACCTCTCTTTAGTTAACGATTATCTTTTCCAACCAATGTACTACTCTCTCTCAAACTGTCTGTTGCACAAAATCTATCAGTTATCACCAGAAAGGTAAAAACCCAGAAAACAAGAAAAAGCACAACAGGGAATGCTATCCTCACGAACCAAAAATAAACTAGTCTGTCACAACAGTCTGATGCGACAACAACGCCAAAGTACACCAGCACTTTAGGATCTTAGACTACAGCGGGTTAGGGGAATGCCAGAGTAAATGCTTTTCCTTAAAGTTTCTTTTCCCAACAAAAGGCAAGCAGAGTTTTACCAGCACAACTCTACTACAGCCAAAAAAAAGCAGCCACTTTCTTCCTGACATCCTGATCACTCTCTTCCCTCTGTTCTTTTCCTAGCAGCAACATTTATGCAGCTAGGCAGTGAACTAAAATCAGGAGACCTATCCAACACAAGGGAGGGAGTAGCATGCAAACAGCCTAATGGGCAGATATCTAATTTAACAAAAGCATAAGCTGCTTAGGTTAGTACAGCTGAGAGAACTCCCCACAGCTGTCCAACCCATCTCCACAGCACAGAACAGACTCTGTTCAGCTTGAAATTCCAACAGCCGAAACTGCCATTCAGCAAGCTGGTTTGCAAGACTGCACACAAGCAGCTCTCTGGTCCACATGGCTAGGTTAGAGCCGACTGCTGAAGGGCCTAACTCCAATCAGCTATCCCAAACCAAGCTACTCCCAGTTACCCATCAGAGCCTAAAGCATACTGGGACTACTCCCACTCCTTTCATTCCAGTGACAGCCTTGAAGAGGAAGTAAACTGCTTTTACACCAACTTCAACATGACTTGACACAGCCAGATTTCAGCAGCAGCAAGGAGAAAGACATTGAGACAGGTCTGACTCCTAACAAGAACTGCAGTCTTACTGGCGTCTTGTTAGATTCATGTCCGAGATGCATTATCCTTGCAAATAGGATAAAGAAGCCAGGTTCTCAAAAAACACAATGACAAAATAGTATGTTTATTCTACTACAGTTGAACACAGAAAAAACACACAATAAGACACCCTGCTTATCTTTGAATGGTAGCGTCCTGTCAATTCAAGGAAGGGAAAGAAAAAAGCTGCCTAGAAGCGATTATGCAAATTTCCTTGGTGACATGGAGGTGAGGGAACATGACATTAAGGTCATTTTACAAGACCCTGAATATTTTAAATTCAAAATGTACCATATTTTAATCCAACCAGCTCTATACTATTTCCATCCAAGTAATTTGCATTCTGGCTATGTCATGGGGGCAGTTATGAGTCAGCTAAGCTCTCTAATATAATAACTATCAGAAAATTGTCTTGCATTATTCATGTTAATTATGCTGAACCAAACACTGGACAGGAAAATGTATTTTCCAATGAAATTTTTTTTGCTTCATAGACATTTTTAAGAATCAATTAGACCACCTTTAAGATAAAACCTTCAGACAACAAGGATGTCAAATACGCATGTGCCAAGGCAAAGAGAACAGAATTTCTGCTCCCAAATTTTTGCTACCTTCAGCTGGAATATCTACCATGTGTAGATTTTTCTCCATAAACAGATAAAATAAAGACCAGTGTCCTGAATTAGTAGCACACTCAACATTCACAAATGCCTGCAACATGCAAAGAAAGCATCTGTTTAGAAAATATTAACAGGAATGGTTTTCCTGGCTTACCTCCACTCCAGTCAGTCTATTGTGACCTTTGGCTAAAAAGGGGAAAGGGAAAAAAGCCAAAAACAACAAAAATGCACACATTTGCCTTCTCATGAATAGTCTTGGTAAATATCCCATCCCACACCATAACACAAATACAACATCCATACTTTTTTCTGATTCTAGAATTTAAATAAACTGAACTAGCACAGGCCAAGTTGGTATCACCTGCAACTGTACCTCAGCTTTATGAGTGAAACTGTATCTGGAGAAAAGTATCCCCATATTATACCCTACACCAGTCTGTGTATTCACCCATCCTTCCTGCACTTAGACCATGTTCTGACAGCGGCCAATACCAAAAGGTGGTGTTAGAACCCATTCCACTGCAGGTAGGTAAGGGACGATTTCCCTGCTTTCCTTCCTGCCCCAGTGTCTAGCAATTACAAAGGTTTAATACACCTTGACATGCTTTATAATCATTACACATTATTGACTCCGTATTTTGAGGTCAGGTCTCAGTTTCACAAAACTAAAACTACAAGAGAAAATCCTGAAGTAAAGACAACTGAGAAGGCAGGTGCCAAACATTTTCCAGACTTGCATGCATTGCCAATAATCGTTAAAAACACTGTCACTAGATGGCAGACAAGAACATGCAGTAAAGTATCCCAACAGCAACCAAACTGATGGTTTCCTCTATGCAGCACTTTTTTTTTTGGAATAAATTTAGCAGCACATTTTTACCTTTAACAGACAAATTAATTGAGCTGCCTGCACTCCCAGAAATTCTCTTTCAAATTGCCAAACAAGGCATTTATAAAACTAGTCTAGTTGCAAGAATGCCAGCTCATAAAGATAACACTCTTGTCATCAGATTATTATAAAGGCACCTTCCTGGAATGGCATGGAAATTAAACAGGCCAACGAAGACACGGGAGGAGAAGGGAAGAGAGGAAGTCAGGGATTTAAGATACCTTGAATTTCACAACTGACAACATCAGTGAAGGAGCTGACTAACAAATACTAAAGCACAGGGGTCAGAGGTGGAGCTAATTTCAATTCCAAAAAGTTGAGGAGGTTATGTTCTTTTTCACACCAGTCTATTAACAGTGAATAAAACAATGAAAGAATTTCAAAGTCACCAGTTGAAATCTGTTTTGCACTGCAGATTCTCAGCAACTCTCTAGAACCGTTACGACCATATTCTTGAGGACGTCCAGCAAGACTATTACCTCCCATTATATGTAGAGACCTGAACATAAGCACTGGCAGACACATGCTACTGCAAATAGATACTCAATCAAGTTGGAGCTTGTGGTCAGTAAAATAGATTGATAGTCTGAAGGCACTTAACCCTAAAGGGCAGAGTAATAACACTTAGCCTTTATTACAGTAAATCAAAAGGTACTTTCCACATAATAATTATTGGAGGTTTTGCATAATTAGAATCAGTGTTACTAGCAAGTTTACTAGATATGCATGGATCCATAAGCATAACAATCCACAGAATTTCCTGACACCACGGGCCAACAGATAGCATGTGTACCAATACCTTCAGAGAGGCAAGAAATGTTTTTCAAAACAGACAAAAGTGATAAGATGCATGCTCAGTACCTGCACTGTCTGTAGCCTGATGCAACACAGAACAGGCAAGAAAGTAAAGAGATCTGTGGTTTAGACCTTGATTCAAGAAGCCTTATAAGCATGCGTAGTCCTGTGGATTTCACCAAGGAAACCTGCAAAACCAGGCTCAGCATATGCTCACTTTTCTCTGAATCAAGTTTTAGTGAATTAAGTTTTAATGCATATCTATTTTTCCTCATTTTTCAGAACAGGATCTGCCAGGCTTTCAGGAAAGCAGGCCATTCCAAGTGTGGCAAACATTAGTATCTGTTTTTAAGAGATGAAAATAGAAGACAAAAGAAAGCTCAACATAAGAAAGAATACACATGATTAAACTGACACAGGTACAAAAAAAGCAATAGCCTGTGACTACATCTGTTAGCTTCTACAGTGACTGTTGTTTTTACCTTTAGAGGAAATAGTTTTACTCAAAGCAACATCAATTTTTAAGTCAGGCTTGCTGCTATTTTCCCCCATTAATCACTGCAATCACCTAGCCAGGCCTCACTTAGTATCTTGACCCTTGCTAGAGAATAACACTAGTATACCTGGCATCTCTCTTCTCTGTGCACCATTATACCTGTAAGTCATATCTACTTGCATCATTCAAAAAACAACCCTCCTCAAACAAGAAAAAATCCTGTTTAAATAACAATGAGTTTTCATATAGGAAACTATAAACCAATCTTTGAGTACTGATGGCAGTTAAGAACTGCAAACAACAAAACTGTACTTCAGTCTTGGTTCCCAAGGACTAAGTTCACTGCATCTGTCTTCACTCATTCTCTCTATAAATCTCTTTTGCTAAGAGCAATATCAGCTTTCCCAGAGGTGTCATTCATTGTTAAAAGCTCCATTTTTCAGCTGATCTGAGCACAAAATTATTCCAAATCAGGCATATTTTTCTGTTTTGTTTAAAAAAAACTTTTCAACTTAGACACCTAAATAAATCAATTCAAGGCTTTAAAACAAATTGGACTTGGATATCCAGCTCCAGTTCCCCACTTGGGTTTCTGAAAAGTCTCGGTCTTCCTTTTCCTCCTCTGTATTTCCTTTTGTTATTTACAAAATGGAAAGTCACACAAGCTTTTTTTTAAAAGCAAACCTCCCACAGATCATAAGTTATATATACACACAAACAGGAGATAAGAGCAGTGTTCAGAGCCTAATGCCAAACTCACAGGTGTTCAAACCCCACATTTACTTCTCCTTTTAGAGCTGACACTCACTTCCACAGACTAAGGTCTTCAGTACACCCTTCAAATAAGATTTAAAGTGGCAGGCCAGAGAAGAATATGGCCTTGAGCTGGGCATCCTCAGAGGTTGAATTACATCCACAGAAAAAAAGGCTACAGGCATTTAATTTACATCTCACTTAATACTTTCTCCATCTTTCACAAGGGGTTTTCTGAGTATTTCTACCTCAATTCCCCACACATTAGTTTCCCTTATATTACACCACACACTGCCAACAGTGGGAGTGTGAGCCAGTCACAGCAAAACTCCACACTATGAGCTTCAGTCTTTGAAGGGGTTCATTTTGGTATCAAACTTGCTCACATATCTACGTTACAGTTCAGAGTACACTTATCCACTTATGCAGCTGGGCCCAGATCTCACAAACCTGTTGATTCTGCCAGAGTTTAATGGATATACTAAGAAGTGACACATTCTGTGCATCTGATTACAGTCAACTTCTCACAGTGCTGGCTGCCTTGGATGAATCGCAATGCAAAATTACTTTCCAGTCACAGAAAACTGAAAATGTGTAATTTTCCTTTTGCAACAATATGACCATGTAAGCACACTATTACCACTGACAGTGATTTTTAGGTGAAACACTTCTTGACCTCTCTGCATTTCATTGTTGGCTGACTGTTTTCATGACACTACAGCAAGCGCTGCAGTACACCTCCTACCCCTACGAAATCAAAATATATATATACACAAATCACAGAAGTACTGCAGTTTGGAAAGCCCAACAGCATTTTGAAAAAGTAAGCTTCATCACAGGAGACAAAGATGAGATGTGACAATTACTGCAGAACCATCTATTACAAGGAATGCTCAGCAACCTAAAAATGTCAGCTCTTGTCATGTTAGTGACACTGCTGGTGATTTTAATTGTCTTTTCTTTCTCAAGTGAGCAATATAAAGGACAAGTAGAATATTAGATCCTAAACGCCTGGAAGTTTAGTCCAGCTAACATTAAACACAGAATCATTGTAGTGTCCTCTGCAGCACAGTGAGTCTGCTGAGGAGCAACTTCGTAAACACAGGGCCAAGCAGAAAACTTTAAAAGGATAGTTTTGTCCAGAATATACTGGAATTACAATACAATCAGCTCTGTTCTGCCGTCAAGACCTTAACCGTTTACATTGTTGGAAAACACAAGCCAAAGAACTGCTATATTCTACAAAGCTTGCGTAGCATAGCAAATCTGCCACAAAATACCATAGTGTAAAACAAGAAACAGCAAGGGAGAAAACAATAAATACAGCTGTAGGAGAACAATATTCTCAGCTAAAACCTGATTCAAAGCAGAGACTAGAAGACAGAATGATGGAGCAAACAGCAATAGACATCTCATTAGATCAGTAAGGACCACATGAATTGGCAATAAATGCCACTCTACAACAATCCAAAGACATATCCCTGCCTTTTAACTCCAGAAAACTCCTTGTGGCCAAGGAAGCCAGTGATTCTTCCCGTGTCCCAGCACCATAAAGGAAAGAGCTCTTTTCCATAGAGCCTCTATTCCCATCGACTTTTGTTTGCATATTTCCTCTTCAGAATTGACTAGTCAGGCATAGTTAAACTATCTCTAATAAAAAAATGGGGTTTTCTACACATGCAGCTAAGGCACCTCCTCAAAGGATTTTGAACGTTTTCCTCCATGACTTCAGTCAGATCATTTTTTATAGTTGAGGAAAAAAAACAAGTTTGCAGGGGTTTTTTTAGTTATTAAACAAAAAGGAGAGCAGAAAGATTATCTGTAAATCTAATAAACTATTGAAATTAATAGTTTTCCTAAGCACAGCTTTCTACTTTTCCATCATATGTAACTTCAATATTTTCCATCAAGTTTCCAAATACATTCAAACCTCTAAAGAATTTAAACATTTCTTAATAAGAAGGACACTTTCTGTTCTGAGTTGATGTATTCTTTAAGCTTCACAAAGCCTAAAACTGAGTTTAGGCTTGCTGGTAGCATTCTGTAAATCCTTTGTATTGATAGATTACCTTGGGCATCCGCACTCGTTAATCCTCATGCAGCTGTGCTGCAGCATAGCAGTAATGCAATAGAATTTGCATCTGCCCTTGTAGAACTAAACCCTTCCAGTATTTACTTGAAAAGAACGTATTTCAGTGCTTCAGTGGTTCCTCCAATGCTGCCAGTACATCCATCACTGATGAGCATGCTATCGTAAATCTGAATAAAATCAGAGAAACTAAATTCTGAAAGCAAGCATCTCAGCAGCCAACACAGACCTCTCAAAACATCAGTAAGTGCACTCAGATGAAAAACTTATCTTCAGGAAGCTGGCAATGGATGGGCTCACAAAAAGAATACTCCAGGAGATCTACAGCATGTAAAGTTATATTTGGATATATAGGGAGGATGCATGGAACTTTTTATTACAGGGCCTGTCATTAATGACAATTTAAGACAACAGAAGCTCAGTTACCAGGAGAACCAGCAATGGTTCTAATCCATTCCAGTTTAAGAGAAGTTACTGTTGTAGGAAGGGTTCATTGACAACAATTACAACTAGTAACTAGATGTGTGAACTTTCATCTTTAGGTCAGAGACTTCCAATATAGAGAAACTGAGCAGGAGTAGGAGGGGGAAGATGAGTTCACACTGAAACCAATGTTATTCTGTATAGTGACCACCTGGAAGTCTGCACAGAGTAACAGTTTACCCAAAGAACAGTTCAGTACAAGCACTGGCAAAAAAAATTTAAGTACCTGTAAGAGTACCAATTTTTCTTCTTTACTAATAAAAAGGATCTTCATTTGGATACTAACAAATTAAGGATGAGAACAGAGATGTGGTAAACAGACAACCTTCTATAGAAGTCTGCAATACATTAAAAAGGGGCTCATGGGTCCAAGTCTTACTAGGAAAAAAAAAGTTTTACTTGGAGCTCAAACATCAGCCTGATCATACTCCACTGAAGCCATTTCATGACTTGTGCATGGCACTGTCAGAAGTTACTGCCTTTCTAACTGTAGAAGGAAACTCACACCAATTCTTTACCTGCTGAAGTTCATTCAGTCTAGCCTATTAGCCTAAACCACAGCATGAATGCCAGCAGAAAAAGCTAACAGACACGAGCTACAGGAGCTGAGGACCAGACATATACACAGAAGTTGGGAGGAAGAGAACTGTGAGCAACAAGACTTGAAAGCTTTGGAGTTAAACCCATTAAAATCTGTTTCCCTTTTCGGCATTCGCAGCAGCCTGATCAAGTTAACAGAAAGGCTTCCGTTGACTTCAGTGAGCTGAGTGTCATTGCCTTGGGGTCTTCACAGGTATTCTGAAAAAGGCTCTCGTCATCTACGTCTCTGGGACATAATGGGCTTTGGGAAGATATTTCCAAATAACCCACCAGACCAAAGGTGATATTTATAGGAATCAGTCCATCTCCCCCCCCCCCCAAAAAAAGTCCCTTCTAACTCCAAAAAAAGACAGGTAGTAACTGAGCTCTTAGAAGTACATTATTAAAGCACTTAAGTACCAGTCAATGTGTTTCAGGAGTAAACGATGTGCAAGAGAGCTGTTGACTCTCCCAACAGAATTTTGAACTGTCCTAAAGAGCTCTTTCTGTCAGCATTTCAAACCCTGTTTACGCTGTAAAATTCACCTTAGTGTTCTTGAAAGGAAAGGATTTCCTGTGTTTTAGCATCATTTGGAAAGATCAAAGGGATTTGGTAAGTTTACATTTTGAACATGAAAAGCCAATTTCCACAAAAATATCCCATACCACACAGGCTTTTAAGTTAAGTCACTATATCTCCAACTCTTTCTAAGCAGAAGCAGGTGCTTTCAAACAAAAATTTACTCAAGACCTTATGGAAAAGACATACTATACACTTCTCCCTTAGAAGGGGATAAGATTAGAGAAGGCTTGTGAATGGGCAAACTGCTTTGGGGAAAGCAGAGGAAGAAAAACATCAATTTTTCTGGTAACACATTCACAAAACCTGGAAGCTTGGAGGAATCTTTAGCCCTTAACTGCTTTTGCAGGGGACGTTCCTAACCCTCAAAATATGTTGTCATATCAACAAATCTAGAGGTAGCTCATTACATTTCCTTTTAAACAGAAGAGAAATAGCTATCAGTCTAGGGCATCAAGAAAACGCTAGCAAGGAAGAGCAAACTAAACTTGAAAATCTTGTTTTAGTCTAATTTTGCACTGCTTGCAGAATTTGTTTTTAAATAAAGACTTGTTTACTAAAAAAGCTTTGGAGTACACAAAGCTTAACTCAGCACTTAGGCTTCTGTCCACTGAATCAAACCTTGATAGTTAACAAATTAAATTTCACAGTATTTGTACCTATAAAATAAAGATAAGTTCATTTTACAGTGAGCACAGAAAGTACTTACATCTCCCAGCAAAACTAAAAAAAACAAGCTCTGCTTCTCATTAGTATCAGTACTAAGCCAAGTGACTAACCAGTGCTTTAGACCACCACCTTTATCCTAGGGACACTTACACTGTGTCTGGAGGAAGAAAACATGACAAACTCCACCTTTTTGAAGAAAGGTAGACTCTACAGGGCTTTGAATCAAGGCTTACCTGTAGAACACAATTCTGTAACATTAAAGGCAGAGTTGTAATGCAAGTCGTTACAGCTATGCATATGCAATGTACATGCTGGGAGCTGGATGACTCATATCCTCTGAGAATACAGTGGGATCTCTGACACTCATCAAACAGCAGGTCACACAGTCTTGGGATGAACATCTCATTTGCTAGATGTTTATTACCAAAACTGCATCAGCAACTTGATTTCTTTTTCCTGCTTTTTTCCTACACACATGCAGAGAACTTCCCCAAAGTTACTCATGCAGTATATTTGTGGAGGTTAATTCAGGACAAAAATCCCAGGAAGCAAATAGCACAGAAACTATCAACATATTCTCTTTTATCGTCTCTGACAATCAGTAGTAAAACATGTTGCTGCTACCATGGGAGCCAGCTCTAGCATTACTCATTTTACATTAGGGTCCAGAAGAATAAATCCTTCCAGAGCTCTTGCTGACAGACATTAAGCTAAAATGTAAGTCTAGCTTTGTAAAGGCAATGTATTAAACAGATGAGACAGCAACAGAATACAGATTCAAAGGAAAAGATGCATCTTTCTCCCCTGTATACTATTAAAGAAAGAACAGAAGGAAACCACATGGAAACAGCTGAGCTGTAAATAACTGTTTTAAACTAATACGCAACTGTACAATCCTAACTACAAAAAACACTACTGTACTCCACTACGTTCTAGTTAGATTCTAGAGATTTCTGCCACCGCAGATTAACTGGTCTGGAAGACAGCATCCACAGTATTTGGATGGTAACTGCCCAATTCTTGTTTCCTACAGAGAAGTAGAACACATGCAAAATACTAGAGAATTCTTCTCCTACAAATACAAAAACAATGCAAAGTTAGGACAGCATAGAGGAACTTGTGCGAAAGTGAATCCTTTAGTGGCTATGATACCTAAACACCAGTGGTATGACTGTGTGCCAGGATTCATGGATGCCCCCAGAAAACCAAGCCACCTTCCTAAAAATCCATGATTCAAATTCTGCTCTGCAAACTCAAGTCTTTGACTGTAGTTCCTTTCCTTGCATTACCAGCCAGTATCCAGAGGCCAAAAGATGGCTAAAGCAATGCTCAATTTTTCATTTGTTCTTTATCATCTCGCACAGGGCTGGGGCTTGCCTTCAAACAGCATAAGTCAAAGTCAAAGCAATATAGCCTACACAGGAAGTACTAATTAAGATGCACACATTTTAGAGTCGCCCAGAAAATTGTTCACATTTTCAAAATATTGCAATTTCCTAGAACTGAAGTATTTTGATGGGTGGGTGGCTCTTCTGGGGTTTACTTATTCAAGCAAAAGTCTTCCCTCTTTCCAGTAACCTTGCTGCTGGCTCTTCCACACACAGTCTTCTCTACATTCTTTTTTCATTCTGTTGCATTAAAGCAAGCTAAAGAAAACAAAAACAACCCCTATCTTCCAATCCCTCATAGTTCAAGCAAGTCTTAAGTACCTAGAGGATCTGCAGGAATTCTTTTCCACAAATTTCATTTGGAAATTTTTTGCTCCTTCTAATGAGACAGGCCAATATTGATCACAAATAGAAAACAGTAGTGGATGAGACAAATCATGGATGTGATCTTCCACCAGTGTCTCTGAATTGGTGGTTTCACTGTTGTAGGTCTCCCAGCTGCTCTGTTGACCTCCTCTCTTCTCATATGCTCAATCCCCAAACTTATATCATACAGCAGAAGAGCTGTCTGGGATTAGTCTTCAACTGTACGCACTTTGGAGAAAGAACTGTCTTGGTTTTGTTTTAGTACAGCACCTTACACACTGCAGCATGGTGCATTTCTGCAACAAAGAAAGAAGTCTGGTGCCTCTTACACCCTTAGGGAGGGTGACTGCCCAGATTGCAGTGGTATCTGCACAATCACAGCATTGTTGTCCGCATAAAGAAAACGTCCAGAAGACACTTCCTCTGGGTGCATGAGGACTTACATGAAAGAGTACTATGTGGGAATAACAATTGATTTTGTCAGAAGATAGCAACCTGTGCTACACCAATGGAATCACAGGTGCTCATTTCAGACCACTGCACCAAGAGTCACACCACGTTTTAGCTTCTAGTTTCTTGCACAATAAAATCATGAACACGTCCATTAAAGTTGAACCAATATTTGCTTAAAAAACTGCAGAGGCTTGGATCCCAAACACCACAGGAGAAAGATGCAAAATGTCCCAGGAATGCAAAGAAACTACAGTGTGTATACTTAATTCAATTATCCTGGCCAATTTTATGAACAGCTGCAGAGATCTCACAAACTGTACTCCCTAGGTTTCTTGGGAGCAGCCATTAAAGTTTCATGGAAATAAGACATTTGGGCACTTGGGTTTTTTGCCGTCACTACACAAAGGTCTATGGTTTTCTACTAATATAGACTCTGGATTCAGCAGAGCATTCCAGACACCCACTTGAAATGTTGAATTAGAACCATTACACCCTTAAGTGTTATAACTGACTAAAAGGCTTCAGCAGTCCCAAAGGCAGTTATTTAGCAGCACAATGCAACTCCTTACTGTTACATGCAGCGTTCAGAAGTTTGCTTCTCACATGAGCATCTCTACAAGTGCTCACATCTACTTAACAGCTCCCTTGTCTTTCACATTCATGTATGTGTCCTTGTGACAGCTATCACAATCATTCATAGGCAAGTTTGTATTATGTATCCAGATGTAAGTAATAGACAAGTCTATAGGACTTCAAGTGGCAAAAAAACTCTACTCCTGATACAGTTCTCTCACCCATAGCAAACAGTTCAACAAACACAGCTTCCAAGGGCATGCTTACACTACATGCGATGCTGAGTGGGTTACTATCCTGAAACCTGTAAGCTTTCCCTAGTCTAAGTCACCCATTTCAAAGCAAGCCTTAAGGAACATGAGCTTAGGGCTTTCAGTACTACACTCCATAGCACAGCTGTCTTCAGAGTGGTCCTTCCCCTTGCTTACAGAGGTACCAAACCCCCCAACTTGCCAAAATCTCTACTAAAGAGTTATATTCACAGCCTTGCTGGAAAGTCTCCAGATAGGAAAAACCACTTTGTTTTCCTGTTATTAGAACTACTCAGATTAAGCTTTTTGAAGTATTCCTTTTCTTCCTTCACCATAAGGCGGCAAGTGCAAGCAAGAAACATCAGCGCTTAACAAAAGTAGGATTTGCTTTTATCAGTCTTTCTTCCTTCTCCGTTTATTTTTCCAGCTTTCTATCACTTTCATCAAAACATGAAAAAAGGGGAAGTAGAAATAAATGAAAAATGAAGTTTAATTTCAGTTTAGAAACCCAACTAAAAAAATTCAGAGATCAAAAGAGTGCGACACCATTTCTTCAGTACTTTATACGTTATTTGATATTTTCCAGCAGTGATCTAATAAATGGCAGTTTCCTCTATTCTACCCACTGTATCTCAAGACTCATCTTCTGCTTGCTATGATAAAAGGCATAGAAGGAGAACAAAGACATATCCAAGCTAGCAGTGTTCTAGCTGCTTTGGTACAGGATTTGCAACAGCAGGTTTTGGAATGACTACACGGGTTCTAGCATCACCACAGTACCTCTGAAATACCTCAGTTAATGTAACTACAGGCTTTTATAGTCTCTTGGGTAAAAGGCTTGCTTCAACTTTCTCATGTTAGTTACCCATTCCTTGCATACATTCGGGTGTCAATACATGTCAGATAAGAACACACACCTTTTTCCAAGATGACAAAGCTCAAATGGCTGCTACTCTATGCTTGCATACAAACAGATACAGAGCACCGTGATCAAGGCAGTATTTAAGGAACAAAAACACTGGTTAACTCCAAGTCTGCAAACAAGAGTTACCACCACTAAAACTGTGCAAGAGCAGACCAAATAACCCAGCAAGGGACAAAGAATGGTTCCACTTGTCTTCAAATCAGCACATCTTCTGGGCCCGATTAAAACACAGCTCAGATACTGTATCATTTCCTTGACTGTCACACAAGGCTGCTCAACACACAGCTGTTTGAGCAGAAGTACAAAAACAAATTGTCTGTGCTCACCAGACTGAAAGGGAGTGAAAACCACGCTGGCTGTCAAGGTAGAAAAAAGATACAGGCTATGATGCGCCAAGACTGGAGCAATCCTAGGAAGTGTCAAGCATAGAGGAACAATTACAGCATGACGGATAACATGCTGATGTTCTACCCCACAGAAAAAGGTGATGAAGAGGTGAGAACTGAACATGGGGCAGAGAGAAGGGGTGTCAGCTCCATTTACAGCAGTGAGCTTCAAAAATCACCCGGCTGTACTCAAGGAGTCTCATATACCAGCACACACACACAGCAAGCAGAAAGTAATCAGAACATTTGTTATTGGCATATCTGACTTGCAAAGCATCCCAGTCCAGACCTTTTTGCAACAATACCCAGGCTAGTCAAGTAAGGCTGCTCAAGCTTGAAAATAAAGCTGCATTGTGTCAATTTAATTGTTCTTTACCAGGCCTTTATTCAATCCTCCTTAAATATACTCAATTTTTTTCCTGCTGCTAACAGAGACAACATCACCTACAAACAAAGATGGTTCCATTTAGATGACTGACCCTCAGGCCCTTTCATAAAAAAATACATGAAGTCAGGCAAGTAAAGTCAGCATATGAGATCTTCAGCACATCTTGCAACTATCCCGTCCCTCACCAGTATAAAAGAAAGTAACTTCATCTGTGCACCCTATAGAAAGGCACAACACCATCTCCTATAGATCATTTTTCAAATAGGAAAACTCTTTAACATTAGATTAGTTTTCAAATCTTCAATCTGAAAGAATTCCTTGTCTGTAGAACAGACTTATGTTCTATACTTGAGCAAGGCAGATCTGAGAAGGAGGCTAGATCATCAGTATGCCTTTTCAATATTGTTTCAACACCTATATTATTTCCTTTCCTTATGAAAGGGCTGAATTCAAAAAACCCAGTATTTGTAACTGTATTATAAGAACCAGTGCAAATCTATTAATATAAAAAGAAGAAAGGTTCTATATTGAGTTTAATTAAAATAACATGAGTTGAACAGGGGACACAATGCTTTGGAGAATAAGCAAACTAAAGACCAATAAGCATCTAAACAGTGATTCTTATTCTTAAGTGTTTCAAAAAATAAAGATTTTGCTCAGGAGGGAAATAATCCCAAGCACTACAGCTCCTCTCAGCAGAAATAGTTCCATTACATTCATTTTAGTCAAGCCTTAGTTGATTTACAGCCACTGAACTGTTGTACATAATCATAGGGCAGAGATTCAAACACACTATACTTGCTTCACTTAATGCTATATAGCATTAAGGTAGCCCAACACACGAAACAGCATTAGCAGGAGAAAACAGATTAGGAGTCCCCTGCTACCACAACATTCCAAATGACAACCCTGTTCTACCATCACACCACATGGACAATCATAAAGACAACTTGTCAGTATGAATGGGTAATCATTACATTTGCACACAGTGCAACTCCACAAGGACAGAACTACATATTGAAAAGCATCAAAAACAGAGCTCTGAATAGGGGTGTGTTTTTTCTTTTCCACTAGGAATAATCATTTGCAGCCTAGTGAGAAGTGTTATTTAAACCAAAATAAAATAGTTCATTGCTACTTGAGTCAGAGAAGGTTGTTTGTTATTTAAGCAAAGCTTAAATAAGTTTTAAGACAAGTCATTCCAATTTACTTTAAAAACTAAACACTGGCAAAACTGAAGCACAGGTAAGTCTGCATTTACCGCAACCGTTTTGTCTGAAAAATTCTATCTGGCTTTAATCATACAGCACCTACATGATTCCTCCAGCAACCACCATAAGCTTCTTATACTTAGTCTCCTAGCATATACACAGTGTCTCATGCTGCCAAGTTTCTTAGCCACCTCCATTTTGGTGTCAGTTCACTTTAATATGCAATCCATTCTCTGCACACCTGCCTGTGAAACTCCAGCCCAAGCTAGTGGTTTACCTGTTTTTCCACATTGTCCCAGGCATATAAAAAGCTCAGAACGGACAAGAGGGGGGAAAATGTTACTGCATTGATTATATCCTTCCACTAATTCCATTCCTGGCAGGGCCACAAACTGTACTATATTCTACCATACTGTGCACTTGCTCATAGGAAGTCGCACAAGACAAGGCAGTTCAGCTATCCTCACTCCACTGATGGGGAACCAACGTAGAGCCAGATTAAGTGACCTGCCACAAGACCACACAAAGGTAGAGCAGCACTTTGAACCTCAGGCTCCCAAAGTCCTACACCACTGCTCTTCCCTGCTCTCACAGAAAGCTTCCGAGGGCTGAAACAATCTTCTATGTTTGTCAAGTACCCAGTGCTATGAGCCCCATGCTTGACAGGAATCTGCCATAACACAGAATAATCTTGGCAGGAAAAGATAGCTAGTTTTGAATTGTATCTAAGCACACTGAAAGAAGTTTCATTGGCACAATTCTAAATACAGACCAGGTTACTAAATTCACTCAGTTGAAATAAATACTACTTCTGGGCTATTCAGATGCCAGGGTTCATACTACAATTGCTTTTTAATCAAGTCTTCTTCCAAGTCTTGACACAGCAGATTATTCTTTGATAAAACTAATTAACATCTGTACAGATTCCTGAAGCATAACACTAAGTGACTTGGTTTACTTTTTGAGCCACCTTTGTAAATTAGCATATTTTACAATTGATATGCCCATGCTGCAAGAGAACTTTAAAATATTCTATCTAATAGCTCAGCAGCATTTCTTTGAACCTGCCTGGAAGGGTAGTTATGCTTTTTTGATTCACTGTGTGCCTCTCTTACAGTCCTTTAAAATAAATTAAAATGGTGTTCCAGATAAAGGCGGCACAGCTGTGGGCTACAGCCCTCAGATACATATTTCCATTTCAACTTCATTTCTGATCAAAGCTGCTGACATCCTATTTGTAACAGAAACCTCTGTATCGTGTGTCCCTGTTCTAAAAGCTCCAGCAGACCTTGAAAACAGCTCTTACTGAACACAAGCACTAAAGCCTCACAAATCTGTGCCTTCTCTAGCTCACCGTAAAAGAAATTTCATGTGCAGCATTAAGAAAATCACTGAGGGGAAGATTCCAACCATTCTCTTAATCTGGCTTTTTCAGATTTTATCTGCAGCTTTACTTGTTTGCATTGTAACATCTACAGTTTAAGTATCTACACAAAGCTTTACAACAGCAAGAATAAACAGCATGCAGATGCTTTATCTCCTGTTCTCACAACAGCTATTTGACAATACTGACAAGGATAAAAGGATTAATGCACAACTCCCTCTGGCATAAAGAGATAGGAAAGGGACTAAAGGCCCTCTATTGACGATCTACTTGCAGTGAGCAAAGCCTGATTTGAGGCCCACTGAAGACACCGGAAGTAGTCTTCCTGAGCTCAGAAGACTTTCTCCTGAGTATACACACAAGGTATCAAGACATGTTCAAACACTCTTGATCAACACATACATGCCTACCTCAGAACACATGCAAGAGTGACAGATCTAAGTATGCACTTGAAGGACTTGCTGGATAGTGTAGATTCCAAAGCAAGCTTCACTGCTTTGCTGAATACAAGCTACAGTACAAAAGCTGTAGGGCAAGCAGATCTTTATCTGTGCAGCAACACATAGCCAGTGGAGCATTTAACAACCTCCTAATAGACTCTAGAAACAGGAAGAGGTTAGCAGCTTTTTCCTTGAGTCACTCTGCTATGAATCAACACAATCTAATGAAGCCAATGATGCGCTAGAGCAGATGGTACAATGGGCTGTATTGAAAACTCAGTTCTCCATAGCCTTTAGTTCAGCTTTGTCCAGAAGAATACAAACATGAAGCAGATTAAGACGACGACACCATTCCTGAGGTGCTGCCCCTTCCCAATTCACCTTTCTCAAACAGTGTTGAACATATCTCTAGCCTTGACAAAAAGCAGTGAATGAAGTGATAAATGTTAATGGAAGTAGCTACGCTACTTAAAATAGTTTCATTAGCAGCATTAAGTAACACATTAAATTTTGTTCTATTAATGGAAAAATATAGTTTAATAACATAATCTATTGCTATCAGTGTAATGTAGAGCTTGACCAAAATGATGTTCTTTTGGACTTCTTTATATCAGGAAAGCAGACCATCCTGTACTTGGGCTAAACAACTGTATCTGTAATCAAAACTTACTATTTTCCCATCATTACATTTTCCCTCCAACATAACACCTCTACAGAGTTTAATTATGCAGTACATTACACATTCATTGCCTTAACAGCAGAAACAAGTATATATAAAGAAATCCTTTCATTGCAAGTAAGAATACTTACTGTATATAACCTAAATAATGTGAGCATGTTATTCAGGTTACCCAGCCAAACTTAGATTTCAAGACTCATTTTCTTTCAGAAAAGCTTTGTCTTTTAAAACTAGTCTTGCATTAAAAATACACAAGTATATATTCTGACAGCTATAGTTAAGTCTATTTCCATGCTCACAATATGAACTGCAGAGGGGAAAGTGGCACTCACCTCTAGCCATCCTAATGATATCCAGGTGGCCATCATTAAGTTATGTAGGAATAGTTTCTTTCACAGAAAAAGAAAAGATAAGCCATTAATTGAGAGACCTTAACTGGCAATATCTAGTTCCCCTTTGTCACAGCACGTGTCACCTTGAGGAAGTTGCTTGGCCTCTGTGCACAGGCTTCACTTGCAAGACAGATACATCACAAAACACTAAGGAAGCTTTGTTAGTATGAAAACAAAATACTTAAAATATTGCACTCAGCAATGCTCGGACTGAGAGCGATATTGGTAGAACCGATCAACATATGAGATTTCTAGCCTACCACAGATTTAGACTTAATTATATAGGTATGTTTGATGTATCCCTATACTAAGATACATAAAGCCAGAAGCTGCCTGCAAAAGTCCAGACCTCTGTGCACCTCCACAGAACTGATGCACACCCTTCCAGATGGATACTGCTACTTCCTTCCAAGCCTCCAGTTAAGTTGTTACAGAAGAAAGCACAAAGCAATTGTTTTTATCCTCATAATGCAAGAGCAATTACTCACCTTAAGTCACATAATAGGTTCACTCCATGTAGTTCAAGTCAAAATAGGTCTGTTGGAAAGGTCAGTACATAGGTAATTTTATTAATTTCTTCCATAGGGGCCTGCATACGCTAATTCAATGGAAAGCTTGCCCAATACCTTAAGAGATCACATACAAAAAGGATAGCAGGGTAACACACAACTAAACAACACAACACCTTGCCTTACAGAAAAACCCATCTCCTCTTCCTGCTACCATATCTGTCCCGTGACAGTTTTCCAGATTCATCAACTCTACATTTCTTTTGGATGGGCCACTTAAGGGTCCCCTTTTGCACATGAATTACAAGCTCATTCGTTATAAATCATGCACTGAAGGCAGAGTTTGTTTATAGGGAAGCACACCCTCTCAGGCAAGTGCTAGAAGTATTTTGACTACTACCTCACAACTTAGCACAATGCCATTAACATTTGCTGAGAAAACCCAGTTCCACCCAAAAATATCAGAGCCAGAACAGAGCAAGAGAAGGAGTGTGAGAACTGGAATGGGCCAAAAACCCTCTGGTATGAAAGTTTGCCTGGAGGAAACAATTCTGCGAATTCTCTCTCTCCCCTCCTTTTGTGAAGAGGATTATGCATACTGTTATGCTTTGCCAATCACACCGTTTTCATCTCAATGTTCAATCTCTAATGCGAGGCTGGTGTGAAAACAAACAACATTTTTGCAAAGAAGTACATCTGAAGCTGTTTCCATCTTGCACTGTTAGAAACTTAGCAATATTTATTTTCCAAAATGGCAGTACTGGAGAAAAGAAAAGCAATCAAAACATTTAAAATGAAAACATAAATAGGGTGTGTTTTTCATAAAAACAAACAATTTAAGAAGTCTACTTCATACACAAGAAGGTTAGACTGAGAAATTTCAACCTCAGTTTGTCTAGTACAGAGACAGTGCTTGACTTTTGGGTACCCCAGGAAGTCACCAATGGCAGTTCCCTTAAGACATAACCACACTCCGGAACAGGGTGACTACTGGCCCACTCCCCAGGTCTGCCATCCCTGTATAGCATATGTATTCCACATGTATTGCAGAAATCATAGTATCAATTCCCAACGGTCTCTGCTGACCACACCCTGGGTAAACATGTCTCATTAACATTTCTTAGTGATAAATATATGTTCATCCCTATTGCCTTACCTGCACCAGCACCATGGGCCTGCAACCACTATGCTGTAAAAAGCCTGAAGGAACAAGATATACTACTTGGCCTGGGGACATGAATTCAGTCCAATCTAATCCGAGTTTATTGGCACCAAACACAGAGACCGAGTCCCCAAAGCAAGTCAGGATCTGTTTAGAGAAAAAGAAATAATGCAGAATAGTGACACTAAATACTGAAGTTAACTCAGACTTCATTACTACCACTGAAAACAAATTCAGAGGACAGCAAAGGCCAGACAACCAGCCATGGAACTATACCTAACGCAAACATTTGCTGAAGTCTTTGCACTGGGCATTATCTCTTTTGATGGGTTCATGCCAACCCAAAAGCCTATTTTTCATTTTGGTTCTCAGGAACAATGAGAGCTCTTATCTCAGCCTACAAGCAGACAAAGAGCTTGTAAAGTATAAGTCACATAAATCACAGGCAAGCAGAGAATTAACCTTAAAGAAATACATACACCATTTATAAGGTACCTCTTGGTCACTATTACTATTGTATTAGCATTCAGAAGTACTGAATAGCATCGGAATAACTACCAAAACACCTTACATTCTCAAAGTATCTATCTTGATAATGAGATGAAGAAAAACATTAGTGCTATACATTTGAGAAGCAGAAACAGGTTAATCCTATAAAATAGTTAAATGCCATAAAGAGAACAAGGACAAATATTTGAGGATGACATGTTTCCTTGGCCTCAGTCAGCCCTCCCATATTAATGGGGCATTCCAGGAAGAGGAACAACTGAAGTTCTTTGACAATTCTGTGTAATCAATACAACACTCAACTAGCCGTCAGGAGACTAGATTCCTTGCTCTGGCACTTCTTTGATACTACCCAGATAAAGGGAATTCCTTTCCTCCTGCTTCTATTGCCTTTTCCCTTTCACTCATTTTGACTGTATATTGTTGGGAGCAAGGACTGTACATTTAAAAACACATATGCAGTGGGGACCTGACCCATATTTCAGTTGTGCTTTGGAAACTCCAGTGTCAAGCAGTTGAGCTGAAGCCTTCTTCGGGAGGCACAATTTCACCCTTGTCTTCCACCCTGCTTAAAAAGACTGTACTGTATACAGGTCATTATATCTAAGAAGAGAAAACAAACAGCTCAGCACCATGACAAATGTGGAAACATTTTCCTTGTGCCTGTAGAAAAAAAAATATAAGCAAGCTACATGAATTATGTCAACCACCTTGTTCAAAAATTCACAGTTAATCTCCTACCCAGTTGCCCAATTTCACACAGGAAGTTGGAAAAGAATTGTTCAGTTCCTGAGGTGGGCTTCATTTTTAATTCAGGACTCCAGTGTTTTACAGTGACTGATCATTAACTGCAAAATTCAAAACTGCTGGGACTGACCTAACATTTAACTTGTCAAGTACTCCATAAGACCAGGGGTATGGGGGGCTTCCTACTCACCCTCTCCAGAGTATCTCCTAAGAGGAGCCATTCCTGCAGCTATCCTTCAGAGGTTTTATTTACCCCTTCACTGAAAAAGTAAGTTTGGGCCCTTCCTCTGTTTCAAATCAAGCCACCACTGCAAAATATTTCATTCCACCAAATTTGGATTTCGTTGTCCTGAATGACAACAGCAGCATTGTTTTATCACAGAGTTAAACAGAAAGCAGTCTTTCTACCCCATTCCTAAACACAACCATAAAACAAAATGGGGTTGAGGGGTAGGGGTGGAACAAAGTGGGTTAGGTCAGTCACAGCATTCTGTCCCACAGCTTTTTAAGCTAAATGCCTTAATTGAAACACACTTTAAGTGTCAAAAGCTTTTCTCAATCATGCTCTTTATTTCCGAGATAACATTCTGTCTCTGTTCCCTCATGCACTTTTGATAGTGGGCAACTCTTCAAGCAGAGCCCTGGAACCCTGAGATGTGGGGCTGCAGGCAGCCCCTCCTGCGAGGCCACCACAACCTCAGACAGTGCCCACCACAAGACAAGCCCACCACGGCCCAACCAGCTGGGCACAAACCACCTCCCAGGTCACTTTTGTGAGGAGAAGCTGGCTGAAGAGGAGAGAGGACATCACAGGGCCCGGGGGAAGCCCTCACCCCACATCGGCCCTGGCAGCCGAAGGCCTCCGCGGCCAGCGCTCTCCTCAGCGAGGCGGCTCCTAACGGTCGTAACGGCTCTTCTCCTCAGCGCTCAGCGGGGGGCGGGGCGGCCCCCTAACGGTCCGCGCCCGCCGCCGCGCGGGCAGCGCGCGCGCCGCGTTTACCTCAGGCGCGGCGCCGCCCACAGGGTTTCCTCAGGCAGGTTCCGCGCCGCCCCGACAGCGGGCGGCCCTTTGCGAGGGGCCTCGGGGTACAGCACGCCTCTGCTTTTACCATTCGTGAGCAGGGGGGAAGCCTAGGATCAGCAAGGTCGTGCCAAACAAAACCCTCCGCTTTAGCGCCAGTCCCTCGACCATCCGTAGTTGAAAACCAAACCCAGAGACCCCTCAGGTAAGATGGACAGAAAGGTTCACATGTCAATAATATTAAAGCAACATTAAAGGTCTGTCTTCAAGACCCAGGGATGCTCAGAAGTTTCAAACAGATTAGATGTACACCCTCCAACTCTTTCAGTAGCCATTTCAGCCCCATTTTTTTTTTCCAATCAAAAGCTAATAGAAAATGTTTATTTCAGACCTAGCACAGGAACTAAGAAAAGGACAGAGAGCTAAAAACAACCACTAGGTGGAAAAGGAGGCTGAAAGAGATACAAGACTGAACTGCAGAGATTATAATCACTTCTGGTTTCCTTGCACCCCATTCCAATAACCCATCCAGGCTACAACCTAACCCTCCAGGCTGCTCTGCTTCCCATTTCTCCTTACAAGATCCCCAAAAATAACTATTGCAAGGCATAAGCTGACATCGCCTCTAAAACACCTTACCCTGGGAGCTGTGCCAGTGCACAGCTTCTGCATAGCCTTGGGGCCATTTCTGCCCATACTGAAGCTGCTTTATTTTACACAAGTGCAAGAAAAGGGATTTAGGATGACCAAGCATTTAGCCCCAATAGAGAGTTTCAGAAGTCTGCAAACACAGGACCTTAAATGCCCCAAGATGACATTTACAAGCAAGAAACCAATGTCTCACAAAAAATAGCTTACATGTTATTTTGACAGCATCCCCTTTGCTGTTAAAATCATGAGGCACTACAGGCCACTACAGCACATATACTAAGGGCTAAAGAAACGCAGGCCTCCATTCTTTTGGCTTCACTGGACAAGACATCTTCCCAGGACACTAAAAATACAAATTGCAAAGGCTATTAGAAGGGAGTTTCAATTGCAGCTGCAGTTCCCATTTTCATTCCAACTGCAAGTCTATGCTTTATTAGAAGAAAGCTTAGGAAAGAAGGGGAATAAAGTCTGGGTGCCTCTATTATCTTATTCCCAAAAGTCTGGTACTAGCCAATCTCTTGTCACCCAGTAGGCTCAAGCAGTGGCTTGTTGTAACACAAGACCTCAGGTAACTGAAAGGCTAAGACATGTTTCACACCTGAAAAAGGTAGAAAGTTTGTTCTTGCACATTTCTTCCATGCAAATTCCCCAAGACAAAGAAAGCCTTTGTGCAGCAATATTGGGTGGAGCACTGCAAACCCTGGCTCCTTGCATGATTGAGAACTTTCTATCTGTGCCAAGTGCCATCCAGCTGAAAGTTTCCTTTAGCTGGAGAGCAAACGTTTCTGAAGCAGAACTTTTCCCAGTACAATGAAGTCAACTACAGCCTGGCTCTAGGGTAAAACTATAACGCTCTTGCAACCACAGTTTTATTGCATCAAGTTACTTTTTTTTTTTCCCTCCTCCAAGATAAGTCAGAAACCAGGAAAGACTGAAGAAATCTATAAAATGAAGTTGCTGGTTTGCTGAATTTCTTTACCCTGCTGTGAGGTCTAGCTCAATTCTGAAACATTACCCAGAACTACTTAGATGAAGTACATTTGCGTTTCAACATCTCACTATACATACTTCCTCCTTGGAAGCCAATTTTAGTTATAAAGAAGCTGTCTTAACACAAGGCCCAATGGCATGTCTCAGCCAAGTCCAGAGCTATAATTAAAACTTGCATGGGAGGAAGGTAGGTGGCATTAGACTTACTGCTGCTCTTTAATATACTGCTCCTGCCTAATGCAAAAGCCAGTGTGCAATTCAAACAGCATGCTCCTTCTCCTTCCCACCACCTGCCTTTTAAAGAGGAATACCCACTAATTGGTGATTAACCATCTTCTTCAAAATTGCATATACCAGGCAGGAATTTGATTGTTGCCCTAATGATAACAAAAATGTTACATGTGCTATAAATCTCCGGCAGCTGTTTTGCACAGCCAGAAGGAATGTGTTTAAGCCTTACTACCATGTGCTTCATTTGCAAGGAAGAAGGGAGCTTCAGGTTTCAACAAGGTTGCCAGCTTTTGCAACTCCATCCCAAGTTTCCTTTTTTTGTTGTTTGCTAGGGCACTAGCTGCTAGAATCATTCAGTTGCAAAGACTTAGTGCTTTCTATCCTTTTACAGAAGTTTCAAGCCCTTATGTTTGCAAAGAAAAGGCTGAAAAGAGGGAAGAACTGGAAAAGTTATTGCACAACAGAGAATGACAGTTCCTGATCTACATAGACATCCCAATCCTACTTGCACCCAAAATGGACAAAAAGATGAGAAAAGGGCAAAGGTAAAAATCTCACATGCCCAGAGCAATCAGTTGCAAAGCCAAGAACATAACACTAAATTGGTTCAGTGCCACCCTGACAGGATAATTGTGTACCAAAATGTCTTTCTTGCCCCAACACTGCATGCATAAGGCAGTCAGCATTTGTCATTCCTCATTGTCTACAGCTCTGGTCATCACCCACATCCCAGAGTTTTTTTTTTTTTTTTTTTTTTCTCTAGCAGCTTGTTCTAACCTGCTTCCAGAAGATGAAATTACTGGTTTAAGAGGGATTCATGATTTCTTTGGAGCCTCCCCAATAAAGACCCATTTCCTCATCCCTATGCAATTGTTGTATTTCTGCAATAAACAAGCAAGCAATGAACAGGAAGTCCTGCTGCTAGAAGATTTAAAATACAGAACCAATATGACCAGAGCACACAATCTCTCACCAGGTACATTAGACATTCTAAATTAAATTCTTTGGGTGTACTCTCATGTTTACAACCTCAAGCAATTTGAGATTGGCTCATGAATGACAGCAGGAAAAGATCCTGTGTCATACAGATCATTAAACCTTAAGCAATTTCGTTAGGTATTTTCACAATTGTAGAGCAAATGAGAAAACAGCTGGTCACTCAGTTTTACCAAAATCTTCCCCTGCACACAGGGACAGATCCTAACACTCAGGCAGTTAACTATTACCATGGGCAAGAGCTGATATGAGAGCAGATCTTTACAATAGGATTGATAAGGATAGTTAAAATCTCAAACAAAATACCCCTTGATTTTGCCACTGAACAAAGTACTTTATTCCCTGTTTTATCTGATAAGCAACAGGTCTTTCATCTGGATAGAACATTAGGCAGAAGTCCAGTAACTGACAATAGGAGAAGGGTTCTTGTGCACCTTAAGAGCCAATGTTGTTTTATATCTGTAAGCAGCAACATTTTAAAAAAAGAAAGAAATCAAGTCACCTAGAAGAATACCAGAATCATAGGGCCTGGCAACCTATTTCTCCTTCTATAAAAATCCCAGTTAGCACTGTTGTTTCTTGAAGCCATTTCTACATGCTGCAAAGCCTGGAGACTGAGGAGCATTGGATGTTGTTGCTGGAAGTGCACCTTTATGACATACAAGGAAGAGATGCTCATTTAGAATGGTTGTTTCAAAGTGACTTATTTTTTCCAACTATTAACAGCACACAGCACTTGCCACTTTGCCCCATCTTAAAACACTTCATTGACCATTTAAAAGCGCTGACAAACCAATATTTTACAAGTCGAATTCTGTTTTCTCTTCTTTTATGTTGCAAAGCAGAGCGCAAACTGACCTCAGTAGCGTCGATTGACTCCACAGGCTTTTCCCTCCTGTTTACCTAGGGTATTAGTAGGTTTTTACACATTCCAGAACACAGCCGTTGCTTTTTCATTCACTTAGGTCCTTAGCCCCATCTACTGCCAAAGCAAAATAAAAAGCCTCGTTCCTTTACCGGCCTGATGCTCATCCTCAAAGTCAAACAAGAAGCATGACAAGTTTGCTTCAGAGTGAATTCTGTGAACTCCTATGTCTCCACATAGGAATTTGTTTAACCAATGCCCCAACCAGAAGTTTTACAGCCTGTGTCTAGAAAAATGAATTAGGCAAAACATGATCGTCAGGTGTTCTCAAAGAATTCTGCAAACAGGAAAATTCAGACAGCTTGTCTTTGACTAATACCAGCATTATTGATCCATCAACTGTAATGAAGAGACTTTTTCCCCATAGCACAAGTCTGATTCTAGCAGCTTGGCTTTTTTCTGTGGTCTGTTTTCGATGGGGTAAGAGGGTATATGAAAATACAACCTTGAGCTTTTAAAACTATTCTACTTAAACATGGTCAAAATTCATGATTCCCTTTTGACAGGGTTTTCATCACTTTAGAGCATATGTTTCAAAACCCCCCAGAGATCCTCCCCGAAACAAATCATTTTTAAACAAATATTTGAGACTATACATCATGAATGATGAATAGCCTTTAGTTTTGCTGAGCCATTTTCTAGCAGCAAACTAATTTAGCAATCTTATTGCGATAAACATGCTTAACAGTCTTCTCCAAAATTCATAACATATCACATGTTTTCTTGAAATCCTGTCCTTTAAATACAAGCTACTTAAAATATTGCATCTAGCATTAGGTATGGTGGAGGAAAACCTAAAAGTTCCTTTTCCACCCCCTCAAAGCATCTTTTACTAAAAGTGTTACTTTCTCAGTGGAAAATTTGAAAGGTTTGGGGGGTTTTTTTGTTTGTTTTTTTTTAAAGAAGTCAGTGCTTCCATTCCATTCTCCCTGCCCCTGCAAGAGATTATTCCCATCACTTTTCCTTAAAGAAAAAAAGGAAAGATCAAGAGGACAAATACATTGCACTTTAACTGTATTAAATTGGGATCAAAATATAAAATACAACTTTATTGTAATGAATTTTTCTGGAACCTTACTGAACAATGACTAGAGCAAGGAAAAAAAGTTTTCTTTAGACCTTACAACAGCCCTAATTTTTATTTTCCTGCCCTGAACACAAGATTGGACAATCTATTATCAGCCTCAGTGGCTATACAGATCTGTCATGTCTTCTACAGCAAATGCCCACTGCAACAAAGCAGACAAGGGAACTCGGAGAGAAATAACCATCTGTAATTTACGTGCCCAAAACATTAATTTGGGCTTTTTATTTGGGAGTCAGGGGGGGGCCCTTACCTGGCATTTACACTCTATAAATCAACTGTACTTTGAGCCCAGAAGACCTTAAGGCTACATATTATTCAACTATACCAGACTTCTCATATCCACACTGACTTGTGATTACTCACTGTGGAAATAAATGCACTGAGCTTTGGATAATTCCCGGCACAATTTAAGCACTAATTAAACAAAGTAGATTTTTATCATGATTCTTAAATATTTACACAGTGCAAGAAGCATCCCCTAAGATGCAATACTTGACCCCACACATTTAAGAATATGATAGTGATATAACATTGTGCATTACCTTGTTTAATGTAAGGGAAAAGATCTTTCCATCCAGCAAGTAAGTACATGTGAAACAACTTCAATTTTATCAAATTAGTTCTTTTTCTAATCGAGTTAACGAATTCTTTTAAACTGATCAGACACAGGTATGTGAGAAAGAAGGACAGATGCTTGCTAGTGTGCTGCCCACACTGTCATTAATGCTATGCTGAACTCGGAAGGAAAGGGTCAGAGGATAACCAAGGACAACACTCCCAGAAAGCTAGCTGGGACTAAACATATTAGCACAAATAGAGTATTTCCTCATAATTAAAACCCATGCCTTTCCACTGGATTCACAGCATATCCTGATCGAAGGACTTTAAATACAAATCTGGCTATCCAGCCTCTCCAAACGAGATTAGCAAAGGCTATAAACCATAGACCTTTGGATCCTTCTGGGCTAGTCACAGTTGTTAATACATCAGCTTCCCATCCACACCTTCTGTTTAGAAGTTATCACCAGCATCACCCTTTTGCCAGCAGAAACATTGATGCAATTGCTCTCTAATCTCCTCCAGACAGAGCTAGATTAATTCACTCTTTACACTAACCTGGGTGATTCTGCCCCAAATGAATTTGGGACTGAAAAGATTCTTTGAGCAGAGCACTTCTGGTAGCATCTTCCAGCAGTTTAGATGATCAGTCAACCCCTTTAGAACAAAGATGCTCTGCTTACAGAAAGTCAGTCATGTGAGACCCACTTTGAGGACAGTCCTGTAGAAAAACTATGGTTATTATGCAAGCTAAAGGCTCAGTTTAGGTTCTTTTTAGCCTATCTTAGGCACATGTTTAAAGGCATAGTCACATAACAGGACTGATCAACCCTTGTGCCCAGAACTGCAGCCCACAAAAGCCAGCACTGACACTGATCTCTCCAAAACACTTGAAGTTTACCATGTGAACACATACAGATTTAAGGATTAACCTGAAACCAGCTGGTTCCAACGCATCTTTGTCAAAGCTTTCCTTGCAGTAGACACAAGACAGGATTAGCAACCTACTCACAGCTCTTTTCCAAAAGCTCTGCTCTCCCTGCAAGGCACATCTGGGCAGCTGAGCTGTGCAATACTGGCAGAATCTGTACTGTATCTTAACTGCTCAACTAAGATATGGCTACTGCCCATATGAGTGCTTCTTCTTGGTTTCAGCACAAAATTGCTCAAAGCATCTGCAGTGTTGCTTGAAGTAACTTGTTTCACTGAGCACTGAAATGGACTATTAGCATTTCTGGTCAGAAACCGCATATATGTTGGGAGAAGCTGTAAGAAAACCAACTTGTGCAGACTGAAAGTCTGCTTAGAAATAACAGATGACAATTTAGGAATATTCAAGGGTTATCAGATACTAATGTATCTGATAACATTTAATGCAAAAAAAAAAAAACACCTTCTGTGGTCTCTGTCCTAGTGAGGTAATGTGTTAAATCTGACACTGAAGTTTTCCAAGAGCCTTTTCAATAAAGGAAACCAACATTTTTACAGCAAAGCTTAAAAACTGTAAAGCCCCATTATAACTGTTAGCAGGAAAGGAGACAAGCATATGAGTGAATAAGTGCCAACATGTGTCAAAAACCAGACACCCGAGTAAGCAAGCTTCCTAAGGGTAATAAAAATGCTATTTTAGGTGATTTTTTTGAAGCCTATACCAAGAACAATCCAGGCTTTCTTTATCAGACATGTCAGACAGAGCCCGTTAGTCTGTTGCAGGCTGCAGCACCACTTTCATGTCTCATAATATCTTTGTCCCAACTCAAAAAACATCAACTAGTCTGGAAGATAAATTCCCAAAGACTGAATTCAAACCCGTCCGTAAGCCTCCTATCCCCTGTGAACTCAACCTGTTCCTTACACTGGAGTCTACATGGGTCACAAGCCTAACATGGCCTCTCTGAGTCAATATAGGAAGGGTCAGACGATGGATGGGCAGTGGTAAAAGCTATATACCAAAGCCCATTTTCAAAGCATTGAATAGCTTTGTTGACTCTTACTAGCATATACACAGAACTGAATTCTTATATTCTGGTAGCAGCACATTAACTGCCTAAATATGTATAGACATATCCCTTATGGGTCACTAGGTTAAAAACATTAAGTGAAACAGCAAAACTAGGGCAAAATAAAAGAACAAGGGTGAAAATCTGAACTAGAAATGAACAATAAAGTAAAAACAGAGTAAAATCCCACCCTAATTCCAATAAGAGACACTGACTGCAATTTGCATTCCTGAAGAGGAGCATGCAGAGGTACATGTTTACATATGTTAAAATATATTGTATTTAAACAGATTCTTAAAGTGGACATAAGAACTCAGCATTGTGCTGTAAGTTTGCTGAAAGATTAATTGTTTGACTTTGGAGACATTTAATGAATCAATCAGTTCTTAAACCCCAGTGTTTAAAAGGATTGAAGGGCAAGAAATTGATATATGCCACAGACTCAGTCAGAAACAATTTAAAAATGTAATACTAGATGACAGGATAAAATGGGCTTATAAAGTGAACAATATTGTTATTTGGAGTAACCTCCAACCTCCCTAATCTTTAATAGCAAAACCTTTCTGACACTGAGAAAAGCATGATGGATCTTTTATGTCATTCTGCTGCTTCTTGAAAGATGTCAAAGACTACCTTAGGTAATTTATCTAACTCTAGTCTTGAGTTATCAGAGGGGATAAGGGGATTAAGGAGTGAATCTGATGCAGTCAGGAGTGCTACATTTTGAGAAGATAAACTGGACATCAACAGCAGTTATTCAAAATCAGTACTAAAGAGAATGAGGGCAACCATTAAAGCAATCAGAGGGAAGCAAAAGTCTTGTTCCAGGGTCAGAACAAACAGTAGCATATAGAGTACATAAAGAAAAATCCCCATAGCTAAAATGACAGCCATTTGGCCTTGCATGACATAGTTGGATTGAGTCTTAGTCCTCTGTATAAAATAGCAATATCATTTGTCAAACCTGCGTATTATATAAAGCTTAGCAAATGTACATTTCAAAGCATTTTATAAACAGTCATTACCCTTTGGGGGCAGATAAAAAAAATGGGGCTTGGTGAAGAGCAGTTATTTGTCCCACATTTCCCAGATGTAGTCACAGGATACAGCTTTTTAAAAAAAATAGTAAAAAACCCATGAACTCATTCAGTTCCTACAGATAAATTGAGGTAGCACAAGAGCCTTTTTAAGCTGATACTGTATACCTCAATACACTACCATAGTTTTACCTTTAGAAACACTTACATCTGAGAAGGTATTTAGTGCTCATGCCCAGAAAGAGACACCCATCTTCAGAGCTGAGAGGAATATCAAAACAGGCAAAAGAGTAATGAAAGACTACACAAGCTTGACAGCCTTGCATCAGGCAAGCCCCCATTTAAAGCAATCAGAGTTTTGCTTGTGCAGGGTCTGCACAATTTGTCCCTCATTAGTCTTTTCATCTCCTTCTCAAAGTACCACCCTGGATTTCTCAAGTATGATGTATAAGTATAATGCCCTATAATAATGTCCAGTTAGGTAATTTTTAATCAAACATTATAATGGATATAGGCCAAAAGAAACTGGAACTCCTTTCAACCACATGACACAGCAGACATTGAAAAGAAAGGTCTGAGAACCAAGTATGCTTCCTTCTTCTCAATCCAAATTCAATCTCCAAGTTAAGGCTCTTTGAGTCTCAGTGGAAAGCTCTGAGGCAAATAGACCCGTTCATCTCCATCTCAGCCCTTGTGCAGAGGGGAGAATGCTTGGAAGACTTCATATTTCCAAGTACTAATTAGAAGAATGTGATGGATGCACTGTCTGAATTAAATTTACAGGAACAAGAGAGTACGGAAGGAAGAAACAAACAGGAACTAGGAGAAGGAATTAATGATGCATCTAATGAAGAGAAATCAAAACTCATTTGTTGTTTTGGGGAGGAGAAGGCAACTTAATGCCATCACAGAACAACTTGAACAGCATCAAATTGATGTCTAGCCCATCAAAGCAAGAGTAATAAATTATTATTTTCCAAGATTTAATTTTTCCTTTTAAAGCAAATACTTTATTCTGTTCATTTTTAAAGGGAAAAAGCACATTATTTAAAATGACTCAAAAAGCCACAGCCTAATGAGATAGAACAGACATTTATAGAATGCAACGCTTCTTTGATTATGAGATAGAGCTTCCTAGAGCAGTAAGGAACATTTTTTAGTAGGAGGTGTATTTCCCAAACAATTCAGCATAGGAGCCTATTAAAAGTTAAATCAATGTTCAAATAAGCATAATAGAACAATACCTGTAATCTGCAAAAGTAAAAGAACAGCTGGAATGCTACTTTTTTGTACCATTGCTTTGAAACAGTGAAAGTTCCAGGAACATATTCCAGAAAGCACATTTCCAAGGTCACCTTTGAAAAAAATACTTCTTTTTCCACTCAGAGGTGAGCAAGTTGATTAGAACAGACCTGGGAACCAGGAATGGCGTGGTTTTGCTTCACATGAATACCAAGAGCTTGTGGTCAGTCAGTACTAGCAGCATATTCTCACTACATTCCCCTCACACCAGAACCAGTCTTAGTCACAGCAGGTAGCTCTCCACTCAGCATGCATGAGGACCTGAGAATGAAACCTGCCTCTCCAAACTACTTCCAAACATTAGAATTAGACCCAAGTCAGGGATGAAGCAATCAGCTACAGGACACCAAGGGCTATCTCTACAGGCTAGAATTTAGCCCACTAGACCGCCTTATTTAGACAGCTAAATAATTTTAAAAACATTCCCCTGGTAACCGCAATACTTCTGTCGCTAACATGCTGTAAAGGGAAATCTACAGATATACAGGAAATAATCAGCTACCATAGTATTTAGTCATACATCACTGCATGCTAGCTAGTGCAAACAAGCTAATACAATTCACACCCCAAAATTCTTGGCCCCGAGACACACTTCAAAGATCTGTCAACAAAAATTACTTCTGCTGCCACAGATTAAGATGCCTACGTAAAACTTGGAGGCAAATCAGCAAACCCCAGCTCTTCAGTTGCTTCAATAAGCTGCTTTCCTGAAGGACAGAAGCACTCAGCCACCTCCACTCAGAGGGGATGAGATCCATGGCCATATACATTTTGACAGCTGTAAGCCTTGGGCTCACATGCACATGTATGTTGTCTCCTACCACACAACCTCTCAGTGAGAAAGTGGCACCAGGAAGAGCTGTGAAATGTACCCATGCACCAGGAACAAGCCAAATTCGTAGCTGTAAGCCAACCTACCTCCTGATGGCAAAGCTTTCCATGTAGAAAAACAAGGCTTTAGATAAGCCATATTTTGCATTACCAAAAGGAGAGTCAATAACATCTCAGTCTACATATTTAAAGTGAACTGGTTAAATGCTAATTACTGTTAAAGAGAGAACTTTAGATTTAATAATTCTGAATGACAATTCAGGTCTCGGTATACTGAATACAAAGCTACAGCATGTTATGAAGACTGAGATAACACAATCGATCAAAGCAACAAGGTATATTTAAACGTGGCACCAACATTAAAGACATTTCTAGCAGGTTAATTAAAAGTCAATTAACATGGAGAAAATTGCCAAAGCTGTCTTATTTTCTTCCAGTAAAATTCTATTTCATTCAGCCATCCCCTCACAAACTGTTCAAAAAATATAAACAATTTCAATGTATAGGCAGTAACATCAGAAAGCATGTGTTCTTTATCTAAATAGAACTGGAGGAAATCCCATGGTAACTAGCATTCAATTTCCTTCCCCCCCACCTGGGTGTTCAGATGTTTGCCCATCATCCTCATATCTGATACTGCAGATCCTCCTGTTTCACTCTGAATGCATTGCAAAGCCAGAGTCCCCAGCGGCAAGCTTGGCTAAGAGAGTGCGGCAAACAGACAGCATGAAGTAAGCCATTCGCTACCGTCACAGAAGCCTGGGAACAATATCTGATGAGTGCCATTTTTATCATCACAGGCTGTGAAATGCAGAAAGCAAGCAGTTTTCCCCCTTCTGAAAGGGTTCAGTACACAGACAAGCCTTAGACATAGCATGAGTAGGAACAAAACAAACCGATGCCTTTACCTGCAGTTAGACATGTGCTGGGATTTTATTTGGTGCTTTTGCAAGGCAGGTAGCTCACTGTTACAGCCAGCATCACTCATTAATTCATCTCAGAGATGCCCCAAAAGCATTGCCGGTTTATAGGTATTTAAAATGCAATTGGTACAAAGCAGGATTTACCAAATGCAAAAGCACAATTAGGTGTCTGTTTGCATGGACTTGAAGTGCCAGGTGTGTACCTACATTTCAAGCACCAAAATATCATCTTTAACTCAGGATGCTTCCTTGCCTTCACAGACAGGCCATGATCCAAAGAACGCATCATCCAAGATGGAAAAAGGCTTGGAGAAGAAAAAATGAAGACATCTTGGGTTATTGTTTTTTTTAATATGTCTACCAGATAACCTAAAAGTAAAAGTGTGTTCTAAACATTAGCCTTCAAGACCCACTTGAAGCTTGGGAGAAAGGAAGTAGCAAAAAGGAGTCTTCAATGAGAAACAAAGGTTTTAACTGTCATGTTGCATAGACCCAGGAAAAAGCATGTCAGTTCGCTACTCTTCCCAAGCTGGTAAGCCCTCAATACTGTTCCTGATAGCTGCTCCTAAATTGATTAGCTGCAACCTCTTTGCAAGTCATTTGTCTCCAGTTGCTCCCCTCTAGCTCAGGTGACTCAGACAGCTGGGGCAGGACAGTTTAGAAATAACAGCAACATGAATAATACAAAGCTGCTTCTGCCCTGCCTAAGGGGGTACTCATTGGTATGCACTGTTGACAGTCATTCAGCAAGCACTGCTCTCGTCTCTAACTGCATTGTGCTGAAAGTATTATTTCTGAACACTTAACTAGAAGCAATAACACCTATTCTGGGGAGGAATAGTATGCATTCAAGCAATTTTGAAATTATTTTATCTTTGGACAAGAGATAGACAAAAGAAAATAAACTAGAAACAAACAGAAGTTAATGACCTGCTTTCAGAGGTGGCAAGCACTCATATCCCGGAGAGGATGTGCAGTCTCCATCCTTTGGAGATATTCAAAACCTGACTGGACAAGGCTGTGAACAGCCTGCTCTAGTTGACCCTGCTTTGAGCAGGGAGATTGCACTAGACACCAACCTAAACTATTTTGTGATTTTATAACAGAGCCTCCATCTCTTGCTTTCCTCCCAGGTCTGACCCACTATCAATGCCACTTCTCAACTGACTGCATCACAACACTCCAATTTCCCACTTCCAGTTAAGGAAAACTGGATAAAACCCACGACTGCTTGTTTCTGTCTGTTCTTAAGGACCAGACCACTATGCAGAACCTAGTCCTTAAGCTGACTTTGTTTCAACGGCTGCAACTCCAACAGCAGCTCTCTGCAGCACTCTAGTGGCTATTAACTAGGTACAGAAATGAGAGCTTGCAACAGCTACAGGGGGAAAACAGGGAATAGCTCAGGCTCACTATGCTTTAACTACTGCTAGCTTGGGCTTTCCAGTAGAAACTCCCACCCCAGGAATGACAGGTGCCAACCAGAACCACTGCAGAGTCTCACCCATACACCTGCTCCCAGATGTACTGGAGTCAAGTGCCCCGGGAAAGGGAGGTCCTCCTGGAGCAGTCGGGAGCAGGCTCTAAGATGTGGGTAAGGGAAGGTAGTATTCCAGGGGCTCTCAAAGCCCTGTTCCCAACAGACAAGGGCCCCAGAAGCTGTTAACCTATACTGCGTTTCTATTCCTGCCACTGCTTCTGGGTAACTTGGGCAAAACATTTTCCTGGGCCTCCTTTCACCATTGCCATAATTTTGGCTTGTTCTTCTATCCCTTGTACCTGCAGTGCAGTTAAATGACAATACAGATCCCCCAGCAATTACAGCAGTTTCAGCTAAAGCACTTTTCCCAGGAGTTCAGTGTACCATTCCTATTCCCCCCCTCTCACCCAGAAGACAACAAAGTAACTATTTAAACATTGTTCTTCCTTGCAGCACAAATTCAAAATATAAGTTTTTATTTGCTAACAGGACAGAGCTTCCAGCTCGTATTTATCTATAGTTTTAGTATTTAGATAGGCTTCTGACCCACAGAATACATTCCCACCAGAGTAGCAGCATTACTGTACAAAAAGCACATGCTGGCCAAGCAGAAAGTAGATTATTGTTGTAGCAGCAACATCTGAAATGGAATGGATGAAATAGCTTCATCCCATGGAGCATATGCCATTGCAGTGGAGGGTAGAAAGTCCTTTAGAAGTTTCTTTGCATTCTTGTCTCCTCCTCATTCACATCTCCTCCCCACCACCTCCACCTGCCCTGTTCAGCTTCTTGGAACTTACCCATGCCTTCAGCCTTCCACTCTTAGAGGACACTCAGCAATTTCCCAAGCTGTACAAAATCAAGGACCAGTACCATGTATAGAAGGCCACCTAAGGGAACAGATGATGGAACAGATGCAACTTACTAGTCCTTTTTCCTAAGTAACTTCTGCATATTTGCAATAGGGTCATGCTATATTATCTCAGTGACAAAAATGCACATGGAGCAGAGACAGGAAACATTTTCCTGCATCTGTTTCACTTCCATCAAAAACATTTCTCAAGTTGTCATTAAAAAAAAAAAAGAGAAAAAAATCAACACCCTCTGCCAAATAACAGATACAAAAAATTAAATGAAATACAATTGCTTTCCAGGCTCTTCCTGATAAAATCCTGAAAGGCTTCTTTACAATTGGATTTTGCCCACAAATCTCCACTTCAACAAAAGTAGCAGCCTGCACATAAAATGATTTAACCAATTAATTCTCTAGAGCTCCAGAGACACAGAAGCACTGATACCAGCTACATCGAAACAGGTCAATTATGCCTTATAGCTACAGGATTAAGCTCTTCTATGTCTTCATGCTGAGGTCCAAATCCTCCTTTAAAATGAGTTACATATTGACTTGTTGCTTTTTACCATCATGGAGCTGAAAAGTGCCAGTGCCAGGTTTTATTCCTAGTGAATTTTAGAAGCTTAGCCAGGAAGGAGTTTCATCCATCAGTCATGGGCCTGGGAGCCAGGACTTCAGGATGCTAGCTCCAACTCTGCCATCACCTGTGTCATGACCAGAAAGTCAGCGGAACTAGCAAAAAAGGTCCATGAAACACTACCATCACCCCCCACTCCACCCCTTAGGGGGCAATGTCATATGGCTTCGCAAGGGCCAAGTCTTTGTAACTCAGAACTTAAAGACAGAGGAGAAAACTGAGGTAAAAAGCAACTAGTGCATGTATGCCCATGAAAACTTTGGTACATGAATTGAGAAGTGCTTTGGGATTTAAATAGAAGATGTTGTATAAATCCACCTCATTCGAAAAGGAGTCTTAGTTGCTCTCCTTACTTGCCACCTATCCAGGCTAACATTATCTTTAAAGAAACGACCTGAATAACCTTGTCATTTCAATTTCACACATTTTTTTGCTGTATGTTCTCAAGATCTGGGAAGTTTCATTTCCCCAGCACTATTGCCAGAAGCTGCTAGTCCCTATCAGAGCTCACTCAGACACATCAAAGGGAACAGGGCACATCAAACAGGAGCAGAAGGGCTGCAGTCCCTTCCCACAGGGCAGAGGCAGTGCTCTCAAGCATCCCTCAGTTTCCAGAAGCAGGTTTGAATTAACAAAGTGCATTACTCATGCTGTTGCCATGACCCAAACCAAAACTACTGAAATGCTGTCATGCCCCATAGGTTGCATCTGACCAACACTGGTTTACTCCAGATTCAGGTTCCTCCACCTCTCTTAATATGCCCTATATGTAAATACACCTGTTCTCTCATTCCTCCCCAGAAATCTCAGTTCAATCACCCTATGCTCTTTTATTCCCTCCTCTGTTCTGCTTCTCCTGCATGCTACTCCATATATCCAAGGCAGCCATCTCTCCCCACTAGGTCCAGCATGCCTACAAACGTTCACTAAAAAGCATTCTCTCCACATAATCCCCACTTCCCAGCCATCCCACCAACAGTACTTGGGCTTGTCTCGCAAGGACTTAAATTTTCATGACAGGCAACATGTTGCTTGCTCTCTAGATCACCTCCTAGTAACCATTAAACCCTAGCATTGCCAGCCAGCCTTCACCTACCTGCAGCACAAGCCAAAACATAGAATTTGCAACCCTCAACCAAACATAAGACAGGAAGGAGTCTCCAGTAGCAGGCTGAGTCCTGAAAGGGGACTCACATTCATACATGGCCATCTAAAGATAAATTAGGGTTCAGACATTCAAAAACAAGGTTTGTCAGAAACCAAGAGATCCAAGCCACCTAATGAAAGAGTGCTAGATGCCTAGGCAAAATTTACATTCCTTTGTTTCTCCCAGCCATGCCTTTCCAGAGCCTCATGCAGTTGTCAGCAGCATTTCCCTTTGGCTTAAAACAGGAGGGGGGCTTGCTTTGAAGACTTTGCTTGCATAGAAAATGAACTTCTTGATTCCTGTTGACATTTGCAGCAAGATGTAGGTGGTGCTTGTAGCATTTTTCAAAGCTCTGTTTGTTCAGATACTTCACACTCCTGCAAAATGTGATAATACCAAGCAGTGGGTGGAAAAAATAGCACAAATGCATCCCTTCAGGAGATGGTAGGTCTCAAAACTACTCTGCATATGAAGACAACTCCCTCCATTACCAGTTCCACTCCACTGTCATGAAAGTCCGCATACATGAATTTTTTAACTGGGGAAGTGCCAAGAAACATCAGGATGCACCGTTGTATATTGTTCTAATCCTGTGACAGCCAAAGTAACTGTTGTGATAGTTATTTTCTCTGAACTCCTAGTAAATACAAAAGCAAAAACAATGCTTCTCTTTCCAGTCTCAAAAGGTGGGTGCTTCTCTGTTATGGTAATACAGTATTGTTTCACTTTCCAGGCTGAAAAAAAACAGATGGTGAAAACCATACCATCCAAAACAGTGCAGCAGTCCTCAAAAATACAGAAAAGTTAATTAACCCTTACTTTCAGAATTACATCTTGACAATGTGATTATGTTTCCAGCTCTATTTTAAGAATACTTCTGGCTTTTTCTTCAAGTTCCAGCTCCTAGAATCAAGTTAATAACCAAGGATTTTGGCTGGCATTTTCATTCATATTTCTAATGCTGATGTTTGTTGAGAAGGACCTCATAGTATCACTTAAGCATATGCCAGAAGAATTCTGGTTTATTTTGGATTAGTTCATGGCCTGAGCCATGATTTCTAAGTACTAGGGATGGCCAAGCCTAGGCCTTACAATAACCTCAGTCTTTGAAGCTTACAGTAACCTTGAGAAAGCATTTAGCAGCCTGCAGGATTACAGCCCCTAGCATTAAGTTAGCTGCAAAAGCAGCCAGCTGAAGAGTATCCAATCTTTTTCTCTGAGATGGCAGCATTGGAAAAGTCAGTGCCTAGATGAATTACGCTTTGGCAAACATGCCACACAAGAGACAGAAGGTAGCTAGGACCATGTGTCAGTGATAACCACAGGTATTCAGGATACCACTAATAGCATCTCAGAGAACAGACTTGTTACTTCACTTGAGTACGAACAATTTGCTCTTGCCAAAAGTCTTCCAAAAGACTATCTGCTACATAACTTTCCACCATACCTCTTTTGCTTTACATGCTCAAGTACAGAAGCTGCTAGAGAAGGTTATTTAACATACACTTAAGTAGCATGACTGCTCTGCTTTTCCTCTGATAAGAGAGAAGAAATGAAGTTCTGATTGCAATGCTCATTACAGTCATGGATCTAATACCAGCCACTTCTCACTCAAATCTTGTTTCCTCACAAGCTCTGAATTTGCACCCCTTCTGTTCTTTTTTGTTGTAACCCACCATTTAGAGCCACCCCTTCTCCCTGCAAATACTTTCATATTCTTTGCTTTCTAGGTCCTGGGAAGCTCTGCTCATTAAACAAGACATTTCTCTACAGTGCTTGCCAAGACCAGACTCAGAATGATCCAAGCAACTTGCACTTCTAAAGAAAAACAACGTTTACACCCATAATCACTTTCAGGACTATAGAATTGAGCTGATCACACCCCAAAACCCACTATGTAAAAGAAAAGCACTGGTGTTTGATACCTACCTTACAGAGCAAAACAACCTAGCTTAGATCCCCCCCAAACAGCCTAACTGTTCTGCAGTCTGCAGCTAAGAACACACTGACATCTAACGGTATTTAATATTACTGCAAAGCATTTTGAAGGAAAAGGGAACTAGCTCCTTACATCTCGTCTAACAGAAATTCCACCACGCTACAATAACATCAAAATAGGATGACCTCTTTCTCTAGAAAATTCTGAACTAGCACCCTGCTTAAAAGTATCTCCACAGAATTGTTTGCATCTTTCATGTAATCTTAAAGTCTACCTCATAAAGCCATAAAGGGCCAGAGCCCTGAAACACACACACCCAAATTACCCAGCTTCCTTCCCACTATGCCCACAAGACCTCAGAAAACACAGAACCCATTCTCATACCTCCGTTTCTACACTAGCAAAATAAAGTGAGAAAGCAGCACAGGATTTTTAAGAGGCTGTTATTACATACTCACCCCCAACCCCCCCAGTAATTCATGGCCTAAATAACATACTTCCCTGTGTAATTGAGCCTTATGCCTCTCATCCCACCAAGGCTTTAGGAAACACCAGGAACACCCCCTACTTCTCACCTTGAAATCAGCTCCAGCATGCAACTCCTATACTTCCTACAGCTTCACTGTTGCTGAGTTCTACGCTGTCCTGGATATGGGTGCCTAGTACCAGCAAAAGCAGGGCTGCTCCATGAGAAGAGATGAATTAGGACTCAAGACTGACCCCAACATTGCAGAGAAAACCTCTCCAACAGAGCACAGTCCCCAGCAAAAAAGTAAAGCAAGGCTGGAGACAGTAAGAGGCTCTATTAACCACCCAGTGACCATCACACAAAGCAGCTCCACAGCAAACACAGATTAACAAAGACCAAGCATACCTGAGACAGGCTTACTTAGAGCACATCTCCACCAAAGACAAGGGCCTTGGGCCTGTGAGCTTAAATAGAGCTCCTGGCCAATGCGTGGGGAGGGTGTGGTGTGGAGGCCTCAGGTGAAGCTGATCAGGGCAATTAAGGTGTATTAGTGCACTCAGGTCCTGGCACTTAGGGTGGGCAGCTGACCTAGTCATGTGTGTTAAGCATGCTGTTAGTATTGCAGTCTCAACTGCTAAACTGGTATCAGAAAATGGGAGTGAAACAGCCTGGACTGTGCAATTCCCTGAGCTCTCAGTGCTGTTGCACCTACCTGCCCACTCCTCCCGTGGCTGCAGAGACATGGCCTACTGTCTGCCCTCACTGGGTTCAGACCATTGTTCAGGACTGCGTTCACTGATTTCCCTCCTTACAAACTGTTTCTCCCAGGCTTCTGGACATGGCTTTAACCTTTCTTTAGTTGTTGCAGAAAAAATTTAATCTGGATGCGGCAAGAAAGGAGGATGATCAAATATTTCTCCTGCTGTATTGGTTTTGCTCTCACTTTGGCTGAAGATTATTGCTCACCAGCACTCACAGTGCTGGTGTTTACCATTCGTTACCCCCTTCATGACCTGGGGTCATATGTACAGATCTAATAGGGGGAAAAAGCTTTCATTGTTCAGATATGAATAGAACAAAAGCTCCATACCCTTTTGAAGGACGAAGACTCTGAGTTAACCCTCGCCAGGCATGATAAAACAATCCCTCCTAATATACAAAAGGGTTGTATTTATTAACATTTCACTTCCTGGAAGCGTAGGTATCTTTAGTACTGCATCTCACACCCACACACAAACACGCACATGATCAAACACTGACTCATGGTGCGGAAGCCCCTAAGCTGGAATTGATTCCATTTCTGCTGTTTGGATCTGCAGTGCTAGGATTAGTTACACTGGACACAACAGGAGTAATGTTTACCAGATGTTCTTCAGCTCCAGGTGTCCCTCCAAGCAACACTGGGCCAACACCACCTCTGCACCCCTTCTGAGGGACAGGAGCTCCTGGGGCCTGGAGAGTTGCATTTTGACATTGCTCCTCCTCCTTCAGAGCAGCCTGCATATCCAGTGTCTCCTCAGAGGTGGGCAGATATTGCTGCTCAAGAAACTCCGAGAAGTTGGAACTGCCCAGAGCCTAATCCCTTACCCTGGCATATGACCCTGACCCTTTACAGCCTTGTCTTCCTCCCTTTCTCGGCCATTCTCACAGCACAAGACTCAGTCTCTGACCACACTCTGCGTTGTGCCTTCCTTCTTAGCACGTGACTCTTGTAGATCTGTGCTGGGCCTAAGCACTGCGCCTAACATCAGTGTTAGTGCTGCAGAATAATTGGGAAAACTTTCCTGAATCATGTAGCTTTGTGGGGGAGCTTCTGCACAGATACTTTAAACTTTTATGTAAAATGTGGTTGAATTTCTCATTCAACTACTAGAAACTGGAGAGGACACACTGAAAACCTTAATAAAAGTGTTAACTCCCTCCCCACCTTCCTCAACATCTAATCCTGCAAGTATTTATCTGAGGTCTGTGCTTCATTCAATCACCTGACCCATTTTTCAAGCTAATTGCTCCACATCTTTATTAGTGCTATAATTAGCCAAACACTTGCTAGGTGGCTGTTAGAAATACAATACTAGTCATCAGCTAGCTCTCATGGGCCATAAATCAACACTGAGCTCTGAAACCCTAGAGGGGGAATTCAGTTACTTGTTACAGTGAAGAGTTTGTTCTGTAGTTTGTTAGCCTTTTATGTTGTCTGTCTTCCTAGTCAGTCTGGCTTTCTTTGCTGTTGTGCTGGGGTAAGGGAGGAACAGCTTTGCCTGAGTGAATCTTAACTGTTGCGCTTAGGACCTGACTTTGCTATGGGTCTGTATAACAGAAATGGTTCTGAAAATGGTTGTTACCCTGCTGCTGATTTGTGGCATGGTAGCTGAGTTTCCTGTACCCAGCTTGTTTTACATTTACTCCTTTGAATTAGGTTATACCCTTAAGGTTTAATTGGAATAAGCTTAACTGTCCTGCAGTGCTTTTTTTTTTCAGGTGGTGGTGAGCTCTGCTAGGTGGCAGGGGAGGGTTTGTGTGCTGTTATGGCAATACAGGAACAGCCTGTGTTTGGGGCAGTCCAGAGAGTTACTGGCAATAGACTTTGCCCTTCTTCTGGCTAGAGGCATGTATGCCGTAAGCTGCATTTCAGAGAGTAAATATTGTTTCTTGGGGATCCCATGAGCTATTTTGTATGAGCGCTGTCTTGGAAGGAGAGTTTAGGTGATTCTGAGTTACTGTGTTCCTAAGGATGCTTGGCTTGGGAACAGAAGAGCTCAGTTTGCTGCTAGTCCCATACTGTCGTTAGCCTGATTCTCTTGTGCTCTCACTTAATTTTTGTTCTTCATCTCTTCAGTAGAAATGCTAAAGCCACTAGTATGTGAGTGTCAGAGGGATATGGAAACTCTTTTTTTTTATGCTGTGGTCAAGCAGTCATGGACTGATGAAACAGGAGAGTTAACTGAGAAGCAGGAAAGCTGCATGCATGAATAGTCTGAAGTGTGAAAAGGTCTTTCTAAATAAGATAAACACATTGCGAATATGTCAGTATATATTAGAACTGATTAACAGCAATACTTATTATATCTGGATCGCTTGGGCTTATAAGTGATACTCATTTAATGGTAGGAAATATACCCTGAATCTGGAGGATGATTCGTAAGAATGGCAGAAAGCAATTAAACAAGAGAAGCTGAGATTACTATTAGGAAACTCGTGCATGGGTGAGAACTAATCTCTTCAAAGCTGTAGTAGAAATACTGCAGGGAGCATTTGTGCTAGGTAAAGGGGCAGAGCAGGAGATCCATAGTTTGCCATCGGTATTTTCTACTTTTACCAGCAATGTACCCGCAATTGAACGAAGTAGCTTTCCCTTTTTGCCCTGCATGTCTGATGAAGAACTATGGCAATCTAGCCCATTCTCCCTAAAAAGACTATGTATAGGATCTGCAAATCCATTATGTAAGCTAATGTATCAGCTCTTTGCAGCAGAGCTCAAAAGCTGCATTTAAAAATGCTGGTAAAGCTTGTTGTGATCAGAAGGATAATTCTTGGCTGTCCCACTGAACATGGATGGCAACGTAGAGGTGGGATTCGGATCCCAGCAGTAAACCCAGAGCAGCTCTGCTGAGTCGGTTAGGATCCCTCAAATGAATGAGTGCCTTTTGATACAATCAATGCTGGCTGTGAGTTCTCCAGAAATTAATCTAGAGGAAGAAATTGCTTAACACTAGCCATGCTACATAGGCAATTTTCTAAATCTAATCTAAATAGGAAATACTGTAGCCTTATGCATTCTTAAGAGCTCTTCAGATCTTTAAAGCAAGTTTTTATGAGGAAAGAAAGCAAAAAAAAAAATTTTTTCATTATTCATGCATGAAAACAATTCCTTAAAAGGGGTCTGTAGGGGGCTAGCCTGTCTCCAGGGCTTTTTACATATCTGACAATTTATAGGCTTTGCAAAAATATTAAGGGAACAGATTCTTATGACTTTTAAATCAGTGTGGAGAGGTGAATTATTTGGCTCTGTACTATAAGTAATTATTCTGTTTCCACACAATGTACGTTCCTTGGAAAAAGGACCAAAATTGTTAGTGAAGCTGGATTTAGTTCAACAAATAGTCTTGGCCAAAGAGGGGAAAAATACTTGTAAATGTCAAAACATTCCAATTTGACAATTAAAAATATGCATTTTGGAAATGCTCCCCTGTTTTGGGCTGAGATTTAGGAGCGGAGCATTTCGATTGTTTCAAAACAGTTTTTCACTTGGAAACAGCCCTGAAGCAAAACTGAGGAAATTAAGCAGAGGACAGAACCTGAACGTGACCTTCAATTGCAAGCGTAATCTCTTCAGGCTGACCTGTAGCTCTGTGTGCTTGGTGGGGGTTTTTCATTTCCCTGAAAACCCAACAGATGCCTGTTTTGTTTCAGCCTGAACTAAAAAGCTTGAAGTCTGTTTTTCCTTAGCTTTTTGCAGTTTTGCTATTGAACCATAAATCCCACCATTTGGTCACATTTGTGAAGTTGTGCTTAATGAAGACTAGGATTTCTACTCCGAGGTGAATGCAAATATAAATGTATGATGGAAGATGGTCTTGTTCCCAGTGTCACTTCTTTGTCTGCTTCAGGCCTCAGTGAGTCTAAGAGAACAATTCATCTGCTTCTGGCCCGAACTGAGGGGGGCAGAACCTGCCCCTTTAAGTCTCATTCGTGCACAGCCATGCGCTGAGCTGCCTAGGCTACAATTCTCTCCTTTTGTTTCTGCCACAATATGCTCTCTTTCAGCCCACTTGACCTTAATGTTCCGCTGGCCTAAGCTGACTCACAAGAGGGCCTTGCGAGGAGGTGGAACGGCTTCGCGGAGAGGTGGGTGAGATAAAATGCCGGCGACGCATGTTTGCGGTTTGGCTCTGCAGCTCAGAGGCAGACGTGGTGGCGGGTTCCCCGGTGCCCCTGGGTCACACAACCCCGTGCTGCAGAGCTGGTGGGAGGGACCCTGCAGCTCCCTTGTTAGGCAGGCGGTCACGGGCCACCTGTGTCACTGCTCTGTGCCTCAGTTTCCCTGCCGATAAAAGGATCGGAGTTCTGCTCTCCCTGGGCAAGGCGGGCAGCAGTCTGTGGGGGTGACGGAGTGGTGTGAGGGTGTTGCTGACTGGAAACAAGCGTCCAGGCGTGCAGGTACCAGGCCAGGTGCCATGAGGTGCATTTGCCTGTTTTCTGTACAGAGAATTGAGAGAACATCGATATCCCCAGGTCCACTCAGCATGCCCTGGCAGGTCTCTTGTATCCCGATGAATGCTGGTGGGTCTCGCTCTCTTTCATTCTGCACGCATCCACTGCCTCCCGGTCTCGGCTTCTCTCCTGCTCCATGACTGTCAGAGCCTCCTTACAGGCAGGTGTCAGTCACATGAGCATCCGCCGCCATGCATTAACAGCTAGTGCAGTATGTCCCCCCAGGGACATAGGCAGCTGGGCTCGGCGGTCCCTGCCTGAGCTGCCGAGCTGGGTCCTTTGCAGTCACAAGCATCCTTGGTCCCTGCTGGTCTGAGGTGTGATTGCCAGCTGGGAAGCGCCCTGCGATGCCAGGAGATGGCACCATTCTCTTAGCATCCTGCTACATGCAGGGCCCTGGGACTGCCTTGGGTCCAGCAGTGGGCCCTGCATTTTGGGGTTATTCTGTTCCCTGCACAGACACCTGCACCCTGGAAATGGGCAGGGGTTTGCACAGTTCTTGGCTGCTCGCCTTACACTGCTGGAGTAGTTGTTGTCTGTTATTCCTGTGGAAAGCCCTCTGATTTCCAAGGCTGGGACTGTAAATCTCTGGGCCTGAAGGGGCAGAAAGGGTTCTGGTTTGAACCTCTTGGTCCCTTGTGTTTGGTGCCTGCGTGTTTCTGTGCTGTCACCCTTGGAGCATGGGCTTGTCCCACGGTGTCCTGTTGCAAGGCAGCAGCTCCTGGTGCAGGGGCTCTGTGTGGGCAGGTTCCCAGAGCGCTGGTAGTGGGCAAAGGTTGGGGAGCTGGGGGGAGAGCTGCCCTGTAGGGAGTTTCTGGCCATGCAAGGCAGCTGGCCAGGCCCAAATGCACCCCTGAACAGCTGTTTCACCCCTGCTAAATTCTGTCAGGTCCTGGGTTCCTGTCTAAGGGACTTGGCCAAGCAGCAAAGAGTTGAGCTTCTCTTGGTGAGGTCAGTGAGTTCAGACCGGCACTGAGCCTTAGGATGAGCTGGTTACCGTTAGCCACGTCAAGGCCCCTCTCTGGCCCTGCTTGGTTCCCCTTTCAGTAAAACTGGAGTTTTAAGACCCTGAGAAGCATTACTTTGCTTTCTTCCATGCATCACAGATGAGCAAAAGATTTTATTTCTGCTTTCTCATTAGCAGTCCTAAGTAGAGTTAGCTAGGCAGCCTGCCAGATCTTCTTTTATCTCTTAATTTCTATCATTCTGTATTTAATTCCATATGGTATTTGGAGGAGCAAATGTGAGAGGAAAAAATGAGAATTGTGAAAGCTGAGTTTTATGGAAAGTAATCTTTGTTCAACTGAGCCAAAAGCACAGGTGTTCCTGGGGGCCCTCATTCAGCAAAGGAAGGAATTGGATGCTCTTTGCTGTTCCCTGTCTCTCTGTCTAGCTATGTCTGGCATTTTAGTATCATCTGAATGTTGGCAACATGGAATTGTGCAAACTGTGTATGTACCTGGGGAGCCCAACAGGCAGAAGCTCCTTTTTGGGGGAGCTTTAGTGCTTTATTGAGCTGAGATTGAATGCATATTGTACCATCATTCTCTTTTAAATGCACCTTTGGTATCTTACTTGGAACAAACTGTATTTATAATAGGATGCTGTCTCCAGACACATTAATGGTGAAATGGGTGCCAGTAGCCCTGAGATGTGTTGTTAGGTGCAGGGCAAACCTGCAGAAGATGCTGATCAGAGGAATGTATGATCTAAACAGTTTTCCCCCCACCCCTGCCCCGTTTTCATCTTCTCCAGTGTTTTCTTGTAGAACTGACTGCTCACCTCGTGTTGGCTCTGGCACACCAGGCCTCAGTCCCATTTGAAGAGTGCTCGGTGCCAGACTGTATTTACGTGCATTGACCTTATTGCCTTCCTGATGTGAGACAGAAACTGTTCCTGGCATGGGCATCTTGCCATTACTTACACCTGTGAATGGGGTGTGAAGTCAAGTGGGAGCCCTTAAATGAAAAGCAGAAGCATTTTGTCAACCCTTGTGGGACCTGGTCTTTTCCTTTCCCCTGGAAAAGGAAATCGGGCCCTGGAGGCTGCCTCCCGAGATTGTCAGCGGCGTTAGGATGTGTTCTGAACTTCCCAATTGAGCGTGCAGATAAATTTTTCCGCTGGGCTTCTGCAAACTCTCACTGGCAGCCTGCCGAATAGTTTACATAACTATTCAAAGGCTTTTCTTGTTCTGTGCCCTGGCTCCTGGAGAGCCATGAAGAAGGGCTCCTTTCACAACCGTGCATTTCCTAGACAGAAATTGTCATTTTTCAAACACAGCTTCCCTTCTCTTGGCCCGGAGCCTTTCACCTCCCAGCGTACTGACGTCAGGCCTCCTTTGTGATGCTCTGAGCAGCATTTTGTGCTCCGGTTTCTTTTCAGTGGTTTTAAATGACTGCCTCTGATGAAGGCCAAGCCATCAGCTAGGGATGGCTGGTGTTGTTCGGCCTGTAACCACTGCACGTTCGCAAAAGAGCATGTTGAATTTCTGCCTTCACCCAAGCAGAGCTGTCAGCCTCAGATGACTATCTAAGAGCCCTGACGGAGGCAGTGAACTTCTTGTTATTGAGCCTTTTAAAGATATGGGGGGAGAAGAAAAGATTTTTTTTTTTATTATTTAGTTGCTCCTGATACCGTCTGTGCTTTTGAGATCCTCTCTATGAATTTTGTAGCAGGTTCATGTGAACTATATTGCATAGTCAGAGGAACTACAGCTTTGTGTTCCAAGAAGAGTTCAAGTCAGGACCGGAGAACTGCAATCGCTCAGGTCTGATCCTAGAATTATGTCTGCCAGTCAACCACCCCTCAAGAAGATGAAGGGTCTCCATTACCATTTCTATGGTAGGAAAACAAAAGCAAGGAGTATTCATGGCATTTCACACAGGCTGTTTCAAGGGGAAGCTGGAGTAGACACTGAAAACGGTGGTTACTCAGAGCAGATCTTGTTGTGAAACAAGCCACCCTGGTAGAAATGCCATCATCCAGCTGAGCTGCAATGTCACTACACGCAAACGCTTGATGACTTCACCCTGAAATAGAAATTATCCCCAGAAAACTAATTGCCTTCTCCCTGCCTGAATTCCTCTTTTTGCATCAGCTGAAGGCACCGTGGTTCCCCAAGAAGGACCCTCAGTTGCTGAGCTGTGCTTCTGTGTAATGTGTAAATGTCAGAGTCCAGCCTGAAATGACTGGCCCTGACTCATGTCCATGGGAGCGTGTGTTGTCCTTTGTGCTAATGACGGCAGAGCCAGCTGCACCGTTTGTGCAGATTTCCATGCAACTTTGTGCACGCATGCATACACAGATGTGTGCACACGCACCACCAGTATCAGTTACTCTCAACTTTGTCAAATCTGTTCCCTGCAGTTGAAAATTTCCAGGCTTGGAGCAAGCCCAGCGGTGAGTTTTGTTTTGCAGCTGAGCAAAATCAGCTCAGTGTTGTCAAGTTCTGTGTACATGTGAGCAAAGTACAGGTCTCCCTGGCTTTTCCAACTGAAATGTTTGCGTTTCATCTTACTTCTTGCTGCTGCCTTGGCTCTAAGCCATGGGGCCTGTGCCACAGAGGATCTGGCCGAGAGGCAAGCATTTTACAGGGTCTGTATCACTTGGCAGAATCTTTTCATCTGTCCCAGGCAGGAGGGCTCCATCCCCTTACAAACAACATGGGCTTGGTCCCATTTGCTGTGCAGTAATTAATAAGACTCAGTACTAGGTTCCACAAACAAAATGTTCAGGCTGCGAGTCACCACTGCGCTGCAAGCTTTGACACTGGCTGCAGCCAGAATAGCCCACCCTGCTCAGTCTCATAGCGGTTGTAAACTGCCTTGGTTGTCGCTGGGTCGTTGGTCCTGGAGATCTTTACTGAGGCGTGATATGCCCTGCAGAGGTTATAATTACTGCTTTAAAATGTGTCTCAGAGGTTCCTCGAGGAGGGCACTGACTGACCTGCAGTGACTGGCACCGCAGCTCCTCATGCATGCGTTACCACCTTGCTGCAGCACCCGCAGAGGGGACCGTGCCTGCAGTGAGCACGTCTCCTTCAGCACAAGGTGCCAGGGGGTGGGCACAGCTCCCTCCTGCCTGCCCCCTTGGCAGCCTCTGTGGCAGGCTGAACGGTGCGTCTCAGCCCCGGGGGCTGTGGAGGGAGCTTCTAACCGCTGCCTCCTTCCTAGTCTTGCTGTGTCACCTTTTGTGTTTTGCAGGTGGCTCAGTCCTCCCGCTGTCCCTGGCAGCCCCAACCCCAGTGAGCCACAATCTGCTAACCAAGAGAGATGGAGGTGCTGGTGGAGGTAACCAACAAGTCTGCCCCTGGCCAGAAGATGTTGAATGAGATTGGCGTTGCCAAGGATGGCTACTGCCCCTTTGCATCTCTCCGTTCCCCCCCATCCATAGATTTACTCCAGTCTCATTGCTGCTCCCTTATGAGCCAAATCCAGAGCATTTAAGCCTGTTACGGTTAGATACAAAGCTACAGGGTCTAAAGGCAGGGTAAAAGTCTGCTTTGACTACTTGTGGTTTGGTGCAAATCTCAGCCTTCCCCCTCCTGGGGTTTGTTTCCCTTGAGAAAGGGAGGTGTTACATGCTGCAAGGTCTCGGAGGATCTTCAGATGCTTGGGATCATCTGATCCCCTCCAGGGTCTCTCATCCTGGAGGAGTTATGGCAGCAGAGAACAACTGGACCTGTTATACCTGTGTGTGATTTCCCTGGGCAGGTACAGCTGGCAGAATGAATTCCTGTCATTCCTGCCGGGCTTAGTCATGCGTGTCTCCTCCTGGCTCCCGGATCATCTCAAAAGCTCCCAGGCTCTGCAATCATTCACCTTCTTTTTCTCTTCCAAAGGTGGTGGATGAGTCATCCCTGTGGGAGGTGGGGTCGCATATCCCATTAGGGAGTCTAACCCCAGGGAAACTTGTTGGAGGGAGACGTATTTGCTTTCCCACGTTCCTGAGCACAGTGTGGCTCATTTCCTTCCCAGATGGCCTCATGTTTTCTTTGCATGCTCTGGTGCAGCTGGGAGGCTGTGGGTGCGGGGGCTCTGGAGGAATGGAGGGCCCAGTTGTACTGATGATATCCAAAGGCTCCTGGCTCCAGGGATCTGGCTCTGCCCCAGGTCTGGCTCTTGTTAGATGCCCAGGAGGTCGCTGCGTGGGGATCAGACTGTGTGCTAGCTGACTCAGCTCTCTAAGAAGCATGTCAGTGGTGGTAGATGGGAGCAGGGCAGTGAGCCTGCCAGGCAGGCACAATGCAAATGATAGATAAACAAGCAGAACAAGGACAAATACATCAAGCTCAGGCATGTGCCATGCATTGTGACCTGCTGCAGTGCCTTCTGTGACTGTTGGATTAATGGCCTGGAGACTGAAGGCCTCTGTTCAGCCACAGGCTGCCGTAGGGCCTGACTTCAGTATGGTGATTTTTGGGTTTGTTTTGTTTTTTTCTGATGAACATTGAGGTCCCTTTCCCCTGTTCTGGTGGCCTGGGGAGAAAGAAAGGGCATGGGAAGGCCTCCCTAGCCTGTATTTCATAGGTAAATGCCTTGGATGTCTTGTCTGTTGGGTCCCACCTGCACTGTGAGGGTATCCCAAACCTCCTGGCACCTTCCCGGTGCACTCTGCAGCCGTTTGGGGTGTCGCTGTAGCAGCAAAGCTAGCTTAAAGCTCTTCTGCCCTTCTCGCTCCTCTTGTTCTTGTTCTGTGCTGTTGCTGTTTGTGGGGTCACCCTGCAGACCAGCCCTGTGAAACGATCCCCAAACTAGCCCAGACACCCAGGCACTTGGGGAAAACAACAGTGTAGCCTCAGGAGTTTTAAGGGCACAGAGAGACGTGCAGTTGGGAGCGCTGCTCAAGCGTTGGGCACGTTGCTTGTCACTAGAGCTGAATGGCCCTTGTGTCATGCAGCCATCTGTGGTGTGAATGGACGTGGCTCCTTGCAACCACAGTGGGTTACAGAGAGCCTGTAAATCTGTGGCGGCCAAAACACCTGGCAGAGGGACCTGACAGGCAGCAACCTCTTAGCTCTAGAAGAGACTCTCTGTGCATGGGCTCTAGGTCCTGCCTGCACAGAACAAGCCCTCTCTGCTCTCCCTGTTTGCTAGCTCAGACTAAGACTTTTTGCTAGCTCTGAATCACGCTGGGCAACTCTTATTCCACCCACACTATTGCTGGATAAAGATAAATATATATATAATATAATCTTTTGCTAACCGGTTCATTCCACTATTGACACTAGCCCAGGAGGTGCCAGCCTGAAACCAGCTTCACTAATACAGCCAACAAAGACCTTTTTAGGGGTGATGACATGGGCCAGACTTGAACTGGAGAGCCTATAGGTGAAAAATTCCTCAATTTGTGTAGGCCTTCTCCAAAGAAGGTCCATAAAAATAATTTGGGGAGCTAAGGAAAATGTCTGGCAGGACACAAAACCCCAGTAAGTTGATTTAAAGAAAAAAACAACAAAAAACAAAAAACCTTTGAATAAAACGTACTTTCACAGTGAAAAATACAGGGAATGAAAGAGCCTTTTAAGCTGACAGAAAAACCAGAACTGGTGGCTGTAAGATAAAGCCAGGAAAAAATCGAATAAGGCCCACATTTTTAACCAGCAGGCGGATTACCTGCCGGAGGAAGCTGTCAGAGAGGCTGGAGGAACGTGCTTCAAGCCAAACACAAGCTAGCAGCAGGCTTGTGCAGTTTTGTATATATGGGCAACCCAGATTAGAGCCACTGGCAGCTGTTACGGAGTGGGCAAAGGCAACGGGTGCTCCTTCAAGGCCATGGGAAAGGATGGGAGCGGCATAGCCGACCTGGGGATGGGGCAGAGGGTGCTGTGCAGTGCCGGAGCACCGTGGGCGCTTTCCAGCCTTGCAGGGTTTAGCGGGGAGCCCGTGCTCCCCGGACTTGCAAGGGCCTGCGGGAGGGAAACGTGAACTCACAAGCAGACAATGCAGCAACAGTTAGTGGCTGATCTTTGGCATAATATTTAACTTATCCTGAAACCATACATTAAGAAAATAAACAGGGGGATGACTTACAACTCCATTGGCTGCTGCAGCCTGATTGATTTTTGTTCAAAGTGGAAGCCAAAAACATCTAGTCAGCTACAATTTGTTTTTGTGTGAGAAATTGGGGAAAGGGGTGGAGAGTGCAAACCTTAATGTTTTTGCTTTTCCTAATTTTCACATTCATAATCCAAAATAAACACATGGCCGGAGTCTTTTATGCTGGACACAAACACACAACCCCCTTGTTAAATGCTGCTTCAGGACAGTATATAGATGGGCTTTTTTTCCCTTTTGGCCACCAGGTCAGAATATTTTAAGTAGAGATTAAAGGAATCTCTGTCGCAGACATCAATGAGCAGATCGTCCTTGTTGAGTGATTACTCCATACAGCGAAATTCACTTTTGTGCCACAAGCCAGCAATATTCCACTTACATTGTAGGGGCTTAAGTGAGTCTTAAGTGCTCCTTGTGGCTTATGCTCCACGTAGGCACAGGGTGCGTTTTCCGTCAGGTAATCACTTAAAATATCTGCTGAATTTGTGCTCTGCTTTACCATTACTTTGAATTTCTCATGGACCATTGCAGCTTCTGTGAAACCAAAGAGGTCTAACTGTTGTCCTACAGCCTCAGTAACCGTACGGAGGCAGAGAGCTGGAATGATGAAAGCCAAAGGAAAGCGTAACAAATAAAGACCGAATGTCACTAGAATGTCACTAATGTTCCTACTTTTTGAAAGGTGAGCTTTTTTTTTTAAATGATCCCTTTTTAGACCTGCGCCAAGATGCCCCTCAGCTAGTCCCATCATAAAATACAAGTAAAAAAAAAAAATCTGGAAAAAAACAACAAAAAGAAAATCAGGATTTTGTCTTAAATTGCTTTATCTGTTACAAAAGTCAAGCATTATAGTCTGCCAGTTGCCTGCTGGTCTCTGCTGAAGATCCAGCCTGTACTTTTGTGTCTTTCTCTGCCCCACAAAGCTTAGAAACTAACTTCTTTTGGAGAAGGAGGCTCAGAGTTTCTTATTATCACAGCAGTCCGTAGCCAGATTTAATTAACCTTTTACAGGCATAGCTTCAAGCAAGGCAGAATCTGCCTCCCAATTTCAATTAACTTTTGGGGATTAAAAAAAAATTGATCTCAAAATCCAGAACAAGCCACAAAGAGCTATTTGAAAAAGAAAAAAACGTACAGGCTTCTAGCATTAGCTGTGCACTACCAACAACTGGGAAAAACTATTAAATATTTTTTTTGTGTTTTTTTTAATCGGTGGGAACTCTATGAAAATCTTGAATCTGTGTTAAAACTCTGAGGATGGAGCAGGCAATAGGTTGCAGTGCTGGCAAGTGTTGGCAGATGAGAAGCCACCAATATGTCACCATTTCCTGGGTGTAGTGAGCCAGTGGATTTAGCTCAGTTTTAGGAGTCATATTTCACTGTCTGGAAAAGCATCTGCAAGCTGGCGGGTGCCAAGGGCAGCAAGAAGGGTTTGGAAGCAGCCTGAATGCCACTTTGGGAGGTCCCCTGTGAGGAGGCCTGCGGGGGTCCTGGGTCCTCTTTTTGAGCTGTATCTACTGACATGTTCCTAGCCCAAAATCTGCAGGGAGAGAGCAAGGAATGTTGTGCTGGGGCTTACGGGAGCTGCGTTTGCTCTTCGCCGCTGTTGACTTGCAGGTGGCCTCAGTCAGCTCTCTGTAGCCATCTGGAAAGTGTTTGTTAGATTTTATTATGTGAAAACCAATATATTCACTTGCAAAATTGCTCCTCCTTTTAAAAGGGATTTAAGGGTGATTGTTTGAAAACAGGGCAGGGGATTAACCTTTTTCTTCTTTTTTTTTCTTTCTTCCTTTTAACCAAAACAGAGCCTTTCTCCAGTCACCCAGTTCTGTCATAGGACCAAAAAGCCGGAGGGGTGGTTGCCCTATTACGATGTTGTTTTTCCTTTGTAGAGCATCTCGAGGTGTGTGGATGAAAGGTCTGTCTTTTATTATAACTTATACACGCTTCATGGCCAGCTTTCTAGGACTCTAGATTAGCTCCAAATTCCATTCAAGTTACTGTCCCCCATTTTACCTGGCTATTCATTCTTCATGAAGTGTTCTTCCTCTGCCCCCCACCCTTAACCAGCTTTGTTAATTTGCCCTGATTCACTCAGAATTGCTATAATTCCAGTTTTTGCGGAGGCAGCAATTGCTTCCACAAGTGATTCATGCCAGGAGTGGGAGGATTATTGCAAATGAGGAAGCATCTATTTACAAATAAATATCATGGTTATCAGCATGTGGGAGGGGAGAAAGGCAATCAAGAAGGGAAGTAACACAACAGAGCTTACACCGGGCTTTGTGCTGAAGCCAGGGTCGTCTCACTGTTTTTCCTCTGGTTGCTTCCAGCTGCTTACTAGAAAGTGAATCACCTGCTGCTGGAAAAGGGTTTCCCTGACCCTTGTGGGAATGGTAGGAAACAGGCCGTCACTGCAACCATGCAGGGATTTACCAGCCACTGTTTTCATTATGCGCTGGCTCCCCGAGGGTCTGTTTGTCTTGCTGTTAATGGGTGGTCTCGGGAACAGGCAGGACCATAGCGCGGTCCCAGCGCTGACCACTTTTCCTAGCTGGGAAACGCAAAGCCTTGCATGGAGGCTGGCGGCGGCCCTGGCAGTGCACCTGTGGTACGGCCACTCGGACCGAGCCACTGGGGTGCGGGAGTGCTGCAGGAGCTTGCTGCGAAGGGTAATGCCCGTGCCCTCTGCTGCGCCGGCCTTCAGAGTCAGCCTCGCTGGTGGGACAGTCGTTCATGCCTGGGGCTTCAGTGCGTTTCAGGGGACAGGGCTGTGCTGGCAGGCAGCATGTACTGTACTGAAAAGCTGGTGCTTCTGGGGTAAAACTTGGTGGTCTTGCATATTTGGGGGCTGGCAATGTTGCTTCTAGCGGGAACAAATGGCTTCAAAGCCCCCGTCCAACCACGAGCTGCGAGTCTCCTGCAAGGACTTGGCGGAAGCTCAAAGGAAACGCTTGCTTAGCACGAGCGTGGCAGAGGGGCTACGGGTCGGCCCAGAGGAGCAAGAGTGAAGCCTGCAGCACGGGTCACTCCCAGCCTGCCACGGTCCCAGGGAGTCCGACAGCACGCGGGTCATGCTGGTCCTCTGCGTGCCGCCTGCCTCGCTGTGACCGCGCTCACCCCGGGACAGACCTCGGGCTGTGAGGCAAACGCTGACATCCCAGCAGCTGGTGGAGGAGTGGGAGGGGAGCGTCTCACTGCCAGAAACGAGGAACTGCCTGCACACAGCGTGGGGCGAAGCCAAGGATGGGGCTGGGCGCAGCCGGTGACCAGCCAGCAGCGTGGCTTTTCCTCCGACCTACAAACTGGGATGTGTCAGCCAGCAAAAGGGGGGGGAGAGAGTGTCCAGTACCAGTAGCCGTCCGCCTGCATGCCAAGGGGCCACCTCCCCTCCCCCTGGGGAGGCATTTAGCCAGGTGAGGGTCCCTTTGGGGTCCCTTCAGCTCCCAGCAAGGCAGCTGGCTGCTAGCAAAGGGCCGAGCAGGGCATGCGTTGTGTCTGCAACCCAGCAGCAAAGAGCAGAACAAGCTCCAGTGTTTGGAGGCTGAAGCTAGACCTGCCGAGTCTACGAGCAAAGGTGTAACAGGGTCTCTGAACGCTGCAGGAGATGCTCTTGCCACTGGCTGGGTTTGAATCACAATTGACTTTTTCTGCAGAGTTATTCTGAATCAACCAGGAGATAATATATAAATGTGCTGCCTTTTACAGGGTTTCCAAGCAGGTAGTTAGAGGCTGCTTCCTGGCCCTGTATTATGTTCCTACCAAGCTCCCCCACATTGAAGGAAATCTGCTTTCGGCCCTACCCTGAGCTTCCAGGTGGCCTTCGCAGCAGCTCGGCCCTATCGATTTAGAGATGACAAAGGCTTGGATCACCAAGGTAAGATCTGCATCTGAGAGGAAGGGGCGTAGGCTCTTGGCCAGCAGCAGATGAAAGAATGCATTTGTGGTTAGTGAAGCAATCCGGGAGTTTGAGATCTGTGATGCATACAGATACACGAAGGGAAGGGCTGCTCCCTGCCTTCCTCCCGGCCCTTCACCTCCTACAAATAAACCACAGCCCGGATGGAAAAGCAAGAACTTGCAATACACGCTATTGTGCTGGGCTGTGTTAAGGAATCTGATTTGGAAGCCCTGTGAGTGAAGGCCAACGATAACATTAAATTAACACAAGTTTTCTAGACCCAGACTTGCACTGTATTCGGTGTCTGTATGCGGTGGGTCCCGGCCGCCGAGCTGTGATTCACAGTGCAGGTGTTGCCCCTCCTTGCAGCACAAGCGACGTGTTATTCTGACATATGATGGCCCGAAGCCACAGTTTCAGCAACAGCATTTTCAGGGGTCCCACGAGCCAGCCCTGACGGTACCTGCCGCCCTGACCTCAGGTGGCCCGGGCAGGAGGAAGACGCTGACTGTCCCCATTTCCCAGCAGTGACATGGCGGGACCCAGCGCGCAGCTCGCCCTAGTGAGCTGTTAGCAGGAGGGTACACGGCTCAGCCGCCGGTGCTTCCAGTCTAGGTGTATATCCACAGCGCTAAGACCTCCGCAAAGCCCTGGCGGGCGCAGTTAGCTAAGGACAGGCGCAAAGCAAGCCTTGTTCAGAGAAGGCACAGCTTCGCGAGCCCAGCTGCGGCCACCAGCAGGAGCGCGTTGGGGGACACGAGCAGGCACAGGGCTGGGACACAGTGCGGGGAAGCAGGGGATAAAACGAGGGGTAAAACGGGAGCCACAACGGGGAGCACAGCGCGGGGGGGGGGGACACAGCCGAGGGCACAAGCAAAGACACGAGTGGGGACTTGGGGGGGGGGGGCGCAGCAGGGACAGCTTGCAGACACGAGCGGGGCTACGTCCGGAGCCCGGGTAGCAAGAGAGCGGGGCCAGAGGCGGGCGCGTAACGGGGCGCCCGGACCCCCGGGGCTCGGGGGTCCGGGCGCGTAACGGGGCGCCCGGACCCCCGGGGCTCGGGGGGGGCGGCGGCGGCGGCGGCGGCGGCGGCGGCGGCGGCGGCGGCGGGGGGGGGCCGGGCCGGGCCGCGCCGGCTCCGCCCCGGGGCCGCAGTGGCTGGCGGCGAGTCCGCGCCCATTTCCGCCGGCGCGGAGCCCGGCCCCTCGGCCCGCCGCGGCGCTGCTGGGCGCTCGGGCTCCGCCACCTCCAGCTCCACCATGCCGGGCGAGGCGGCGGCCGTGCTGGCCCTCGGTAGGTGCGGAGCGGAGCGGGGCTCGCTCGGGCAGAGCGCTCCGAGAACTCGCGGTTTTCCCCTCCCTCGCCCGAAAACGGCCGCTTGGCGGAACGCGGCGCGAGCGGCTCGCGGGGCAGCGTCGGTCTCGGCGGAGCTGGCTCGTAAACGTCTTTTTTTTTGGGGGGGGGGAGTGGGTGTTTGGGGTGCGGGGTGTTGGACTCGGCCTGTCGCGGCGCTGAGGCTTTTCGGAGCTTCGGCGGCTCGGTGTGGGCTGGGGGAAGTCTCGAGGTACCTGCTAGCGCTGTTTTGCATGAGCTGTCTCTAGAATAAAAAGTAGCGCCCGAGTTCCTCCCTCGGTCTGAACTTAGGCGGAACGTCTTGAAATCGCGGGGCGGTTTCAGGTGATGTGAACCAGGACCGTTTCGCGGTGGCTGGCGACCTCCTGAGTCTCGTCCCGTTCGGGGACCCGAGAGGTCCCCGTATCCCGCTGCGGGTGGGGACAGCTTCGGGTGGCGGCTGCCCGCACGGCCGCGGTGCCGTGCTGCGGCCCGGGGGCCTCCGAGCTCCGGCTGCAAGTGGCGCTCGCCCCGCCGGACCCCGGGAGCCGGGCGCTCTGCACGAGGGCACCGGCGCGCCGGCGGTGGAGCACCGGCGGAGCTCTGCCTGCTTCCTTGCTCAACAGCGCTGGTGGCGTTCAATGAAACACACAACCTGAAACGGCAGCGCTAAAGCGGTTGTAAATGTTTTTGTTTTTAAGCATAGTGCTTTCTGCGGGAGACTCTAATGCGTAATGACTGCACAAGATCCCTCCAGTTATACATTGTCTTGCACTCTATTAATTTTATGAATCAGTCGTCTCTTGCTTCTTAAATCCTACGGACATTTGGCTTCAGTCCCTTTTGTAGTCATTTGCTTAACCGCTCCTTGCTTGTGGGAATGCTCTTTCGCGGTGACTTGCTAAGTAGGGCTGATGGTAGAATCAGCCCTTTAGTCTCTTAATTTCTTTTGGGATAGACTTAATTAGCGAGAGGATATTGCCTGATTTGCAATTAAAAGGACAGGATGTTAATATGCTGTTTTACCCAGGAGATGGGTGAGGTACTGAGGAACTGGAATCGCGCTGTTTGTCGCTGAACAGAAAGACCTCAAACCAGTACCTGAGGTTGGATCCAGCTCAAATCGTGCGGAAGGTGGGTTTGGATCCGAATGTGTTACTCGGCCTTGAGAACTGGGGAAAAGGGAGCCAGACTTGGAGGCTTTGATACCTGCCGCAGCTCAGGTGTGCGGCTGCAGGTGGTTGGTGCTGGCAGCACTGCAAAGTCTTTTGGAAGGGGCGTTTAGCCCAGATGCAGATGGGCCAGGGCAGGGAGAGGAGAGTTCGAGCCTGGGCTTCTTACAAGCACTAGTACTTTGGTAATAGTATTGACAGTAAATCAGCCTTTGCCTGGCAGTTTGTACGGGGCCGGCGTTATTTGATGCAGGACTAGCTTAAAGAGCAGTGTTTTCTGGACCTTATTTTGCTTTCGTTGCTGTTCCTAAGAAGAAGGATTGTAAGTTTTCTGATTGTTTTGCCCAGAAGCCCTACCTGGCGAGGGAAGGGCTGTGTGTGTGCACAGATGTGCGCACTTGGCCCTGAGGACTTGGGACTGGTTACCGCTTTCCTCTTAAGCCTTGGTGACTCTGTGGTCAAGCCTGGGTCAGGGGGAATGCAATGCAAACCTAACAGTGGCTTAAATGAGTGAGGCTCTTTAGAGCACTTGGGTTCAGGAAAGTAACTTGTCTTGGCCCCATTCCACCCTTTGCCTCCTGTGCTGCCTATTTATGTTCTCTGTGGCCATGCTGCTATCCACAGCTGCACCAAAATGTATCCTCGCTGCTTCCCTGGCACTTTGTTCCCTCTGAGGCATCCCTTTGCAGTCCTGCTCTCCCTCCAAGATGCCCGTCACCTGATACAGGAATGCTCTATCCTTCTCAACAACTGTCTTGTCCGCGCTGTCAACACTGGTGACGCCAGACCGCTTCTGTTCTCTGCCAGTGGTGCCTTGCTCCTGCTGTGGCTTTTGACCTTGTGTACTCACGGCTGCAGGTGTTTTTGTGGCTGTGGGGTGTGGAGCGGGTGTGCAGCTGAGCTGGACACAGCCTCTGCTCTGTGGTCACTCAGCCCTCCTCTGCCGGGAGCCTTCCTGGGCCTGGGCGCTTGCTAGGTGCGTGGGCAGCGCATCCCCTCGTCACCCTGCCCCAGGGAGGGCTCGTGGCCCCCAGTCTCGGGGTGCTGAGCCGTGTGCTTTCAGCTCTGGAAGTCCCCGGTCCGACCCCTGGCAGAGGAACCCATTGCAGCCGTTGCTTGAGGCTCTTGGTCTCCTTGGCCTCCCTTCCCAGTTCAGCACCCAGCTCTCCCCTGGGTATATATGAGGGACTGTCTGGCTTCTGTCGGCCTCGGGCCCAGGTTTTGTTTAAGTCTATGCGATGTTCCAGACACCGCATCCTGAGAAGAGCACTTTTATAAACCTTATCTAAACAATAGATTGGAGTATTGGCTTAAAATAACAAGAGAAGCTGGAACCTCCTCCCACTCACCCTTCTTCTGTTCTATATATATGCACCTGGTGGCTGAAAAGGGCTAATCTCCAGAGCCAAAGGGAAAATATGAGCAAAGCTGATTAGGAGGAAAAACTTCAGGCAGGAAACAAACCCCAGTGATAACTGGGAGCTCCTCAAGAAGAGCGTTGTTAGTCATCGGAGAAGCCAGGTTGTCCCTTCGTCATGGCTCATCCTGGTGCAGATGCAGGATCTGCAGGCGGCGCTTGGAGGTGGCACGAACTGATACGGCAGGAGTACAACGGCTGGCGAGCGACGGGACCACGGGCTGTGAACTGGGAAACCCGTCTGGGAAGCCGGGCAGGCTGTGGAGGGGAGAAATCCCAGGCTGGCAGCAGCGAGGGAGCCAGGAGGCTAAGAGACGCTGGGAGCGAGAGCAGTTCCCGCAGTGATGGCGCCCTTTGCAGTTATCATGATACAGCTATTAATGGTGGAGGAGAAGCAGAGGTTTGCAGCAGATGCTTCCCCAGCATATTTGAGACAAAGCAGAGTTGTAAAGTGCATATTTGTCTGCTTGCAAGTCGGGAGGGTCTTGAGCACTGGATATCTCACACCAGGAGCCTGGGTTTAGGAGGTCTCAGGCTTGGCTATGTTTGTTTTTAGGAGATCTTTCCAAAGCAGAGGGTTCCCGGAAGGTAACGGTGGGGGCTTTTACAAGCGAGTAGGTAACGGATAGGTTGGCTAATATGGATGGAAGCGTGGTTTAATATAAATTGAAAAAGCTGGTACAGGATTTGGTTTGGTTTTGGAAGGGACAAACTGAGAGTGGGGCTGAGAAGGGACTGCCAAAATAAAGCAAGGGCTGCTACTAGAATTACCCCCGAGCAGCCTTAGCCTGCAGTATTGTCTGACAAACGTAGCCTTGTTTTTGTGGGGGGGAATCTCAAGTTAGAATGGTATAAATAACTGTGCAAATGCTCTGTGCTTTTGTAAGGCACTTGACTCTACTGGAAATGTCAGGGATACCCAGTATCCCAGTGCGTATTGAACAAAATACAGGGAGTCTCAACACTAGCTGTCCGGAAGAAATCACTAGGGGGGAGAAGAGTGTTTCTTGTGCGGGTGCAGCCCTAAGCCAGCGTCATAAATGTAAAATCATTGCCAACTGAAAAGCTAGAGGTGACGCAGAGGTAGGTGGAGTAGTAACTAAGGACGAGGTGATCTCATGGAGTGAGCTAGCTTGCTTTCTTAGCTGGCCTCGTTCAAACAAATGGCTTTAACGCAACTGAGCGGCACGTTATACCTGTCAGCAGAAGGAACATCAGCCGTTGCTACAGATGCGAGAGCACATCTGGGAAGAAGTGGCGTCCGAGCCCTCTTCGTCCCCATCACAACAGCCAGGAGCTGAGTGTGGGTTTCTGGGCAGGAGCTGGCAGCCTTGGCTGGATAAACGAGGAAGTGGGAGGCGATGGTCCGGCTGCCCTAGGACCGAGGGCTGAGCCCTTTCCCAAGCTAACGCACGCAGTTCCTTTGCCTTGTGTGTAAACGTGGGTATTGGCCAAATCGGGAGAGCGGATCAGAAAGGGTGCAGCGCTGGGGAAAGCATCTTCCGCTGTGTGGACTACCGGCTTGCTACAGGATGGGGTTGAGTTGGCATCGCTGCCAGCTCCCGGGGGTAGCCCAGGTTAGCATAACAAAAAGACAGCCGAGAGGAGGCAGTTTAGTCTCCAAGTAACTTTCCCTAGGGAGAAAATGCAGGGAGCAGGCAGGCTCCGTAGTGCGATGGGGAGAAGCCAAAAATCAGGAGAGTTCCCATGATTTTCACTTGGTGCGATTAACCGTACAAACAAACCTGCCGGGCTGTTGTGCATTCTCGCTTGCTTGTTGCCTTCAGTTCAAGGCTGTCTGCAAGATTTCATTAAACCAATACAAGTAATTGGGTCAAACACGTCCCTGCAGGCAGAATTGGAGTGTGCAGGAGGGAGGCTGCGGTGCGGGATCTGCTGGCCCCATCTGGCTTCACGCCCCGGGACTGATCTGCCCGGTTAAATTCTCTTGGTTGCAAGGATTTCCTCTCGCCTCCCCCCACAAGAACGGTGGTTTTATTCTCGGTTATTCGTACGCTGGGGCTCGTGCTCTGGTGGGTGACGTTTGGGAGAATGACTGCTGTATGTACCGATGATGTGCAAGTATGATGCTGTCTTACTGCTCTTCCCTCGGGAAGTATCTGTCAGAGCTGGGCGCGTTATTTCTCCTCTCTGAAGCTACTCTTGTAGCTCAAGCAGCAGAGACCGAGACCCAGACGTAAGCCAGAAGTCGTGACTTCAGTTCCTGGACGATAGCCCAGGCTTGCTCCCTGTTCCTGAAGTAAAACTTGCCTTCGTCCGGGGGAATCTGCAGTGTACGAAAGGAACCTGCCCGTTTAAGCACTTGGAAAATGCCCCCACTAGTGCTGGCCGGGTGTTTCTGCGTGCGCTTTTGAGACCAGCTCCCTCTGCGCGTGCTGGGAGCGTGGCGAGGGCGGCAGCGCGGGGCCCGTGGCAGCGGCTCCCGTGCAGCCTGCGTGTACCCTCCCGCTTCGCCTGCGGCATTGCTGCAGGCGTCCGGCGTCCTGGGTTTCGGCTGACAAACCTGGCTGTTTCGGCAGCTGCCGAACGTGGCCTGGCCAAACCGCTGCTGCCAGCGACGCCAGGGAGGCTGAGCTCGGGCAGCGAGCACGAAGCTGCAGCTTGTGGGTGTCCAGAGAAGAGCAGTGGCGTTCGCAGGAGACTTTTGCCCACTTAATTCAAGAGACGGAGCGCACAGCAGGTACCTTTGCTGGCAGCTAGGTTGTTCGATGTTCTCTCCTTTGGTTCACGTTTGCCTGTTGCGTGTGTGGCACTTCCTCTTGCCCAGGTGTCTGCTAGTGAGATGGTGTTCTTCATGGTCTGACAAACTCCCTCAAAAAATCCTCTTTTAACATAACCTCTGTTCTTTAAGCCCAGCCTCTTCACGCGACTGGAGGGCTGATCTGCGCTTTGGGTAACTGTGGGACATGGGGACAGCAGGGGTAGTGCCTCTGCAGGCTGCTGAGGAGGAGGGAGGAGGTGCTGCGGGACGTGCCGCCGCAGCACATTTGCGATGCTGGTAACTCACCCAAATCCAAGTGGGGTCTGGACACCTGAGTTTGCAAATAAGCATGTGCTGGGTTAAAGTAGTCAGTGTAGAAATCTCGAGCGTCAGAATCTGGGTCCAGTCGTGATGTGTCAGTGGTCAGGAAGAGCTGGTTGTGGGCTGCAGAGTTTCCTCTGTCTGACGCACGAGGGATTATTTATTTATTTATTATAAGCAGCACAAAGACTATTTATTTGTCAGAGACCAGATACTGGTGTAGGGCAGAGCTCTGGTGAGCTTTGGCCGGGAAACATCTGTGCTGGTGTAATGGAAAGGGGATAACCTCCCCCGCCAGCTCTGCAAGGAAAGAGCTGCCGTCGGTGCAGCGTTGGAAGGTGCCTCCGCATCAAAGGCTTCCATATGTGCGTGCAATTCCTCAACAGCCTGTAAAGCTGTGCAGGAAAAGCCATGTGCTTGAGTAAGGTGAGGTGACTGTGGGTTTAACACGGCCAGGCTCCCGGGGCAGCTGCTTGCTTTGTTCTGTTTGCGTTTGTCGGTGAGATTTGGGATGGGAGCTGTGGAGAGGAAGAGCGCGTCCTTGGGCTAACGCGGTTCGGTGCAGAGAGGGCTACAGGGCAGAGGCAGTGCTTAAGCACGGCTTGTTGGCCGTGCAGCCTGAGGGTGCTTCGCTTTGAAGGATGGTGGCTTTTGGGTAAGCAAGCTCATGGCACGCAGTGTTATGCACAGACACAGGAGGTGAGGCAGGGATGGTAGAAAGCTGAGTTGGGATGAATTGGGATTTGTGGGATCTGTGACTGTTATGCAGCTGAGCTGACTATTAATTGCAAAGAGCACGAAGGTGATACTCTAAACTTAGCTGTGTGACAGCACAGCTAACTAGATATCCATCTCCCGCTTAGCTCGGGGTGTTGCCTTGCAAGGGCTTTTTAAGGTTTCCAGCACTTTCTGAAGATGAACGTTGCCAGGAACCTTGAAAACACTATTTTAGGGTCTTGTTTATTCTGCCCCATCAATGGGTGGAAGCCCTTTTTTGTCGTATTTATGCAGACCGCAGACATGTGCTCCATTCTGTTATTGTAAAGCACACCAACTTGGATATTTTAAGTGCAAATTGGAGATTGTTTTTAGTCTCCATACCAGTTTTAAAATGTCCTATTAAACATCATAGGTTTTCCTTTTAAAAACCTGTGACTCTCGTATCTCTCAAGTTTGTCTAAAAACTGAAGAGCATTCAATTTAGGTCCTTCCCTGGTTTGTTCAGGTCAACTGCCTGTTGGTCTATATTGTTCCTCTGACTTGTGTCTCTCAAAATTTTCCCTAGGTGTCTTCGTAGCTGTGTGCCATGCCCTGGAGAACACAACATCAGCCTTGAGCGGTGAGTTTGCCGTCTGAACTTTCTAGTAGTCGGCCCAACATGCAAGTCTCTTCTGCCCTCCAGGCTGAGCCGCTCGAGCTGCCCCCCTGCTCGAACACTGATTCCAAGCAGATCTCATGTTTCTTCTCGGGTTTCTCGCTCTCCACCGGCTCAAAAGCATTTCTGCAGCCCTGCCCGAGCGCTCGCGGCACCCGCAGCTCAGCACCGTTAGTTTTACGTAATGTTTCCCTGAGGTCTCTCCAAGCCTGCCCTCCTGGCTCTGGCTTTGGGCATCCCCTCTGGGTTTTCATCATGGGATTCAAGGAGCAGACGCCCTCCTTGGCACGCGGCCCAGTGCACACCAGCTGCGGGGCTTGCGTTTTCCGCGCTGTGCTTGCAGCTGCGTGGAGGTGGCAGGAGAGCGGGGGTGGAGGGCAGGGCTCTCAGCTGCACCGTGCACGGAGCCGGGCGTTTGGCGAGCAGCTTTGCTGGGGAGACGCTGAAGTGTGAGGAGCAGTTGTTGGCCGCCTTGCTGCGTGCAGTGCTCACCTTTCACCTTGGCACGTAAGCGGACTTGCCTATAACTCGTTAGTCTTGGTGGCATGAGGAAGCTGAGCTGTTGGAAGAGCCACAAAAGAAAACTGGCAATAGTTTATCTGCCGCTTATCCAGCCCGCGGAGAGCTTAACTCGGAGCAGCCTGCTCCCAGCCGCTCGGGCCGCCTGGCAAGGAGCCCTTGGAAGTGGAGGGCACGTGGGCAAAGCCCTCGCTAGGTTGGTGTTGGGGAATTCCTGGCTCTCGCCGTGGGCACGCGATGCTGCCGCCGGCGGGGGCTCCCTCGTTAGGCGATTGGGCAAGAGCTGGCGTGATGCTGGGGGAGGCTGCAGTGGGAAGCTAATTACCGGGGCTTCGCAGTGCCCTGCTGGTTACTGCGGCTGCTGTGTCGACGGCTTGTGCAGGAACGGGCAGGAAGCTGTGTCTTTCCGTGGGTGGGATGGGGCTGCATAAGCGTCTGCCGGCGGCCTCCTCCCCATGGAGACCCTGTCTGGCTCACAAATTTGGCAGGGCAGCTGGGTTGGCCCGTTCTAAACCCCGGGGTGGAAAGTGCTTGGGACTGGCCCCTTCCCTCCCGAAAGCCGTTGGTCCGAACCAGCGCGGGAGGAGGTGGGGAGGGGTGCGCAGGAGCAGGGCTGCTCAGCACGGATGCCTCGGGTTTGCTAAATCTGAGTATTTGGGGAGCGTAGCCTGGGGAGTTGCATTAAGGTTTCCTCTTCCTCCTCCTCCTGAGCCCTGCTTGGCTTGTGACTCTCGCAGGGTGCCTTTGGGGCTGTTGTTCCCATTTAGGACTAGTCCAGCTTCCCTGAGGAGCTCTCGGGAGCCGTGAGGCCCCTGGGGATAAATGATGGCCCGGAGATCAAAGTGCGGATCGGATTTGTAAGAGGTTCTCGCTGTGCTTGGATGTGCCTGGTACTAACCGAGCCCCAGCCTTTTCCGTCAACGCCGAGTGGCAGGGGAAGGTGTTTCACAGCTATTGCAGTCGTTCAGGGTTTACACAATAATTACAGCCTTGCTAGGAGAGAATAGCGCCTTCTTTCACCCAGGATGGCCGGAGTCCAGCGCTGTTCAAGTGTCAGGCGTTGTAGGTAGGCTCAGGGCAGAAGTGCTCTGAACACATCCCGAAGCAGGCTGGAGACTTTGTTTCGCTCGGTGACGAGCTTCAAAAATCCCTGTAGGACCCAGGTCCCCGGGGATGCGCCCTCCCCGTGCGCAGGCCAGGGCAGCCGGAGGGGACGGGGCGAGTGTGGCGGCGGCAGCATGGGGCAGCAGTGGCAAGCGCTGGGGAGCGCCCGCGAGAGACCGCAGCTGTCACGGGTGCCGGAGGCTGCTGGCACAGGGGTGACCCCGGCTCGGGAGCCGGTTCCTGGGACGTTCGCCAGCACGGTGCCAGGAGAAACACCTCCCACGTCAGCCGGGCTGCGTTTCCACCAGTTCAGAAACGGCCACCGGCCTGTGACCAAATGTTTTCCTGAGCTGGCCTGGAGCAAAGTTCGGCTGGGGGGAAGGTGGGGAGCAGAGCCTGCTTTTGCAGCCGTTTCTTTTTCCCAAGCGTCGTTTAATCTCCTCGCTGGTCACGCGCCTGGGGCCTCCCGGGGCAGCGGTACCTCCCGCCCGTGGCGACGGGCTCTCTGCGCTGGGGCGTCCCTCGGGGTGCCAGCCGTGTCGAGCAGCGGCTGGGTGGTAAGGACGAGCTGAAAACACCGCCAACGCCAAGGCCTGGGGAAGGCAGCGTCGGGGGGGGGGGACGCAGGGTGTTCAACAGCTCTGAATGAAGGCGCAGGATGGAGCCCCTGGGCTGGGGGCGAGGCGTCTGCTCGGAGCTCGGCACCTGCTGGACGGCTGCTCCTGCCCTCGGGGACCGGGGGGCCCTGCCAGCAGCGCGGAGCCCTCCGGGAGGCGAGCGCGGGGCGCCGCTCGCTGCCTCCGCGGCTCTAATAGGGCAGGCAGGGCAGCGCAAAAGCCCTGCTCGTTCACCTAAAATTACCCGGGATGGGTCCCAGGCCCTGCGCTGGTGGAGCATGCAATGCCGCGGCCGGGGGCACGGCCCTGGGTGCAGGAGCAAAGCCGATCGCCGGCTGTTTGTTTGTTTTTCCTGGTGCGGAAAATGAGAAAACCGCCTGTGGCAGGTTGTGCAAGAGCAGCAGCCCTGCGCCTCCGTTGGCGTTTGCTGCTAGTGCGCCGGTCCGCGAAGGAGCCGGGCCAGCGCCACCCTGCCCAGCACCAGTGGCAGCCGAGCTGGGGACATTGCAGCCTGCGAGGGGGCCGGGCCGGCGCCCGCGGCCTCGGAGGCTCTCGCGGGTCTGGTGTGGCGCAGAGCGAGCGCAGCGGCGTTGGCGGGAGCCGCTGTGCAAGAGGCGCTCCGCGTGCCACCAGCGCTGCCCAGGCTTCGGGATGCTCGCGGGGATGCCCCGGGCACCTTGTGTGCGGGAGACTGAATCCGAGAGAGGGACGCTTGGCATGCGGGACAGCCCTTGTCGAGGACTTGGTATGGGTTAGCGCCGCAGGCGGCTGTGCGGCGCTGGGAGCCTGCTCTGGGGGTGCTGATACCCCGGCTCGGAGGGCAGGAGAAGACGCTGCCCTTGGGGAGGGAAGGAAACCTCGCGGCGAGAGCGAGCGCTTCCTCTCGGCCCGAGGTCGCGCTGTTAGCGGTAGGATATTGCTCATTAAATGTGCCGCGGCTCCGGCGGGGCGGCTGCTAGCGCCTGATGCCGTTTGCAGAGCAGCTGAGCCGCTTACGCCCGATAAACTGCTTCATTCATAAAACGAGTACAAGGGGCGGTGGTGGCTGCGGGTCCTCGGCTTCCCCCAGGCCAGCCGCCCCTCCGGCCCCTTCTCGCAGCCCTGGGCTGCTGCTTCCGAGGGGGCAGGTGGGGAGGAGCCGTGTCCCAGGGCGCTGCTGGCCCGCGCTGGCTCTGTCCAGGGCTGGAGAAGCCGAGCGAGTCTCAGGGGCGCCGCGGGGGGCTTGCGTCCGCGGGGGACGCGCCGGCCTTGGGCAGCGGCACATGAGCTGGCCGGATGTCTTGGGCTTTTTTTAATGGTTTGCTGGGCTTCAAAGTGAAGCAGCTTTGGAAGGTTTGTGAGTGGCCGATTCATACATCCCTGCTCGCTTAGCCAGCGCCAGGTTAAAAGGCATCTGCCTATCTTGGAAGCCTGTTTGTAAACACGGCTCCTGGCAGGGATATAAAACCTCCTTTCTGGGCTGGAAAGATTGATGCTTCGGCCGCATTAACCGGTGCATGTTAAAGGCAACTGTGTTCTCGGAGCGAGGGGGAGCGCTTCCCGCGAGCCCGTGGAGCCTGGCAGCAGAGCCGCGCTTTGGGACGGGCGTGCGCGAAGCATGGGTCAAATCCCGCTAAGCAAACAGCGGGGCTTGAGAAAGCGGCACCAGGGCGGCCGTCCCGCTCTGCACCCCCTCGCGCCTTGGCTGCCCTTTGGAGCCGGACCTTCTCTCCGCGACGGCCACCGGGGCCGCGAGACGCCCAGGCGCTGCAAACTGCTCCCACGCCGCCTCGTCCTGGCCCAGCACCGCTGCCCTCCAGGCCGCCTTCTCCCCGCGTCCGAGGCTCGGGGGGGCTTTGCAGACCGAAACGGCTTGAGCTGCCCGTCCGCCCCCTGCGAGACGGGGGAACGGAGCAGACGGCTTGCCCGAGGTCGGGCTGGTTTGCAGAGGGCGCAGGCAGCCTGCGGCACGCCGGGATCACCCCGCTGGGGCGCCGCGGCGTTGCAAAGCGGCTCGTTGCCCCGCGCGCCCCGCGGGAGCTCGGTGGCCTGGGCTCTCGTGGCCGGTACAAGGCCACGGAGGGGTGGAAGCCGCGCAGAGGCCTGGAAGCGGCGGGCGGGAAAACGGCACGTTGTCGGGCAGCTCGTGGCTTGATAATGGCTTGCCACGGAAAACACGGAGGAAGGAGGCTCCCGTTCCCCGCTGCAGGCGTCGCTGGCGGGGGAGTGGCGAGTTTCCGTGGGTTTCCCCGGCTTAAAACAGCCCGTTTGTTCGAAGGGACCTTGGCTGCGGCGGGAGCTGGCAGGGAGGATAGTAGGGTTTTCATGGGGAGAGCGGGGGGAGCGCCGGAAAGCTCTTTGGGACGCGGCGATTCGGGGGTGGCAGGATGCCCAGGAGGAAGCTGGGAACGTGAGAAAAGGCTGGAAAGACGGATTGGGGAGGTGCTGGTGGGAGCCGGCGTGTGTGACAGCTCAGCTCCCGGCTGCCCGGAGCAGGCTCGAGCCCCGCCGGCGCGGAGCCGGGGCCGGCTTGGTCCTGGCAGCCCGCCGTGCCTCGTGCACAAGGGAGCGGAGCCGGGGAGAGGAGAGAGGCTGGAGCAGGAGGAGGAATGAGGGCGGACAAGGCGAGGGGACTCTGCCTTGGCGTATCGCCGCAACGGGAGCTGCGTAAAGCCCTGGTGCGAGCGAAGCAGCAGCTTGGCCCTAGAGCAGAGCCGCGACTTCCTCGGGAGGCAAAGCCTCTGCAGGGCTCGGGCGCTCTCGTGACGTGCATGGATTTGATTAGGAGACCAGGAAAGGTGCTGGGTCCTCCTTAGCTCTGCGCCAAACAGCTGGCATTTAAGCCAAAGGGTTTGACGCCCAACCTCGACGGATGGCCCGGCGAGGAGAGCCCCCGCTGAAAGTCGCGGCGTGACGTAGCTCTGGCTTTCTGGGCACGCTCCGAAATTTCCCCCCTTTCGGTTTAAAAAGCGACATTGTCTGCTTTGTATCCCCCCGCCTCTGTCCGCCGCGGAGCAGAATGCGGCCTGAAAGGCAGCAACAAAGACCCGCTCAGCATCCGCGGCAGCGGCCACCGCGAGAGCGGAAGGAACTGCGGGACGGCGAGGATGAAACAAAGGGGCTGGAAAGGGAGGCCGGGAAGCGGGCCAGGGCGGCGGCGGAGCTCGGCGGCGGGAGCCGGCCCTTCCCGGAGGGCCGCGCCGCGAGTCCCGCAATGTGGCCTGCAGCTGCTCTCCACGGCGCTGCTTAATCTGAGCCAGGAGAGGGTTCGCTCATGTGCAGAGCTGGGACCGGCTCCTGGCCGAACCACAGGCCCCAGGTTGGTGCCGTGGCGGCAGCAGCGGCGCTGAGGTTGCTCTGGGGGTGATGGCAGTATTTCGTGTTTCACTAGACATCTGGGCACGATGCTCTCCCTGGGGAGAGGGGAGCAATGGGGCGCTGCGAGAGAGGGGCAAGCAAAACGCCTCGTGTCTTGCCCAGCGGCTCCGCATACGTGCTAGGGAGATGTCCTGGGCTTTGGTGATAGCTGCTGGCGGTAGGGTTGGTTCTCCCTGTAGGAGGTCACCCTGTGGATGAACGTAGCTCTAGCCCGGTTCGCAGCCTGGTTGTCCTCGTGTGCTGTGCATCGATCGACTCGTGGCTACGGGCTGGCTGGAGCAGCGGCAGCGCGGCCGAAGGCTTAAAATAGTTCCTTGGCTTTGTGCAGTGCAGAGCAGTCTCGGAGTGCTTGTGGCTTTTTGGCAGCAGCTGAATTGCTACTGATCTGGAAGCTGGTTGGGAAAGCAACTGCGGATGATGACATGAGTCCTACGGTCAATGCGTGCCAGTGGGTCTTCACCGACGCCAAGCCCCAGCAGGACAGGAGAGGTGGCAGGGGCATTAGGTGCCAAGCTCCCGTTCTGCTGGTGGTCTGCGGACCGCTGTCTCCTAGTCCGAAGAAGGACTGTGAAAAACCCACCCAGGCTGAAGTTGAAATCGGGTTTTGTCTTCTGTCCAAAGCCCTGGTGGGCTGTCACCATGGCTCTCCTGTACGATGCTGCACATCAGAGTTGACGGCATTGCGGCAGGGGGTGGTGGTTTGCCAGTGAAGGGCTCCTCTGGTTTCCGAAGGGCTGCGAAGCACTAATCCAGTCCATCCCTGTCCCAGGCTGGGCTCAGCTACATCACAACCGTTCCCAACAGGTGACAGTCTCCCTGGTCCGGAAAAGCTTTTGATGATGGAGGTTTTGGCCATGGCTGTGGCTGCAGCCCCGCTAAGTTGAGCAGTGTCCATGCGCGTTGGATGGCTGCGGGTGGATGTTGGCGAGCAGTGGAGGAGGCAGCGGTCTGCAGCTCCCTCTTACCGAGATGTCTGCAGCCTGCCTGGCACTGAGGGGCTCTGTCAGGGGTGGCCCGGAGGTTGGGGTGGTCCCCAGAAGGGCTCGCGGGGTTGTCAGAGTTGCCTGGGGTGCGCTGGGAAAGGCGTCACTGGGATGCGGGACGAGGCCGGTGAATGGTGCTGGTTCTGTGGTGGGCTTGGCCGAAAACATCGCCTCTTCCTCCATCCCAGCAGGATGCCAGTGGTTGGGGCCACTGAGCTGCGAAGACCTGGAAAGAGCTTCCTGCTCTGCTCTCGGGATCCTTCTATGAAGCCAATGGTGTTTAGGGCTTGTCTCTGTGGATTAAAAGCCCAAACTGGCTATTTTTGCGGGGGGAAGAGGGCATCTTAGTGAGACAGTAATGAACTGGGAGGGAATCGGTGCTCGTGAAATGGGAACGGGCCACGAGGACAGAGGCGTTTTCACTTCACCGGCAAGGTGGCTTGCTGAGGTAGAACTTCCACCTTGCAGGAGAAATGCTGCAGGAAGGCTGGAGAGCTTTGGCCGCTCTGCGTGTGCTTTATCGTGGGATGCTTGTGGCACACGAATTGCCCTGACCCAAAGAAAGATGGTGGTTTTTCTCAGTGAAGGCCGAATCTCGGCTCCTCGTTCTCTGAGGATTGTGTAACGAGCTCTGGTTATGAGATGGTCCTGGCTGATGTCTCCAGACCTCGCTCAGATGTTTTTCTGGCTGTTCTTCCTACCGTCACGGCTGTGAGAAGGACCATGTTTGACTGCTTCAGCTGGAAACCCGATGGGGATCCCAGCAGCAGGGCTGGTCGCTGCCACCAAATCGTCCTACCAGGCTTTTTCTCTTTCAGCATCTGGACCGTTTGAACCAAGCCCCGTCTCGCTACGATACCGCTCACAAACAGGCATTTGCAAGATCTTTCCTTGCTTTGCCTTGCCCGAGACCCGGAAGCATTAGAAAGACGTGGATTTAATTACCCCAGCCTGTCATAAATTCATGGAAACAGGAACTTGAGGTGGCTTTGAAACGACAGGGATCGGATGTGCTTTATATGAGGGCTAATCCGAAAGCAGGATATTTGTTTTCCATATCTGCTGGGGAGGATAATTTAAAACAGCGCGGGCCGTAATGCAAAACAGTGTCACGGCAAGGGGAGCCGGTGCTCGCTGCGTAGGCTCTCGCGTCCCCCTGCTTCCCGAGCGCCTGCGTTTGGAGCTGCTCGGGACGTTTGCCCCTGCCAGTGAGGCCACTAGAGCAGGCTCCACGCACGCCAGATGTTCTTTAACTCTCTCCTCCCCCAGGAAGGGTTTTAAGCTTTAAGCTCTTCAGCAAATTCTTCTAGTGCTGGGAAGGCTTATTCTGCGAGCAGGTTCCCATATGCCCTGCGCTAGCTCCGTTAAGTGTTAGCAGCTGCTTGCTTCGGGCTTGCCGCGCGGCTTGGGAAGGGGACACCGGACCTGGGCGAGCCGATAGTCCCCCTTCACCGTTGCCCGTTTCCTCCGCCTCCCGTCGCTCCCTCGCTTTGTCTGCAGGTTGTGGGCCGGATCCCACCTTGACGCTGGTGGATGCACCGCCGCCGGCTCCGGGCGCGTTCCCTGCTCGCGTGGGTGCGAGCAGGCTGGCGGGGGGGTGGGATTGCGGAGAGCTCCTGCAGCCTGGTCTCAAGGCACCACCGGAGCCCCGCTGTGCTCTGGCTGCCCGAGCTGCGGCACCTGGGGCTGCCCAGGGCTAGTGCAGAGCCCCGAAGGCCCCGAAGCGGGTGCGTCGGTGGCTGGGGAAGGGCCGTGCGTGCCTCTAAACGCCGTTAGGCGAGCTGCTGGCAGGGACGAGATGTGCTTCCCGATGAACTCTTTTGCTCCCTTTGTTCAGGGCGATGAATTCAAATTCAGTGCTCTCTTAGGCACCTAAAACTAAATCCAGCAGTAAAACACACATGCGAACCTTCATTAGACCAAGTCCGGGTCACTGCCAGCCCAGAGCGGGCTGACGAGCGGACGTGGCACATGAACGGGGTCGGAAATGCATCCTCCTCCTTTTTCTCTCCGCTCCAGGTCCCCCAGTGGCCGCGGCAGTGCGATCCCATTTTAACGACTGTCCTGACTCTCACAGCCAGTTCTGCTTCCACGGGACCTGCAGGTTTCTGATTCAAGAGGAGAAGCCAGCATGCATGTAAGTGCGTCTTGTCTGCCCTGTCCAGGGCAGAGCAACCGGCCGCGAGAGCTGCGGCGACCCGCTTGTGAGCCCAAGCGAGTCCCTTCCATCTCTCTCTTGCCACAGTTCGGCTCGAGATTGAGAATAAGAGTGGGACGGAGCGACTGAAGAGTGGGCACAGTGCTTTGCTTGCGCCAGGCGCCCTGGCGATGCGGGGACCGGGGTGTTGGCTGAAGGAGCGGGGCCGAGCGCTCGAGGGGAAGGCAGCGTTCACCAGGGCTGCGGCCGCTCCGCCCGTCCGGGAGCGGGGGCAGCTGACGCCTCCCGGGGGTGATGGCCATCCAGGCAAGAGGGTGACAAAACAAAGCATTTTTCAATGCTTATACCTTATTTCACAGACTACTATTGAGCAAAAGCCATGCTAACTTCAGCCTGGGCTTTGCCTGAAAAAAGCACGCAGGATTAATATCTGGAGGGGCCTTTTCAGGGTTGTTTGTGTCTCCTCTGGACTATCCAGCAGGAATTTCCAAAAAAAGAGGAATTGAATCCCGCTCCTGTTGGCCTCTGAGCTTGCACACCTGCCAGGCAGCTCTGGGTTAATTCTCTTCTCCCCTCTCCTTGCAGATGCCACTTTGGGTACGTCGGGACGCGCTGCGAACACGCGGATCTCCTCGCCGTGGTCGCTGCCAATCAGAAGAAGCAGACAATAACTGCCTTGGTGGTGGTGTCGGTGGTGGCCTCGGTTGTGCTCATTGTGGTGTGTGTGTTAATACAGTAAGTACGTGCGGCAGGCGGTCAGGTCGCAGCTTGCTGAGCAGGTCCCTGAAATCAAAGCCTTGTTCCCCCAGGAGGGGTTGGGCGCTGGCTTTTGCAGGGCTGAAACATCCGCGTAGACCTCGCCGCGCTGTCCAAGACCTGCCCTCCCATGTGCAACTGTCAACGGTGGGATCTCCTTTAGGAGATGCCTCTGGCCTTTGCCGAGTCCTTATTTGGGGTTGCAAAGAGATGGGTGGGGTGTGATCTCATTCAAACATCAGTCCGGAGCCCCTAATGATTCGTTATCTAGTAAGATAAGCAATTACGTTTCAAGGGAAACTTTTTTCTTGAGGAAAAGCCTGCTCACCTTGAAGGCTATCTTAATTGGGTGAAATCCAAAGCTAACTTGAGGGGCCGGTTCCTAACTGCTTCCCAAAACGTGGGCTAAACTCGGAAATGTCCATGAAGCTGGGCCCATTTCCAGCTAGGTGGCAGGAAAGACAGTCCCAAATTTGGTGCAATCTGCCTGCTGCGGCTCCAGTTAAAGCTAGAGGTGGCCGTAAATCGGGTTCTGCTCAGAGTCTGGCATGTGCACGGGGAGTACGAAGTCCTGCTTGGTCCCCCGGCAGGCTCCGCTGCAGGCCTGAGCCCTCAAATTCGGCAAAGGTTGAACAGGGAGATGATTGTCTCGGGTCTGGTCTTGCTCCTGTGTTAATGGTTTGCCTTTAATGTGGGTGACATGAGCGATGAAGTGCTCTGCTATCGTTACCTTGCTAGTGGAGTTGGTTGTCTCTGGGAAAAGCGAGTCTTGCCCGCGCTGGTGTTACACGGCCAAAAGCTTCCAGTCACTGCTGCGAAGCTTCAAGCAACTGTCCTGCGCGTTGTGCCGGATAACTGGAACGGCACGGAACAGCTCGTCCCCTTTGATGCAACCGACCTCGGTGATAACTTTGAAGGATGGGACAATAATACTCGTGTTGCAATGCGCGTGTTTTTTAATAAGCTAAAATTAATGTCTCCGCTGTGTAACTCAGAGGAACGGGTAGCGTTGTGGTGGCTGGTTTCCCGAACGGAGAGGTTCGCAGTGGGAAGCGCGTTGCTTCATCGTTCCCCTGCGTGTTGGAACGCCTCTGAAGCACTTTGTAATGAGATCAAAGAAGCAGACCGGTCGGTATGGCTGCCGTGGCTCCGGCTGCAGCGGTCGCCCTTCTCCAGAGCAGCGTATCCTGGCGGTGCAGACGGAGCCTGCCACCACAAACCCATCCGTGCAACGAGACCGCTGGCCACGCATTGCCCCCAGCGCCCCGCGGGCCGCCGCGATGTCCGCCCTGCATTTCCGTCCAGCATGTGTCCGGTGTGCACTGGCCTCGGTGGGGCTCAGGCTCTGTCGCTCACGGTGCCACCCCTGCCAGGATGGTCCTTCCACGCAGCTGAGTTGGGGCACGACCCCAGATGCTCTCTTGGACTCAGCAGAGTTAGCGTGGGGTGGCCAAGGGCAGGATTTGGCCCGAGTACATTGGTCTTGACTCTTTACCACATCCCCCGCCCTGCTTGTGTTTCAGTTGCTGTCGGGTAAGAAAACACTGTGAGTGGTGCCGAGCCGTGGTGTGCCGACACGAGAAGCCCGGCGGGCTCCTGAAAGGCGGCGCGTCCTGCTGCCACTCGGAGACGGGTAGGAGGAGCGGGGCTGCCGCTCACGCCCCCGGACGGCGGGGCGCTCTGTGTCTCCCGGGCCGGCAGCCCCCCGCCGGCGTAACCCTGCGTCTCCTGTGCTTCTTCCGCAGTGGTCTGAAGGGGAGCTGGGTCCGTTGGCTGCTGCGGATGGACTGGCTACAGCGTGACAGAGGAGGCCCATGCCGTTCCGGAGACGAACACAACTTCTTTCCTTTCTTTTCCTTTATTTTTTCCCCTGTGGGAGCTGATGAGCAAACGCTCTGGAGGGGAGGGGGGCAGGAGGTGTGCGCCGGCCCCCTGGACCTCGTGTGCACCCCATGCCGCTCGCTGCGCTGGCCAAACCCTGCCGAATTGAGGCCGCGCTCTGTTTGGGCCCGTGGAGCCAAGGCGTGATCGAACGGCCTCATCCCCGTGACAGCAAGGGGAACTTAGACTGTTTTACAGGCGTTGGGTGCCTGGGACGTGTGGCACGTGGGTCAGCGTCACGTCTACGCGGCTGCGACGATAGCGGGTTGGGGAAGGGGCTTGGACACCGGAGGGGAGCGAGCGTACGGACCATTCGGGTTGGATTTCTCTCGTGTTTTACTAGGAGTGTGTCAGTGTCTGTCCCGCGTTGCGACGCTCCAGGGAGGCTGGCGCTTTGCTTCCCGTGTCTGCTGCAGGGTTGGACGCCAGGGGAGGAAGAGTCACGTTTTCCCAGGGCCGTCCCGCTGGCCTGGCCGCGATGCCCTTGGCCGTTTTGGGTGGCTGGACACGTCTTCTCTCTGCCGGTGCTCTGCTCCCTTTTACGGGGACCAGCTGGAAGGGAGGAAGCGCCACCGGCTCGGGCTGGAGACGCCTTTGAGCTTCGCTTGCTTCTGCGTCTGAAGCCTAAAGGCAGAAAGCTTTGCAAGGTGCTGGGGCTGGAAGCGACTGGGGGTTTTAACTTCTTCGAGTTTCGAGAGGTGCAAAACAGGACCCGGAGGTGATGACAGCAGCAAAATAGTTGCAATGGGGGTGCTGGAAAGCCGTGCGTCTGCCGCTTGATCCAGGGCTTGCAGAAACGCTTGCCTGGCCCGCCGTCTCCACGGGCGAATAGGCGCCTCCAAGCCAAGGGGACTCTTCCTGACGGCGCCTCTGGCGTGGAAGCGGGATCGCCCCAATGGGTGCTAGCGTGAGACCAGAGCCGGTCCCGTGGGCGTCAGCGGATTCCTCTCCGCCTCTGGCTGGGAGCTGCCTGGCTCGCGGCCCTGCCCGCCGCCCCGGCGCGCGATGCAGCCTGATAACCAACGCGACAATCCAGCTTCTGCCCGCGCTCCGGGCCGGGTCCGCGTGGCCATAGGAGCAGGAGCCGCGGCCAAGCGCGGCACTGGGCCCCTCGGTGCAGAGAGCTGCGAGTGCCCGCTGAGGGGGGGGAAGGGAGCCCGAGGCCCGGGTGCCGGGGGGAGATGGCCCCGTTCTTGCTGTTTGGCTGAGGAAAGACCTGTTTTATCGCTCCATCTCAACATGGGCTAGTAGCAAGCCGGGGAGGTGGGGAAGGGGGAAGCTGACCTGGCGCGAGCGAGCCGGGCTCGCCCCGGGCTGCGGCTCCCGTTCTGCCCTCCGGCCGACCCAGCTCGGGGAGCTGGGCATTGCCTCCCTCGCTCGGTGCTGGGCAGCGTTCGGCTCCGACCTGGGGCTCCCCGGAGCGCTCGCACGGGGCCTTGGGTGCCCCTGCACCCCTTTTCACCAGGCCAAGTCCTGGGGCTCGCCGGCGGCAGGGGGTCCCCTCGCAGCATCCCCAATGCACTTTCCCTTTTGCCTTTTAAGTTGAGGATGGCAAAGGTCTGTGCAAACTGGGCCCCGAAGGCCCCAGGCTGCTGGGCAGGGGGCTGCTCTCGCTCGGCCGCGACGGGGCCACGCTGGCTCGCGTTCACGAGCCCCTTTCCCCTTGGCCTCGGCGCAGCCCTGCAGCTAACGCGCTGGGAAGGAGGGACCCATCGCCTGGCGCCGCAGGAGCTGGCCGGGAGCCGCGCTCAGCCCGGCACGGTCCAGCCCTGCTCCCAGCCGGCACCGGGGGGAAGCATCGGCGTTGGCCCCCTGCTTGTCCTGGGCCGGGTCAGCGTCGAAATCCCTGCTGCCGTTGCTTTTCCCCGCTGCCAACAGCGAGGAGTTGGGCTGCCCGGGCGCTGGCTGCGGTCTTGCCTCGCCTCTCCCCACCTCCCCGCGCACCTGCCTGGCCTTCCAGGACCTCGTGAGAAACGGCAGCGCGGCGGCCGCGACGCCCCGGCGGTGAGGCAGGACGGAGGAACGTGGGGCGGCGCGGGGCCCCCGTACGGCGTCCCCGGCTGCCCTCGGACTGGCTTCCCCCGGCGGCCAGGGCTCCTCCGCTGCGGCTGCCCCCGGCCGAGCCGCTTTGCCTCGTGCCCCTTGCGGTGCCGGAGCGTTTCCCAAGAAGCGTAACTTGGGTTTCTCCTCCGCTGCTCGGATTCCTTTTTTTTAACCAACAAAGCAAGGCGCGAAGCCGCGTGCGGCAGCCGGAGGCTGGTTTTGCTGCGACTCGGCCTCGCTGAGGAAGGGCCGTGGGATCCTCCGTCTGAGCACCGTGCAACGGGAGCGAAACTCAGGACGCTGCATGGACCAGACTAACTTTGGGGACAGATGCGATCTTTTATTAATAATAAAATGAACCTTTAATCCTAGGAAACCTCCTCAGGCCGGTGCTCTAACCTCCAGTTGAGTTGTTAATCCTTTTCATAGTCTTTATCATAACCAACCTGAAGCTTTTTTTTTTTTTTTTTTTAGTCATGGTTACTCTAATGTCTTCTGTATATGTTGCACTGAAAGTTAATATTTAATGTTTTAATTTATTTTGTGTGGTTAAATTAATTTTGATTTCTATAATATGTTATTGTGATTGGCTGTTCTTTTCCCCTAATACCTGAATTATAGTTATTTAAGTGATATAAAGGACACTTTTTCAGAATGCTGGGTGTTGGTGTTTGGCTTTCGGGGGCAGGAAGGGCGGCCGCGGCCAGCGTGGGCTCGCCGGAGCCAGGGCGATGAGGTGCCGCGAGCCCCCTGCCATGGGACCGGCTTGCCGCGAAGGAGCGGGGCCACAGCGAGTGGCTCCCTTGTTTCCCCCCCCCCCCCATTTAACCACGTGTGATCGCAGAGAGCAGCTGGAGGTTTAACGCCTATAAGAAAGCAGCGCCGGCTCCTGTCGCTGCTGCAGCCCCGCGCGGGGCCTTCGCCTGCTGGCATCGCCCCGGCTCGCCGCTCACTGCCCTGCTGCTCACCCGCGGGCACAGCTGGATTCCCGCAGCAACGGCGGTGCTTTGCAGGCACAAGCCGGGTTTTGTGCCCCTGCCAGCGCTTGCAGGGCAGAAATAACTCGTGCAAAGCTTCCAGCCCCGTTTCCATGCCCCCCCAGTGCCGCGGCTACTCCCATCTCTGCCCTGCAAACCCAGCCAGCGGCGCCCCGCGTAGCGAAACCAAGATGTGCCACGGACCATCCCGGCTATAAAGATAACGCGTGAGCCGCGAGCAATGCTGCTTTGGCTAAGAGTAGTGGGCAGCGGGAGCATGAACGGGACGCCGGGGGCACAGCGGGGAGCAGCAGGAGTGCAGATCAGCAGAAAGCGAACAAACAGCTCGAGCCGGGGGGGGCCCGCGGGCTTCGGCGCTTCCCACGGCGCGGGGATGCAGGGCTGCCGCGGCTTGGCTCAGCGCTGGCGGCTGCAGTCTTTCGAGGGGCCCCGGGGCAGCGGCCAGCTGCGGTCTGCGGCCTCCTGGCTCTGCGGGGCTCCGTCCTGCCGCCCCGCGCCGCGGCCCGGCTGCGCTTGCTCCAACACTGCCTTGTCCTGCTGCGGGGGGGGCGGGTTGGGGTTTTTTTCTCCTTAAAAAGAGCAAACTGTTCTGAAGGGATGAGTAAAAATAGACGAGACAATTCCTAGGGGTCAGCGCGTTGTCTGGGGTGGCCTGGAAATAGCGGTGGCGCGGGGGCCCGGGGCGGCAGCGGTGGCGCAGCCGGAGCCGGCGGCTCCCGTGGCCGTCCCCGCGCCGGCAGGCGTTTCGCCCCGTCATGCATTCCCCGCGTGTTTGCCCGCTGCCGTCACTGCGGCGGCGGCGGCGGTGGGCTGGCCGGTTCCCCGCGCCGCCTGCCGTCGGCCACTTGCCCGCCGGCGCCGTGCGGGGTCTAACCGGAGGTGGGACGCTGCTGGCAGCGCCGCGGGCATGGCCGCTCCCTGCCCTGACATGGCCCCCGGGCTCCCGGCTCTGCGGCCAGCAGAGTGGCACGGCTGTCACGGCGTGGGCCTGGTGGCATGAGCAGTGTAGGGGGGCACTGCGGCGTGGGCATCGCTGCCTGCGCACCGTGGTGCACACGGGCACTGCGTCACGTGCATCGCACCGCAGCACAGGCATCGCACCGCAGCACGGGCATCGCATCACGGCGTGGGCATTGCATCGTGGCATGGGCATTGCAGTGCAGCACGGGCACTACATCGCAGCACGGGCATTGCATCGCAGCACGGGCATTGCATCGCAGTGCAGGTATCGCACTGTGGCACAGGCATTGCATCACGGGCATGGCATCGCGGCGTGGGCACTGCATTGCGGGCATCGCATCCTTCACAGGCATTGCATCTTGGTGCGGGCATTGCATCACAGCACAGCGGAGCTCAGCTTGCCCTGCAAAGCGCAGTGGTCCAAGGCGTGCGAAGGCACGTGACTGCAAGGGGCAGCGAGTGCCCGTTCACATAATCTCCTCCCCGCCAGCACCGGTGAAGCACCAAAGGCCCCGGGAGCAAAGGGCAGCGCTGGGGTTGGCACAGGCCCAGCGTGTCCCCACACGCCACTCTGTTCCTGGGAGCAGCTGCCCGCGGCGGCTCCTCCTTGGGCAGCGTTTTAGTGCAGTGGTGCCGCTGCAGCCCCCCCGGCAGGCGGCTCCGAGGCTGCTCAGCCCCCTGCCAGCCCCGCCGTGTTTTTAAGTGAAAGCAATAAAAATAAGTGCATGGGCGCGCGTGAGCCCACACGTCAGCCAGCCGGGAGCGACCGCGGCGTCCGTCCCGCCGCGGGTTTGCTGCTATTTGCAGGTGTTTGGGTGGTTTTCTGCGTCCCACGGGAGCAGCGGGCCGGGCTGCGGCGCGACGGAGGCGGCGGTTGGCACGTGCTGCCGCTCGCGCTGTGGGGGCTCCGCGCAGGCCGGGGCCGGGGAGCAACATCGGGGCCGATGCGTCTGCTTGTCCGTTTTACAGCAAGCGACGATTCGCCCAGCAGCAGCTGTAAGCCGGGGCCTGGGAAGGGCCCCCGGGGCGGTGTCGGAGTGTGAGATCCCGGCTGAGCCAGGTGCAGGGCAAGGTCCCGGAGGATCCCGGATGCAAGATCCCAGTGGATCCGGGATACAACATCCCGGCCATCAGGTGTGCGAGATCCCGGTGGATCTGGGATGCAAGATCCCGGCTGAGCCAGGGCACGAGCTCCAGGCTAAAGCGGGGTGCAAGATCCCGGCCAAGCTGGGGTGCGACATCCTGGCTGTCGGGTGCAAGATCCTGGTGGATCCAGGGTGCAAGACCCTAGCAGATCCAGGGAGCGTGATCCCGGTGGATCTGCAGCACAGGATCCCAGTGGATCCGGAGTGCGTGATCCCGGCGGATGGGGGCAGCGTGACCCCGGCCGCAGGCAGCGGGGACCGAGGGGCGGTGAGTTCCCACCTCCCCCCCGCTTTGCTCCCGCTGGCCCGGGCGCGGCGGGTGCGCGGCGCTGCACAGCCCGGCGGGGCGGGCGCCGGGGCCGGGCGGGGCGGGCCGGGGGCGGCGCCGACCCGGGAAGCGGATGGGCCGCGCCGGGCATGGCGGAGGCGGCGCAGGGCCGGGTGCAGGCGGCCGTGGAGAGCATGGTGCAGGGGCTGGAGCGGGACAGCATCCGCGGCATGCAGGTACGGGCGGCCGCCGCCGCGCAGCACCCTCCGGGCAGGATCTGTGCCCGCCTGCCCAGCGCCACGGGAGCCCCGCGCGGCCCCTGCGCAAGCTCCGTGCAGCCCTGTGCAAGCCTTGTGCGTGCACACCCTGTGCACGCTCTCTGCACCCCTGCGCAAGCACCGTGCAAGCCCTGGCACATCCTGTGCAGCCCCTGCGCAAGCACCGTGCAAGCCCTGTGCCCGTCCTGTGCAGCCCCCGTGCAAGCACCGTGCAAGCCCTGTGCCCGCCCCGCGCAAGCTCCGCGTGCCCCCCCCCGCACGCCCCACGCCCCGCTGCGCAGGCAGGAGGGCAGCGCTTGGCGGAGGGCCGCGGGCCCTGCCGGCCCCTTGCACGCTCGTCGCGCGGGTGTCGCGGCGCAGGGCGCTGACGGCCCCCGCGGGCCCCGTGTCCGCAGGGCGCCATGTTCCGGTGCAGCGCGCAGTGCTGCGAGAGCAGCGCGGCCTCCATGCAGCAGGTGCAGCAGTGCATCGAGCGGTGCCACGCGCCCCTGGCGCAGGCGCAGGCCATCGTCACCGGCGAGCTGGAGCGCTTCCAGGTGAGGGCCGGGGGGCGGCGGCGGGGCGGCGGGGGCGCGGGGTCACGGGCGGCTCACGGCCCTGTCCCCCGCAGGACCGCCTGAGCCGCTGCACGCTGCACTGCAACGACAAGGCGCGGGACTCGCTGGAGGCGGGCGGCCCCGAGGCGCGGGTGCGGGCGCAGCTCGACGCCTGCGTGGCCGCCTGCGGCGACGAGCACCTGCGCCTCCTCCCCGCCATGGCCCGGAAGATGAAGGAGAGCCTGGCCGCCCTGCAGCAGTAGCGGGGGGCGCCGGGCCGCAGCCCCGCGTTTATTAAAGGAGAGGTGCAGAGCTGGGCCCCAGCGGCGCCGTGACGGCGGGAGCGGTGCGCGATGGGTGGCAGGGGCGCCGCGGGGGCAGGGTTTGGGTGCTGGGGGGGAGCCGCGGCCCCGCAGGCTGCTGGCACGAGTGCCCCCGTCCTTCCAGCGTGGGTGCCTGCAGAAGGGCTGGCGGTCACTGGCTCTGCATGCACGGGGTGACCCCTGCATGTGTGCAAGGTGCAGGTGGGATCCCTGCGCGTGTGCAAGGTGCAGGGTGACCCCGGTGTGAGTGTGGGCAAGGTGTGGGGCCGATCCCTGCACATGTGCATGGAGTGGTACAACCCCTGCGCGTGCGCGAGGTGCGGGGCCGTCCCTGCGGGTGAATGTGAGAGGTGTGGGGCATCCCCTGCTCGTGTGCAAGGTGCAGGGGGATCCCTGGGCGTGTGCAAGGCATAGGGCGACCCCTGCACGTGTGCACGGTGTGGGGCAACCCCTGTGCATGCACAAGGCGCGGGGGGGGGATCCCTGCACGTGTGCAAGGCGCGGGCTGATCCCTGCTCGCGCTGCACGGAGCGGCGCGCGCGGCCGCGTGGGGAGCCCAGCGGCGCCGGCAGCACGTGGCGCCCTCCCCGGCCGTATTGACCCGAGTATCCGCGCACTAAGCGTCCCCAAGCCGGTGCCGCCGTCGCCTCCGGGATCGGCCGGCTGCAGGAGCCCGCTGGGAGTCTGCTGCTTCTCCCCTTCCGCGGGCGTGCCCACTCGGGTCCTCCTGCGGCGCTTCGCGCCACAGCCTCTGCGCCTCTGTTCGGGGTAATGCGGTAACCCCGCGCGAAGGGGGGGGTCGCCTTCCGGGGAGGGGCGAGGGGCGGCGGGGCGGGGCGAGGGGGAGGCGCGGCCGCCATTGGCTGACGCGCGGCGGCGCGCGCCGAGCGGCGGCGCGGTGACGTCGGACGGCGGCGCGAGCGGCAGAGCGGACGGCGGCGCGGCGCTGAGGAGACGCCATGAGCAAGGCGCACCCGCCCGAGCTGAAGAAGTGGGTACCGGCCGCGGGGGCGCGGGGAGGCGGAGGGGGAAGAGTGCGAGTGGGGGGCGGGGCGTGGGAGTTGGGGGGTGATGTGCAGAGCGGGGGGGGGACCTGCGGGAGCGACCGTTATTCTCCAACCGCCACTATCCCGGCATGCGTTGCGCGCGGGGGGGGGGGTGTCATGGCGGCGGGCGGGGGGCTGCGGCCGCCCCGCTGAGCTGCTCCCGCCGTGTCGTTGCAGGTTCATGGACAAGAAGCTGTCACGTGAGTCCCGGGCGCCGCGAGCCGCCGCCGCCGCCCTAGCGTGTCGGTGCGCGGGGTAACGGTGCTGTGCTGCGGCGCGGCTGTGCCGGCGGGCGGCGCTGCGCCCCCGCGGGGCCCGGCCTTTCTCCTGGGGGGGTGGCGGGGGGGGTCCGCTCTGCCTAGGTCAGTGCTCCCGTACTGCAGCGGCACTGCCTCTCCTCTCCCGGGCTCCAAAATACATTAATTAGGCCAAATTTTGCTTCTCACTATTAGCTGATTTCATTTGTGCTCCCAAATCGATACTTCCTAAGACAGTGTTTTCTTGCACTGGTTTTCACCCCTCTCTTACGCTCCCTTTGTTACATAGGCAGCGTTAAGTTAAGATGTGACGCTCTTCATGCTTGTGATGATTGAAAAACAACCCCCAAACCTTTATTATGACAGTACGCTCTTTCAAAGCTACTGTTCTGATCAAAACCACATCAAATGCCACAGTCAGTGGTCCTGTTCTTCACGTTTACTGAATTTCTTCTAGTGAAGTTAAACGGTGGCCGACATGTCCAGGGGATATTGCGAGGGTTTGATCCCTTCATGAATCTAGTCATAGATGAGTGTGTGGAGATGGCGCCAGGAGGACAGCAGAACAACATAGGGATGGTGGTGAGTACTAGTTTGGATCGTCTGGGCTGAAGGAAGTAAAGGGTACCGTGTCTTTCAGCACCCTGCAGAGACAGCTAGTATGTATATTGGAAGGAGCTGAGTTCTAAGAAGTTGATGTATTTGCTGTAATGTAAATATAATGCAAACTTGCCGTAAAGTGATGTATTTGCACACAACAATCCATTATGTTTTAGAGTTAAAATTCGTTGCAGTTCACCTTTGTAGGAGAATTTGTATTAATTTCATCTTTGGAGCAGCATGTACTGTGCAGTCTTCTAGGAAGACAAATCCAGACAGGGCAGGGGGAATCTGCAGTGTTACAGAGCTGTGTTTACTGATGTGCTTCATCATGGCTGCTGTGAACTTTTCTTTTTAGGTAATACGAGGAAACAGCATCATTATGTTAGAAGCCTTGGAACGAGTATAGAAACCAGTGAAACCCGCTTAGTTACAGTGTGTGTAACATGTGGGATGACCCCTGCGCGTGTGCAGCATGTTGGGCTGTGATGGGACCTAACTCTACTATTTTGTGTGCTCGCTTGAATCTTCTACAAAGTGTACATCACTTGTGTAAACTTATTTTTTGTTAAATAAATTTTGTAATGGTTTAAGTAACTTGACTGAGTTGTACCTACCTTTTAGCGTAACAGGGCAGCTGGAGCATGCCGATTCTTTGGTGCAGGAGGTGTTGTTGTTATGCTGCTTGCACAACAGATCTACTGTTTGATAGCCTTAAAACTCTGGAAAACTTTCAGGGGGCTTGCTTCCTTCAAGTGGGTAAAAGATAGAAGCAAATAGGCTTGTTCTTGCAGCAGAAAACACAAAGCTTTTTTCAATATTGGCATGTTAAAAGTGGCATTAAATTTGGTCCTATATTCCCCTGCCATCTTGTGCAAAACAGGCTCTTGGGTTTCTTTTACACTGTCCATCTACAATAGTGACAAGGGCTGGAGTATTTCTCTTATTAAAATGTTTGTGAAAGCAACTTGATTATGATCTGCAACTCCAGTGCGAGGTATTGATGTTTTGGGTTAGAGCAGACTGAACAAAGCGTGGGTCTCTGTAGTACTAGTACACCTGGAAAAGGCTTAGAGCATTCAAACAAGACTTGAGCTTACTCTGAGTCTAGTAATAGCATCCCGTGCAAGTCAGACATGAGTGCTGCAAAAGGAGCACTGTATTATCCCTTAGGCCTTCTACTGAGGAAAACTAGTTGCGTGGGTTGAAGGAGTTGGGGGTGGGGTGGGTACTGACCCTGGCACATGCGCTGCAGCAGGAACTCTGGTCTCCAGTGCAGTTGCTGTCTTCCTGTGTTGAAGCCCCTGCATACCTCTTCCCAGCCCCACTTGCCTTTCATTTATCCCATTATGTATCACTACAGTTTTTTATAGGTAATCTAAGACTAGATGCATTTGTCACAAATTTAAGAGACTAATTTTAATGAACAGCTTAAAACTTGTACAGAGAATTGCTGGAGTGGCTGAGATTCTCAGTACCACGTGGCAGGAAAAATTACTCTTAGAAGCTAGGAGGCATCCTCGCAGTTCCTTGCCCATACATTTCTTGCCTGATGCTTACCGGGGGAAACAGCTGCAATACAGCACTGTACTGAGCAATAAGCTGCGTCTGGTATTTGTTCGATGGACTGATTATCCATAAAAAGTGTCAGACTCGCCCTCGGGTAGTAGTGACACAGGCTATTTGTGTAGAGCAAGGGAGCCTGAATGCCTGAAAATCATTAAATAATGATTTTCTCCCTTTGGGCTCCATTCTGTCACTATCTTCTAAAGGGCATGATGCTTCTTACCTGTTTGAACTGAAGCTCTTGGACAGCTTGGCTATTTGGTGTGGCACAAAGCAGAGCCTGCAGGGGACACTCGCGAGCTGAAGCAGCCTGAATTTTTATAGATAAGAGCCAGATAGAAATTGGCCTTGTGGATTTGCTTTTGAGAACAAACCTCCCACTCACAGGTCCTTATTGCCAGGGATGTTCTGTTTTGTTACTGCACTTCTAACAAAGAGGTGCTGAGCACTTTGCCAAGAGCCACTAAGAGCTCCTGCCAAGTGCAAGCATTACTAAGAGAAGGGTAGAAGAAAGGCTTTGGGCAGAGCATAAACACTTTCTCAGAAGTTTTGAGCAGACATACCTCAGGTTTTTTGAAGTGTTTTGTGTAGCACTGTGGGTGTACAGTATGAGATACTGATGAACAAAAACACTTAAGTTTGCTTTTCAGAGTTCACTAACTGCAAGTAAGGAGCGCCCCAGAAGCATGAAGCCTTCGAGCAATCTGAAAGGAGGTAAGCCGCTTCTGCAAGTTGCAAAATAAGCAGGAGTTGATTACCACATACATCGGGCCAGTAAATTGCTAAAACTTTGCTTGTACAACAACAATGCATGCGTGACTTGCTGTAAGACTGTAAGCCACCCTACAGCTATCCAGGGGAGAGATTCAGCCCATCTTTTTGTTCTGCAGCATTTTAGCTTTGATTAGAACTGTTAATCTTTCCCAGCACAACAAGCACTCAGCAATGCTATTAGAGGCTTGTTCATAGTTCTCCCACCGAGGCAGTCAGCTAGGGAGGGAAGGTGGCAGCTCTGAGCAGGCACAGCCTCACCCCTGCAACCGGCTGGGAGGGGAACAACTGTTCTTTTCCTCTCCCTCGCTCAGCAGGGAATTACTGCAGAGCAGCTCTTCTACCATGACTGGCATAGAAGCATTAACAGTACCTGTATTTGCATTCTGTTAAGTCTTCCTTAGTTTTATTAGTGTAGTGCCAGTCATGGGACATTAAGGATGCTGCTGGACAAAGCTGGAGTCGGCACAAGAGTCAGCCAATAGAGTTGGATGGTTGAGCACCAGGCAGAAGCTCCGTGCGACAAGGCAGCATGAGTAACCAAGACTTACAGTAGCTCAAGGCAACAGCTTTAGGTTACTTTCAGAACAGTGCATTAATTTTATTTGTAGAAAAACTACAGTGTTTGCTGTATCTTCAGACAAGGTTGAGGTACTACAGCAAAATTAGATACAGTCAATGGATGTACAATACTCTCCAGGAAGTTTATCTAAAACCAAGTTGTGCCCTCCTGTAGTTTTAGATCATCTAACAAGATACATTTTAAAGCTTGAGAAAGTGAAGAACATGCTGTGCTTTTGCTTACTTACCACCCGTTTTGGCAACACACACGCTTCCTTGAATAGAGGCAAGCCAGCCACCACCCCAAGTTACAGTACTTGTTCTGGAAGCAAGCTAAGGCATCCATGATTTGTACTGCACCAGTTCCATCCCAAGAAAAAGTTGTTTGATACACTCGAAGAAAATAGTTGAGGCATAGAGATTTACAGTGTAGAGACAACACTTTTCCCCCCGACTGAAACATGCCCAGAGAGGGAAAGCTACATGCATGGGTCTAGAGGAGCAGGACTCAGTTAATCACAGTGACACAGCTCCTGAGTTTGGCAGTCTTCTTATTGTGAAGGGCACTTAGGGTCAATAATGGTGCTTAAGTTGTTTTTCTTTTTTTTTTTTTTAATCTTACATAGGGATAGATGGAAGAATTTGCATGAGGCAGGGCCAGCTCACTTGGGAAAGCTTCCTCTTCCTTTTCACTACTGATCTGGTCAGCTGGTGCCCATCTATCTTAAGTTGGTTGGTTGTTTCTTTGTCCTTGGAAGAGTTCCTCATTTATCAGTTTTAGTTGTGGCTAGACTGCTACAGTACGTGATCTCTATTTCTGGATGTTGTTGTGGTGCACAGCAGAGCAGCCTGGATGTTCTAGTGAGCCAGTGGCATTTGACTCCAAGGAGCTCAAAGCTCCGTTTTCAGCTTCTCATGCAGGTCTTCCTGGTCAATCTTGTCTGTGTTCCCATACCACTGGTGGTAAGCAAGCAGCGCTGCATTTTTGGCTGCTATAGCACTCATCTCCATGGCACTTGCAGCCCACTCAATGCCGTTGAGGTAGTATATTCTGTCATGGAGGATCACAGGTGGGCATTTTTCAGGGGGGCTGTAGTGTGGGTATGCCAGCCACTTCTTCACTTTGACCGAGTCATAGGAAGAAAAAAGCAAGTTAAGCTGCTCTTTGGTGAGCGGTTCCCTTGAAAACACCTTCCAGACAGCTGATCGCAAGGGTAGCTTTTCTTCACTGGGTGTTTTTTCAGCAGGAGACATAACCCCCAGGCTATTGATGAACAGTTTGGGATTCTCTGTAGTGAGGATGGCACCAAAATGAAAGGCAGATGGGTCCTGGTAGCCAAAGAAGGAAGCATTTAAGCGCCCATGCACAAATGTCGCTACAGTCTGATGGTAAGGATTTGAGAACTCTGGAATAGGAGGGTTAAAATTCCTGAAGGTGATGTTGGACATTTTGCGGTTCAGTGGAGCTGCAATGACAACAATGTCATACATATCTGCTGATGATCCTGATGTAGAGTTGTAAGTGACATAGTAGAGCTTAACTGTGTCCCCTAGGGAGAAAAGCAGGAGGGGAGAGAGCTGTTACCCTGTTCTGTTGCTGGAAGAATTCCTGTTGATCCTTCTAACATAGGTTTTGCAACTTCATTCCATTTAAGCTACTTGTATTACTTGAAAAAGCTTCAGCTCACAAGAAGATACAAGTTTAGCTGACTCAGTGTTGCGATTTAAGGCCTTGAACAGAGCCCAGTTTTCATTTTAAAAGACCAAAGAAAACCCAGACTGTTGCGTAGGTCAGCTGGGAGCTGCAGCCAAGCAGTGACACCAGCATAAGTCAGTCCCTAGCTGCAAGAGCTAACCATTCTCCCCCACCCCAAGCAGAAAGCAAAGGCAACTCACCTGCGGGGTTTGGTCTTATTTTTGGCTCTATGGACTGAACCGTGCCAGGGATAAGCTGTGCTTTGGCAGCATAAATAAGGCCAGTGCAGACAAGTTTATTTCCTCCCTTGACTGCCCAAAGGCCAGATTCTACCCCTGCCAGGGAAACAGCACCTACAAAGAAACCAAGGCTGTTAGACCTGCTTGTGCAGTGTCATTCTGTAGGGGGGCACTTGAAACAGGAATGGGAAATTAGGAAAAAATACCCCACTGGGACACACAGCTTGCTTGAGGACAGGGCTCACTAGGTCACAGCAGCAAGCAAGTGCTTGTTTGTCAGAGTAGCACAGCAGCCCAACAAGGGAAGGCACTGCTGAACAGCCGAAGCAACGACTTTGGCAACCTCTTTAGTCCCTCTGGCCACCAAGGTCTGCCCAAGCTCTAGGAGCAAGAGCCCTAACACGCGCAGGTGTCTCCTGTAGAGCACAAGGTCCCTAGGACAGATGCATACCCATTTCACCCTGCGTACCCCTTTCGCAAGGGGGAGAGCCTATTAAACACTCACCTACAAAGCCATTTATGTTGACACCTTGCCCATAATTGACTCTCATGGCTGGACAAACCACCTCATTTATGAACTTATGGGAGAAGCCGGCTTTCTGCATGGATTCATCAATGGTTTGATTCAGCATTTGGGTGAAGTCATTCCCTCCAAGGGCATGAAGTAAACGCTCGTTACTGCTGAAGGTATAGTCGTGCGTCTGGTAGCGATAGATTCTTGGACCGGAAATGAGGAAATACATTCACACCAGCTGCAGAACGCATGCACTAGCCAAGCCTCTCATCTCGATAACAGACTTCAAGTGTCAAGTGGTGGCTGATTATCTTTGTCACCTTTGGAAGCTTAAGACCCTTGGAAGCCTTCCAGGGGTATGACTCCTCAGGGCCTCACTGCCCTTCACAAGGGCAGCAAGGCTCACCCTTTCAGCCAAGTCCTAGCCCAGGTGATAACAGGCCTAGAAGGACCTCATCTTTAGCATTTCTCTAACTTTCCCTAGCAAAATAAATACTTTGTGCCTGGTTAGGAATTTAGTTCTCTTTAAGGACCCGAATGCCAGGCTGACTGAACATCCCATACCAAACACTTTCTAGAGACTTCGTTGGCCTCCAGCCACGAAGTCGACTCTCTTACCGCATGAACTTGTCCAAGATGTCCTCAACCCACATGTACATGCGCAGGGGATTGAGTCCGTACCGCCAGAGGAGTTTGAGAACGTTGATTACGTACCAGCTGCTCTCCTCAAACACAAACTCCTCTCCGTTATAAATGCCCACGAGGCTGCCTTGGCCTGGGGCAACAGGGAGGCCTAGAGGAAGGGGGGGGGGGGGAAGTAACATACCGCAAAAGGTACAGCTTGCTTTGAGCTGGTCTGTTGTACTTTGGTTTTAAGCTCGGCTGTCTCAGGAAGGTAGCTGTGACAAGGGCAGTAACTGAGGGAACAGGTGGGAGTTTGCTCCCAGGGTAAAAAGGGAATTGGGTTTTGAGCCTGAGCCAAATAGTCATTTGAAGCGACTTCTGAACCTTTCCAACGGAATTACCTTGACTCGAGTCAATAACGCAGGAAGGCGATAGCCGCACAGGCTCACCCTTGTCCTTGGGGAGCCGCCGGGCGCCGGGACAGCGGCATGCAGGTCACCCACGGGGGTTCGCGTTCCCGTGCCAGCGGGAAGCGTTGCAGCACGGGAAAGGGCAAGGCGAGGATTGGGAAACACTCGGCAGCAAACACTTGTGCCTTTTGTTATTTACCAGAGGAGAGGGGGATCACCTCCGCCAGCTTCAGCGGTCATGGGATTGGGGCGAGTTGCCCTATTTCAGGGGGAAAAGTAAATAAACGGAGCCTTTGCCCCGCGGCGGTCGGCCGCCACTCACCGAGCTCCTTGACGAAGTGCTTCATGTGCAGGTTGAGGGGGTGGATGACGGAGCCCCCGGCCTCGTAGTCGCGGCCCTCCACGCGCACCGTGGCCAGGCGGCCGCCCACGGCCGCGCGCTCGAAGAGGTCGATGCGCACGGCGCGCCCGAACTGCCGCCGCAGGAAATAGGCCGCCGCCGCGCCGCCGATGCCGCCGCCGACCACGGCTGCGAGCGGAGCGGGGCGGCAGGCGCTGAGCCCCCGCCGCGCCGCCCGCGCCCCCGCCGCGCTCCCGCCCCGCGCCCCACCTACCGATCCTGCCGGGGGCGGCGCGCTGCTCCCGCGCCGAGGCCCGCGGGCACAGCGCGGCCAGGAGGAGCAGCAGGAGGCGGCCGGCCCGCATGGTGCGCTGCGCTCTGCTGGGCTCCGCTGCGCCGGGACGGTGCGGCGGCAGCGCCTTTATGGGGCGGAGCAGGGGGCGGGCCCGCGGCGGTGGACGCTCATCAGCGCCGCGGCGGGAAGGCTTTTTAACGGCGCCGCTGGTGTGGTGGTATCATGCAAGATTCCCATTCTTGCGACCCGGGTTCGATTCCCGGGCGGCGCAGATACTTTTAATTGGTTTTTCCAATCGCTATTTTCTTTCATTTGTCAATATCTCTATATACATACTCCTTTTTTTTTCTCGATCCGCGCGTTGATTTCCCATGTAGGCGGGGTGGGAAACATTAAAAATGACACTTAGCAAACGGTACTGGACAGCACAAGCGCCTAAGCGGAAAAGGAGGCTCGAGGGAAACCCTCAAGCTGGGGGGGGGGGGGGGGAGTAGCGCGCATGCGCACGCAGAGCCGGCGCGGCGGCGGCGGCGGCGGCGGCCGGGAGGCTGTCGCGCCTGCGCCGCCTGCCGGCGCCGGAGGGGACGAAGGCGATTGGCTCCTCCCCTGCGCGCATGCGCCTGGCCTCCCCCTCTCGGCCGGCCGGGCCCCTTCGCCCGCCGCCCGCCATCTTGCGAGGACCGGCGGGGGCATTGTCCGCCGCTGGGGCGCGGCGGGGCCGGCGGCGCTCGGGCTGCCCAGGCGCTGAGGGGGCCGCGGCGCCGGCGAAGAGCCGGGGCGGGCGGGGGCAGCGGCGGCGGCGGCGCCATCACCGTCACCATGGAGGATGAAATGCCCAAGACCCTGTGAGTGGGGAGGGGGCGAGGGTGCCTTTTGTTCCTGGCCCCGGGCTCCCCTCAGCGCCGCCCGCCGCGCTCGGGGCCCGGCCCGGCCCGGGGGAGGGGAGGCGGCCCCGCAGCCCCCCCCGTTTTCATCCCCGCGGCAGTTTCCGCCAGCAGCCAGCTAGACTTGGCCGCCGCCGAGCTGGGCCCGGGGGCCGCCTCATCCAGCCGGGGCCCCGCCGAGAGCTGGGCGGAAAGAAACCGGGCCGGGGGGGGGTTGAAATAGGCTCTTGTCCAGCTGTTGGTGAAGCCTGTTATTTCCAGAGGAGCTAGCTGTAGCTCTAGGGCCGCTTCTCGTGTTGCTAAAAGCATAAGTGAGGTTACCTTAATTAAAAGCGGCTTTCGTGACAGAGCCGACACCCTCTGCGCTCTCGAAGGCGCCTGGCCTTCGCCTCAGCCCTTTCTCCCGCCCTGAAGCACAGGGCAGAGCCGCTAGCGCAGATGCTCCGTGTGCTTTTCCCCGCTTGGCAGGCGCTCTGCGGAGTGGCTTCCCTGGTCTAGGCTCGGAGATCGGTGCGGTCACAGGCCTGTCGGCCTTTCCGACCCACCTCTGCGCGAGCTGTCGCTGTTACCTTTGTTTCGGTGCCAGGATGCGCGGAGCTGAGAGGAGGAACGAAAGGAGGGAGAGAGATTCCCTCCCGACGTGAGAGGAAAGTAGCCGTTCTGCCCTTGGGTGATGCTCTGCACGTATCCCAAGGGCTGATGAATGGCCTGGCTGACTACCCGTGCGGGAAAACAAGACTCTTAACATGACCTGCGCCAACTTCTCTGGTGCAGGCTTTCCTTAGTGGTAAACACCACGTCCCTTGATGTACGCGGACCCATTATCTTTCTAGCTTTTCCATTTTAACTGCTCTTGGAGTTTGCAAACGTGGCTCAGACCTCCTTGTTCTTGACGCCATATTTGCGTGTTTATTTAAAGAAGTGATTTTTTTCCTGTCCCCGTGAAATTGTTGTCTGGAGTCTAATGATCTCAGCAGCGCACAGCTTGTGCTTCAGAGAATGAATGATCTGTCCTTGAGCACATGTGGCTTGTTGCAGAAACCCAGCCGAGTTTCTGAGCTGCAGAACTAACTATTGAACAATGTACCGAGAATTATATTTTTCTGAAACACTTTGAATGAAATATTTATGTCATATGGAGAGTTGTCATTAGCTGAACTTCACAGATTGGGTTTATAATGAGCAGCTTGGAAGAGTGAAATGCAGCTAAATTTAATCTGTTTCCAACTTGGGTCTGAAATGTGTGTTAAATACTTGAGAGGACTAGGATTTCTGTAGGTAGTGCTACAGAAATTCCATCTGTGTGGGGGATACGTTGCTCTGTTCAGTTGCGTTGTGGTGGTGTATCGTGAAGGCCCCTAAAGTGTTTGGGTGTCTGCCAACATGTATGCTTTTTCTTCTTTAGTTCCCTTAGCATATTTAAATAGTTTTTCTGGAACTGATACCAGATGTTGTTAGAAATAACTTTTTTTAAATTTCCACGTAACCCATTTCTTTGAAGGGGAATGTTAAAGTCTTAGCATTTTGAATCGCCTTATGAGCTATATTACTCAAGTAAATCAATTGCTGCAGCTCATTTTCACATGGCCAGCTATCTTGTTTTGAAAGCCACTGCTCAATTGCAGCAAATACACATTGGAAGAACAGTTACAAAACCATCAGTGGTTTTGAACTTTCCAAAGACCTCCTCTCTGTATTTTATTTATATCTATATATGCTTGTGTAATACATGTACGTTTAATTTGCTTCTTAAGTATGGAAAGATCATCGTGTGCTAACACCCAATAGTTTGGTAATATTTTTCAAGAAGACCTATACTGATAAATGCGCACTGAAGGAATTTAGTTACCTTGTGTAGTTTGCCCTGTATAGTACAGTGCTTCCTCTGCAAATAAACGGTGACTGGTCCATTAATGAGAATCCAGTTAGCAGGAAACAGCGAGAGGGATGGGAAAGATGCAGGAGCCGGTGCAGTTCTCATGTGGAAGAGAGCTGTTCTTCCCTGGTGGAGTATTAGCTGGCCCTGCCTGGAAGGGTCATACATGAGATGGCATCTGTACTGCCTAGGCACGCACTTATTTCTTGTACAACTCCTGCAGGACAAAGTCCAGGTATGTTTTATTGGCCCATGTCTCTGTTGCATGGAAGCAGAGCTGCAAAGAAATTCTGGCAGAAGACTCTGGAAATGCAGCCCAAATGTAGCACAGAAAGTGTAGCCTGAACTCGCTGCTGAATACCTCAGATAAAATAACATGGGAATTCTTACTCTGGGGGTTGCAGCTCCTTGTTCTCCCCATAAAGCTTGGCACGGTTGATAGCGCTTCAGGATTATGTTGTAGTTCGTCAGTTAGTGGCTTGAAAAACCGCTAGCAGGTAGCAGATGTACAGTTACAGGTAATAAGATTACAATGTGAAATAATAAAAGAAAAAAGCTTTTAACTTTGAATTACATTACCACTGTTGTTCTGCGTGTCATTACTACTTGCACGCCCATTAAGGGATGTCTTTATTATTTTTTAAGAAATTCAGGAAGTCTGCTAATGGAAGGCTTTATCTTTGGGCAGAAACAAATACAGGACAACGCATAATATGGAATTGTACATATATATATATGCGTGTGTGCGTATATTTGTGTGCGTGTATACATATGTTGCTGCAATTGATCCTTTGGGGATGCATTTTGAAAGTCCTGGTCATGCAAAGATTCATGGGGCTGTCAGAGTCTGCTTACCTAAATCCTGTTTCTTTTATCCCCAGCTAAATATAATGTTCAGACAGGCAGTACTTAATAAGACAACTATCTAATTAGCAAGGTGAAAATCCAGTGTTAGTGCAAAGGTAGACACTGTTTTGAGGAGACTTTCAGTTACAAATAAACTGCTAATAAAACCTTCTAGCTGTAGATTTATTAGGGCGTCATCGCTTAGCGTCTTGGCTTATTCATTATCCCAGTTGTGATAATATTAAAAAAGGGGGACGGGAGGGAGTCTAAATAGTTGTCACTATTGGTCGAACTTGATGTGGGGATAGAATGTCATAGCATTATCAAGCACAAAGTTAGTTGTTTTAACAGAAGTGCGCTGAAACCTCCTGTGTTTAAGAAACAGCAGTAGAAGTCCAGGAAATACGTGCTTTATTGAGTGATAATAAGCCTGCTGAGGTCTGATTCTGGTGGAACTTGGAGCACGTACCAATTTAAAATTGAGCACATTTCTGACTCATGCCTAAGGGAGTTGTTAAAATTATTTAGACGTAGCCTACTGTGTCATTTCTGGCAGAAAAGCAGAGGCGAGCGGCCTGTTCTCCCGTTCTCTCCTCCGCTCAATCAGATAGCGGAGTGCCTCCACCTCTTCAGTGAGGGTGTTCTGGACCTGACGGGAACACGAGCAATTGCCGCTTTGTGCTGCCTTTGCTGCCTTTTTGTTTTCTTACAACATCTCTGCAACTGTTGCATCAAGGCCAGGAAGGCGGCTGTTTTGATTGCCGTGGTTTCAGCAGGATGATTTGGCTCCGGTTCTCATTGCAGATGCCATGGTTTGCCACACAGCCTCCCTCTGCGGAAAGGAGCTGCTGCGGCTTCGGACTTGCAGCTTCTGCGAGCTGTTTTCTCTGGGGGCTTTTAAAAACCCTATAACTTGGGATCTTTAAAAAATTTCCCACGTTGATTGGTGTTCTTCTCCGCTGCTGAGACTGTAAAAGTATCACAAAAGTCCCAAATTAGAGCAGGGGGTTGGTTCTGCCGGAGCAGAGAGCTGGTGTTGGGTTAGGCTGGGCCTCAAGTGAAGGGAGGGGAGGGATGCCCACACCTGATCACCTTTGTTTCAGGCAAATAGGGTTTCGAACCGTACCCCTGTACTAAGGGGAACTGACTTCTAAGTAGCGTGTAATATGCTTGCGAAACCCCAGATTGAGCTATTAGGGCAGCTAGGGAAGCTGTGGTTACTGAGTGACTGCGTACAGTTATCCTGACGGCTATTTCTATACGCAGGAATCAAATTAATAGGCTCAGCTCTCCCTACCTGGCTTTCTGTTCCGCTTTAAACTGGGGCGAGATTTTAGACCTTCAGTGGTACTGAGGACAAGGGCTGTTACCTCCCACCGTCAGTTCAAGGTTTCTGCCCCGCTGCTCCAAGACGCAGCATGCAGTCGTGTCGCGTGCTTGGTTTTGCAGGCCAGCGCGGAAGGGCTGGAGGTCAGAGGAGCCAGGAACCTCCGGGCAGCGTTTGCTCGGCTGTCAGAGAGCAGGTTGGAGCGTCAGGTTTGGCGCTCGGCGCTCCCAGGGCCTGGGCTGACTGGGTGACTACTGCGGGCTGCGTTTCGGGTCCCACGTTTCTGTGCTCGGAGCGTCAGAGCTCGTGGTGCTCGGCTCTGCGAAGGGCTCTGCTTCCCGGCGTTGCAGGCAGCGTTTCCTAAACGAGTTTGCTTGGCATCCCTCTCCCTTGGGATCCTGGCGCTCGCTGGCCAGTTGTGTTTGGAGCCGTGTTGTTCGGGAGCTGCTGTGCTAGGGGTTAAGAGAGGATGGATGACCTGCACGAGGTTTGCTCTTATGTCCCGGGTTGTACTTATTCCTAACCGTCACGCACCGTGGATACTGCTCTTTCTCCAGATTATGTGAGCTTAAGAAACTTGCTGAATTTGGGCTTCATCTTTATTTTTCTTCTCTTTCTCCTGCCCCTTGTGTTTACACTCTCAGTCTCTGTCTTGCAAAGCTGTTTGCTGCGTGTTTGTGCCATGCGTGGATAAGGAGATCTCGGTGGGAGATTGCAGATGCTCTTGGAAGTTAGTTTCTACCTGGAACGACGGGAAGGTCCGAGGGTGTCAGTAAGGTGCTGTGCCAAACCGCCCTCCCCAAGGCCCGTATCCCGGGAAGAGATCTTCCTGGGAGGCCTCTGTGGCCATCCAGAGAGGCCTGCTGTGTCCGACTCCACGGATCCTGTAGGGATCTGCACGGTCAGCGTCTGTCTACAGGGAATTTGTTTGCAAGACTTGTGGCTAATTGTTTTTTAAGCAAGAGACGACTTTGGTTTCCTGAGCCGTAAGTTCAACCCTTCTGACAAGTGTTATACAGGGAGAATGTTGTCTGCTATTTTTAATTTTTTTTTATTTCAATTCCAGTCAGTGCTCTGGTATGATGATACTGGAATATTGCCCTAAATTGAAGGGTGGGATTTTTTTGGAAGACCTGGTTTTCCTGAAAGGCTTTTCTGGGGGGGAGAAGTTCTAAACTTGTATGTTGTGCTTGTTGGCTTGGACCATCAATAATTCTCTTGCAAGGCAATGGCAGTTCCTAGTTCTCATCTCAATAATGACTGAATGAAACGGAGGGACAGCTGCACTTCTAACCTGTTATTTAATCCTGCAGATATGTGGGGAACCTGTCAAGAGATGTGACTGAAGCCCTAATCCTCCAGCTGTTCAGCCAGATCGGACCATGCAAAAACTGCAAAATGATAATGGATGTAAGAGCCTTTACCTTTATTTCCCAAATCCTGATAGCTAACAACTTCAGGTCGTAGTTGCACGTTTCAGAATTCTACCACATTATGTATTATAACACATTTTTATAGATATATATATATGTGTGTGTGTATGTATGTATGTGTATATATACATATGTATTATGATATTATATTATACAATGAGTATTATATATTATACAGTTATTTTTTATATATATATGTATATAAAATAAGACTGGAGATGGTAGTATTGTACTTATGGCATAATTTCTGCCTCATATCTGATATTATTTAAAGACATTTGAATATTTTAAAGGGGACTGAACAGATTAATATATTTGGATATTCTAAATTGTATTTGAAAAGTTCTTTTTCACCACACGTTTATCTTCTTGAAGCAAAACTTGAGCCTCCTGGAACATTGCTGGTACATTGACTGTTCTCTAAGTCTGCAGTAAAAAAACCCCCCCCAAAACTATCCGTTTTGAGGCATTTAGATGTAATGAATAAGGCAGCAAGTATAATAATGAGGCTAAAGTTTGAAGAGATTTTCGTCATGAATCTTTTCTTTTTTTTCATCAGACAGCTGGAAATGATCCGTATTGTTTTGTGGAGTTCTATGAGCATCGTCATGCGGCTGCAGCGCTAGCTGCTATGAATGGCCGGAAGATAATGGGTAAGGTAAGCTGTCATGTCTACAGGGTGAGTTGCGGTGGAAAAACACAGGTTATACCAGATTGCGTGCATGAAATATCACTCGAGAAGAAATGGAAACATTGCAAACGTTAGACACTTTGTTCACCTGGAGCTCTTGATGTGACGGGATTAACAGGAAAAGCAATTTTTACTGGTGTAGGAAGAGTGCGGAGGAGGGTTGGGATGTAGAATTGGGGAGGGAGCAGAGGTAATGGGAATAAGGAATACTTTAACTCTCCTGACCCTGGCAGGATAACATTCCGCTTTCCCCTGTCCTTGCAAACCAAAAAAAGGAAAGTCCACCCAACCAAACAAAATATCCAGACAAGGTGTGTTTACCGTCTCTGCGTTTAGCAAGTAGAATGCAGTTTGGAAGAGCGAACCCTCTGCTGAGAAACTTGTCTTACGCTTAAGCTTTCGGCCAAGACTTGCGCGGCTGGTTCCCCTGTAGCGTCAGAATTAAATGCTGGTAGTGTCTGAGCTTGGTTCCAATTTGCTCGATCTAACATTAGCAACTAATGTTTGCAGGAGGTCAAAGTGAACTGGGCAACAACCCCCAGCAGCCAGAAGAAAGATACCAGCAGTAAGTGTCACTTATGCTTTGAGTAACTGTTTTATTTGTACAAGTAGTTTTTAAACATAAACAATAAGCATCGTACAATTATATGCAGTAATGTTTTGATCGTAATCCTAAGATATTATTTAATGTGTTTGTGTTAATAAACTTAAGAACAAATCTAATCTTTGTCATCAGGTAGTACCGTTGTCAACACACTGCGTTCACAAGGTAATTGTATCTTCTTAAACATAAAATGAAATCTCTCGAGGGTATTCACTAACCACCTGAAGCTATATATGGGGTTTTTGTTCTTTTTTGTTTGTTTTTATGGAAAGACTTCCCTTTCATTTCCCTGTTGCATCAGAATATGATCTGTTGTCCACTATTTAATTCTGGTGCTAATCTTCAGCTATTTGTTATGAGTGCAATTGTAAATTTTTTTCCCCTGCTATAAGGGCACAATTATTAGCTTCTTTTAAGGCTGGTGTATGCACTACTTGATACAGGCTCCTTGGGAGTACCTAAATTTTCTCCAGAACCGGGTACCTCGTTCCCCCTTCATGGCAACCCTGTGTATTGCTGCTTTTCTCAGCAAGCTTTGAAGTCCTTTAGAGAGGTGGGGTTAAACTACATTAGCATCAAAGTGGACTTTAAAGTTTCTTAGCTGCTGTAGTACAAATAAGTCTGTATGTTGATAAGATGGTATGTGAAATATTGTTTGATCGTAGTGGAACAATCCTTAGGGTTTTATTTCTCTTCGGTGCGTGTTTTTTATGGATCTGATATAAATTGAAGGGATTACTGTTTCCGTTCTGTTGCCTTCAGTCTTAGTTCACTTGCACATGGATTCACATACATTGAATTCACATGGATTCACATGGTGTAATGGCTGGGCAACCAAAACTGTTGGCTTTTGAGAACTCAAATTCTTTAACAGCAAACTGTTGCAATGCAAGGTATTTTTTTGATTTGTTCTTCACAAAATATGGTTTTAAACCAGACGTTGTAGCTAGGTTGAAAATACGTGCTGCTCTAGAGTAAGTTTTATTCTGCGTTTCTTGAAACTGCTAGACATTTCAGTTGGTAAAATTTTGCATAGCTAGTGAACTCTACTGTATGCGAGTTTAACGCTAGCATACCAAGAGTAAGATTTTCATGTAGTCTTGGCATATTAAGTAGATATTTCAAAACTTTGTGTGGTAAATGCTGACTGGTCTTAAAAGCAGTTTATAAAATACAAAATGTAAATACCATATGTCACAGTACTACCCTTAAAATTACTGACTTTGTAGTGCTGCCAAGCAGCGGATCTGTTACGAACAGCAGTAAATTCTGTAGTTCGTAGTGAACTCTAGTCTTCATGTAGTTTTTAATAAATGGAAATCAATGCTATGTGACATTGTTATGCTGTTTGTGTTGTCAAGGGTGGTCTTCAAACTTTAAGATCGCTTTTTTTCTTTTTCCCAATAAGACCATTTCCATGTCTTTGTTGGAGACCTCAGTCCAGAAATTACTACTGAAGATATAAAAGCAGCTTTTGCGCCATTTGGAAGAATATCGTAAGTAATTTCCATTGGGCAAATAAACTAAAAGTTATCTCTTAAATGGAGGCAGCCTTATACTTCAGTAAGTAAAAGCTGAAGTTGTCACAGAGCAGGAATACACATTCATCTGTTCATACAACGACTTGAGTCTGAATGGTTGGGTGTTAAGCAGGGATGCACAACCAGATTTCTTCACAGAAGTTTGTTCTGCTTTACTAAAAAAGTTGCATACAACTTGCTTTGGTTTTATACTCCTTGCATTGTTCGGTAAAGTAACACTGGAAAAATTTGACTTACAAACCTGGGTTTTGTATATTACTTGCCCTCCCAGTGATCAGATAAATATCACTCGTTACAGTTTGTGATTGAGTCCGTTTGCATGTTCACGTCTCGTCAGGCTTTGGATTTTTGTTAGCCGTGGTGTGCGGGCCACCGGTAGCATATGTTTTTTGTAGTTAAATTACCATTCCCACAAGTAAACCCTTTTAGCGCTTGACTTGTTGCGGCATCTGAAGGCTGCAGCTAGAGTGGCCTCCAAGTGTTGGCCCTGTGTAAGCATAAGCCCCTGACCTACGGGGCTCAGCCTAAAACGTGGGGCACCTTGGGTAAATGAGTTGCACCCATCCGTTGGGTAGAGCAATGGTGTAACAAGCGAACGTGTTACAAATTGGGAACGGTGGTTGCAGGTGTCTGCCCGCCAGTTTGGCATAGTCAGGATGTAGCAGAGTAAGGAGCAGTTCATTCATTCCATCCTCCAAATGTAAACCATTAATTTTCCTTGTAGTGTTGTCTGTACTGGACATTGAAGTTTCTTGATGGTGATGTAAGAGAACGTAGAGTGCTTTGGAGTGTTGTGTAGTGAAGCATTTAATTGAAGTAAGTTTGTTTTTTGTTTTTTTCCCCTCAGAGTCCAGTATATTATTCTTTTAATGCCAGCTTGATTTCCTCTTATGATGAAGTTAAAAAAAAAAAAAAAAAAATGTGATCTGAATGTGACTTGCTTCAGAGAACTATAATGCTTGACTACATCTTTTGTAATTGTTATTTGGAAATGTAGAGGGTCAGGCTCATGAGGAGAGTCAGTTAGTCCTCATGGCCAAGTGCGGTCTGGATGGAAGGGATGAGGGACTCTAAAGGAGGTCTTAACTGGCACTTGGCTGCTGGAGCGAGCGTGAAAGGGAGCTAGTAGTAGACTGACGTGTTGGTGTGAATGTGATGGAGCTTTGAAAGAGAATTTCCCCTGAACTAGTCAGGTTTTGGTTTCTGATGTGACTTTAAATGAACAGTCCTCTTAAACGAATAAACAGCCCCCCAAACCAAACCTCTTCTGAACCTGAAGCAAAAAGTAACTTCTGAATATTAGCTGGGGAAGTACAAAATAGTGCCTAACGCTGGACCACAGCCTGTATTTCGTGGGCCACTGCCCGCTGCCCCATTTGTTCTAGAAGAGCTTTTTGGACCTAAAGCTGTCGCTGCGTAGTGATGGAGCTGATCACCAGGCCCTGCAAAAAGTGACGCGTCTCTTCCCTGGTGGCGGTGGGGAAGCGTGCGAGTAACCCTCTTGCTCTTGGGGTGCTCAGCGCACAGCTGCAGAGTTAACCATTTGAAACCTCAGCGGTTTGCCCTGGTTTAAATTGACCATCCAAAATGAAATGCGGTTGTCTTCCTCCCGTGAAAGTCGTGGGTTTAAGAATTCTCCCTGTTACGACTCTTCCAAGCTCTTGTTCCAAATCTGAGGGGTTAAAGCAGAATGGACCTGATTTTATACCGGTTTAAATTTAACTTGAAAAAATACTGCTACTGTTTCTTAAGAGGTAGAATGAAGGTACTTGAGTTTAACTGTTCTTGGTCAGCGACTAGTTTCTGGAAATGTGGTGTTAATGGAATATTTCCTGGTTTTTTTTTTTTGTTTTTTTTTTAATATTGCCTTCATTGGTATTAAACTGAGTTTTGTGTTTTTTTTTTTTTTTTTTTATCTTATTTTATGAAATCAAGGTTGAACTACTGCATGATTAGCACATAAGAAATTTTGGTAATTCTTTGCATCTGATTTTTTTAATCTCTATAAAAGCACACTTTCATTGTGATTTCCTTTTATGCTTGCTGTACGCATGTTTTCACTTGTTCTCAAGTCTTATTTTCAAAGTTTTCAGTTGAGGGTAAGTATAGATGAGTTTCTCCCCCCTCCCTCTTTAGGCTGTTCAGAACAAACTGATCTCCTAAGATTGCCCAAGTGGCACTTCTCAGGCAATTTGTAACGTATTACCCAAATTCAAACTCAGGCAGGAGGAAAAAGCGTACCCCCTCTTTACAAGGAGTAACGAAATGACTTTTCATTCCCTGTTTTTTCACTTGGGCCTTTGAGTGATGATGCAAGTGCTATGGGCTTATGCATACAGGAATTAGGCTTATAATATGGTACTTGTGGTTACTGTAAGGCTTTAAAAAATTAGCGTGTAAAAACCTGCTCTTCATTGTGACTTTTTCTTGCCAGTCTTGGAATGCTAAATGTTGTGCACATGTTACGCTAGTTTCTCTGAACCGTATTATTTTATACAGACGTAAGTTACGTTGCATGACTTTCTGACTGGTTTTATTTCATTTTATTTTATTGAAATGCTTGTATGTGTGGGGCAAAGGAGGGGAGGAGAGGGTGGCCTGTACACGAGAGCATCTCGATCCGTGGCTAACTTGTGCGCAAATTGCCTGAGAAACACTGTTGACTGACTTTCCACAAGTGGGGTTTAGCTATTGTAGCTGGGTTCTCTTTTTAACTCAATCTCAAATAATAGGGCTCTGGTTATTTTGCAGAGTGGCTCTGAAGAATGGACAGAATTGCCATGGCTAACTACAAGCTACAGTTCACAGTGGACAAACGTTGTAGTTTTCTTATTTACTTTTATAAATTTTTTGCCTTTTTATATCTTGTAGTTTCCAATCAGTCCTGTTTGATTGCTGTTTTACAATTGCAGTTTAAATTCTTTGTAATATGTAGTTTAAAACATAAATGTTTCAGTGTTTTATTTTCTTCAATAATTTCTGAAAATGTCAATTTCTCAAAATTTACAGCTGCCCACAGTCCAAAAAGGGGGTAACGAATTGACCTGAGAAAATTAAAGAATTCAGTTAACAGGCGACGTATGCCTTTTAATTCCTATCTTTTTTCATTTTTTCTATTTAATATTTTTAATGAGTAGGTAGAATGTGTTGGCAAGTAGCAAGTTTAAAAATTGCATGGTTAAAGAGAGCCATTCAGCTAATGTTAGTCAGCTATGTGGCCTGAGTGATGCTTTTGAATAGCTGCTTTGACCATGCTTAGTGTCTTAATAATATGTAAAAGCATTTTGAACTGGGAGCCAACTGTTGTAAAGTACATACGTTTGTTAGAGAAGCTATTGATTTGCATGTTTAAAAAATTAAGTTTAATTTTGCTATTACCTGACAAAACATTAGTAAAGTTCTGTTTAGAAAAGAAGAGATTTGCTTTGACTGTGTTGCTGGTGCAATAAACAGTTCGCTTTAGTAAAGGTGAAACATGAAAATAAGCTGTACGTGTGACTCAAGTTTTCATTTTATTCAAGTCTTCTTTTTAAGATGCTAAACTGGCTATTGTTTCTGCTTTTTAGAGATGCACGAGTGGTTAAGGATATGGCGACGGGAAAATCTAAGGGATACGGCTTTGTTTCCTTCTTCAATAAATGGGTAAGCTGCAGCGCTGTCTGGGATTCCTCTGAAAAGCGGATGATGATTTTGAATAGCTGCCCCAAGGAATGCGTGTTTTTGGTGCCTAACTGTACCAGCCTCAGGAAGAGCTGCTGATGGTGGCTTTTTTCCCCCTTTCCCTCTCTTGTGGACAGGATGCAGAGAACGCTATCCAGCAGATGGGCGGTCAGTGGCTTGGCGGAAGGCAAATCAGAACTAACTGGGCGACAAGAAAACCTCCAGCTCCAAAGAGTACCTATGAATGTAGGTTTTTCAGTTATGTGTCTTTCCAAACGTGCTGCCACATGCATAGGGAGGAAGAGAAATTTGCTAGTTCTAAGCATTAGAGATTCTGGGGGAAGGGAAGGTGGGTGCTCAAAAGTGAAGACTCTTGAATAGCTTCAAAACTCTTGAAACTTCCTTAGGTAAAATGAATGTATTATTACCACCAACAGCTGGTTTTCTCCTGCTGCTAAACACTTAGTTGGGTAGCTTGCTTCTTTTTCAAGAAAGCCAGGATTTTATTTTATTTTTTAACATGGTTTCCTCAGTTTTAGTTTTACCACTTGTGATAGACAGCAAGCAGGACTGTGTGTAAAGAAAGCATTTCCGTTAGAGAGGTTTTAATTCAGGTGTATCTGACCTACCTGATAAGCCTAAAACATGACTTTAAATTAACGGTAGTGTCCCTGTCACGAGCAACCTGTCCTATAATGGGAATTTGCGGCCACTACTGGAGATCACGTGTTACGGACCTATCTTCCCTTTTGCTGTGCCTTTGTTTTCACAGTGTTTGCAATTTGTGCTCAGATGTCTCGTGTATGAGGGGGAAAAAAAGCTAGTGGTTGACAGGAGCTTGCAGCTCTGCTTCTTATACAGTGACGGTCTAGGGACAGTATCTGTTTCAGATGTCAATTCACCACTGCCGGTGGGTCAGGGAGATGGCCAGATCCGAGATACGCAGGAGAAAATGCTTACCGCAGTTAACGTTAGTCACAGACTCCGGCAGCCTGATTCCTTATTGTAGGCCTGTTGGATGGGATTCAGATTTCTGTGTAAGAGGTTTCTGCTCAACTTAAAAGCTTTTAAAATTTTCTTTAAGCAAATACCAAACAACTATCTTATGACGATGTGGTCAATCAGTCCAGTCCAAGCAACTGCACTGTGTACTGTGGAGGTGTTACCTCGGGTCTGACAGGTATGGTGTCTTCAAAACATTGACGCTTTGAAAGTCTGTAGACAACACTGCGATCATCTAATTTTGGCCGCTTACTTCTTCTTGCTTCAGAACAGCTAATGCGCCAGACCTTTTCTCCGTTTGGGCAGATAATGGAAATTCGAGTCTTCCCAGATAAAGGATACTCCTTTGTACGGTAGGTTGTCGTGTAGTTACGCAAAGGTACACAAAGTAGCTACAAGGGATAGCGTATTGATAAAATAGTAAGAATTCTGGGTTCTCGTGCCTTTGTTCACAGTGGAGCATTGGTTGGTGCACACCCAGCTTAAGAGTATGCTTTACAGCTGTGTTTTCTAACTGTGGCCTGATCTGCAAATGAATCACATCTCGAAGCGCTTTTGGAGCTAGTCGAAAAAAAAACCTTGGCCCAATTTAAACAACCTGTGGTAGTAAAAGAACAGTGTTGCATTTATAGCTGCGTGGCTGATGCCTTGAGCCAGTGGTGTGAGCTGTCGGGAGTCTGTTTCTAACCAGAAGATACAACCTTAGTCTAATGTTTGGTATTGGTATTTAAAGTATGGACTAGTTTGGCTAGTCTTCAATTACTTATCAGTGGTGCAGTACACTTAATCATAATAGATTTTAGTCGCCAACCCCCCCTGTTTTTTTGTAATTTCACAGTTGAATTGCTGAGGCAGACCGTACAGTTTCAACATGGTTTCCAGAACCATCTTTATCTCTTTGTTGAATAGGCTCCCGATAATAAAAATAGTTACAAACGACTTGCTCTCCATGCTGGTACATTTTCTAACTTGCTTATGAGAGAGAGCGGAACGAGTTAGTATGACACTGAGAAAGGAAAACTAACCGGTAGCCTGGCAGTCGCTGCCTTCCGCCTCAAGGATGGCGGAAAGAAGTCTCTGCAGTCAGACTCGTATTTTTCCAGAACCTGACTTCCGTGCTGCTCTTAGTGGGAGGTCTCTCTTGGGGTTACTTCTAGCTGTTGCTCACTGATTTGTTTACATTGGCATGACTTGTATTTCAACAGGTTTAATTCCCACGAGAGTGCTGCGCATGCAATTGTTTCTGTCAATGGAACAACTATAGAAGGCCACATAGTGAAGTGCTACTGGGGCAAGGAAACACCCGACATGATCAGTCCAGTCCAGCAGGTCAGAATTATTCCTATGCTAACTTCAAAGGCGATGGCTTAAAGTTACTGTCTTTGACGGGCTGGGTGTATCCTGAGTTGATGTAAATATCTGCTTTCTTAGGCATTGCTTGATACTTGGGTGTTTGTACTTGCAGAATCAGATTGGATATCCACAAGCTTATGGGCAGTGGGGTCAGTGGTATGGAAATGCGCAGATCGGTCAGTACATGCCGAACGGCTGGCAAGTTCCTGCATATGGAATGTATGGGCAAGCATGGAATCAGCAAGGATTTAAGTGAGTATTTGCTTTCATGCCAGAAGTAAAATCCCAAGTGATGGGGTTTTCTTAAGGGGGAGATGAAAATTCAAAGTCCACAGCATCGTAAAAGCTGCCATGAAGTTCTGGTCCTTTGTTACTCGGAGAGATCAAGTGATGATGTCTGCAGTTAGACGTGTTCAGGGACATAGAGAAGGGTATGGCTCTCTTCAAAGACCTGCCTTTAGAGAGCAGCGCTTAAATTTCTGTTTTCCAGTCAAGTCACTGCATCTTTAAAACTCTTCTTGAACTTTTAAGAGAGCTACATTTTGTTCTTTTCAAACTCAGAATTTGGTAATTGTGCAGGCAGTGCAAAACTGTTTCATTCAGCTGCCGTTACTTGATGCCGGTAGGTCTAACAGTTGTCTTGTTCCTGAGCAATGGATATTAAATGCAGTTCAAGTGCAAGCAGTGAATATAGCTCTCTGCAGTAATGTGTTGGTTTCTAAGCTACGGTGAAATGGCTCTTTCCGGGAGGCCTGCCGGCAGCAAACCTCACTGTTCCGTCTGCCCTGGTACACCCTGGCCAATGCGGAGACGATTTCCTCCAGCCAACATCACGGTTTGTCTCGCTGGTTAGAAAAATACCATGCCCTTAAAAACTGGTTGTGGCCTACTGTCTTGATTTCTGATCTTAACGTTTTTTGGTTAGCTTGGGTTATGCATTAGGAAATTGTGTACAGTGGCCGAGATGGGAGTCGCTAGCTCTCTCTCACATGTCTGCTCTTGCTTTTGCTCCATGTACCTTCTCCCTCGGAACCGAAGTGCTTTTCTAATGGATTAAATAATTCCCCCCCCCCCCCCCCCCAAACAGTCAGACACAGTCTTCAGCAGCGTGGATGGGAGCAAACTATGGAGTTCAACCACCTCAAGGGCAGAACGGAAGCGTGATAACTAATCAAACTGGATATCGCATGGCGGGTTTTGAAACGCAGTGAGAAAAAGACTGTGAAACCGAACACTGGTGGGCTTGAGGCTACAAGGAGCGTTGTAAAGCCTTTGTTTACCGAACAGATTTACCAGATCAAGTCAGTGCAAGTGTCAGATACAATGTATTTATTTAAGAAAAAAAGAAAAAAAAAGAGAGCATTTTTAATCATGAAACTGTCATCCACATTGTTTAAAAAAAACACACAAAAAAACCTAGATGCTGGATGTCTGCCAACTTTTGCCTTCTTTTCCTCCTTTTGATATGTGTTTCTTAAGATCCACGTTTGAAACACAGCAAATGCAGGGACTACTGCCACTTAAGATTGGGGCAGAAAATTGCACAATGTCAAACTTTTTTTCCTCTGAAGTAGTGTGCAGTTTTAGTTTGCATTCCTAATGATTTAAAATGTATTATAAGCAGTTGTACAAAAAAAAGCCAAAACGGTGTGAATTCTGAAGATGCTTTGACTTCAGCCTTTGCACAAGTCTGTTTTAAAATAGCCTATTGTATAAAGCGTCCATCTCTCCACTTTTGTTATACCGGGTTTTCAACTATAAATTATTAGTTTACATCATTTTGTATCGAAACATTTTTTCAGAGTTGTCTTTGCCTTATGACAGTTACCTAAATTATCATGAAATGGGGAAGCGCGGTCTTCGACGCTAAATTGTCTGCAAAACGCTCAGATGGATCTAACTTTATTCACATTGTGTTTTATGTGAGAAGGTGCCTAGAGAAATCCCTGTCGGACTTATTCTAAAGGATTTTTATCTTTGGTGAAAAACTTTGTGATGTGTACTGGGAAATATAAGAAATCCTGTTACAACTATTACTAAAATGTGACAAATACCTATGAACCAGCTTGTTTTTTATCTTATCAATTTCTACATTTACATGTACCGATTATGTAAAATATTTTAGCAAATTAATATTTTGCACAAAAGTTAGCAAACTTTGTATGTTTCCTTATTTAAAGGTAGGATGCAGAGTCCTTTGACATGATTTATGCATAAGATTTTAAATTTGTTTTTTGCATGTGGATATCAAATATACACTTTGTTAGTTTTGGAATACAAAGTCATCCTCTCTTGTTTTTACCTAACTGTAAAAAACCTCAAAGTTGTATGTAGAAAACCAATCAGTCTTGCTGTTTACTGTTAGTAAATTTTACTCGGGTAGAGTAAGTCGACTTGATTTTTTGACCTGTACGCTTAGAGCTGTGAACACGGTAGCGTTGTATGTGTAGGCGCCGGGCTCGGCCGCGGGCTCCCCCGGAGCCGCAAGGCCCAGCCGGGCACAGTGTTTTTCAATGTTCAGAGGCCAAAAAAAAAAAAGAATCTTTCTATCCTACCTCTTGACCAGCCTTCAAAAAGCGCAAAAAAAGCAAAAAAAAAAAAGAAAATCCAAAGCAAACGAACCCGCTTGTGTGCTCTCTTTTGTTACCCCTCCCGGGCGGCTCCGGGCCGCCCTCCCGCCTCCTCCCCTTCTCCCTTGCCCCCCGCGCAGGAGACCCGGCCCCTTCGGAGGAAAAGGCCCGAATCGGCCCTTTTTTTGTTAAGGGGGGGGGGGCTCGTCCACACTGCGCCTGCGCGCCGCCGCCACGAACTACCCGCCCCAGCGGGCCCCGCGGCGCGGCACGTGACGCGCGGCGGCCCAATCGGCGGCGCCGTTACAGCCGGGGCCGGCGGTGTTTTGTAAGGCGCCATGGCGGAGGCCGATCGCTGAGCGCCCTCGCGGGCGGCCCGGGCCGGAGCGGGGGGCGCGCGCGCGGCCGCCCAGGTAAGGGCGGGGGGAGGCGGAAGGGGGGGGGGGAAGAGCTCGAGCGCGGGCCCCGCGCGGGGGCGCCGCCCGCGAGGCGGGAAGTGACGTCAGGGGGCGGAGAGGCTCCTGGGAGGGTGGGTAACACCGCGGCGAGGTGTGGCGTCACGGCCGCGTGACGTCACGGCCGCGGCGGGCGAGGCCCGAGCTTCGAGGCGGCCCCGAGCCGGGGGAGGCCGCGGCCTGGTCGGGGAGAAGGAGGAGGAGGAGGAGGAGGAGGATGGGGACGGGGACGGGGACGAGGCCTTTGGCCGCCCGCCCGCCCCGGCCCCTCGGTGCTTTTCCCCCCCGTCCTCCACACTCAGCCGTTACCCCGAGGCCTGGCCGCCGCCACGCATGGCAGGGCCGGGAGGAGGCCGAGCGGCCCGGCCTGCCCCGTGCCGCCCCACGCTCCCCGCTTGGCCGTGCTCTCCTGCCGCTCTCCGGAGCCTGGGAAGTGCCGCCGCGATGCCGCTTCCCTCCTCCCTTGGGAGATGCGCGCTTGCGAGTCGCCCCGTGAACCGTTAGCACGTTGTGGGACGGCTGCTCTACGCCCGCGCGCCGCTTCGGGCCTCCATGGCGCCGAGCGCCCCGAAGCCGCAAGCGTGGCGTAGCCCCCGGCGCTGCAGCGACCGGCGGGGCCCCGTCCCCATCCTGCCTTTGGCTGCTTTCCCCCTGACTCCGCTTCTCCGCTGCGTGCGAGCGCTGCTGGGGACAGCCACCGCCTCTGCCTCCGCAGAGGGACCTGTAGGTGTCACCAGATACTGCCGTGCCCGTCCATCACCTCCCCATCTCTCCCCTCCAGGCTGCCTGGAGGATGGAGCCTGCTTCCGTCCGGACCAAAGTCCCTGCCTTCCTGTCGGACCTGGGGAAAGCCACGCTCAGGGGAATAAGGAAATGTCCCCGCTGTGGCACTTACAACGGCACGCGGGGCCTGAGCTGCAAGAACAAGACCTGCGGGACCGTCTTCCGCTATGGCACTCGCAAGCAGCCCAGCGTCGATGCCGTCAAGATCGTCACCGGCTCCGATCTGCAAGTCTACTCCGTCCGGCAGAGAGACCGGGGACCGGATTACCGGTGTTTCGTGGAGCTCGGGGTTTCGGAGACAGCCATCCAGACGGTGGAGGGCACCATCATCACGCAGCTCAGCTCCGGCCGCTGCTACGTCCCGTCGTGCCTGAAGGCCGCCACGCAAGGCGTGGTGGAAAACCAGTGCCAGCACGTCAAACTGGCCCTGAACTGTCAGACGGAGGCCACCCCGCTGACCCTGAAGAGCTCGGTGCTCAACTCCATGCAGGCCTCCCCCGAGACGAAGCAAACGCTCTGGCAGCTGGCGACCGAGCCCACGGGGCCCCTGGTGCAGCGCATCACCAAGAGCGTGCTGGTGGTGAAGTGCAAGGCCAGCCAGAAGCACAGCCTCGGCTACCTGCACGCCTCCTTCGCCCAGAAGGTGAGCGCGAGGAGCCTGGCGGAGCACAGGTTCTTCTGCTCGTGCCAGGCTCTGAAGTCGGGCAAGGCCGGCTCGGCCAAGGAGGAGGCGGCGCAGAGGTGCATCCACTTCTTCGCCTGCATCTGCGCCTTTGCCAGCGACGAGGCCCTGGCTCAGGAGTTTGCCGACTTCCTCAGCTACGACTCGGGCGGTAGGTGGAGGGGGCACGACGCAAAGCGATCGGCGGCGTGGCACGAGGGGGAGAAGGAGGAGAGGCCGCGGGCGTTGAGGGGACAGGCGGGATTAGGGGGAGCGGTGCCCGGCCGAGCGCGGGCCGCCCTCGGCTCTCCCGCCTGCGCCCTGCGTTGCTGAAGCACCCAGCTTCTGCCCTGAGCTGCCCGGAGGCGAGGGGAGCCCTCAGCTGAGCCCCATCAGGCCTTCGTTACCTGGGGCCTCGTTTCCTGCCTCCTCCCACTACAAATAGGTGGCTCGGCAGGGAGGCAGCCAGTGCTGGGCTGAGGCAGATGGTGGGAGCTGGGCTCTGGGGCTGCTGCTTGCTGGCAGCTGCTTTTCCTTCCCGTTTTGTGCAGGAGCGGAGCTGGGTGCTCCCGGAGTCAGGGTCTGCCCCTGGGCAGCAGAGCCCCAGGGGCTTTGCTGCAACCTGCTGCTTTAGCGAACCAGGTTTCCTCTTGCCAGGGCGTCTTCTGTTTGGGCAAGCACGACGGCTGTGGTGGGGAGAAGCTGAAATGGCTCGTCGCAAAATCCAAGCGGGGCAGGGTGAACTTCCCCTGGGCGTTGTGCACCCCCATAGGTGCCCCTCGATAATCCCACTGTCTCTTTAGGCACCCAAATATATTTGGGAATCTGCCCTGAGAAGGCCAACCCGGATGAAGTGAGTTAATTAAAATCGCAGACAAACTCAATTCCACTTTCGAGGGGCTGTTTCTAAAGTGGCTGGGTAGTGATTTGGGCCCCATCTGGGGGACTAGACTGTAAAATTGGTACAAGATGGAAACCAGCCCCTCTCTGCCACGCTCCCAGCGGCTGCCTCGTGATGCCCTCCCCAAGAAGCACTTCCCTCACCTGTATCCTGAGTTTCCCACTTGCAAAACATGTCTGCGGGGCCAGAGTGTCTTTTGGGGTTTCTCTGAGGATGCCTGTAGCACACTCTGAGGATTTGGGGTGGGAACTCCCCAAAAAAGGGCAGCGTGCTCCCGTGTCGTCGTGCGGCTGCGCTGTGCCTGTCCCGCGGCCCTTGTGGCATTGCTGCTGCGGGAGTGAAGCCGGGAAGGCAGCGGATCCGAGCCCGGTGCCGTCGGGAACGGCGCTTGCCTTTAGCCAGGTGAGTGTCTGGGGAGCTGGTCCGAGGCGTGCTGGTACCGCGGGGTTTGATGTTAGGTCGGAAAGTGCGAGAAGAACAAGCTGGAGGCCTGATTGCAGGCGGAGACACAAAACCTGGGAGCGGTTGTATTTCTTGGTTATCCTCCCGTGTGAGCGCACCGGGGTACCAGGCTGCCGCGTGCTCGGGGGCGAATCTTGCTGTTCGGATGCTGAACACGCCCTGCTCCGGTCCTGCCTCCTTCCCTGGTTCCCTTTTGACTTTGTGTCAACAGTTGTCCTCTGGGGCTCGTCTGAGTCCTGCCTTTCACGTCTGGGTTTTTCCCCTTGGTTTTTGTTTAGTTTTCCTGTGTTTTTAGGAACAATGACTCAGGGCAACGCAAAATGTTGCTTGTTAATGGTTGGCACGTTTGCTGCCCCGTGCTTTGGCAAGCCGCCCGCGCCCGCCAGGTCGGGAGTCGTGCAGCAGCGGATCCAGTGCCAGGCTGTGCGCGCAGCCGCAGAAGAGCAAAGCCCTGAATACTTAGCGGAGTCTCTGGTTTCCCTTCACCTGAGTAACTGTCCGTGTGGGATCAGTCCTGGCGGGCTCACTGGGGCCGCTCGCGGGAGCAGTCACGGGAGGGCGCGTGGGATTGAGGATTGGTTAAGGAGCCTTTAAGGCCTGAGCACTGCTTTTCCTAGGTCTGAAAGGCCTCATCGTGCCGCAGCTCGTCTGCGGCCCCGAATCGACGGTGCCGGCTGGGGAGACTGCTGCTTCCAAGCCCAAGAAGAGGAAGAAGGACGTAACATCTGGTGAGTGTCCGTCGGAAGGGCTGCGGCTCAGGTTATTGCAGAGCTGGACGTTTTCTGAAAGAAAAGCGGCTGCCTTGCCCGCTTGCAGGAGGGGCAGCCCCGCTGTGATCTCTGAGAGCCGTAGCAGGCCTTACACCCTGCCTGCTGCAGGCTTCCGCAGTGAGTCTGAGCGGCTCCTTTAATGCTTATTTTTGGTGGTGTTAAGCTGGAAAGTCTCTCGCTCCCACCCTCGACGGGCGCGAGGGGCTCTGCGGGACGCGCGCGGGTTGCCAGGGCTTGTGCGCTGAAACTCTCCCGACGTGAACTGCAGGTGCGCAGGGGAACAGCCCGCTCCTGGCTCAAGATGCAGCTAACAGCGGCCTGAGGAAAAGCAGCCTGAAAAAGCCGGCCGTTGCTTCGTCGCTGAAAAGGCAAGGTAGGGCTCGTCCCCGCGGCCTCGGGCGCCGCCTGCAAAGCGGCGGCTGTCCGGAAGCGCCCGGGGACCACGCGAACGCGAAGCCGTGTGGACCTCGCGGGCCGACGACTCGGCTCACGCTGCCGTAACCTCTGCCGAGGGGGCGGCTGGGGCTGCAGCCCCTCCGTGTCACTCCACCGATCCCTGGGGAATTCTTCTGTGCTTCTCTAGGAGGTGAAAGTCGGGGTCGGGAGCCTTCTGCTGCCTTGGTGCGACTGGGAGCACTGTGTCTCGTGTAACTCTAGGGCGCTGGCATGCCTGTGGCTCTCCGTAAGCGGGGGGACAGTGCTGTCGTGGGCAGGCAGGCATTATAACGCTATTAACCTAATGCAGTTATATGCCTTCCCAGACAAAACTGGATAGGTGACGCAGCTCAGGCACGGCAGTAACCTGGACTGTTGCTCTTTTGCCATTCTCGTGGTCTGTAGTGTCCCTCACATACAAAGCTGCCGGGGGGAGACCCATCCTGGCCGGAATCCTCGAACAGCTGTATTTTATAGTGGGAAATGCTTGCTCAGCTGGGCTCTGGCCGCGTTAGCTATCCACCCAACTCTCCTGGGGAGCCACGGGGCATGTGCCAGATGTAAATGAGACGTAAACTCGGATAACCCTGGCCGCCTCGGGGAGCGTTTCACGTGCGTATATGTAATAACTGTTAGCTCTGAGGAGAAGAATGTGGACTTGCGTGTGTTTACGAGCTGTTCAGCGAGCTGAGGGTCAGTCCGACTCCCGTGCAAATCTGCGGGTGTTCCCCGTGAGTTGCCGCCCTTTAGAAAAAGCCTCGCTCCTTTCTGATAGTGGCTGGGGCTGGCTGGAAAGCTTTTTTTAGTGCTCTTTTCTCTTAGCTTTAGTTTTGGCCTAGAAAGTGGTACAAATCTCTTCTTTTTCTCTCCCCCTTCCCCCAAATTAATTGCTTGCTTGTCTGCTGTTTTGTCTTTTCCCCCCAGTTCTGGTTGGGGGGGGGTGTCTGATCTCCCGCAGCGGACTAGCTTGCGTAGCGCTGGACATGTGCCCACTAGGAAACGCGCATGCCCCCGGGTCAAGTTGCAAGCGCTTTCCTAGGGTGACTAGCCAAAAGCCAAGCTGCCCGAAATAGCAGAGGGGAGCTTGTGAGGCAGAGTGTGAGCACTTGCTCTGCTCTGCTCCTGCCAATGCCTGTGTATGCTTCAGGGAGAGTTTGGGGCTTCTGGGGCTTTCTTAGCACACGGAAAGTCCACGGGTGGTTTCTGTGAAAACTGCTCTGTAATAAACAGTGTAATTATTGTACTGTGGTGCCAAGACTGTAGCTGTTACTGAAATCAAGGGGGGATTTAGTGTGTGCCGATGGGTCCCCACAGACCTCTGCTTTTAAAATAGCTCTGTATTTCTGAGCCCAGGGAATGCGATGCCCGATAAAGTCATTTCTGATCCCTCAAGATGGTGGAAACGTTGTTGTTTGTTGTGCTGCTGTCTGCTGCCTTTCTGTGCTGTTTTGCAGGGATCATCACGTCTACCTGCTGGGAAACTAGTGAATGGGAAATGGGAAATACTTGGCTACATGCAGACACTCACCCAGACCCTGTCCCGTGGGGCCAGCGTGTGCTGGCTTGGGATTGTCTGAGTTATTTTTTCCTTCCTGTCTTTGCTCTTCCCTTGTGTGAGGTGTAGATTCTGGTTTCACTTTCCTTTTCCCTGTAGGCTGTAACCAGCTGCTGGATGAGTCGCAGGTGACCCTGTCCTTCCAAGAGTGGCTGGCCAGCGTCACCGAACGTATCCATCAAACCATGCATTACCAATTTGAGGGTAAGGCTTTGGGGACCACCTTCCGAGAGCCTTCGGGCACGATTTCGCTCCCAGCGCAGCCTCAGTAGTTAACAGCCAAGCTCCTGGCAGCATTAAGTAACTGTTAGCCCAAAGGGAAGCACGCGCTTGCCTTGGTTGGAGCAAATATTATTTTGCCTGGGAAGTTTCCGTCGTCATTCATTCCCTAAGCAGGGGCTTAGCTCTTATCACAAGCCTAGTGCTGATGTTTATGCTTGGGGAAGGGAGAGACTCCCTTAGAGCTTATTTTTGCTCAAAGAAACAGCCTGGAGCAGAGCAGAAAAGGTGAGGTAAGGTGAGACACCTCACACTGTGTTGTGTCTTGTGCATCTAATACCTGGGGGGGTCAAGTCACCTGCACTGCTCAGCTTTGTGCAGGGCAAGTGACAGCACCTGACCCCAGCAGGTAGCGTGACCCCGACCATCAGGCAGAGGGAGGGGGCCTTTGGCGTTTCTTTAAAAATCCTTTCCCGGGATGTAGCGCGTGAGCACAGCACTGCCAGCAGCAGCCGTGAGACTGGGGGGCTAGTGCCCTGGTGCAGCTGGACTCCTTAATACAAGGACAAAAGTGCTAGAAGGCAGCAGGTGTGTGGGGGGGGGGCTCATTCCAGGCTCCATAAGCCCTTCCCAGACATGTCCGTCAGCTTGCTTTGTGCGATGATGCTGTTAAGATGAGTTGTGCGTGTGCTCTGCCCTCCACCTGCTGCTGGTGGCAGTGGCGGAGACCACAGCAGCAGTGCCCTCTGCTCGCCTAAAGGCAGTTCTAGTGCCCCTGAGGGGCCCCTTTCGGCAGCAGGACCCTGGCTTAGCAGACGGCTGTACTGCCAGCCTGGAGGAGCCGCAGGTCCCGCCTCTGTGATAAGCTCAGCCTTGCTGTGCACAGCTGCACTAGAGCCCCCTGAAACAGGGGGTGGGTTATGGGACAGTCAGGGGTAAAAGTGGTGGGAGATGGCGGCTTGGGCCCTGGGCAAGCGCAGCCTCTCGCCTCAGCCCCCGGCCCTTGTCCTTGAACTCCTAGGCAAGCCAGAGCCGCTGGTCTTCCACATCCCGCAAGCGTTCTTCGACGCGCTGCAGCAGAGGATTTCCATTGGGAGTACAAAGAAGAGGCTGCCCAACTCCACCACCGGTAGGATGGGACTGAGCTTGTACAGAGCGAGCACCGTGTGCTGCTGAAGGCAGATGCTTCTGGGGGGGAGAACCAGCAGCAAGAGAGAAAACAGCAGCAGCTTTGGGAGCTAGTTCCTGTTTCACACACTGTCTTCGTGAAAAAGCTGCTAGAAGATGACAGTGGCTGAGTGAACAGGACCCAGGGGTTGGACACGGCTGAGTTAAGGGGGATGTGGAGCCTCTGCTGCGTGCTGGTGCTGCTAACTGCTTCCGCCCGAGTTCTCATGCAGGTTGGGGCTGGCTGCCGCAGCAGAGCCTGCACCAGGGCTTTCGGAGAAGTTACTGCAGGGTTGGCGTGGTGCATGAATAGTCAGCTTGCCCTTGAGTCTTCTCCGTGCTCCTTTTTTGAATTAAGCAGACTACACCCCCCCCCCTTCCCCCTAGCAAGGGTTCCTCAGTGCTTCAACCTAAAGCTTCCATGACTGTCTGAAGAGTAAAGCAAGGCTCTAGCCTACACAGGAGCCTCTCTCAGAGGTTAAGGGCAGTACATGAGTGTGACAGGACCATCGGCTGCAGCAGCCGAGGCAGTTGGGTCTCAGGCCCCCTGGCACTGAAGTGGTTAGTGCCCTGGTGTTCATGGAACTCAAACTTGGAGCCAGCAGAGGCAAAACAGATCTCAGTAAGAGGGCCAGGAAGGATTTACTTTATTTGCTGCTATTAAATGAGCACTGGAGACGAGTCCTCAAGCTAGTACTAAACAGTGCACCCAGGGCCAGGGTGAGGGGTACCTCATGAAAGAGGCAGACAGCAGGAGCTGCAGCAGGGGACAGATCTTGCTCAAGCCTACAGCAGAGGTAAAGAAAAAGGGGAAGGTGGGCCGAAAAAGAAGAGAACCGCCCTTGACAAACATGATCCCCCTTCCCCGTGGCCGTGGGCAGAGCAAGACAGTGTCCACCTTGCAGCCACTAACCAGGCTTCCCCCCCCCCCCACCCCAGCTTTTGTCCGCAAAGACGCCCTTCCGCTGGGGACTTTCTCCAAGTACACCTGGCACATCACCAACATCCTGCAGGTCAAGCAGATCTTCGATACTCCCGAGGTAAGGCCGAGAGGCAGCCCCCGTGCCCCGCTGCGACCGCGAGGCTCCAGGTGAACCCACAGGCTGCGGTGGCCCGATACCAGCCACAGCACAGGGCGCAGGCTCTGCCCCCGCTGCCACCACCCCCCCCTGCTCACGGCAAACAAGAGCCCCTATGCTCCCTACCTCCTTCCCCCTGTTGCTGCTGGCAGATGCCGCTGGAAATCACTCGCAGCTTCATCCAGAACCGAGATGGGACGTACGAGCTGTTCAAGTGCCCCAAGGTGGAAGTGGAGAGCATTGCCGAGACATACGGGCGCCTGGAGAAGCAGCCGGTGATCCGGCCCCTGGAGCTCAAGACCTTCCTCAAAGTGGGTGAGTAGCCGGGCTCGGGCCGGGCCGCCCTCGCTGCCCCGGGCCAGGGCTGGCTTTGGAGCGGCAGGAAGCAGAGCCGCCGTCCAGGGCGAGCGGCCTGCACAGCTGAAGAGAAGAGGAAGACGCTGAAGAGAGGAGGGGGGCTTGGGCTCTGCCCTGGCCCCCACCCCACCGCCGATCCTCCAAGTACTGCGCTGGGGCCTCCCTGCCTGCAAGAGGGGCCCCCCAGCAAGAAGGGGGCCAAGCTCGCACACACAAAAGAGCCTCCAGCAAGAAGGGCCCCCTCCCACACACACAGAGGGGCCCCCCAGCAAGAAGGGGGCCAAGCTCACACACACAAACACATAGGGGAGCCCCCAGCAAGAAGGGGTCCCACAAAGGGGTGCTGGGTCCTCAGAGGGGGCAGGGCTCCCCCCATAAAGGGGACCCCCCCTTAGAGGGGAGTCCCCACAGGGACTGGGCTCCCCCCATGGAGGGGACCCCACAAGTCCCCAAAGGGGGCTGGGCTCCCCCTATAGAGGGAACCCCCCTCACAGAGGGGACACCCCTCCATAGAGGGGACCCCCCCCAGGCCCCCAAAGGGGGTTGGGGGTCCCCCTGGAGGGGAGCCCCCAAAAGGGGCCCCCCCTCCATAGAGGGGACCCCCCAGGCCCCCAAAGGGGGCTGGGGGTCCCCCTGGAGGGGAGTCCCCAAAAGGGCCCCCCCACCAGGCAAGACAGCAGCCACAGTTCTAGTGCCCCCCCACCCCCCCCCCAAATCTCATAATCTCAGACACTCGAGATAGTTTCTGCCAAGGCCACCCCTCCCTCCCCACACCAAAGGGAAAACCCACCCACAGCATGAGTGGGCCCACACCCTTCACCTACAACAAAACTCAAGTGTGCTTTGGAAAAAAAAACTCTAGCACTAGGGGCCCCAGCAAGAAAGCTGGGCTCCCCTGAGGGGGGCAGGCTAGGGCCCCCCTAAAACCAGGTGACTCAGCCCCCAGAGCTGAGCCCTGGGGGGCCCCAGCCCTGCCCTGACCCCCTCCCCCCCCAGGCAACACCTCCCCCACCCAGAAGGAGCCCACCCCCTTCATCATCGAGTGGATCCCCGACATCCTACCTCAGTCCCGCATCGGAGAGCTGCGCATCAAGTTCGAGTACGGCCACCACGGGAGCAGGCACCCCGCCGCCTTCCAGGACCAGCAGCCGCCCCTGGAGCAGACGCTGGAGCTCACCCCCCTCACCACCATCACCTTCCCCTGAGCCCCCCCAGGGCACCCGGCACAGACCCGCAGCACCCCAGGGTGCTGCCAGGCACAAGCCACAGCACCAGAACTGCCAGGGGGGGTCACCGAGCCCAGCACAGCCTGCTGCTGCTGCAGCAGGGGCAGCGGCACCCTAACAGCCCCTCTGCCCCCCACATCCACCCCACAGGAGCCAGGGGAGCAGAGCCATCACCTCCAGCACAGGGTCAGAGCCAGGCAGCAGGGCTCAGCCCCAGGTTTGGGGGTCCCCAGCCCCCCAAGGCAGGCAGGAGCCCCCCAGAGCCAGGGCAGCTGCAGGAGGCTGCTCAGGGCTGGGTCTGGCCAGGCTTCACCACCTCGCTGCACCCTGTCCCAGCATCTAGCACCCCCCCCAAGTGTTTTGCCTTACGCCTGCTCAGGAGTTGCTCCTACCTGGGCCCATCACCTCTGCTCCTGGCCCTGCGCAGCTTGGGGACGAGCCTGGCTCCAGCTGCACCTTCCCCACGGGGAGCAGAGCCGCAGCGAGGGTCCCCTCGGCCACCTCGGGGTGCAGGGAGCCGGCCAGCCCCGGGGAGGGGAGGGCTGCACAGCCGCTGCCTGGGGAAGCAAAACGATGCAGGTTAAACCCCCCCAGCACCCAGCAGACCCCCATGTTGCAGCCACAGCGCTGCTGGCCTGGGGTGCACAGAGGTGACAAGCCCCCGCAGGGCTGTGTCCTGGGGGGGGGGGACACAGCAGGAACCGTTTCACCCTGCCAAGCCCCCAGCAGGGCAGGCGCAAGGCCAGTGGGGCACTTTGCCCCCCTCGCTGCAGGCAGCTGCCCTCCCTGCCTCACCCCCGCAGCCGCTCCGGAGCCCCACAGCCCCGGGGGGGGCAGGAGACGCATCACCCCAGCCAGGCGGGTTCGGGGCAGCAGCCCCCCGCGCAGCACCGGCGGGGCGGCTCGGCCCCCGCTGTAGCCACCCAGAGCAATAAAGCTGTTACCTCACCCGCACGGCTCCGACCTGCTTCGTCCGCGGCCCCGTCTCCTGCTCCGGGCGCTCGCCTCCATGCCGGGCGCATCGCTCACCTCCACCGGCGAGGCTCGGCCCGCCGGGCACCACACCGGCTGCTCCGTGGCCAGGGCATCTGCTGGGCCAGCTCCCGGTATCCGGGCCTGAAACGAGCTGCACCGGCAGGGCCGGAGCCCGGGCGGCACCGGGGCCACCCTGGGACCGACCCTCCCGGGGCAGGGACACGGCCGCGGGGCGGAAGGGGAGCCCTCGCCAGGGCGGTTCTGCTCTCTGGAGCCACCAACAGCATCCCGGCACCTGAGCCGTGCACCGGGGCCACCCGGGGAAGGGGAAGCGCTGGGATCCCCCGGCACCAATGGCCTGAGCCATGCTGACCCCCCCCCCCCCCCCAGGGGCCTCGGCCTCCCCCAGGGCCGGGCACCTCCGCAGCAGAGCGTGGAGCTGCACCCACCTGGGAGCCGAGGGGCTGCGGGGGCCAGCGACGCTCCGGCCGGTCCTGAAGGGGGTAAAACCACCAGCGAGGGAAGCCGGCAGCCCTGCGGCACCGAGCCCGGGTCCTGCAAGGCAAACGGGGACGTGAGGGCAGCCGCAGCGGGGCCGGGGCAAGCGGGGGCACCTGCGGGGCCACCGGGGCGCCCAGAGCCGCCAGCAGCGGGAGCAGGGCCGGCAGCCGGGCTCGCTCCCAGCCAGGCACGGAGAGGGGTAAAAACACCCCCACGCTCACCCTGGGGCTGGGGTTGCACCAGCACCGCTCTGCTCATCATCCTCAGCCCTTCGTCGTGGGGGCAGGCGCCAGGGTCGTCCCTGCGGCTTCATCCTGTGCCGAGACCTGCGGAGAGAGACAGGGAGCACCGACGGCTGCGGGGCAGGGAGGGGGCCAGGGGGCAGCTGCTCCTCGCTGAGCCCCAGGGCTCTGGGATGGGATGGGATGGGATGGGATGGGATGGGATGGGATGGGATGGGATGGGATGGGATGGGATGGGATGGGATCCCCAGGCCCTCCCCTGCCCAGCAGCTCCCACCCAGCTCAGCCTGGAGCCCTGCTTGGCCCCGGGGGGTTTAAGAGGCCGCGGGCAGCCCTGCCCTCAGCACCCAACGTGGCACAGCTGGGCCCAGGCAAGGGGCCACCAGCTCCTCGTTAGCCCCTGATTGCGCTGCTCCCCCCCCTTCCCAGCAGGAGTTTCCCAGCTGCCCCCCCGGTGGCTGCAGCATCCCAGGGGGCTGCACAGCCAGCGCCAACTCCAGGCCTGGCGGCCGGACACGGGGCCCCGCGGCTGGGGCCAGGGCAGAACCGCCTGCGCCGCCTGCGCCGTGCTGGCCAGGGGGGCACCGGGCCGGGCGCCGGAGCAGCCAGGTGGCAGCGTGCAGCTGGGACACAGGGGGCAGGCCGAGGGTGGCAGGGGCAGGACACAGGGTGCTGCGTGCAGCGGGGGGGGGGACAAGATGGGGGATGCAGGTGGAGGACAGAGGAGGCTGGAGGGTGCAGGAGGAGGATGGAGGGTGCAGGAGGAGGCTGGAGGGTGCAGGAGGAGGATGGACAGTGCGGGGGGAGGCTGGCAGGTGCAGAAGGAGGCTGGCGGGTGCAGGAGGAGACCGGAGGGTGCAGGAGGAGGATGGAGGGTGCAGAAGGAGGATGGAAGGTGCAGGAGGAGGCCGGAGGGTGCAGGAGGAGGCCGGAGGGTGCAGAGGGAGGCCGGAGGGTGCAGGGGGAGGCTGGAGGGTGCAGGAGGAGGCTGGAGGGTGCAGAGGGAGGCTGGCGGGTGCAGAAGGAGGATGGAGGGTGCAGGAGGAGGCTGGAGGGTGCAGAGGGAGGCCGGAGGGTGCAGGAGGAGGCCGGAGGGTGCAGAAGGAGGACGGAGGGTGCAGGGGGAGGCCGGAGGGTGCAGAGGGAGGCCGGAGGGTGCAGGAGGAGGCCGGAGGGTGCAGGAGGAGGCTGGAGGGTGCAGGAGGAGGCCGGAGGGTGCAGAGGGAGGCTGGAGGGTGCAGAAGGAGGCTGGAGGGTGCAGGGGGAGGCTGGAGGGTGCAGGAGGAGGCCGGAGGGTGCAGGAGGAGGCCGGAGGGTGCAGGGGGAGGCTGGAGGGTGCAGGGGGAGGCTGGAGGGTGCAGAAGGAGGCTGGAGGGTGCAGGAGGAGGCCGGAGGGTGCAGGAGGAGGCCGGAGGGTGCGGGAGGAGGATGGACAGTGCGGGGGGAGGCTGGCAGGTGCAGAAGGAGGCTGGCGGGTGCAGGAGGAGGATGGAGGGTGCAGAGGGAGGCTGGAGGGTGCAGGAGGAGGCCGGAGGGTGCAGAGGGAGGCTGGAGGGTGCAGAGGGAGGCTGGAGGGTGCAGGAGGAGGCTGGAGGGTGCAGGAGGAGGCCGGAGGGTGCAGGAGGAGGCCGGAGGGTGCAGAAGGAGGATGGAAGGTGCAGGAGGAGGATGGAGGGTGCAGAGGGAGGCTGGAGGGTGCAGGAGGAGGCTGGAGGGTGCAGGAGGAGGATGGAAGGTGCAGGAGGAGGCCGGAGGGTGCAGAAGGAGGCTGGAGGGTGCAGGAGGAGGCTGGAGGGTGCAGGGGGAGGCTGGAGGGTGCAGAGGGAGGCCGGAGGGTGCAGAAGGAGGATGGAAGGTGCAGGGGGAGGCCAGAGGGTGCAGAAGGAGGCTGGAGGGTGCAGAAGGAGGCCAGAGGGTGCAGGAGGAGGCTGGAGGGTGCAGAAGGAGGCTGGAGGGTGCAGGAGGAGGCTGGCGGGTGCAGGAGGAGACCAGCGGGTGCAGAAGGAGGCCGGAGAGTGCAGGAGGAGGCCGGTGGGTGCAGGAGGAGGCCGGTGGGTGCAGGAGGAGGCTGGTGGGTGCAGGCTGGTGGGTGCAGCATGCCGGATGCAGGAGGAGGCCGGCGGGTGCAGGAGGAGGCTGGTGGCTGCAGGCCGGCAGCTGCGGGATGCGATGGATGGAGCCTCCCTGTGGCGGCCTGGAGGCCGCGTCGCTCCGCAGGGAGCCGTGGCCAGCTCCGACCTGGGGCAGCCCCCGGCACAACCCTGTGCCAGCCGCAGCCGTGGCCGCCCCGCGGGTGCCGTGCGGCCGGGTGGCACCATGGGCAGCCGGGCCGGGCCAGCGCGGGCTGAGCACGCCGCACTCGCTGCACCCGTGGCGACGGCCTCGCTGGGGAGGTGCCGGCACCTCCCGTCCCCGAGCGGTTCTGCGAAATCAGCTGACGCCGCTCCATTTCGGGAGGAAAAACCCTCCTGGGCCGGCACGAAAGGCCTCGCGCGGGCGCTGGCGGCCGGGTTCAAAAATAACCGGGAGCAGCCCAGGGCCCCGGCGGCGGCTCCCGATCCTGGCGGGAGGTGACACCGCCGTGAGTCACGGAGCCCCCGGGCTTTTCCACCTCCTCCCTGCGGCTTTTTCTTTTGCTGGCACCAGGCGTTTGGCAGAAGCAGGGGGAGGTCCCCCCCCCCCCCCCCCCCCGGCATGTCGGGAAAGCCGGCCGCTGCGGCGCAGAACGGGCCCAATTCGCGTGCAAAAAGTGGGACGCGGGAGCCGGCGGCCGCGCGGGGAATCGGGGCCGAGCTCCGGCCTGGCTCCCTCCTCCTGGCATGGCCACATGAGCAAAAGCGGGAATAAACACACACACACACACACACACCCCCCCCCCAAATTCCCTGGAAAAGGGCATAAATGAGGGCAGCGCGGTAAAGCAGCGGAGCCGGGGGCTGCCCGTGCCGGGGCTCTGCCGGTGGCACCCCCGACCCTCCGCCGAGCTGCAGCCCCGGGAGTTTCCTTGAACCTCATGGAGCGAAATAGTCCCGAAAGTTTCCAGCGCGGAGGGGAAGCCCGTGGGCAGCGAGGCGGCGGCGGTGGCAGCTCGGCGCGTCCCCGGTGCAGCCGGCAGCGCTGCCTTCGCGGCTCCTGCCCAGCCCCAGTTCTGCCCCGGCCACTTGCGCCACAACCCGACCGAGAACCGAGCGTCTCCCCCCCCCCCGGGCCCGGAGCGACCGGAGCCGAGCGGTTTTGCAAGCGAGCGCGGCGGCCGCGCGGAAACGCGGTGCCGAGGAGCTGCCGGCCGTTTGGGGAAGGACGGGCCGCGATTAGGCAAGCAGGAAACGTGGGTTTAACCCCCCTCCCCGGGGTGCCGGAGCCTGCGGCCGTGCAGGGCTCCCACCCCGGCGGCTTTCCCGCTTGAGCGCCGCTCCCAAGGAATCGTGCCTTTTCCCGCTTTCCCAAGGAGCAGCCGTGCCGCTATTTTAGCATTTTTCTGCTCCTTTCAGCGCCAGAAAACAGCGCTTCTCCAGCAGGGCGCCAAGTGCAGAAAAGGGGGAGCTAGGTAGGGAAAAGCCGCGTGCTCGGAAACCCGCCGTCTCCCCTTCCCGGTCGGAGGGAGGAGGACGGGCGAGCACGGCGGGGCTCCGGGACCTGCAGCCATGCTCGCGCAGAGCCTGGCGGGATTTGCTTCCAAGTCCCACCGACCGGAGCCACACAGGGACCGTGGCCCTTCCTAACGCCCCGGAAAATCCCAGCCCCGGCTGCCCTGGCCGGCGGGGCCGGAGCCACGGGCGGCCGAGGGAAGCGGTGTCCCGCCAGCGGCAATGCTGGTTTATGGCCTCCCATGTGCAAGGCACGTGCCAGCCGCCCTTCCCTCACCCCCATCTCCTTCCCGGGAATTTTATTTCGGTGCTTTAAAGAAAACGTGGTCGCAGGGCACCAGGCGCACCGCAGCCAGCCGATTCCGGGGGCCGAGCGTCCCAACGCTGCAGGAAATCCCATGGGACCGGCTCCACGGGGCCAGCTTCCTCACCGGCTCTTCCGCAAAGGCCTGCACGGCGGCAGCCGCGAGGACGAGGTTTCCCGGGAGCTTTGGCCTCCGCTCGTTCGAATTTGGGCAACTCTTGCTTTGCCTCGGCAAACTGCGCCGCTTGCTTCTTGGCAATGTTTTGGTGGCTGCTTGTTCGAGACGGGAACGGACGGGGAAAGGGGCACCGCCGCCGGGCATTTCCCGCTCGGTTCGGAAGGCAGCTGGCAGGACACGCGTCTCTTTAGTAATGAAATAATTTATTTTCTAACAGTTGAACAATACAGAAGTATACATATACACAGCAAGGTCTTCTAAAACATGTAGGTTCTAAAAATGCATGTGCTAACTGTAATAAAAAGCACCATTATATGGTCTTGACACAGGATTTATAATGATGTGGTATTTACATTAGGAACCGAACATCTGGAAACAGAATTCATATTCTCCCATCTGCTGCTCCCCTGTTTAGTCCGTGTTTATGAGTCGGAAGACTGCCAAAAATAAAGCCGACGGTTCAACAGCTAAGAGCACCGACTCGAGCGAGCGAGACGAGCAAGTTTGGTTCTCGTGTCAAATGGGAAGCAAAGAAGAAAGAAAAAGAAAAAAAGAAAAAAGCACAGATTAAACTGATAAAAAACGCAGACCGATTCAAGGTTTGGACATTTCAGAAGGCTTTTAAGTCACGCAACAGCTACCCGGCAAATAGCGACCGGGAGAGAGATGCCTCTACCATCGGTTTTGTTCTTCCGCCCGGGAGAGCGCGGTGCAAGGCAGCTCCCGGAGGGGTGAGGAAGAGGAAGAGGAGTTTTATCGCGTTCCAGACCCTTTAGGGAACTGGCCCTCGCAGAGCCGAAAGCAGGGCGACCCTCTGCGCCCGGGCCTCGACGCTCTTCCTTCCACACCCCGACCTCTACGCGGCTAGCTGTTCACAGAGCTGTTGTACGAGTTTAATGGTTCGACGGCGCTTGGGAACCGGGAACCTGTTTCTACTAGCAGACGATTTTAAAAAAAGGCGACTTTCGGGTCAAGCAGCAACGAAAGCGAGCAACGAAATAACACTTTCAGGGGAGCAAACACGTAGCTTGGCAAAAGCAGAATTCTTCCCAATACAGTACAGTGTCAAAACCTGAAATCTGTTACAAAAAGGGGGCAGAACTGGAAGGCGAAGCCCTGACGTATTGCTACCCGGCGTTTCAGACGCCCCTTCCCGCTCCCCGCCGCGGCTGGAGGAGGCGAGGAAAGTCCCCGCCGCCGCGGGGCGCCGCGCAGGGCCGCGGGGCTTCATCCCGGCTCGCGTTGGAGGCTCGAGCGCACGGCGTCGGCGCGGGAGCGAAACCGCGGAGGGCCGGGGCGCGCTCCGCTTTCGGAGCCGAAGCCGGGTCGGGGACGGAAGCGCGGCGGTGGAGGGCAAAGCGCTCTGTCAGTGAGCGGCAGAGCCCGGGCTGCTAACACCCGGAGTGCCGGAGAGTTTCCCACGGCCCGGCGAGGCATTGGGCGGTCGGCAGCGCACGGGTGCCGCTCCGAAAGTGCTCTGGGAATTTATGCAGGAAGCTGGTACTAGCCGCGACCCCGGGAATGCGGCACGTGCGACTAGCGGCACCTTGCGGAGTCGACAGCTCGGCTTCGCGCGCGAGTCGGACTCCGGGTGCTCGACGCTCAGCAAAAAGCTCGCCGGGCACCGGCAATACTTTGGGGCGTTTGAGACAGACGATCATTGACACACAAGTTACCGCGACCGTAATTTCTCTGCTCTGATCAAGTGCGAGAGCGTCCTCTTTCTCTTCCGAACGAGCACGTGCCTGGTTTCACCATTTGCACCGTGACCCAGGATGGCATTTTACGATCTGCCCTCCACAAGGAAAAAAAAAAAAAGGAAAAAAAAAAAAAGAAAAAGGGGGAAAAAAAAAAGGCGTGTTTTATACTCACACACATCTGTGCAACTATCAATCGTAAACTTGGGGTATCTGAGTTGCTCCTCACTCCCCCTTTATAGCAATCTACAAAAATTTAATTTCTGCAGCTTATTTCTTAATAATGCTGGTGGATCAGTGAATTCGAGAAAAAGGCTGGCAAAACAGAGAACAGTGCTACCATTTCTGCAACCTTCGGAGCAGACTCGGCTGCCCGGGGCCGGGCTCGCTGACCGGTACGGGAGGACCTGGAGAGACCCGAAGCTGCCGAAGATGGTCCCGGTCAACGCGACCGCGGCCTCGGAGCCCCGAGCAGCAGAATGTACTTCCCTTGCCTAGAGTTTTGGAAAAAACACCGTATTTACCCTTGTGTCAGTTTGACGTTAGTGCATCGTTTTCAAAAGTTCAAAATTTTCTAAGCCATCGAGATCGAGAGGACCACATCCAAACAGTGCAAAGGTCAAAGAATTACTGGTTTATATCGGGACAAAAACCACACAGTATTTCACCAAAAAAAAGAATGCAGTTAACTCAAAAAGGCACAACAATTAAAAAAAAAAAAACACAGTCGAAACCTTAAGACTCGGTACGTCTAAATAAAAAACAAAGTACACAATTTCGTATCTCTAATTTACCCCTCTGATGCTTTCCAAAAGTCTAAAGTTACTTTCACCTCGAAAAAGGTAGCAACATCTGCAACTCTAGGTTTGGAGTCGTGAGGCAGTTTATGCAACGCTCGGAACAAAAAAGCTAGAGAGGTCTCTCGAGCAAAAACGTATCGGAGCAAAGGACCTCAAAGTGCAGATATTCAGCTTGGTTTTCTTTTTTCTTTATATTTTTTAAGTAAGTTCACAGGGTTTGAGCTAGCTCTCTGAAGATGCTCTGCTCGGACTTCGGAAGCAGGCGTACAGATGCAAAAGGCATACGAGTTGTAGTTCAGTGCAAATCTGCTGGACGTCTGAAAATCCCAGCTGTTTAAAAAAAAAATCCTTTTTTCTTTTTCTTTTAAAACATAGCACACACAAAAAGAGAACATACTTTGGAGATTTTCGCAATCCACTAGCCCCGTCTCCCATCCGCTTGCTTTTCAAAGAGTTCAAATGATCCAAAAATAGCTTAAGGATACTTTTAAAAAAACCAAACAAATCAAGTTTTATATAGTTCATTCATTTGCACTTTACAGAGTGTCTTAGTGGCTTTTGGCAGCTTGACTAGTGAAGTCCTAGAAATTGCATTTTTTTCAAATTAAGTTTTAAAGACTGCAGGCAAGTCTGAAAGCCCATTTTTGTTGCCTATCGCTAAATAAGCTACGTAGCCCTTGAAGAGTAAAGTTGCTTTTAGCTGAATGGTAGGGCCTCTCTCGTCACCTTGAGCGAGTTGGTCGTATTACTGGAATCGAGTGTTTAATATTCGCTGCGAAAGGTTTGCCGAGTGGGCTGAATATAAAGACCTTAAAATGTTTCAAGCAAAAAGGACCGAAGAAATCTATATATCTCAGTTAGCAGACCGCTACGTACAAAGTTTCCAGAACATCTATAAAAGCACAAAGTCATAAGAATGTATCTCCATTACATTAGTTTCATATAAAATGAATAAATACTATTTATAGATCATGTGTTTTATGTACATTTACATGTGCTCTAGTTAGCTTAAACGAAAGTGTTGCGAGGTTTGAAACCACAGCTTTCGGGGGAGGGGAACGGTGCCTTGTTTTTTGTCTTTTTGTTGGTTTTTTTTTCTTCCCTCTCTCAAAGGCGGCAACCAAAATCCTTAGCGAACCAATTTTAGGGTGCCTAAAAATAACTCAACCAGCTGAAGAAGTGCTTAAATGCCAATAACGCTCTACTGACTAACTGTAGTAACATCAAGCAACATTCTGTAAAACGTGCCCTTTTCGATCGCTGACGGCCGCCGGTAGCGCAGCTACCCTCATCGCTCAGTTATTGCTAACTTTCGCATAACAGGTTTGGACGGGACCAAGCATCGCTTCTGTCAAACAAATGAGGCATAATTATTTTTGTGCTAAAGGGATCGAGATAATCTTTGTTCATCTCTCTGAGGTAGAAAAAATTGTCCCAGAGACAAGACGCATGAACAAGCTTCTAGGAAAACTCGCCTAGAACAGTAATATGCAGCTGTAATGCACGAGGTCATCAATTGCACAGGAGAAGTCTAGTACCATTTGGTTTTAGGTATTAAAGAAACTCGTGAGATGTGTAAAAACTGAAGACGTCCCCTCAAAGGCTCTGCAAGAGGGGGAGCAGGAGCTCCCTTGCCAAGGTCCTGCGGCCCAGTCGTGCGGGGAGAAGCGCCTTTCTTTTCGCAGAGGGGGCTCAAAACCTCCCGAGATCGGTCCCCGCAGCCCCGCTGCCGCCAGAACTCCCCGCGTCTCTCGGCGGGTGCCGACGCGAGAGCGGCCTTCGCGGGATTTCTCCCGCTTTCCCACCGCGGCCTTCAAAAATCAGGAGGAGCCGCAGTAAGACAGCGGGACCGGGCCAAAGGTTATACGGTTACGCTACTACCCTGAATGTTTAGAGATAAGTCCTCAAATTGACGCGCCAGCATTTCACAGTGCAATTATCACCCACGTCAAAGACGGGACACGGCCGAAATGCTCCGCGCGCCGTTCTCGGACTTCCCTCCGCCCGCCGCCAGATCTAAACTAAATATTAGGTCGGTAGGTTGGTTCTCCCTCCAGAGCTTTGCCCAGACAAGTTACCTTTGGGCCCTATTTCTGATGATTAGATACGTTATGTTGCTAGGCAAATACAAAGCAGATCTAGAATACCAGGCACTAACAGCAAGCCAAAAAAAAAAAAAAACAAAAAAAAAACGCTGAGGCTTTTTTAGGTCGCTGTTACTGCTAAAATATTCTCGGGCGCTTCGCAATTTGGTTGGAATGTACGGTCTCACAGAGGTGAGTTTACTGACAGGAAGAGAAGCTAGTGGATGCAATCGGATGTGTGCTCCAGAGAGTAGCTTGTAACCCACAACCCTATGCACTGTGCTGGGACTTAGGCAAAGCTGACTTCAATAACGTTGGTGGTACATTAGATTTACGTGCAAGAGAATTGCGGGACGGTCCAAAATACTACCTAACGAGATCCAACAGGGAAACAGCAAAGGATGAAACGGCTACAGGAGTCGCTTCTTATAGACCGAGGCAGGGCTTGTGATTGCTCTGCGACTTCAACCTCTTAACGCCCGAGCTGGAGTAGCCTTCGTCGCTGCAGACGCTCTGCAGACTTCCCCTTTCGTCCGAGTCGCTCAGGCTGCTGCTGCTCCAGTCCAGGTCTGCAGGTAGGCAGTCTGTGCTTTCAACATCCACGTCGATCTCTTCTGTAAGCACAAAGATTAGCGTTACAGCGCACCCAGCGAGACCTCGAAACGCCGTTCGGCAACGAGCGCGCAGCCCTCGCCGGCCGCGGGGCCTCACCTCGGTCGGAGTCGGAGCGCTCGGAGGAAACGGTAGATCCTATACTGTCCATTCTTACTCTTTCTATGCCCAGTTTCTCCAGCTGCCTTTTCAGATGCCTCTGTTCCCGCTGCAGCTGGTCTATTTGGTGTACTGCTTTTCTGTCGTATTCTTCAAGCTTCTGCAGGTTGAGAAATAAGGCACCGTTAGCTCCTCCGCACATCGCAGGCTAAGGCCCGCGGTCTTCCGGCTCGGCCTTCTAAACACGGAGCCTAGCTTCCAGGGCCACGTACCCAGCACTACTGAAAATCGGTTTCTTTTATGTTATCTAAATACGATTTCTGTTAACTAATGAAGGGTATCCAGGCCTAGACTCAGGACGTCAAGCAGGTGAATTAGAGTTGCTATGAGCCAGTGCGAGGGCAAGAGGGAAATCACAAAAACGACTGAAGCGTGCCAGGCAACTGGAGAGATTTGTGCAGACAGCTTTTCAAGCTGAGTAATGAACTTTTCGCAGGAAGAGACGGAAACCTTTCAGATTTCCTAGAAATCCACCGTTTTTGATGGCTTGCGCGGTAGCTACCATTTGCCCCTGCTCAAATCTGAGCTCTTTGCACTCTAACAGCTTCAAGTCATTTCAGACTTCAGTCACCAAGTCGGCTGCCAGCACATACCCTATGACTGTTTTCCCGAGGGATCCAACACCTGTACCTGAATGAGCACGGTTTACCGGCAAAATCTCTCGACACTTCGCTTCTCTTTCAAATGTGGCTGTCCCCTACCCAACACATTGTTTTCTGCTCGCGCGTTCGCGAGACAGATAGCAAAACCCCTATATGAACAAACACGCTGTCCCAAAAGCCTTACGCACTGCCTACTCGCCTGGCCCGTGTGCGAACTCCCAGCGCCACGGCGGTTTAAAAGGCAGTCCCTCGCACACCGAAAACACCAAAAGCCGCTCACGTGCATCCACAAGTTTCATCCCCGCACAGCCCGAAGGAAATCAAGTGAAGTTCCTCCACCGCAGAGCAGCGTCTGCCCCAGAGATCCAGCACAGGAACCAGATCTGAGACCCGTTAAAGACTTAACTGCTGTCCAATCCGAATTATCCCGAGACCGCTGGAGAAGACGCAAACGAAGCTTCCCCCTCCAAGTAGCTTACATGCAGCTAGACTGGAACTGGCCCAATCCTATTTTTATATATTCTGAGTCTTTGATAGCTAGCTATTAGTAAGCAGCCTGAAGCCAGGGCTCTCCCTCAACACCACCCCTTTTATCTTTCAGTTCATAAAACTCTAAATATACTCAGCAAGGAGAGTCTTGTCTATTCAAAGTTAATGTTAACTTCTCTTCCCGAGGAAAGCCACGAGAAAGGAAAAGCAGTAAAACAGTAAATACTCCTCAGCAGGAAAACAAACAAACACACACACACACACACACACACAGAAAAAGAAAAGAAAACCTCCCCAAATTATTTCATTTTTGATCAGCCAATACTTCGAACATGTCCCGTTCCTAAGGCCTCTGGGCAATGTCGCAGTATATATAAAATAAAACACCCAAATTAGGCTTTAAAGAACAGCGGCAGGCATCTACAAGCCTGCCTATAAGGAGAAGCCTTGGTTGTTGCACAAACTTGCTACATCCACCACTAAGGTAAACTGCGAGAGAGACGATACCGACCTTTGACGACGTTAGCCTAAGTCGGTACTTTCATAACAACGTCTCGACCCAGCTGCTCACTTTTTCCTTTCTAAGGATCAAGACGCGCTGAAATCCGTATGGCAACGCTGCTCCTGAAACAGGACTTGACACTCGTCCAACGGGAACAAAGCTGAATGCTGACGGCTACAGCGGGCACCAAACTAAAGGTCTGGGGATGTTCTGGTCTAAGAGCGCGAGGACGTCGCTTCCTTGAGCCTCGAACCCTTCGGGTCCTAGCACAACCCTCCGGCGGGGCAGTCCGGCGGCTTTCCTCAACAAAGCAGAACTTGATTTGCGCAATTTGCTGCCTATCTCAAAGGTTCCCAAAGCGGATCTACCCAGCGACATTTCCCACAACGAAATGAAATCAAACTCACCTTTATGTGCAATTTAGCTTTTTTTAGTAAACTCAGGGTAGTATGTCTGCTGGATTCAGGCCCAAGTGGTACCAGCCCTTTCAGCTTCTCCAAACACAATCGCAGATGGGCACGCCTGTAAAAGAGGCAGAGTTCACATAACATGTTAAACAGCGTTTGTAAAGCACTTATCTGAACATTTAGCATCTGTAAGCAGCTATGGCAAAGATAATCAGGGTATTTATAACCTAAGCCGTACAATAAATAACAATAGCAGCTGGCCATCTAGGTTAGGATTTATTCCTCTGCATTTTCCTCTGGCATAATACCAGATGCCTTCCCACCCTCGGGGTTATTACACCGCTCCAAGATCAGATCTTTAAAGCCACTGCCACCCAGAAACAGAAGAAATTCTTCCAAACCGCTCGATCAACGCAGCCCCAAAAGACCAAGGATTCTGGCAAATATACAACAGCCAATTAAGTCGGATGTACTATCTGCTGCCTCCTCCTTCCCGGTGGACACCGCTGCCCCAAGGCATGCAATTCGCTCACGAACCCGCTCCCGAAACACCACGGTATCAGCTCTGGGTACCTCAGACAAATGCGCACGGAGCAAAGCTTAAGGCATTCTAACTAACATATTTGCAGACCTGTTGAGGGAAAAAGAAGTCCCTTCCCAACCCCCCCAACCGCAGAATAGCCAACGCAGGCGTTCATCAACTTTTAAAAAGTGTTTCCGAGACGTGTCTCTCTCCACTCCGAATTTCTGCGAGTTACTAGCACTCCGCTCAGCACAGTCTTTCCCTCTGCAGCACAAGACGGACCCCAGGCCAAGCAGAGCCTTGCTCTGCAAGTTAACTAGTTGGTTCTACAGGCGACAAAACACAAGCCTACAGGAAAAGGGGGGGTTTATTTTGCTGGCACCCGATGCTCTTGTTTTCAGTGAATTTACCGTGCTCAGCACTTGCAAACAGTTTTTACAAAACGCTACAGCTCCAAGAACTTGTTTACATCATATACCTCCACTGAGAATTCAAGATTAAAACGATTTCTGTTTCCAAACTCATTAGCTACATAAAAGCCTTTAAATCAGATCTCTTTGATACGAAACCTACTGGTCCTGCAGGCTGAGAGGCCTACTTCTGCGTACAGGGAGAAAACAGCAGCCAGAGGAAAACAAGGTAAGTTGGAACCCTGCATTCTGGCTTCCAGCCATAAAAAAAACAGCCAGGCTGAAAAGTTTCTGGAAAGGAGGCATGTGCCAGGAATACTTTTTAGAGCACACAAATTCCATTAATCTACTCAGTCCATCATTTTACAGGTGCTGCAGAATTTACGCCAGACTAACGACAAGGTTTTAACGCAAGCCAGTCTTTTACTGAGAACCGTGAAAAGCAGCACAATTAAATACATCTTCAAGATAACGGCTGTTTCAAGAGTCAGATCTGCAGACGGCTAGGTCGGACAAGACCAACCCGCATCAAATAGGGTTGCGTGCGTTTCGGCCTGACCTGTGGGAGCGAGGAAAGCAGCGGGAGCACTTAAACTGGCCTATGGTCAATATACGTTTTTCCCAGTCAAAGTGAACAGCGCTAAGCAAACAGATTCTTTGGACTAGCTATTTTTCACAGCTTTGAGCGTGGCGACCATTCCAGAGTTCTTGCGCGATCAGACAACATCTGGGATCCACCCAGTTACCAGGGCCTGATTTTTCAGAGGCTTCGCACACCCACAGCTCCTGTAGCCTTTTCCCTGGAGCTGCGGATGAGCAGGACTTCTGGAAAAGCCGCCAGACGTTGCTATCGTTACACCTCACTGAAAAGCCTGACTCCGGCCAGCGGCGAGAGCTTTTGCGATCCCCACCGACAAAAGCCCACCAGCGACTTACGGACCGTCGGTGCGCGGCTGGCAAGGAGCTGCTGCAGGCCCGTTTCAGCTTTTGGGGTAAGCATATGCAGTTTGGGTTTTCTTCTCCCCCTTCTCAAAAAGCTTCGCCCCACGTGTACCGTTTTGTCTTTGCTTTGTTCCGCTGGCAGCTGGAACAGTGGGTGTCGGTGCTACGCAGCTGTAAAGGGACGGCATCCTTTCAAGCACTTCCCTTACCTATTTTTAGTAGGAATCGGCCAGTTTCAGATCAATTGCCTTGGCACTCGCGGCTCCATTCAAAACAAAAGCCTCACCGAGCCGACGCGGGCCCTTATCGGTGCCGCGCCGAACAGCGATCCCAGCGCAGAAGCCTGCTAGCGCTCCCTCGGTCGCTGGCTCACTGCGCAAGACACGCATAGTTTATATGCCTTAATATATAGGCTAATGCTTTATTGCTTTCATACCACTGTTGCATGCAGGAGTGAAATTATGGATTGGCAAGGAAATCCTTTTACCCATGGACAGTGATGATCCTCCCGACACGGGCAGGTTTCTCTAATGTTCAGCGCTCCAGCCCCAATATTTAGGTCACATTATTTGGCACCGGTTGCAACACCTGTCTTTGAAATATCTAATTGACACAGGCAGCTGCAAATTGAGATTTTGCAACTACCTGCCTATCTTGTTTTGTGCTCACTACAAGTAAACAATGATTTGCCTACACAAAGCACCTCCTGAGCTACAATGCAAAGAAAGCACATGGTCTTTACTGTTAAGAGTAAATCCCAAACACTGACAGGTTCAAAGACGAACCTTCGCAAAGACTATTTTCAATAGCAGGGGGAAGATCTGATTGGAGCTGCGCAGACCTGTTCAACCGTGCCTTGCAGAGTTAGCAGCGATCCGTCTGCAAGATCTGAGGATAAGGAGCTAGCACGACTGTGCTCTACAACAGTTAAAACAACAAAACTGAAATGCAAAGCTAATTCTGTTAAAAAGACAGCCTTGCAATGCAGGGTGTTCTCACAAGAAAAATAAAACCAAACATCCACTAGCAGAAGCTGCGCTTTGATGTTAAAACTGAGATAGGACACAGGAACGCACGTAATGGTGGAAAATGCAGAAGTAACCCGTTCAGCTTTGCCAACACCGAGCAATTTTCTGGGTTACGCAATGCAAACTCTGAAGTAAAAATTTCAGTTGTTTCCACTTCAAAGTTTTACAGCATAAGCTGGCTTATACAAAAGCAGATTTCTGCCATGTTTTAACTAAATAAAACTGCTGCCACGGTTAAACCCCAGAAGTCTCACTGGCCAATTAAAAAATAAAAATAAAAAAAAGCTCAAAAGATTTGTTTAAGTGACGACGAATGACCTTTCAAATCCATCGCGTGCCAGCCAGACCATTTCATTATGCTAGCGTTCATGCTTAGCAAGATACCATCTACCCATAATTCTCCCTCCAAATATTAAGCTAAACTGGTCCTTACGCCAGTGGGAAAGAAAGAAAGCTTCTGCAGCCAACGTCAGCCACGTCTTAAGACCGAGGCCAAGATTCAACAGCTCAACAGCGGCAGAACTGGACTAAGGTATCTGCAACTAGGAGTGAAATAGGAAGGGGTACGTGATCTCTGTATAGAAATAAGCTATTTTTTTCCAGCTACCCTTTTTCAAAGGGCTTAAAATACAGCAATTTTACTGTACTTACTTGTGCAACATTACAAACAGGATTTCAACACAGCTCCGGTCTAAACAATGCGGCAGCAAGAGGGATGCAACGCATCCTTTGGTAGAGCTTTAAGTACACTTTAGTTTTCCAGTAAGCAAATGCTAATTTTCTAAGTCATTTAAAACGAGGAATAAATTGCCCTGTCCTTTTCTAACCCGTGTCATTTGGGACTTGGGCATTTCTGCCTCTTCAGATAAAAAACAAACCAAGTTCACAGGAGTACTTAACCGGCAACAGACAACACTACGCTGCAATGTTTGAGTCAGATCCAAGCCATACAGAGAAAAAGAGAAGCTTATAAAGGATACAAAGCCATCTTTCAGCTAGACGACAAAGGCTGCACCAGTCTGTCTCAAATAATAACAGTTACTTGCATTCACAGCTCCAATCTTGTACCTACACAAAATATTCCAAAGAGGAACAGTTCAGCTGAACTTCAATAGCTCACTAAGGAGAGACGTGCAATTTAAACCTTGTAATGGAACATTAAAAAGCCACAGAACAATTAACACGCGCTGGGCTTTCCTATTCATGGAAGCTTCCAGCTTGCCACTGCATCCCCCAGCACACTAAGTTATTTATAGCGCTCCTACCTACAGTGAAGAACACGTCTTTGCACCCTGAAATGTACACGTATCATCACCCCCAGTCCAGCTGCCTCCTACCCCAAAACGGATGCCCTTTCATCAATCTGATTAGAAAAAGCTCAGAACCCCTTAGGAAACGCTTCAGCCTCCAAATCTTTACTCCCTTGATAAGGGCCCACCTACAGCTTTGGCCTTCGTCTTGTGAAATGTGCTTTCGGTTAAGAGAACAGCTTTCCGGATCCTACAGACTGCATCATCTCCGCCAGTTTAGGACCTGCTGCGTTCTGCAAAGTCAGACAAACGCTGCTGTCCTCGTTCAGGCAAAGGCTCCGCTCGTGGCAGCAAACTGGCGAAGGCCGGCTTGCATCGGGGATGCCCACTCAACGTGCGAGGAACTCCCCTGCGGGCCGGTACGATATAATGCCCTCCCCACGGAGAAGGACTCCCTCCACGAATTAGGAGATGGGTATCACCCACAGGGATGAACACTCTTCTCCTTAAGAAGTTCAGCGCTGGGACAAAGAGAGGCACATTCCTCAGAGTTTCACAAACCTGGGCTCACACGGGAGCTACTACGGCAGCTAAACGGCATTCCCGTCTGCTTATTACATAGTTGTTGTAGCGGTCGGGGACAGGAAATACTTCAAGTTGGAGCACTCGTGCTAAGTGACGTGATGCATTGCCCACACGCTCCTGTGGCTACCTTATTCAGCTGCCCCTTTCCTTCCCTCTTGCTTCCTCTCTGCCCCACTCCAACGCTGCCTCAGTTCCCTGAAGTCAGATTCCCAAACCGCGCTCAGAGCACGACTTCTAAACCAGGACACGGAGCGTGCGCTTGCAACGACTTCTCCCCTGGGAAGAAGACCCAGATGACCCCTGCGTAGGCTGAAAAAGAACAGATTCATTCAAATGCAGATCCTAACAAATCTCAAACACTCACCTGTTCTTCTCCATCTCATTGTGTGTTGACCTGAAAAACAAAGAACAAGTTATTAACTCCTCTGCTGTTGGCAAGCACAGTATGACTACATATACTGCAATTAAGATCAACACACAGCCTTAGTAACCGCTCACTGGAAAAGCTACAAACCTGGGGGGATTTCAAAGAGCTGCTGGCTACCCCGGGGACATCAAAAATGTTGGAAGCAACACAGACTGTACACCCCACGGGCCTGAGCAACGGAGAAGTTGCCAGACAAACGGCAATAAAAGGGCCAGTAAAACCAAGAGACGTGATTTTAAAGTGGAGAGTCAATATTAGAAATGTTCTGGTTAATGCTGACTGCGATTAAAGAGCTGTATCAGTGTAATGACTCAAGACATGACTCAAGACAGCCTACATCACCCAAGAGCAAATGCTCTGTAGACTTGGGGCAAAGGGTTTAGTGCAGAAGATTAAGCAACAGACCCTTGAGATCCACCACACTCTCAGTGCAGAAGTTCTTATCTCTAAGCAGAAAGAGGGAAATTGCTCCATCTTAACACAAACCTGAAATTTAGCCTATTAGAAATACAGTGCACTTTCACACACCACAGATGCCCTTGAGTGTTAGGCTAACTGCATGTTTAAAAAAGCTTTTTAAAGACTTCTCCCTCATTGCGCTGCGCAAGAAACGCACGCAGTACAAGAGAAGTCGATTGAGCATCTGCAGCTATTTGCACGTGAAGCAAAGAGATGGGGGTTAACAATTCCACGAAATTTAGATGAAAGCCTGAGTGTTACGTGCCACCTTCTGGAAAAACACCGCTTTTCTGAAGGCTGCATTTAAACAGGAATCCCGAAACAACTAAGAACATGCTGCCCCACACAACAGCAACACACTATGGCCAACAGGAGCCCCAAGAGCCTTGGCGTCCGTATTCGAAGTTCGCTTCTGTCGCCGCTGCTCAGGGAACAAAGCTCAGAACTAGGACCTGTCGCTACCCAAGTCGGAAGAGGCCATTTGCACCCTGCTCATCATCTCGCTGCAAAGCTGGTGGCAAACTCCCAAGGAAGACGGCATGCAAACAGAGATTCCCCGGGTCATACAACCCTTTAGCATTTCACACTTACAGGGGTGAGCGAGAGATGACAAGCATAACGCCAGCCTAGGTTTCAAAGTTAAGTCCATTTGCAAATTATCCTTAAGCTCATTTATTCTAAGCTACGAAAGGGCAGAGAAAACAAGCCGCTACTCGCTTTCTCTCAGTCGGAACGGAGGACATCTAAAAAAGGCCACCTTGCACATGACAGTAGGGCTGACGTTTAGGTAAGGACCGCTTGCGTGCATGCTCAGGATAAAGAGCTGGCTGCACTGCTTGGAAAAGCTTCAGAGGACACTTGCTCACAATCAGAAAAAATGTTACTACGTGACCGAAAACCTAAAGACGTAAAAAACCCCACATACTGCTACGATAAAGAAAGACGAGTACCAACTCCCTCTGACCTATCCCGAGTCTCTCCTACAGATCACCAGCTTCCACCACGTTTCCTACAGGCCCCAGTACTGGAGGAGTTTACTATAAAAACAAGCAACGCCACAAACTCGTGAGCAAAAGACACTCGCTGGCCACACCGGGGGTATTCGTAGCCGCACTACTCTTCGCAACTTTGCCAGCAGTGTTTCACAATAGGTCAGCCATTGTTTAGGAAGCCATCGCAACCCTCCTCCCCCATCTTCCTAATGAGATTAATCTTAACATGGCTCCTTTTGTTTGCTTTCTGGTGGCATTGTTTAAAGCAGTCCGTTCTGAAAAGCCAGCATCCAGCTCCCAGACAGTCTCAAAAAGTCCAAAGACATTTGATTCCAATTGAGATCGAAAGGTCCATATTTCTTCACAGACCATTTAAACGGATGCACATTATTCTGACATGTAATGGAACAGCAAGTTCTTCCTACCAGAGCATCTGTAAACGGCTAAGAAGAAAGACTCGGGCTCTCTGCTCCCTGGGGCTTCTCCATTAAACTTTTCCATATAAAGAAGTTTCATTTTTAAAACTGAACCCTTCACCACATCCCAGTTACAAGCACTTACAAGGCTCAAGCTCATGCAAGCCAACGAGCCTGCGCTTTACTACCAGCCTAGGCAAATATAAAAAAGCCAAACACCTTGTAAGTGTTCGTTTTGACAGATGTGAGGATCCCCGCTACCAGGGAGCTTTTATTAATATGTTCATTCTCTCTTTAGTAACTTTGTTTTGCAGTCCTGATTAGTATTTTTTTTTTGCACAGACAGTTATTAATATTTCAAAAAATGTATATTGGTTGGTGAATTATATTTTTAGAACATGAAGACCTCCACTGGTTTAACAATCCCTACGCGAGATCCCTATTGCTCTCTCTCACCCTTAATTCTTTGTAAAGAAAAAAAACCTCGCATAACGGACTTGGCTGAATACGGAAGACCTGTATGCAGTAACGGCTTAGACTGCGGTATTTTGTTCGGGGGTTCCCCAGTAGCTTTCACCATTTCCAGCTTTAATCACGCTTAATCACATTTGCACTAGTCAAATATCCGTGCAGAACACGGCAACAGCTCCTGCCCTTACTCCCTTCTACAAGGAAAAGGGAAATGCGTAATTGGCTTGCCTGGAGAAGAACTACCACGCTCCCGGGAACAGCAGCACGGCACGATTTCCACTCCCGAGATGCAGCCTCGGCCATACCGACAACACAGCGACAGCTCCGCACACCCCGACTTACAGCTCCAGGCTTAACTTCCAGCTGCGCAGAGAATCCCCAGCTTCTCCCCTCGGCAGAGAGGCCGCACCACTGTGTAGTACCAGACCCATTTCTGGACACCTTAATACCTACGGAGGAGCCAGCAACGCTCCATACTAACTGAAAGCTAGAACGTGAGCCGCAGAGCTCCGGCACATCGTCAGCGTGACTTTCGAAACTTGATCTTTTCTCCTCCAGACCATAACAATAGAAGAAAGTAACTGCAAAAAAACAGTAATTACCAATTTATTTTTAATAAAACCCAGAAATTAGTTCTGCCGCTACGATTCACCATAAGAAACATGAAAGTGAAGAAGAAGCTTAAAAGCTTATGTTTCAGAAAGGAAATTCGGAGCCTCTCCAGGTGCTACGCACACCCGCAAGTTCACTCAGACCACATTTTAGCATTCCGTGTTTCTATTTAAAAGTGCTCAGCTCTGTGAGGAGTCTGCTTATCACCCGGAGACAAAAAGAGCTAATCTAGCTTCCGCTGCAGTAATGGGAACCCAGCAGCCTTTAAACGACTGCGCAGGAGAAGACGGGAACACCCCAGCTTCAGGAGACAGCAAGAAACAGGGTACAACAAGTGACCTGTCCCTGTCACCTGGGAGTGGTATCTGGGCAGTATCTGTTGCTACAGGCACTATCAAAGGTCAACTGCTGCTATGTAACACGGACAAATATGTTCAGAACAAGGAAAATGTGACATATCTAGTGACAGAGCAAAGTTGCTCCTCCCTAGACAAACAGCTAAAAACGGACCAATAAGGAACAAAGTGATCTGCCCACAGATGACGTGACACGATGAACCTGCTCCGACTTCATTCTGCGCTGAAGTTTCTCTCCTAGCTGTGTTTTTGTCTGCGAGCTGCTTGATATGCACTTATTTGCACAAGGGTGGCTCTCCGGAGTCAGCCCTCGTCACCAGGAAAATACTACCGCTCCTGCAAAATCAGTTGACAACGTGATCTCTACAACGTAGAGGCGATTTTAACCTTATTAAAGTGACAGAAAAACTAACATGACGAAAAAAGAAGTGATCAGAGTTACGCTCGATTCTTTTGCTAATAACTTCCGTTTGCCCAGAAAAATCTTTTTGGTGAAAGTTAATACGTAGGAGCCCTGGGCCAAAACTTTACCCCTGCTCAAGCTAACAGAATACCCTCAGTCTACCTCTCTGTCCTCTGAACAGTTTCAGAGCTCTGACTCCAGCTTACAACTGTAACTCCTAAGGAACACGAGGTGAAGCTCACGCCGAAAAGACAACCCACAACTATCAAAACTCGAGATCGCCCCGGAGGCTGGCACGTAAGCCTGCGACAAGACAAACAGAAAGTTAACGCAGCCCTCGCCGGCTGCGTCCCACCTCAGCCGTGTTTGCGTACTGCAGGCATCACATCGCGTATCGATCTTCAGCCGCCAACCGCAGAGCTGAGCAGGATGAGTTAAAAACAGACCTTTAACTGCAAACTTCCTCGTTTCTGCTAGTTCGTATCATAACACAAGCATTCCCTGTGAGGTAGTAGTTTCTGTTTTACAAAACAGAAGAGCAAACAAATAAAACAAGACACGGGAGCGTTTAATTCACAGGCCTTCGAGGCGTAATTAAATACGCCCCTAAAAAACAGCCTAGCAGAACTTGCTTGTACAAAACAACCTAGCTGCTTAGATCCAACTTGAACTTGGACAATATAAGTCTCTGTCGTAGACAACACATGGAGTTGTTACCCAAGTACTCAACCATTTAGCATTTTTAGTATCCCAAGGACTGGATGCATATTTACATGAGAGATTAATGATCTGCGTCAAGACTCTAGATGGATTTCAAGGAGAATAATAAAGGCACACCATCAAACAAAAGCAGCACTAGAAGATTTAATCTAAGCATCAAACAAAAACCAGGCCGTTTTCTGCACTATGCCAAAATAATATTAAAAAAATCTTGCTTTAATTAAGAAGAACGCTCACAAACTCAGATCCATTTAACTTCCAAAGCTTTGGTAGGACACTGCTTTTACAAGCCTCAAATAAAAAGCCCAGCTCTCACGTTCCCTTCGAAAAAGCCACTCGCCACGTCACATGATTGCAAGTTTCAGATCCAAGTTTGCCCAAGACGGGCGGTTCCAGCTGCTCCCCTCCAGCCTGCTCCGAGCAGCGACCCACCCTCAGACGCGCCCCTCGCCGGGCATCCCCGCGGCGCCGCGCGGGCACGGCGGAAACGCGCAGGCACCTGCTCGGGGCCAAGGCCGCTCACCCGAGTGCCAGCACTGCCTGCCAGCAGCTGAGGGTCGCTGACAGCAGCCTGTCTCAAGGCACAACGGGGTGCGGTAACATCGCATGTCAGGATGGCTGCTTCTCGCAGGACCTCCTGCAGGGTCTCCCAGACCTGCCGGGCACCCCGTGACAGTGTTTTGGCCGGACCCACCAAGCTCCCTTTGACAGCAAGGTCTCCCAGACCTGCCGGGCGCCCCGTGATGGTGTTTTGGCTGGACCCACCAAGCTCCCTTTGACAGCAGGGTCTCCCAGACCTGCCGGGCGCCCCGTGACAGTGTTTTGGCTGGACCCACCAAGCTCCCTTTGACAGCAGGGTCTCCCAGACCTGCTGGGCGCCCCGTGACGGTGTTTTGGCCGGACCCACCAAGCTCCCTTTGACAGCAGGGTCTCCCAGACCTGCCGGGCGCCCCGTGACGGTGTTTTGGCCGGACCCACCAGGCTCCCTTTGACAGCAAGGTCTCCCAGACCTGCCGGGCGCCCCGTGACAGTGTTTTGGCTGGACCCACCAAGCTCCCTTTGACAGCAGGGTCTCCCAGACCTGCCGGGTGCCCCGTGATGGTGTTTTGGCTGGACCCACCAAGCTCCCGTTGACAGCAGGGTCTCCCAGACCTGCCGGCTGCCCCGTGACGGTGTTTTGGCTGGACCCACCAAGCTCCCGTTGACAGCAAGGTCTCCCAGACCTGCCGGGCGCCCCGTGATGGTGTTTTGGCCGGACCCACCAAGCTCCCTTTGACAGCAAGGTCTCCCAGACCTGCCGGGCGCCCCGTGATGGTGTTTTGGCCGGACCCACCGGGCTCCCGTTGACAGCAGGGTCTCCCAGGCCTGCCGGGCGCCCCGTGACGGTGTTTTGGCTGGACCCACCAAGCTCCCTTTGACAGCAAGGTCTCCCAGACCTGCCGGGCACCCCGTGACGGTGTTTTGGCCGGACCCACCGGGCTCCCGTTGACAGCAGGGTCTCCCAGGCCTGCCGGGCGCCCTGTGACGGTGTTTTGGCCGGACCCACCGGGCACCCAGGGCCTCCGGGACCCTCTGGCTGGGGGATGCCGGTAGTGGCAGCCAGGCTGGGGACCCCGGGGCAGCATCGCTGTGGGACCCCCGACCCCTGAGCCTCCCTGACACGGACAAGGCCGGTCCCCGCGGGCCTGGGGGCCCAGGCGTCCCTCCCCCCACCCCCCCCCGGTAACGGCCGTTACCTGCTGCTGCTGCTGCTCTTCTTGGCCTTGGCGCGGCGCCGCAGGGCCTCGCCGTCCTTGCCGCCGCCGCCGTAGGGGAGCAGCGAGGCGTAGCCGTGCTCCGCTTCTGCGGAGACACAACCCCACACACCGCCCCGTCAATGCCGGGCCCGCCGCGCCGCGCCGCCGCCGCCGCGGCGGGCCGAGGGGAGGGGAGGAGAGGGGGGGCCGGGCGCCGCCGGTACCTCGCTCCCGCCGATCCAGGTACTCGGCCGCCTCCAGCAGCATCTGGATGTTCCCGCCGCCGCCGCGCGCCGCCGCCGCCGCCATCTTGCCGCGCTGTGAGGGAAGGGGCGCCGCGGGGGGAGGGGGAGCGGGCGCCGCGCGCGCGGAGGGGGGAGGGGGGGGCGGGAGCGGAGCGCGAGCCGCGGCGCCGCTGTTTATCCGCCCGGCCCGGCCCGCTCCGCCGGCCCCGCCCCGCCGCGCGCCCGTTGGCCAGCCGCGACGCCCCGCCCCCTCATTGGCCACCGCCCCCTGCCCGGCCCCGCGCGCTCATTGGCCCCCGCCCCCCTCGACGTTCCCCATTGGCGGAGGAGCGGGGGGGTGTGGGGGGAGGCCGGCCCGCCCGGCGCCGCGACGCGGAAGGGAGGAGGGGGCGGGGCCCCTCTTCCCCGCCCCCTTCGGCCGCCATTGGGCAACAGCGCCACGCCCTCCCTCTATTGGCGCAGACCCAAAGGACGCCCCGCCCCTCCCCGCCAGCCTCCCATTGGCCCGGCCTTTCGCCGGGGCTCGTCCTATTTGGTAGCCGAGCCCCCCCCCCCGCCTCCAACCCTGACTCACTTCCTGCCGAGGCAACCAATCGCGAGGCGGAGAAAGGCGAGGGGGCGGGGCGCCGGCGCCAGGTGTCAACGTGGGCCCGACAGAGCCACCGGGGGGGGGGGGGGGGGGGAGGGAGGAGGTGCGGCAGGGAGCGCGCGCGGGGACCCCCCGGGCAGGGACCCCCCCCGGGGTTCCCCCAGGCAGGGGCCATCCTGGGGCACGGAGCACCCGGGGACCCCCCCCGGGGATCCCCCATGCAGGGACCCCCCCCAGGCAAAGCCCCCCCCCGGGGATCCCCCATGCAGGGACCCCCATGCAGGGACCCCCCAGGCAGGGAGCACCCCGGGGCAGCACCCCCCTTCCCTGCACCCCCCCCCCCACAGCAGGGGCGGGGGGGGGGATCCAGCCACCCTCCCTCCCCGCTTCCCGAAACCCGGCCCTCCCCCCCCCCCCCCCCCCCCCCCCCGCGCCCCGGCGGGCCCCACCTCGCCGGCACGCAGGGCCCCGGGGTGACTCACCCGCCTCGCCGCGCCCGCGCCCGGCGCCCCGCTGCGGCCCCACACCCGGCGCCCCGGCTGCGGCCGTGCAGGGTGTCACGGAAAAGGAGGAGGCAGTTCCAAACGCAGAAAGACAGATAAGCCGGAACTCAATGGAGAAACGGGAGCGGTTTATAGCTCGGGTGCTCCCATCCCGCGCTGCCCGGGTACAAGGAAAACACCAATGTTCGGGGGAACCACCCGACTATGGAGCACAGCTGGAGCATAAGGCAAACTACCACACTGAAAACTCTCCGTCTTTGCCTAGGTTTTGGTCAAAACTCTGCTTTTTTCACCTAACGGTGATTGACCGTTTGCACTTGCATTCCCTCCACGCCGACTTTTGGTCTTCATTTACTGCAAAGGGTTGGTCCTGCCTCCGAAGCCGGGAAGTCCTATTTACCGTCACTTGGCCCTTCTCTCCTCTGTTCCCACTCGCGTTTTCCCCTTCCTCCCCACGTCTCCCACTTGCCGCCATCCCCGCAGCTCCTTGGGTGGTGCCAGGGCGCTGATCCCAGCCCACCTCCCAACAAGGGTGACGGAGCACAGCTGGAGCTGCTACGTGACTCAGGGCAGCGGGCTGCTCACCCGGGCTCACCGATAGCGCCTGGCTCCGCAGCCAGAGATAGCGCCAGCGAGGCAACGGCCGAGAAAGGCTCAGTTTCACTGCAAAGCTCGGCTTTACACGGCACGCGTTGCTGAAAAGCTTTCCAGCAACCGCTTGCCATCCGACGTGCCGAGCCGAGCTCCAGAAGAGCCGAACCGTTCTCCCCTCTAGGAGGCCACGCTGCCACGTCCCCTCTCCCAAAGCAGTGCCACTGTGCCGGGCCCGCGCCCCATAAAAGGGAAAAAGCAGCATTAGGTGTAAACGGATTCCGCCGTCTCCGCAGGTTTCGGAGCTCCCTGCCGAGGACGGCAGCCCGTCACGGCACCATGACGCAGGTGCGACGCAGAGGAATCGAGGTTCCTCCTCGGCGCATCCGTTCGGGGCACCAGGCTGGAGCGAGCTCACGCTTGCTTGCGTGACAAGCAGTTTCTAATTAGCGAGAACACGAAACTAAAAAAGTGACTACTACATCCTGCCGATTTGGAAATCCCTGGCCACCAGCGGGGCCTTATCGGAGGACGGCAGACAGGAGCCTGTGACAAGTCCCACCACGTGGCCCGGGCTGATTAAGCACAGCGGCCAAATCAGCGGTGTCGCCACCTCCAGGCTGCCTCAACCCACCCTGCCCCAAGGTCCGCAGGAAAAACTAGCCGCGCTCGACGCCAGGAACTGGGTGTCAGCCTCGGCCTCGCCCCGGGCGCGAGGAGGAACGCAGCGCGCTTAGTCCTCAGGCAAACCTCCACGCCTGCACGTGGACAGAGGAGAGGCAGACCGTGAAAGCCAGCCCAAGTGAGGCGCTGACGAGTCGGATTTGCCGCACGGGTGGGTTTTAGGAATACGTCTCGACTGCCACGGCATGAGATACTGAGCTGCACCTTGGGAAAACAAAAAAGCATAAAGTCGTCCACAGTAAAGGCTGCCCAATCCTAAACTCCCTAGGTTAAATACACACATACACTTTTTAAACTATCTGTCTGGATAACCAGAGAATTGAAGCGCTTTTGATCAGAAGATCCCCCACTGCGGACTGCTGGGCTCCGAGCCACTTGCCGGGCTCTGCTGGGAGCAGCAGGTCCCAGGAACAAGCGGGCAAGAGGCCCTAAGCCAATAGCACCATTTGGGTTTTTTTTCTTTCGAAAAAGCCCAAACATTTCATGTCGCATTAAAGGCAGCTCAAAATACAGGCTGTGCTCTTGCAATATTCCTTTGCTCTGCGAGCAGTAGCTTTATTGGCCAAAACCATGACAAAGGAGGTGAGGGAGCCCCACGCTGCAAACGGCAGCAGAGGCCCTTTGTCTGAGAGGCCACGGCCTCAGCCACCGCGGTGCAAAGGGCTTTCGCTCTCCCAGGTCCGTGCTGCCACCTCCTGGGCTGCGCGCGACCCGCTCGGCGGAAACCCAGCGCTGGGAAAGGCCAACAAACCCCCCGCGACTGCAGCTTGGCTGCTCGGCAAGCGACGATCCCGTAAAGCGATACGCAGTTCTCGTCTAGTCGCCAGTAACGCTCCCTGCTTCGCCCAGGAAAGACTCAGCCTCAAAAACACAGAAATACTGCTAAGCGTTCAAGCCCGGCTTAACGTTTCCATGCCGTCCCACGCTGTGCTTAGGAAGAACTTGATGACTAAAGTAGCAAGAAGAGGATTAAACGTTCGGTAAGATCTGCACAAACAACTCTTTCAGCAGCGAGATAAGAAGCAGCGAAGCATGCGGGTTAGCCAGTCAACACACGAGGAAAAACACAACCAATGCTTTTCTGCTTGAAACCCTAAACCACAGGTTCCCAAACTCCACCTGCTCAAAGGGCAGGACTAACGCCACCGCTAGCTGCTCCCGGCTCCCCGCAGCTCCGACCACACGCGTGCAGGGAGGCATTCAGCTGTTCAGGCCATGTTCCCGTGCTCCGCGGAAGCAGCTTTCTTCCAGCACTACCCACGTACTGCAGGTTCTTAACGCCTACTCTGAACAACCGCTACGTTCAGGCAAAGAACTGCCCAGACATCTTCAGCAGCCTCCTCTCTGGTATTTTATTCCTGAGCGATGCTATCACAGTTTAAAAAACAAAAAGAAAAATATATACAGATTTTTATTGTAATGGACAATACCGAGTTATTTAAAAAAAACAACAACAAAAAAAATACAACCATCAGGTAACCCTGACAAGGAACAAACCAATCTGGACATTATAAAACCGAAGACTCTAGGAAACAACAATTTTTACCCTCTCTTCCTATGGGGCAGAGCAAGTACATCTGGATTTGTTATAAATAATCCAATTTCATTTTACGGAGAGAAGCCAAGATCCTGTCTCTGAGCTACCAGCACGTGTAAAAGCAAGCGCTATTCACTGGTGGTGCAGAAGTCCTTCCCCACAGGCAACTGGCCAATCCGAGCATCAAGCAATGAAATCCAAAGGTCTGTTGAATCCTCCTTTCCTGTTCATGTACTGCCTGCGAGGAGAGGAAGGAAAACAACATCAGTACCTGCGGTTAAAACCAACAGGCCGTAAGAGACTCCAAACTCTAGAAGGCTGGCGAGCTTCCAGCTAGACTGGCTCCAAAGCGGTATCTGACAGAGGTCTGTAACCGTGATCAGTAGCCACGGGGAATCAGCTTCCCCAGGACTGAAGGAACACGTGCGCAGGAACAAAGCTGCTTGTAACTGAGCAACTTTCTTGTTTAAACTCGACACCTCGCTGAGGACCGAACCTCCGGAGCTCGCCAGCGTGACGCTGTCAGGTCTGCACCCGCCTGGTCAAAACAGAAGCACCAAACCCAAAGTCTGTCAATATGGACTTTCTGCGCGCTTTAAACTCAAGCTCCCGTGAAAAAGAAAATGGAATTAACAGGTTATATTTTTTTATTCCAAGAAACAGGAGAACAGAGTTCCTTAGGGGAGGACTGATGCTCTGTCCTGCCCTAGCCACAAGCAGCACGTCTTGTTCGTGGACAATGTGTCCTTTTTGCTCTTCACCTCTCTCTGCTTTCAGAATTTCAAGGGGAAACCAGAGGCCTCAAACTTACCTTTGTTTGACAGCACTAAATGTACAACTTGTCTTTGTGAGGGCAGAAGAAGCCAGATTACCTCCTAAATAAGCTTAGGGACCGCAGCTTCCACATAAGGCTGCAGAGTTTCCCCTGAATGAGACTACCATGTAAAAGGAATTATTTCTCTATCATAAAAACGCAGGTAAATTCTGTGCAGTCACCACAGCAGGGCGAGTTTCCCAAGGGGCAGAAAGACCAACCTGTATTTTCTCTTCTGTGACACATTGATGGCATAAGCGTTTGCAGCACCGTCCACCTTCTTCCCCTGAAAGACACAATGAGGAAAACGGTCCAAAACTCAGCGCACCGTCCAGAGCGTGCCGGAGAAAGGGCACAGCAACACAGAGAGCACACGCACAGGCGGGATCGGGGCATTTCGCACAGGACGCCTCTGTGAGGGGCTGAACGCTTATTTGTGCCTGAGCTCCGGAGCTGTAAAGAGGGAACCCCACCGCAGGCTGCGTGTCTCGACAGCAAGGAAAGACACTCGTGCACGTACGGTGCAAAGCCCGACATCATCATTAGGACCTGGACGGCGCTAACGAGGGACTGTTGGGGGCAAAGGCATGACGACTCCTCTCCACACAAACCATTCCCACATCACAGCCAGGGAGAGAGGGAGCGGAAAGCCACTTCCAGACTCCACCTCTGGCCATACAGCATGGCTGTGGGATCGCACTGTCCACGCTCACCTTTGTCGTGTCAAACGAGGCGAACCCCATCATTTTCATCATCTCAATTTCCTCTTCTGTCTTGCCCTGCAAATCTTCTTCTGGAATAGCAACAAAGTACACGAGTTCACCAAATGTAGCCACTAAAGAAACCAGTATTTTAATAAACAGTGAAGGTGCCCGCTGGGCTGATCACAATCTAACCGGTATTTTGGTCAGAGAAGCAGGACCAAGGAGGTATTAACGAACACGAAAAGCGCCTCCCCTCCTCCTCACTGCCACACGGCGAGCCGCGACCCTGCTCCATTACCGGTGATCTGCCGCTCTTTGCTTTTGGAGTCCTTTATTTCTTTCTTCTCTTCGTCTCGCCTTTCCTTCAGCCGCGGCGGGGAGGACGAACTGGACCTGTGCCGCCTCGGGGACCTGAGATGTCAAACGCGCCCAGGTTTCAGCCGCGCAGCCCAAGAGGCGCAGGCAGCGCTGCGCGAAGCGCTCGACCGCCTCTGCAAAGCCGGGCTGCGAGCCCGCCTGCAGCGCCGCCGAAGAGCAGGCCCTTGGGGGGTGTTAAGGGTCCCGGCCCCCGCGCTCCCCCCCCCCCCCCCCGCTCACCTGGAGCGCCGCCGGTGCGGGGAGCGGGAGCGGCTCCTCCTCCTGTCCCTCTCGCGGGACCGGGACCGCTCTCTTCGCCTCCTCTCCCTCTCCCGCGAGGCGGACCGCGAGCGTCTGCGCTCTGCTCGGCGGGGCAAAGGCGGCGCTCAGTGACCCGCCCCGCTGCCCCCCCCGAGCCGCGGCCCCCGGCACGGCCCTCTCCGACCCCCCCAGACCCCGGCCCGGCTCCTTCCCCCCCCCAGGACCCCCCCAGACCCCGGGCCTGGCTCCTTCCCCCCCCCAGGACCCCCCTCGCCCCCGGGCTCGGCTCCTTCCCCCCCCCCGGACCCCCCCAGACCCCGGGCCCGGCTCCTTCCCCCCCCCAGGACCCCCCCAGACCCCGGGCCCGGCTCCTTCCCCCCCCCCCCCGGACCCCCCCCAGACCCCGGGCCCGGCTCCTTCCCCCCCCCAGGACCCCCCTCGCCCCCGGGCCCGGCTCCTTCCCCCCCCCCCCGGACCCCCCTCGCCCCCGGGCCCGGCTCCTTCCCCCCCCCCCCCGGACCCCCCTCGCCCCCGGGCCCGGCTCCTTCCCCCCCCCCCGGACCCCCCTCGCCCCCGGGCCCGGCTCCTTCCCCCCCCCAGGACCCCCCTCGCCCCCCGGCCCGGCTCCTTCCCCCCCCCGGACCCCCCCAGACCCCGGGCCCGGCTCCTTCCCCCCCCCAGCCCTCCCCATCCCCGGTCCCGGTCCCGGCTCCTCCCCGTCCCCCCTCACCGCGGCGCGGCGGCGACCGGGAGCGGCTGCGGCCCATCCCGCCGCCGCCCCCCGCACTTCCGGCCTCGCCACCACCCCCCCTCCCCAGAACGTGCCGCACTTCCGGTCCCGCCGCGCCGCCGCTCCCCCCGCCCCGGCGGGAACCGGCGCCGCCGCGCTTTGGTTCCGCAGCAGCAACGGTCCGGGCAGCGGGAGGCCCTGGGGGGGGGAAGGGGGGGAAGCGGCGGCCCCAGGGGGCGGCGGCGGCCCCGGCCGCTCTCCCGCAGCGGGACGGGCCCGGTGGCGCAGGGCCCGGGCGGAGGGCCGCGGCCCCGGCTGCCGCGGGGGCCACCAGTGACACGAGCGCGGCAGGCCTCAGCCGCCCCCCGAGGCTGCCCCGGGCGGGCGGGCGGGCGCCCAGACACCATTCCCACCGCGGCTGCCTTTTCGCACTCGTTTTATTTGTCACTCCGCGATGAGCCGGTGAGGGGAGGGAGGGAGGGAGGTGGCAGCAGCCCCGCAGCGTGGCCGCCCCGGCCGCCCGCGCCCCGGCCCCCAGCACGGGGGGGGAAACGCAGGCGGGGGGGGGGGGGGCAGCGGGGGCGGTTTGGGGCCCGTCCTCGGCACGGCACGGCGCGGGGGGAAGAGAGCGAGCGAAAAGCCGCGGCCGGGGCGCGGGGGCCTGGCGCCCCAGGAGCACTTGGTGAGCGCGGGGGGCCTCAGGCCTCCACCTTCTCCTTCTTCTTGCCCTTTTTGAGGAAGGAGGGCGTGCGGAACTTCTTCTTCTTCTTGGAGGGCGACTTGGAGGGCGAGCCGTCGGGCGACGCCGGGCTGCTGGGCGCCGTCTCCCCCCGCTCCTTGGGGGCGCCCGGCTCCGGCGCCCGCGGGCCCCCCTCGGCTCGGTGCCTCCTCGGCCACCCGCTCCTTCCCCTCTTCCTCCTCCTCCTCCTCCTCTGCTGGGGCCGGTGGCGGCGGCGGCTCCGGCTCGGCGTCGGGGGGCTCGGCCGGCGCCTGCCCGCCATCCGCCTCCTCGTCACCTTGGCCGGGGCGGGAAGAGAGAGAAAGGAGGAGGGAAAAGGGGGGAGCGGTGAGGTTGGGGCTGGCCCCCTTCCCGGCCGCTCGCCCTCCTCCTCCTCGCCGGGACCCTCACCCCGGGGCGGTGCGGTGGGCGCCGGGTTGGCGGGGCTCTGCGGCATGGTGGTGGCGGGGGGCTCGGTGGCGGCGGGGGGCTCGGCGGCGGGCGCAGCCGGGCTCTCCCCCTTCTCCTGCTCCTCCTGCTCCTGCTCGGCGCCGGCGTCCTTCTCGCCTGCGAGCGGAGACGGGGGGTAGCGGGCGCCGGGGGGGCTCGGCGCAGCTCGGCTCGGCCCCGCGGCCCCGCGGCCGTACCGTGCGGCGGCAGCTTCTTGCGCTCCACCTCGCGCCTGTACTCCTCCAGCTCCCGGTCCGTCAGCTGGCTGAAGGGGTTGGGGGGCTCCGGCTCGGCAGGTGCCTCCGCCCGGGGCTCCGCCGCCGCCTCCGCCGCCCTCAGGTGACTCTCTGTGGACTGAAAACCCCCCCGGCCCCCGAAAGCAGCATCAGGTCACGGCAGTGGTGGCATCACGGGGGGCTCCGGGCGGGGGCGAGGACGGGGATGGGGATGCAGGAAAAGGCGAGGAGCTGCCCACAGGGATGGGGACGGGGATGCAGGAAAAGGCAAGGGGCTGCCCACAGGGCCAGTGCCACGGGAAAGGGCAGGGGACCGTGTCCCGTCCCGTGGTGACACGACACGACGTGACGCGACGCGCGGCAGCCGCCGGGCGACGTACGGGGCTGCGGCTCGTCTCGGCGATGACGCTGGCCAGCAGCTGCGACTGGGGCCCGGCCGACTTGACGTCCTGGCGGTTCTGCTCGCGGATCTGGGGGGCGAGAGCGGCGCCGGGCAGGCGGTGGGGGCGGCACGCGGCCGAGCCCCCGCGCAGGGCAGGGCAGGACGGGGCAGGGGGACCCGGCCGGTACCTTATTCCGCATCTCCAGCACCTCCTGCGGGTCCGTGTAGAGAGGCACGAACTGGTTGGGGTTTTCGATTCGGATCGCCGTGCCGCCGCCGCTGCCCTTTTCCACCTCGTCCGCCTTCAGCCACTGCGCGCCGCGGCGGGGAGGGGGGAAAAGCCGGGTCACGACGACGATGCCGCCGCCGCCGCCGCCCGCCGCGCGCCCCCGGCCGCCCCGTGGGCGCCGTACCGTGGTCTTGGTCCTGGGGCCGCCCGGCTGCTCGCCGGCCACGTCGACCCGCAGGTAGGTGTTGGGGGTGTTGAGCCAGCGCGTCTTCTCCTTCTGCTGCTTGTGCGCGTGCTGCCGCAGCGCCGGCACGGCGGCGGCCTCCTCCTCGAAGACGAAGGCCGTCACCGTGGCGGGAATGAGCACGTCGCTCTTGGGCTTGCTCTTCTCCTGCACGAAGGGGTAGCGGTAGGTGTAGCCCGTCCGGTAGCCCTGGGGAGGCGGCACACAGCGCTCGCTCGCACGCTCCCCGCGCCGGCAACGGGGGCGATCGGCGGGGGGGGGGGGGTGGGGGGTTTTTTTTGGCCCCTTTTGCCGGCTCACCAGGTTGTCGAGCATGCGCATGAGGGCCTCGAACTCGTGCTCGCCCAGGCGGCTCTTCTGCATGGGCCCGAAGGTGCTGCCGGCCCAGCGCACCGAGCCGGCCTCGTGCGGCCGGTGCTTGGCGCGCTCCAGCACGATGAGGTTCTCGGCGCCGCCGGCGCTCGACAGCGCGGACACCTGCGGCGAGGCGGGGGGCGGCGCTGCCGGCAGGGCGCCACAGCGGCGGCGGCCACGGCCCCGCGGAGGGGGGCTGCACGGCGCCGCGCGGCTGGCAGAGGCCTGGCACCGCTCGGTGCATGGCCTCCGGGGCGCCGTGCTGGTGGCAGAGGCCTGGCCCCCGCTCAGTGCATGGCCTCCGGGGCGCCGTGCTCATGGCAGAGGCCTGGCACCCGCTCAGTGCATGCTCCAGGGCACTGTGCTGGTGGGAGACCTGGCCCAGCTCAGTGCATGGTCCCAGGGTATCACACTGGTGGCAGAGGCCTGGCACCACTCAGTGCATGGTCCCAGGGCACTGTGCTGGTGGCAGAGACCTGGCCCAGCTCAGTGCATGGTCCCAGGGTATCACACTGGTGGCAGAGGCCTGACACCACTCAGTGCATGGTCCCAATGGCAGAGACCTGGCCCAGCTCAGTGCATGCCCCCGGGGCACCGTGCTGGCGGCAGAGGCCTGGCACCGCTCAGTGCATGCCCCCGGGGCACTGTGCTGGCGGCAGAGGCCTGGCACCGCTCAGTGCATGCTCCTGGGGTGCCGTGCTGGCGGCAGAGGCCTGGCACTGCTCAGTGCGTGGTCCCAGGGTATCACACCGGTGACAAAGCTCTGGCACAGCTCAGTGCATGATCCTCAGAGCAGAGACCTTGCACAGCTCAGTGCATGCTCCCAGGGCACCATGCTGGTGGCAGAGGCCTGGCACCACTCAGTGCATGGTCCCAGGGCACCGTGCTGGTGGCAGAGACCTGGCCGAGCTCAGTGCATGGTCCCAATGGCAGAGACCTGGCCCAGCTCAGTGCATGCCCCCGGGGCGCCGTGCTGGCGGCAGAGGCCCGGCCCAGCTCAGCACACAGTTGCGGCGGCAGAGGCCGGGCGCAGCTCGGCGCGCGGCCCCCGCGCTCACCTGGATCTCGCAGGCCGCCTGCAGGTGGAAGATCTTGTAGAAGGCCTCCTCCACCGTGTCGCCCAGCGCCAGCACCCCGTGGTTGCGCAGCACCAGGATCTGCGCGGCAGAGCGGCGCCGCTGGGCTCCGGCCGGCCGGGGCGGCGCCGGGGGGGGGGGTTCGTTGGGGGGGGGGGGGGGCAGCGCTCACCTTGCAGGTGGGGCCGAGGCTCTTCTGCAGCTGCACGCGGTCGGCCTCGTCCTGCAGCGCGCCGCCGAAGTCGAAGTAGGCCGCGTCGCCCGCCAGCAGCGCCTCGTGCGACACCGGCAGCACGCCGCAGCGCATGGCCGACACCTGCGGGAGGTGGCACGGTGCGGCACGGCGCGGCGCGGCATGGTGCCCCCGCTCGCCCGGCGCCCCCTTACCGCGGCGGTGGCCGGCGTGTGCAGGTGCACCACGCAGCGCGTGGCCGGCCGGGCGGCGTAGACGGCCGCGTGCAGGCTGAAGGCGCCGGCGTCCACGGCGAAGCCGGTGCTGCCCTGCTCCACCACCTCGCCCAGGATGTTCACCTTGACCTGCGGCGGGCCAAGCTCAGAGCCCGCCCCCGGGGCCCGGGCCCCCCGCGCCGCCGCCGCCGCCGCCGCCACTGGCACTCACCAGGCTCGACGCCGTCACCTCGCTGCACGAGAGGCCCTTGGGGCTGATGAGGAAATGGTCCTGCTCCTTGCTCACCCGCAGCTGCGGGCGTGCGAGAGGTGGGGAAGCCGGGCCGGCCCCTGCGCCGCCCGGGGCTGCGGGAACCGCACCGGCCGGGGTGCGGGAACCGTGGGAACCGCACCGACCAGGGATGTGGGAACCACGGGAACCGCACCGGCCGGGGTGCGGGAACCGTGGGAACTGCACCGACCGGGGATGTGGGAACCACAGGAACCACACTGACCGGGGTGCGGGAACCGCGGGAACTGCACGGACCAGGGACACTGGAACCGCAGGAACCGCACGGACCAGGGACACGGGAACTGTGGGAACCGCACTGACTGGGGCTGCGGGAACCGCAGGAACCACACTGGCCGGGGACATGGGAACCGCAGGAACCGCACCGACCAGGGCTGCGGGAACCGCACCGACCAGGGACATGGGAACCACAGGAACTGCACTGACCGGGGTGCGGGAAACACGGGAACCGCACCAACCGGGGCCACGGAACCGCACTGACCAGGGACATGGAAACTGCGGGAACCGCACCGGCCAGGGACACGGGAACTGCGGGAACCGCGCTGGCCAGGGCCGCGGGAACCGCACTGACCGGGGCTGCGGGAACCACAGGAACTGCACTGGCCAGGGACATGGGAGCTGCGGGAACCGCACCGGCCAGGGCCGTGGGAACTGCACCAACTGGGGCCACGGGAACTGCGGGAACCACACTGACCGGGGCTGCGGGAATCGCACCAGCCAGGGACATGGGAACTGTGGGAACTGCACTGTCTGGGGCCACGGGAACCGCGGGAACCGCACCGACTGCGGCCACGGGAAGCGCGGGAGCCGCCCCCGGCTGCCTGGGCGCCGTGCGAGCCAGCCGGCGCGGGCAGCGGGGGGGCAGGGGCCGCCCCCCGAGCCTCACCGTGACGTAGGTGTCGCTGAGCTGCGCCCAGCCGTAGAGGTCCAGCAGGCGGTAGACGCTGCCCACCTTGCAGCGCATCAGCCGCTCGCCCTTGGCCAGCGGCAGCGCCTCGCCGGCGCCCTGCAGGTCGTTGATGGGCGTCACCGTGGAGGGGCCTGGGGGCGGCGGGGGGCCGCGTCAGCGCGGGGTGGCACCGGCATCCCCGTCCCCGTCCCCATCCCGCGCGGAGCCGGGGCGGCCGGCGGGCTCAGGGCGGCTCCGCGCCCACCCTGCCGCCTCCATCCGGAGGGGTTTATCCGCTACGACCCGGGCGCCGCGCGCACCCATGGGCGACGTGGGGAAGACGGCCGGGGAGGTGCTGGCCATGAAGTCAGCGATCTGCCGCAGGGCCCAGATGTTGGACGAGTTGTTCCCTTTCTTCATCTGCTCCTGGATGAGGCTCTCCAGCTCCTCCCTGAAAGACTGCAGAGCCCCGGCCCGTGACGGCGCCCGAGAGCCGGGCCCCCGCGGCGCCCCGGACCCGCGCAGCGGCCGCCCCTCACCGGGCTCTGCAGGATCATGGTGACGCGCTTCTTCTGCTCCATCATGTTGAAGTCCTGCCGCAGGTCGGCTGCCATGTTGCGGGCGCGCAGGTACTCGGGATCGTCCGCCGAGAAGCGGTCGAAGTAGCGGGGCCCCGCGGCGGGCGGCGAGGGCAGCGGCTCGGGGCTGGCGGCGGCGCTCATCCTCGCGGCGTCCCGGCACGGCTCCGGGCGGCCTGTGGGGAGCAGGGGGTCGGCAGAGCCCTCCCGCCCAAAACCCTCCTGCAAAAACCCTTCCCGCGCAAAACCCGCCTGTGCAAAACCTTTCCATGCAAAACCTTCCAGTGAAAAACCCTCCCATGCAAAACCCATCCATGCAAAACCCTCCTGTGCAAAAACCCTCCCGTGCAAAACCCATCCGTGCAAAACCCTCCCGTGCAAAACCCTCCCGTGCAAAACCCTCCCGTGCAAAATCTGCCCACGCAAAAACCCTCCCATGCAAAACCCGCCCGTGCAAAAACCCTCCTGCGCAAAACCCTCCCGTGCAAAAACCCTCCCGTGCAAAACCCACCCCCACAAAAGCCGCCCGCGCAACCCCCTCCCTCGCGTCCGCGCACCGCCCGCGTGAGCCCCCGGGGCCGAGGGAAGCTTTGGGCGGCTGCTGCCGATCCCGCCTGCCTGCTGCCCCCGGGGCCGCTCCGGGGCGCAGCGGGTCCTGGTGCCGCAGCTCCGCGCTCCCCGAAGCGGCGCGGGAGCCGCTTTCCACGTGAGCTTTCCCAGCTTTGCCGACGGCTCCGCACTGAGCACCCCAAAACAGCCCGGCGCTGCGGGGCCGCGCATTAAGGGTGGCCGTGGGGTGCCGCCGGCGTCGCGCTCCCCCTTCCTGCCCGCCTGGAAACCCGGCATCGCTCCCGCAATCGAATTAGTGCGGAGCTGCCCGGGAGCAGCCGGAGCTGAAGCTCCCCGGGGAACAGCCGGGGCCGGATGCTCCAACAGCATTAGGACACGAGCGGCAGGGCGGGAGGGAGGCTGGGCCCGGGGTCTCCGCTGAGCACGGCCAGCTCAGCCCGCTGGTGGGTGCGGTGGCGCAGCGCAGGAGGCGGCCGCAGCGCGCCGGGGCGCCGGGCTCGGCCTTTGCACGTGCAAACGCGCGGCGCCGCGGCCCGGCGGCTGCAAAGCTCCCGGGTATTTATCGGCGCCGCGGGGCGCCGGCTCACGGGCGCACGGGGATTATTGTGCAGCCGCCCGACGCCTCCCCCGGGGCGGCTGCTGCTGCTGCTGCTGCTGCTGCCCGGCGCTTCTGGGGCTGCGCGGAGTCGAGCCGCGTTTGAAGCGCTGCAAAGCGGCGGCTCCAAAACCCGCCTCTCCCGCGAGCTGGGGCGCCCGTGCCGCCGTCCCTCGCCGCGCAGCGAGGAGGAGGAGGAGGGGGGAGGGCGAGGAAGGGCCGCCGGCGTGCCGCGAAGGCTCCCGCGGTTCGGTGCTCCCGGATTTCTCAAGCGGCACCGCGGGCTGCTGCCCATACGCGCACGCGCGGGGTCTCCTCCTTCCCGGGGAGCCCGAAACCCCGCCGGCGGGTTTGGGCGCTCGCTCGCCCGGCCGGGTCATGCCGGCGGCAGCGCAGCCTGTGCTGCTAACGCCGCGCGGGGGGATCGATAGCGGCGCCGCGACCTGCTAAAACAGGCCGGAGGCGCCTGTTGAAGCCGCCTGGGCGACGCGATCGATGCCGGACAGTGGAGCGGGCGGGCAGGCTGCAGTGGGGACAAAATAACTGCTTTTTTCCCCCAAAACGGGGCCCAAAGCTGCAGCTGGACCTGCCCCACGGCCGGACTCGGTCTCTGAATTTCACGGCTCTGGACGGCTCCGTCCCCAACGGTGCCCTGAGCCGGCGGCGGGGGCTTCCCAGCACCGGGGCACAGGCCGGTTTGGGGGCCGGGAGACAGAGAGCGGCGCCGGGGGGGACGCCGGGGTCCCCACGCCGCCCCCATGGAGGAGCCTGGCGGCGGAAACGCCGAATGCAATGGGCCAGCGCGGAGCTTGGGCCGGGGAGGGAGCAGCCGCGGGGGAAGAGGGCTCTGCGAAGGCCTGATGGGCGGCGGGAGCCGGGGGCGACCCAGCTCCCTGCACCTCTGGCCCCGGCGAGCCGCCGGCCCCCAGCACCGGGAGAACAAAGAAACGGGATGGGGCTGAGGATCAAAACCCCAGCGCAGGAACCCGCCGCCGCCGCATGCAGGGAAGCGAGCGCTGTTCCTTGTCGCCCAAAGACCCCGTCTCAGCGTGCCGTCGCCGCTCCCGGCCCAGGAGCGTGGCGTTCCCAGCGGGAAGGGCGGCCGCAGCCCTGGCCGGCCAGCGGCTTTGGGGGAAAGGCAGCTTGCCCTGGGTGTCTTCCACCAGCGCCTCGACGCCCTGAGCCCGGCGGCCCCGCGGGTACCATGCCGGGGCATCGCCCGCGCGGCGCGACACAACCCAACCCGACCCGTGGGGCCGGCAACCGGCGGGATAACGCGGAGCATCTCCAAACGCAAGAATCCCCCGAGAAACGGGAGGAAAAAACAAAACCACAGACAAACCGCTGCCCCGCGCCGCTTTGCGGGGGCCGCCAAGCCTCGACGGGCGCCGGGGAGCGGCAGCAGCACGGCTGGGGCCGGGGTCGGGGCCGGTGTCGTGCCGCTCCCCAGCCCGGGGGGGCGCAGGGGGCCCGGGCGAGACAAAAGAAGGCGGCGCGGGCAGCTCCGGTGCCGGCATCGCCCCGCCGCCGCACCGGGAATTGGGGGGGGGGGGGGCTCGGCCCGGCGGCGCTGCCCCCCCCCCCCCCCCCCCCCCGGGAGCCGCCGCGGCTGAGTCACGGTGCGGCCGCGCCGCCGGGCCGGGGGGGCCGCGGGGACGGAGCCGGCCCCGGTCCCGGGTTGTTTTATGGTTGTTTTTTTTTGGGGGGGGGGTGTAGAAACGCTGCCCAGCGGCGCTCGCCGCTTGCAGGGCGGCGGCGGCGGCTCCACCTAGGCGCGGATAATGCAGCAAAGCGGGATGCGCCAGCCGCGCCGCTGCCGGCTTGCGGGGGGGGGGGGGGGAGCGGGGAGAAAATGCAAAAGAAAACCAAAAAAAAAAAAAAAAGAAAAAACAGCCACGGGGGAAAAGGCGCCGCGGGAGCCGCGCATCTCCTACCTCCTCAGAGCATCCTCATCCTCCTCCTCCTCCTCCGCCGCGCAGCGCTGCGCAGCGCACCGCGCCGCCGCGCAGCCCCGCACAAAGGCCGCCCCGCGCCGGTCCCCCCCCCCCCCCCCCCCGCAACGGGGCTGGGAGCAGCCCCGCGGCCGCACCCGTGGCTGCTGGGGGGGCAGAGGTCCTCCCCCCCCCCCCGCATCCCTCAGCTCCCCCCCTCTCCAGCCCTTTTCCCCCCATCCGGCACGGGAAGGGCTCTGCTGCCCCCCAGGTTTTGCAGCCAGCTCCCCCCGAGGATGCACCCCGGTGCTCCAGGCAGGCCGGGGGGGCAGCACAGCCCACCCCCCCCCCCCAAAAGCAGGGGCAGCCTCTCCCCACCAAGACCCCTCCGCCCTGGGTGCAAGCTGGGCCTTGCAGTCCAGCCGGGGTTCGTCCTGCTGCCCGCACCAGGGGACCCAGCCCAGCATCCCCCCCCCCCCCCATTCCATCACCAGCACTTAAACCCTCAGCATTTATAGCTGGAGCCAGGTGGGAGCAGCAACCACCCTGGCCCGTGCCCCGGAGCCGCAGCAGAGACCACAGCCGCTCGCTCTCCCCCTTCACCCGGGGGTAGTTTATTATTTTGAACCAACAGCTCCCTGTTTCCACCGCAGCAGGGCTCGGGGGGGGGGGGGGGGGCAGGTGTACATGAGCATAAGCTCCCGGCCTCTGGAAGACTGTTTCATTAGGAGATCCTTAGCTCGGAGCAGTTTTAAATAACTTTGCTACCTGGCAAAGGACAAGATAAATCCTGGCGGCGCTAATTACACTTTGATAGAGCAATTACAGAGCTGGCGTCCCTCGGATGCGTTCGGGTGGGACGGATGCAGCGCACGCCTGGCCCCTCCCCGACACCCAGCCCTCCGGCTCCGGATGCGGCACGTGCACATGGTTACACGCGGCCGGGATTCATCAGCTTGGGTTTGCTGGGAGCCCGTGCCGGCATCGCTCCGGCCACGAGCCACCCGCGCTCCGCACCATCCGACACCGAGCTTGGCCGCTGCTCTCCTCCCCATGGCACGGGACAGCGCGCAGCCCCGCTCCCGGCCACGCAGGGCGTCTCGTGCTCTAGGGATTGGCTTGAAACACCTTAAAAAAAATAATAATTCAGCTCCTTTAAAACAGCTGGAATACCCTCAGGAATTAAACGCGATTTGGAAGAGCCCCGGTTCCCGCGGCCACCCCCACCAGCGCTTACCAGCCTCCCGCTCTCCAGCGGCCGCCCCGGCGCGGCAGCACCCCACGGGCACCCGGGGGCCAGCGGCCACCCCTGCTCCCCCGCTGCCTGCGCGCTGCCCCCCGCGCCCGAGGGCCGGGCCGCAGCTGGATCCCGCTCGGCAGCGTCTTCCGGGCGCTGGGGAAAGAGGCAGAAGGGAAGAGCGGATCCGGCATTATGACTTGCCTTCCCCTCTTTCTGCTTTTAGAGAGGAGCCTTCCGCAGGCAAATCCCCTCCCATCCCCCTTTTTCCCCCATCTGAAAGGCAGGAAGGGGGGAAAAAAAAAAAAATCAAATATTGCTCTCATTTCTCCCAGGAAACTGCAAAAATACAGAATAAAGCAAAAACCACCCGCTGGGAAGAGTTAATCCTGTTCCCACCCCTCTCCCTGCTTCCCGCTGAGCGGTGCCACCCCCGGACTGCCAGGAACAGGCGCAGCCCTCGCCGCAGTTCGGGCTTTTCCTCCAGAACGGGCAATTTCTGCGCTTGCAGCCCCGCGCGGGGCCACGTCCCGCTGCTCCGCTTCGGGCGACCTGCCGATCGCACCTGCAGGTGCCCGGGAGCCCCCCAAAAGCCCGTGCCCCTCCCAGGAGGCCCTCGAGGGCGAAGCTCGCCCACCTCGCAGCCGCCCGTCTCCTCCAGAACCGAGCGGAGCAGGCGGATGTACTCGGCGGCGGCTTTGAGGGTGTCCACTTTGCTGGGCTTGCGGTCGCGGGGGATCAGCGGCACGAGGGTCTTGAGCCTGGAGAAGCCGCTGTTGAGGTTCTTGATCTGCCGGGGAGAAGGCAGCAGAAGCGGTGAACCCGGGGCGGGGGGGGGGGGGGGGGGGGTCATCGCCACGGCCGCCCCGGCGCCTTGCAAACCCGGAACGGGACCCGCTCACCCGCTGGCGCTCCTTGGCGTTGGCGGCCCGCCGGCGCTCCAGCACCTCCGCGGGGTCGCCGGCCGCCTCGTAGCGCCCCGACGGCTGCTTCCGCAGGCGGGCGATGGCGGCGGCGCGGGGCAGGGGCCCGAAGCGGGCGCTCAGCACCTCGCCCAGCACCTCGGGGGCCGGCGTGGGCTGCAGGGCCCCCGGGCGCCCCCCGGCCATGCCCGCGCTCACCAGCAGGGACAGACCCCAGGGGAGCAGAACAGCCCCCAAAATGCCCCTTTTATAGCCGTTATCCCAAACACGCGCACCTGGGCCCGGCCGCCCCCGCCGTGCTAACGAGGCTAACGAGCGGGGCAGGACCTGCTGGCCGTGCCTCGGTTTCCCCCGCTCGGGAGCGCGTGCTGGTGCCCTCCTTGCAGGGGGCCGGAGGATGATGAAGGCCCGGCGCGAAGGCTCAGCGCTGCTTTGGGGCCGCACGGTGCCATCGCAGGGGAAAAATGCCAGCACTTAGGAGCACCGCCGGGCTGGGAAAGGGCCAAAACGGGGCTCGGGATCCCCCCCTGCCCGGCCGGGGCAGCGCGAGGCCATGGCTGAGGCCGTGCAAGCTCGTGACAGGGATGCGCAACCTGCGCACCGGGGGGGGGGGGGGGGGGAGCCCGCGCAGCCCCAGGCCCGGCGGGGTGGGGGGACACACCAGGGCCACCCCGTCTGGGGGGGTTTAATGAGCGAGGGGCCAGGCCGGCTCCTTCCCAGCGGCGGGGCCGGGTGACGCTAGATGTCGCTGCCTTACTCCCCGCTTCCGCCCGGCCGCCGGGTCCCCAGCCCTCCCCCCGCGAAGGCTGCGGGAGGGGAGAAATGTGCAGCAAACGCGGCGACCGCAGCAAACGCGGCGACCGCGGCAATCGCAGCAAACGCCGCAAACGCCGCAAACGCGCCGCGGCACGGGGCCGGGAAAGGTGCAGCTTTTCCGGCTGCCTCGTGGGAACCGGGAGCGGCGTTTGGGGCGCCCCAGAATCCCCGCCCGAAGCCGTCGGGGGCATCGCGCCCGGGAAGGCCGCCAGCCCGGGAGATGCCTCCGCTCCCGCGCGGCGGCACCCCGCATCCCGCGAGCCCGCGGCCGGCCGGCCGCTCCGGGCGCCGCAGCCGCAGCCCGGGGTTTTATAAGCCCCTTACGTAAGCGCTGCCGTCGCCCCGCGGCAGGGCCGGATTTGCCTCCTTAATTCCCTCGCCGGCGGAGGGGAGAGGCATGCGGCCCGGCACGTCCCCCCCCGCGCGGCCGCCGCGCCGTGACGGGCAGCGGCCGGTGCTCCGGCGGGAGCGGCCCGGCCTCGCGCATCCGCTCCGATCATGAGCCTGGAAAATTACCCAAAGGTTTCCAGTTACTCCAGCAGGGCCGGTGCTGGGAAGAGCCCGGTGCCAGGGCGGTGACGCGAGCGCGTCGCGGAGCCGCGCAGCTGTCGGCACGAGATTATCGCGAGCTCTCTCGGCGCGGCACCGCGGCCCCACGCGCGGGGACGGGGAGGTCTCGGGGGAGGCGCGAGCGAGAGCGCCGCGCCGGGCTGTTCCCCCGGGGACGATCGCGCTGCAAAGCCCCCGGAGCCGAGACGTCTCCGTCGTTTCTCATTACTAGCTTCACCTCGCTATCGGCATAAAGGAGGCAGAAATCCCCTCGTAATTAATACTTTCGAGGAACAACAGCACATCCCGGTTTGGTGCGGCTGGGAAAATCCCCCTGCAATCCTGAAAGGCAGAGCCGTGTCCCGCCGCCGGCCCAGCCCGGCTGCCGGCGAGGAAGCTCCCACCCGGAGCTGGAGATCCCCGACCCTCCGCTCCGCAGCCGTGCCCTGAGAGCCGGCATGGAGCCACCCCACGGCTTCAGCTTTGCCCTGGAAGCACACAGGGATTCAGGGAGACGGAAAAGCTGCTGTCACGCACGAGCGTCGCCCAAAGAGCCGCGGCACGAGGCGAGCGTCTGCCCTGGCTGCCGGCGGCGCGACCCCGTCGCCGCTCTTGCCGGAGGCCAGGATGCCCCGCGGCCCCGGACCCGCTCCGGCTGCCGGAGCTGCCGCGCCACTGGGGCCGGTCCCCGGCACAACCCCGCGACGGGGCAGAGCCAGGCCGCAGGAAAATGCCGCTTTTTGCAGGTCCCGAGGATGAGTCGTCCCCGGTGGGGCCGCGAGGGCGCTTGGCACTCGCGATCCGCATGGTCTCCGTCGCGGGAATTACTAAGAGCGGGGCCTTGCCGCTCCGTCCCCGCAGCCGGGGACCGCGTGCCTGCCGGCACGTAGCGGCGCGCGCTGCCATGCAGAGCACCTGGCTGCACCTTTGCTCCCGGGATACGGGAGTGTCGCATCCTGTCCCGCTCCGGCCTCCCTGCTGCTCCAGGCGCGCGGCCGGTGGGGTCGGGACTGGGGCGGCCGAGAGGAGCCGCCGCGGGGCTGGGAGCTGCGGGAAGGCGGGCGGGAGAAGCCGCTGGGCCCCGCATCCTCCTGGTGCCTCCCCCTCCGCAGCCCGTTTCCCCCTCTAAGCAGTGCGCCACTCCTCGCCCTCATCCCCCGGCTCTGGGATTAAATCCATGCCGGCTAAAATCCCACGTTTATCTCCGCGGCGCCCAGCCAATGGCCTCCGGCCTGGCGCGCGGCCCCGGGCCGCGGATCAGCGGCGATAAAGCCGTCGGCGTCCCCGTGCCGGCTCCCGTCCCCATCCCCGTCCCGGCGGACCATGGCGGCGGCGGCAGCGGCGAAGGGGGGCGACAGCGCCGGGCAGGTAAGGGCATGCTGCTGCCGGCCCCATGGTGGGGGCTCGCCCCGGGATCTGCCGGGCGGCGGGAGCGCATCCGGAGGGTGCCGGGAAACGGCTTGCGGAAGGGTGCAAGAGCGGTTGCGCAAGGCGCCGGGCTTCAGCCATGCCGGGCTTTGCCGAAGCCGCGGGGCGGCGCCGTGCCGTGCCGTGCCGTGCCGTGCCGGGCGCTGTGCCCGGCTTCCTCTCCCGCGGGGCTCGAGGGGCTCCGACCTCCCGTGCAGCGGGGACGCCAGGGAGGCGCCGCACACGGGGCCGAGCCGCCGTGCGAGCGAGCGGCTCCTGGCGCTCCGAGCGAGGCGGCTGCCGGCACGGCCGGGCCGGAGCAGGCAGCGAGCGGCAGCGGGACCGTGCCGCAGGGGCAGGGTCGCGCCTGAGCGGGGTCCGTCCGTGCCGGCGCCTCGGGGCTCCCTTTGCTCCGCTTGCCCCCGCGCCGGCCCAGCGGAGCGGCCGTCTCGCGGCGCTCGCCCCCGAGCTCACGTGCTCCACGCGCCGCCGCCGCCGCCTCCAGCAAACTTATCGGACCGGTTTTGCCTCCGCGGCCCCGCGCCGAGGGCTGGCGGCGCCGCTCTGCTCGGGCCACGCGTCCTCGGGCCCCGCGCATCGCAGAGGCGGTCGCGAGGGACGGCTTCAAAAGACCTAGATATGTAATTAAAATTTAAAGGTACGAACAATCTGTTCAAAAAAAGCTGCAAAGAAAAGTGCTATTTCCAACCCCGCGTTAGCCGGAGGCCAGCTCCTCCGGCCTTTGCTCGACTAACGCGTTCCCTGGTAAATAAGTTCAGTCGGGGGCAATCCGCCTTCCGCCACCGCCCAAAACAGACCGGTTTTGCCGAGGACGAGCGTGGGGTCCGCGGAGGTTAGGCGAACCGCTGCGCGGGGCGGGAGGAGGGGACACGCTCCGGATTTTGCAAATGCAGCCGCTGCCTTTAGGAATCAGGCGACCCGGCGCACGAGGAAGGTGGACAGATGCGCCGAGTTATTTTTAGGCTGAATTACGCTTTAATTTTGCAGTAATCACTGCGACTTTGGGTATTTAGCAAAAGCCGGCTGAGAGGGCGAGCTGAAATGGAGTCACGCTGAAAAGATTAAGTGGAATCGTTTCCTGATGCCGGGCAGCTTTCCCTGAAACCCGCCCTGGACAAACCCTCGCTCGATGCGAGAGCTCAGGAAGGACTGGATTTCCCAGGAAAATAAAAGCAGTCCGGCAGGAGGCACCGGGATCCTTGGGGGGCGTTTCACTTTGCGAGCTTCGGTGGCTTCTCCCCGGCTCTTTCCTTCAAAAAGCAGTTTCGGTTCCTTGGAAAAATGATGTAAATGACCCCATAGGAATAACTATTGCCAGGCAAAGCAGCGAAGAGTCTGATCTCCTTGGAAGTCGTTTGGGGAGCGTGGCTCCTTGCAGGAGGGAGCGGGCGTACAGGTTAGGTAACTGCCGCCCCAGGGCTGCCGAGACCGGCTCTTCTGGGAGCGCGGATCCGGGCAGCGCGGGCCGCCGCCGAGGGCCAGCCGGGCGGGCGACGTGCCCCGGCCCTCGTCGGGCTCTTGCGACACACCGCCGCGGGTACCCGCGCGGGCACACGCCGCCTGACATGCGCACGCGTGGATGGGTGCGTGAGCACAGCCCGACGCGCGCACCGACGATCGCACGCGCGCAGCCGCCGGGGCACGCGCAACCAATGCACGCGGTGACGCGTCCGCAGCAACGCACCGCAGCGCACGCAGGCGCTGGTGAACGCGCACACGCGGACTGGTGCACGCACCTGCCTGCCGATGCCCGTAAAGCGGAGTGCACACCCACACCCCACGCAGGCACGTGGTGCGCGCACACACACACACACACACACACACACTAGGCACGCGCGTAGCCCAGCCAGTGCCCCTGCATGCAGGCACACGGGTGTGCATGCACACGGGTGTGCGCACACGCGCTCGCACACCCCCCCCCCCCCGTGTCCCCCCCCGGCACGCGCGGGCGCGCGCAGCAGCCCGGGCACGCGCACACGCGCACACGCGCGCACCCCCCCCCCGTGCACCCCCCCCCCGGCACGGCACGCGGCCGCGGCCCCGCGCGCGGGCGCCCCCTCTCGGCGCGGGCCAATGGGCGGGCGGCGCGGGCCACACACCCTCGCGGCGCGGCCAATGGGCGGCGGGCGCGGCGACGCGTCACTCGGGGGCTGGGGGAACCTCCTCAATGAGCCTCATTGAGGCGCGGGCGAGGACCGCGGCGCGCGCTGCTCCCGGGCCGCCTCCGCTGCGCACCGCTCCGCACCGCACCGCACCGCACCGCGCACCATGATCGCCTCCCACCTGCTCGCCTACTTCTTCACCGAGCTCAACCATGACCAGGCGCAGAAGGTGAGCGGGACAAAGGGATCGGCGGGGAGAAAAGGGAAGCGGGCGGGGGGGGGGGAGAAAAACGGAGGGAAGGGGGAGAAGAAAGAGGAAAAAGGGTAAAAGAGAGGAGAAAGGGGGGGAAAAGAGGAAAGGGGGAAAGGAGGAAAGGGCGAAGAGGAGAGGGGAAAGAAAGGAGGAAGAGGGGAAGAGGAGAGGGGGAAAAAGAGAAAAGGGTGAAAGAGGAGAAAAGGGGAGAACAGGAAAGGGGGAAAAAGGAGGAAAGAGGGGAAAAAAGGAGGAAAGAGGGGAAAAAAGGAGGAAAGAGGGAAAAGAGAAAGGGGAAAAGGGAGGGAAGGGGGAAAAAGAAAAGGGAAAAAAGAGAGAGGGAAAAAAGAGAAAGGGGAAAAGGAGAAAGGGGAAAAGGAGGAAAGGGGGGAAAACAAGAGGGAAAAAGATGAAAGGGGAGAAAAGAGAAGAAAGGGGGGAAAAGGAGGAAAGGAGGAAAGGGAGGGAAGGGGAAAAGAGAAAGGGGGAAAAAAGAGGGGGAAAGGAGGAAAGGGGCAGAAAGAGAGGAAGGGGGAAAGAGAAAGGGGAGAAAAGAGAGGAAAGGGGGAAAAAAGGAAGGGGAAAGGAGGCGGGGAGGGGGGGCAGCGGGCAGCCCGCTCGGCTGCACGGCCCCGTGCGGTACGTGCCGGCCGCGGGGCCGGGGGGGCTGCGCGGGGGCTGCACGGGTGGTGCACGTGGCGCTGCCGCACAGCATCCGCCGCCGCGGCCCGTCCGCGCCCGCAACGCGGCCACCGGCACCCACGGAAGTGTCGCCGGCTGGCTTGCCCAGAGGCCACGGTGAGGGGCTGAGCCCCCGTGCCCGGCGAGCCCCCGCTGCCAGCGGGCAGCGCGACGGGTGCTCGGCGCGGCGTCCGCCCCATCCGGCTTGTCGCGGGTTATCCCAGGTTATCCCGGGTCACGGCGGTGCCGCAGGCACCTCCGGTCTCCTTGGCTGCTCCCATGCCCAGCTGCCTGCTCCCGTCACCCTGCTCCGGCGCTGCGAGCGTTGGGAGCTGATGCAGCACGCCGCTCGGAGCCGGATGGGATAGAGGGAAGTGAGCCCAGACTCACTGCCTGAGACGGGGGACAGGGCCCCGGGGCGTCGCGAGGCTCTTCCCCTTCCCGAGCTGCCTCCCGACGTTGGCTCTCTCCAGCGCCGACTGCAACAAAAAGCGTCTTGGTGCCTTTTTTTTGCCTTTTTTTTTAATCTGTGTGTTCCGGCTGTTCTCGGGTGGAAAACGCGAGTAAAAGTGTCCCGCTGCGACGCGCTGCCTGTTTGTCACCAGTAGTTCAGCGTTTAGATTTCAGGCAGTGGAAAAATGCAAGCGCCGGTGTCCTTACGCGCCTCGCTGAAAGCATCCGCTCTTTGTTTGGACAGGGCAGGCGATTAATCTCCCAACAATGGCTAAATAAATGATTTCTGGGAAAGTGCCGCCTGGGAGACTCTGCGGAGGATAAAACTCCTCTCCGGGCCCTCCGGCGAGCGCCGGCGGGCCGGAGCCCTGCCCGGGAAGCCGGGCGCAGAGGGACCCACCTGCGGCGGGTCACGAGGCCGCACGGCCGCTGCGTTACCCCGTCACTGCCGGCGGCTCGCAACCGCCGCAAAACCTCTCCGTAAAGGAAGCTGAAGCAAAGCGCGCCGCTGCGCAGCCCCGGCGCCGCCCGGCCCGCTCCATCGCCTCGCGCACAGGAAGACGCCGTGCCGGCGACCGCGAGCGAGCAAGCTTGCCACGCTGGCGGCGGCCCGCTGGCCGCGATAAGTAGGAAGTAAAACAAGAGATAGACAAAACAGAAAGGAGCAGAAATAACTCCGTGGCTGGAGCCGGTCCGTGGGGAAGCAGAGGCTCAGCTTCTCCCCGTGCCCGCTTGCAGCGAGCGTCCCGGCGTTGCGCAAGGGCGAAAGCCGCGGCAAGGGCTTGTGTAAGCCGCCGTCGGAAACGGGCCACGCGCACGGACCCCGCTTCTGCTTTTGAGGAGCCGGGCAGCTCGCCGGGTCCTTATCGGGGCTGGCAATAAGGGACGGGGAGCTTTTGTCCGAGGCGTTCGACTTGGATGCGGCGCGGGAACGCGCTGTGCCACGCTCAGCAGCCGCTCGCTTCTCCTCCCGGCTCCAAACCCAAACAAAGTTTATTGTGGAGATGGGGGGAAAAAGCATCCGGCTGGGGCTGGGCTCGCTCCGGCTGGCCCGCGAGCCACTGTGGCCGTCCCGGCCCCCGGCAGCCGCCTCCGCCGCTCTCGGTTATTTTTAAACGGGCTCCCGCAAAGCCTCCTGCGAAGGAAAATGTGCCTTTGCCGCTGGTGCCGGGGCGAGCGGCCGCACGGTCCCGCGTTAGAGAGCCGGGTGCTTCCCCCGGGGCTGCAAAAATTATCCCTGCTCGCAAAGCTTCCCAAGCAGGCGGCAGCCGCCTCTGCGGGGAAAGGCAGGAGCGGCAGGTTCTTGGAAAGCGGTGATTTTTCTCTCTCTGACGGTGCCAACCTCATCAAAAGCAAAGGTTTTCCCCGGGGTTTCAAGCATACTCCATTCAGGGAGAGATTTTCGGGCAGCTAGCATGTGTTTGAGTCGTGCGTTTCTTTCTTTTTTTTTGCTCTGAATCGGGCAGAAAAGGGTCTTGGCCATAGATCTGTCCCTTGGGAAGAAAACGCCCTTTGCAGGAGCCGTGGTTCGTTTCCGCGTCAGGACAAAGGACTTCAAAAAAGCCCCAAAACGGGACTTTTGTTCCCATTCGGGAGAAGCCTGGTCACGGAGGCAGCTTTGTCCGGGGCTCCGGCGCTCGGCTCGGCTGCCGAACAGGAGGGATCGGGTCGGCTCGCCCGGCCGGGAAGTGGCCCGAAGTGAGAACTTCTCCGGGTCGCTGGCGTTGTGCAAACTGTGATTAGTGTCAGCAGCGTCCGCTGCGATCCCGGGCCGAGAGCGGCCGCGGCACGTTCCCTTCGGATGTGCCGGGGCTCCCGGCCGTGGCCGGGGCACGGGGAGGCGATGAGTGTTCGGTGACTCAGTGTCAAGCTGCTGGGCCAGTGGCCTTCATTCCTCACCGCGACTTTTCCTTAGAAAGGAGGCAAAACGGGAGATGGGGTTAATTTTCCCGCATTTGCGGTGTTCCCAGGCCCCGGCGGGCTGCACGGTTTCGCTCCGGCCTGTTCCTAGGGGGTTAATTTTGTCACGCCGGGGGATTGATTTCCGCGAGGGCGTTTTTTCCCCGGCCGGCTCGTGCCGGCTGCGGCCGCGGCCGTGGGAGGGGCGGCGGGTTCGCGGGTTCCTGGAAACCGGCTCGCGGCTCCACTCGAGCCCGGCAAGGTCGGCGGCGGGCCGGGAGGCGCCGGGCAGCCGCGGCTCACGCGCTCGGAGCCGGCAGCGGGTCGCGCCGGGGCCGGGGCCGGGCCGCGGGCGGCTGACGCGCCGCGCCGTGACCGCTGAGTAATGGGGGCCCGGCCCCCGCCGGCCGGCTTTGCCGGGAACCGGCCGAGCAGGAAAGCGCCTGACTCACGCCGGCCTGGCCCGGCTCGGCATCGCTCGGGGCGTGTGTCAGCAGGGGCTCGGCGGTCACGCGGCGTTGGATTTAGGGAGCAGCCGGGGCCGTGGGCCGGGCGAGGGCTCCCCGCACCGAGCCGGACCCCGCCGGGTATCGGCACGGCTCGGCGACGCGCTCGGAAAATAATTCAGGAAGGGGTTGCCCTAGAGAGAGGTTCGACCGCGCGTCCTGGCAGCTCGGGAGCGCTCGGAAACGCTGCGGATCTCTGTGTCAAAGCCTGCTCCAAACTCGCAGCTTGAACCTATCTCTAGTTTTCTCACGCAGAGCGAGTCTGCACGCTCTGGTGCCAAAAGGGAGGAAAACCCTCCCCAGAAAGCAGCTAGCCTCTTGCACTGCTGCCCTCTCCGCCAAAACGCTTCCCAAAGCGGTACGTCCGGCTCAAAAACCGCACGGGGAAGATGCGACAGGGCTTGAAAAGTTTGCTCCGAGTTCGGTTCCTGCCCGAAACGCCGCTCTGGGAAGCAAAACGCCGCCGACCGAACAGCCAGAGGCGGACGGCTTCCCCGGCCGGAGCGCAGCGCGACCCAGCCGCGAGCGTGTGGCCGAGGCCTTTTGCATGGGAATGAGCAGCCCTGCGCCCTTCCCTGCTGCGCCGGCGGCTGTTGCGCAGGAAGCGGTTGTGCCTCGCCGGAAGCCGTTATCGCGCTGTAATTCACCGCGTGCAGAGCAGTCGCGCGCCGGTTCCCCGCGGCGTGGCGGGGCAGGGGGTCCCCGGCGCGAGCGCGGGCGGAAAGGCCTCCGTTCGCCTCCGCTCCCGCACCCTGGCCGATTCGGCAGGAAGGTCAATTTTAGGGACATTTTTCATCCCCACGAGCAGCTGCCCGGACGGGGCCGGTTTTGCAGATGCATAAGCCGAGGAATTAACTCTTTCTCTCACCTGGGTGGCTGCACTGAGTTTGAGGGAGGTTATTCACGTGCTTGTGTGATTGCACCGCCAAACCCTCAGGGTCTCTAGGGCCCGAGGTGGCGGCAACTTCATGGGAATCGAGAGAAATCTTCAGGCGAAAGAGCTTCACCCGGCTGCGCCACAGGGCCGGTACCCGAGCCGTGACCACCGTTCCTCACCCCGCTCCTCCAGGCAGGTCAAACGTTATCCAGAACCAAATCTGAAACTGGGGCTTTTCCTCCTTCCTTGCAGCAGCCTTGCAAATCTTAGCGGCGCGGCAGAGCGGTGCAGGGGGGCGAAAGCCAACCGGCCCTTCGGGGAGGCCGAGCTGCCTTGCAGCCCCCTCCGGCGCCCTGCCCCGGGTCCGCCCCGCCGCTTCGCGCCCCGCGCCGTGCCGCGTTGCCCGCGGCCGATGGCAAAAGCCGGGTAACTCGCCGGCTCCCCGCGCCGCCGCGTGGACCTTGCCCCGGGGCGGCACTGCGGCTGCGGGGCGCGATAGCGGGCAATCCCCCGGCGGCCGGCGGCCGGCGGCCAACGCTCCGCGGGGGGGACCAGCCCGGCCCCCGGAGACGCCCCGGCGCTGCGGGGCATCCCACGTCCTGAGAAAAGAGCGATTCGCCCCGTTTTCGTTCAAATCGGACGTTGCATCCAACCGGTTGCAGCTGCTCCGGCTGCAGTCCTGGCTCTCCTCCTGCTCTCCTCCGGGTCCCCCGAACTCGGCTGCTCCCTGCTCGCAGCGGGGCTCCGACCAGCAGGGAAGACCCGACCCTGCGTGTGACCTGTCTCCGCTCCAAGCAGCAGCAGCACCTGCCAGCTTCAATTTGTTCCCCCTGCTCTCTTCCCTTCAGTTGGGATTTCCTCGGGGAAACGCTATTAATTTCCGCAATTCTCCCACTGTGACTAAAATGCCCCGTTCTGGATTCTAGTCTAGTAACTCTATTTCTTCAAAATTGATCTTAAAAGGTTGAACGACTGAGAAGGTTCTTTCCCTTGAAAGATGCTCGTGCTTCGTAGCCGCAGACTCATTCCCTTCTCTGACCCAATCCCTGGGCGTCTGGGATTGCAAAACCCTTTTTGGGGGGATGCTTCACGGCAGCGTACCGAGGCGCACGCGGTAACTGGATTAATTTGGCTGGGTTAATTCGGGGCCACCAGCTGGCCAAGACCTGGCCGTGAAAGCGGCCCTGGCTGCCTCCCGCGTGGGTCCGGGGGACTTTCCCGGGGAATTTTTGCGCCGGTGCCGCGCGGGGGCTTGTGCTGGGGCAGCAGGACGGACACGCTGACCTGCCCTAGCCGGGAAGTGGGCCGGCGTCTGCGCTCGCGGGAGAAGATGATCCAGGGCTTTGCGGAATTAGGAGAAGGTCACCCTGCTTGTGGCGCGGCTGCTTATTCCCGGCGCGGGGGAAGCGGGAGGGCAGCGGTGCCGGGCGAGCTCCGGGACGAGGGCGGCGGCGAGCCGGCGCCGCGCACGCCTTCCCCAGCGCCGTGACCGTAGCCTGGCCACGTGGGCGGCAATTTGCAGCGAGCGAAAGCAAACAGGAGGGCGAGCGGGGCCCTGTTTGACTTCCTGCTCCTCCGCTGGGCGAGGAGGGTCTGGCAAACAAGCCGCGCGCGGAGCAACTTCCCGGTTCCCTGCCGGGCTGCTCCTGGGCCGCGGCTGCCTGCTCCGTCGGCCCCGGCTCGCTCGTGCTCCCCTGCGGTTCAAGCAGAGGGAAAGCTCTTTTGGGGAGGTGGGTCACGTCTCGGCCAGAAGCCACCAAGGAGGAGGAGGAGGAGGAGGTCGGGAGAAGGGTTTCCCATCTCCACGGCAAGGATGCTGTTCCTCCGGGAAGACACATTGTCCTCGTGCAGCACAGGGCCAGGCTAAGCTGCGTTTCCACCCTCTGACCTCACCGCAGCAAGTGAGGCAACTTCAGCTGGGGCTTTGGCTCCAAAACGGGCGGGAGAGCTGGGAGCAAGGTCGCGCCAAAGCATCCCGGAGCCCGAAAAGCAGACGGACAAAAGCGCGGCAGGGCTCGAGACGAGGCCTCTTCGGTTCAGCCCCGGGGTCCCGAAGGGCACGTCCGCAAACAAGGTCACTCCTCAGTCAGACAGCTATTAGCAGCCCGCAAAATGCCCATTTCCGACTGGAGCGTAGCCCTATTAAATAAAAAACAGTCACGCTCGATTTCCGATGACCTTATGTTACGTGCCTACAGCCAGGTGAGCTAACTGGGTGGGGTTTTCCTCTGGCTTTGCAGGGCTCGCAGCTGCCCTTTAATTAATTTTAAGTGAAGTTAATTGAAATGGGGCACAGCTTGGGAGCTGGCAGTCCGTCCGCCTCTCCGTTTCCCTTCCCTGCCCAGTCCAGAAATGCTCTCCGCTCAGGAGCGGCTCCAGGAACGCGCACGGGGATGCTTCGGGGATGAGTTTTCCCGTGCGGCTCAAGGGGAACGTGCATCTGTGGGGGGATCTCTCCAGCCTCAGCGTGTCAATGATTTCTGGGATTTCTTCCCTTTCCACGCCGCGGGAGCCACTCGTGTCACAACGACTGAGCGTTGTTCGCTCTACCGGGGGTTTGGGGAGCTCTCGGCCCGGGAACCCGCGCGAGGGTGATCCCGGCAGGGAGTAAACGAAAGGGCAGCGGCTTCCCCGCGAGCATCCTCCGCGTAGGATGGGGTCCGGCGGGCCGAGGTCGGGGCCCGTTGGCGCCGCGCCGCAGCCCGGTGATGCTGCCGCTGCCTCCGCCGCCGAGCCCGTGACTCACGGCGCGGGCAGCGAAGGTTGCCGAGTTTGGATCCTCCCGCTGTCGCAACGTGTTTGGGCGCCTGCGGGTGAATAAGCGGCGAGGATGCTGCGGAGCGTCGGGACTTCCGCGGGGTTTGGCTTTTTCCCCGTCCACGCCGGGATGCTGCGGAGCGATACGGCGGAAGAGGTGACCCGTTGGGCCAGTGTCCCGCTGACCTCGTTACCTCGGAGGTGGCACCCGCCTGCTTTTGCTCCGAGCGCTGCCCTCCATGCGTCGCGGTGGTTGTGCCCGTGTCCCAACCCTCCCGCTGACCTTTGGCTTTTCCGCCCCTTCCAGGTCGACAAATACCTCTACCACATGCGGCTGTCTGAGGAGACCCTGCAGGAGGTGTCCCAGCGCTTCCGGAAGGAGATGGAGAAGGGTCTGGGAGCAGACACCAACCCCACCGCCTCGGTGAAAATGCTGCCCACCTTCGTGAGGTCCACCCCGGACGGGACAGGTACCGACGGGGACCCCCGAAACAGGGCTGGCGTTGCCGCGGAGGGAGCTCCCTTCCCGCGGACCCCTTCCCGCCTGGGCTGCTCCGTCCCTTCGCGGGGAGCAACGGGGGCCGCCTGGACTTTCCTCTCCCTTCTCCGGCTGCCTTAAACACCAGAGCGGCCTCTCCGTGAAATCCGGGTGCGCTGCGGCTCCCAGGCCGCCAGGCAGCCACCAGCCCCGACGTCGGGACCTGCCCGCTGCCGCCGTGCCGGGCCACGGCGCTGCCGAGAACGGCCGGAGCTGGCTGCCTGCCGGCCCCGGGACGGAGATTTAGATCTCTTCAAATATTTGAGAATATTTTAATTACAGGCCCAGCCTGGGCTCTGCCCCCGGGCGCGTGAACAATCGCAGCCAAAGGTGAGGGGAGCGGCGCGGCGCGGTGCGCTGGCCCGCCGCGTGCCCCTGCGTCACCCGCCTGCCCGGCGAGGCGGGGGCGAAGCGCCGCAGCGCGCCGCCGGCCCCGGGCAGAGCGTGCAATCGCCCGCCGCCGTTGCGAGAGCCGCCTGGGGCTTCCCGTATTGCAGCCTCGCCGGTGCCAGGACGGGGCGCCCAGCCCCGGCTGGGATTTTGCTCCCGACGCCGGCTGGGGTCGCGGGGCGACGAGGCAGGGCGGAAGGGGAAGCGTTTCGCCAGGGCTGGAAATTTGGAGGGTTTTGAGCAAGTCGTGCAGAGCCGCGAGTCGGGTTTCCCCGGGCGGCTCCGGGTGGATCGGGGCCAGGAGAGGCGTCGTGGCCTCGGCTCGCGGGTTTTGGAGGGGGCCGGCAGAAGCCGATGCAGGACGGCGGGGTGAGCTGGCGCCAGCCCACGCGGGTGGCACGGTGCCAGCCGCCTCGGCACGTCGCTTTACCGAGAGACGGTGTGACAGTTGCTCGGAAAAGGCTCAAGGCCACGGGTAAAGTCTGAGGGGTGCAGCCTCCTCGCTTCCTTTTTTTTGCGGTTCTGGCCAAAGTCTGACCGCCGGCCAGCGCGCGGTGCTGCTGCCACCGGGGTGGACGTTAGCACCCCTGTCCCGCGAGCACGTTATCCCTGCCGGGCTCCCTGCGTCCCAGCAGAGGACGGCGCTGGTTTTGGGGCTCGGCGCACTCCCGCTGCGGCGCATCGCCGCCCTCGCTCCGCCCGGATCCGCCGCTAGGGCGAACCGCCTGTGCTGCGGGATTACGCCGGCTGATGCCCATCCTCGTGCGCAGTCTCCCCGGGATCCGCTTACCTAAGGGCAAGGTCACGTCTGCAGCGTCTCGGGGCAGGCTGCGCCGGAGGGCGGACGCCAAACCCAGCCGCGGCCCCGCGCTGCAGCCTCCCCTCGCCCTCCTAACGTCTCTGGCAGAAGACCCTCCGGGAATTAGGTGGTCAAAGCCCTTGAAATGCGGAAGGTGCTTTATGCCTGCCTTCCTGGAGGTGCTGCACAGCACCCCTCGCCCAGCAATTTGAAGTACCCGATAGCAAGGAAACCCGCTGGGAATTACTGTCCAGGGATCTGGCCTGGCGTTATCCCGCTGCGGTCGGCGGGAGCTGCTGCCCCCTGGCCCCGATTCTGGCTGAAAGACGCTGCCAGGTTAATCCCTGCTCCTGTGCTGCTGCGAAACCAGCACGCAGAGCCGCAGGCACCTCCGCCTCGTCCCGCGTTCCCGTGCGGGGCAGCATCTGGACTGCTCCAGCTTTCCTCTTTCCCTCTTATTTTTCTAAGCCGGCTTGACTGACTGTTCCCGGCAGCAGCACAGGCTGGAAACCCCGAGGTCGGCGGCGAAGGTCGGGGAAGGAGCTGGGGTTACCAAACCCCGGCGTCCCCGGACGTGACCTTGGGCAAGACACTTCTTCCGGCCGCAGCCTGGCAAAGACCACGACCCAAAGCGCGCAGAAGTCCCTGCCTGTTGCGCCAACCACGCAAGGGCTTTTTCCCGGCAAGCTCGAGCATTGGCAAAGGGACTTAAACACACACCTTCAAGTGCTCTGCCAAGAGCAAACAGCCCCTTGGAGCGGAGCTCCCTGTTTGCCTTCTCTGTTTGGTTTGTGAGCTCAGCGTTGGGGCCCGTAACTTATCACCCGCGCGAAGGAAGCCCTAATCTAAGGCAGCACCCAGATGTGACATTTGCAGATATTGCTCATGGCGTAGCCCACGTGGCTTTGGTCTTGTGATTTCCCAGCAGAGCTGCTGCTTCCTCTTCCTCCCCCAAAGCCGAACCAGCCGGGGAGTCCCCCCCTCCGGCTGCAGCCGTCGCCGCTCGGCGCACGGCCTCTCTCCGGGGCTGCTCGTAGCTGGCGTTTCGTCGGCTCCTGCCAGCTGGAGGGACATCTTCTGCAGGTGGCTTGCAAGTCCATGTGTCTATGGACGGATACCATCAAAGTGGCTGTTGAGGTCCAGGTTTCGAGTGCTCCGCGGGTCTGGGTTAACGGCCCGCACGGGGTGCGTTCGCGTTGCTCCAGAGGTCAAGCATGACCTTGAGCGGGACGGTGGCCAGAGCCTTGCAGCCCGTGCAGAGGGTTTTGCGGCTCCGGGGCGGACGATTGCGGGGATCAGAGGGACTCCGTAAACCTACCCTCAGACTGCACTTGGGGTTGGCCCCCGCCTCCAGCTGCCTCGCGCCGGCCCCAGGGATGCCGTGAGCGTGGATGGACGCCCTGCAGACTTGGCTGGGAGCTGGCTTTCCTGCTGAAGTCACCGGAGACGCTGGCCGGCCCCTGTCGGTTGAATACTAATAACCGGCACGTTTTTGTTTCGGCTGTAGCCCCTTTGTACCGGCGCCGCTGGGCGCAATGCGGCCCCGGGCGCCGCGAGCTGCCGGGGGGAGCCAGCGCCGCACACGGGATGCATTCGGAAATCGCGCACCGCTGAGAGAGGGCTTTCCCCCGGCCCTCTGCCCTGGCGGCGAGGCGGTGAAAACAGCTAGCCTGGCGCTTTTCCCACATCCCGGGTCCCAGTGGATCCTAAACTCATCAACGGGCTGCCCTGGTGCTGGGTAAAATTAAAAAAAGTGCTCTGAAGCTGGTGGGCTCGGCCAAGAGGTCTCGGACAGCCCAAACAGCCCGGTTGACCTTGGCGCTCTCCAAGCCACGTGCAACGAGTCCCCGCTCGCCAGGGTCTTTCCCAATTCCTCGCCCTCCGCTTTCCTCCTTACCCCCGAAGCCTTGCCCTGAACACAGCAGCTCCCAGGGCAGGGTGAGATCACACGGCAGGAATGCGCGGGATTCCTGGGCCGTGACCCAGGACGCCTTCCCGCGTCGGCCGGGGCGGGAAGCTCCTCAGAAACCGCCTCTCTCTTCCAGAGGCGTGCGAGAGTGCCTCGACGCTTTTTTCCATATCAAAAGCTTGGGCAAATTCTCTCAGCGGGAAGGGAAATATGTCGTGTTGCAACAGCGAGCTTCAACATCTCGGGGGGGGGGGGGCCAGGAGACACAGCCACCACCTTGCCTCCTCTCTGGGGTCCGAGTCGGACCTTCCCCATGGGTTTGTGGGGCAGCTGGTTGGCGCTGGGCTGGTCCACAGGCCCAGGGTGATCCCGCGTGTGCGCAAATGCCAGGACAAGAGACCTGCTTAGCCAAATCCTTGTCCTTGTCCTGGCTTCTGCAGAGAATGGAGACTTCCTGGCCTTGGATCTCGGCGGCACCAACTTCCGCGTGCTGCGAGTGCGGGTGTCCGACAACGGGCTGCAGCAGGTGGAGATGGAGAATCAGATTTACGCCATCCCCGAGGAGCTCATGCGAGGCAGCGGCGTGCAGGTGGGTTTGACCGCTCTCCCCCCCGCCCCTTCCCTCCTCATCCCCACTCTTCCTCCGCGTGGGACGGCTCTGCTGCGGGACGCGGGGCTGTAGCAGGACTGGGTGTCTTCCAGCTCTTCGACCACATTGCCGAGTGCCTGGCCAACTTCATGGACAAGCTGAACATCAAAGACGAGAAGCTGCCCCTGGGGTTCACCTTCTCCTTCCCGTGTCGGCAGACCAAGCTGGACGAGGTGAGTGAAGGTCTCTGCTCCTCGCGAGGGCTGCGGCCAAGCCGGGGGGGGATTTCTGACGGCCTTGGGGGGTGAGCTCTGTGCCGGGGCAGCAGGTCCCCTGCAGAGACTCTGCTTTAAGCAGCCTCGCTGGTGCTCATGCTTCGGCGCTGCAAGCCGGCGGGAGGGCAGGATGGCTTGCCGGGGCGCGCGGGGGACCGGGAGGCGATGCCGAGCGCGCCGCACGGATGCCCTCGTGGGAAGCGGCTGCTTCCGCCGGCAGCGAGAGCCGGGTGGAGGGAGGAGGCAACGGCAGCAGGGAGAGCAGGTCGCCCGGGGCCGGCGCGGCTCAGCGCTCGTGATGCGGTGCGGGGGCACGGCGATGGGCTGTCAGCTCCGCTCAGCGTCTCCGCTGGGAGAGGGGACGGCTCGGGAAGCGGAGCCCGGCGGAGGCACGTGGCCCTCTTCCGCTCGTCACGCGCGGGGCAGCGGAGCGTCTCGCCACGCCGGGGCTCGGCCACCTCTCGCTCGCGGAGGCGGTCGCCTTCCTCGCCCTCGCGTCACCCCGGCTTTCTGGTCTCCATGTCGCTCTGGCAGTTCAGCACGTCCTCGCCGTGCAGAAACACTGCGGCAGCAGCTCACGCTGGGGACGCGGCAAGTCCCGCTCCGGCGTTCAGCAAAAGCCATGAGGAAGAAGACGGCCGCTCTCCTTGTCGCGGTGGCGAGGGCTGTTAAAAAGCCAGGGGGAGGAGGCATTTGCCCCCAGGGGACCTTGTCCAACTCACTCGTCTCCATGCCTCGGTTTCCCCATCTGTAAGCTGGGGCGGACATTTGATCCACCGTTGCTAAAGCACCCGAGCACATGGGGTTTCAGGGCTTTTGGTCAGAGACTTCAAATTCAAGCGAGTCCTGCGGCCTGAAACTTTGGCCGTACTCGGGCACAGAAATCCTTGCTGCTCTAACAACTGCGTGCGGTGGGTCCGTGCAGCCCTTGCCCTGTAGCGGAGAAGTAGACCTGGCCGGTGGAGTCGGGAGAGGGAAGCCTTTGAGACGCATGCTTGGCGGTTCCACTCTCTGAGCGCTCGTTCTCGCTGTTTCTCCATAGAGCATCCTCGTAACGTGGACGAAGGGGTTCAAATGCAGCGGCGTGGAGGGGAAAGACGTGGTTTCAATGCTGCGCAGATCCATCAAGAAACGAGGGGTAAGAACTTCCGCAGGCGTTCACCTGCCGAGGAGACGGGATGGGGACCCTAGGGACGCAACGCGTACATCTCCACACCTTGGCTGCCCCATCAGAACGGAGATAGTTCAGGTGGTTTTGACCGCACTAACTCGCTTTCTCTCCTCTCCACCATTTCAGGACTTTGACATAGACATCGTTGCTGTGGTGAACGACACGGTCGGGACCATGATGACCTGCGGTTATGACGACCATAACTGTGAAATTGGCCTCATTGTTGGTGAGCTGCGGCAGGGCTGGGCGAGGGCGGATCTGGGTCCACCTTGACTGGCAGCATTGTTTGTGCACTCTGGAAGGAGATCAGGTTTCTTGCAGGTTTTAAGGTCTTTGGAGGAGAAAGGTGATTGCAGCTTTAAGCAATGTTGCCTGAGGTTTGCTTTCTTTAATCTGAGCCAAGCAGAAGCTCAGGCCTGGGACTATGTATTTACTTAGTGAAAGATTTTTAACTCACAGCAGTGAGTTGCAACACATGGTTTTGCTTTAGATAAAACCAGTTCCCTAATTTTAAGGGTTTCATCTCTGAAGGGCCATCAGAGGAAACATGTATTGTCAGCTCAAACATGCTGCAAAATACTTCGGACTATGGTGCGAGTCAGATGCTCAAACCAGCTGCCAAATTGTTTTATATGTTGCATTTGGGCTATTTCTAATTATGGAGAAAAAGGGAAACGCGTCATGCTTTCTCACCTGCCCGAAGTGATGGAGCCTCTGTGCTTGGTGCAGGTACCGGTACCAACGCCTGTTACATGGAGGAGATGAGACACATTGACCTGGTGGAAGGGGACGAAGGCCGGATGTGCATCAACATGGAGTGGGGGGCCTTCGGCGACGACGGCGTGCTAAACGACATCAGGACCGAGTTTGACCGCGAGATAGACATGGGCTCGCTCAACCCTGGCAAACAATTGTAAGCACATTCCTGGCTTCAGCTCAGACTTGGGGTTAGCTCTGCGTTTTCTGTCCTCCCATTGTGCTGGCGCTAATGGGACCGAAGAGGTCATCCTAGTTAACTAGGTCACAGCGTCCTCCAGGGTGCCGGCTACACCAGCGCAAATAGGGACTGCATCACCAGTTCGGGTTGGTGCATCCAACCGAACCTCCCCATGTCCGCTCCCTTGGGATAATGTGTTCATGTCAATGTGTTTCTTTCCCCTTCCCATGAAATAATCTGCAAGCAAGGGCAAACACCACCACCTAATGTTCACGCCCGAGTCTTACAGACTTCCCATCTCCTACGTGGTGTGGGTATCTTCATAGCTGGCTTCTGGCAGCATGGGTGGGATTTGGGGCAGACCCCTGAACTGAAAGACACCCCGCAGGTAGTTGTAAATTCTCCTTTCAGAATGACTCTCTACAGAATAAACTACCCTGGAAAAAGAACACCTAGGTTTTATCTGTGCCTGGAAGGCCGCTTTGTCACTATAGCAAAGGGTTTTTAACACAGACCTGGCCATGGGGAGCTCTGTTCTTGCAGAGGTACAGGCGTGTCATTGATTTGACTAACTTCTGTAGATGGTACAAGCGTCTGCCCTCTTTTGGGGGCATGATCTGATATTCACACGCTTACGTACTAGAAACCTGCCCCTGCCATTGGTGGCCAGCTCACGGTGCACACGGAGCCAAGCAAGTGCATCTTGTGCTTACCTTGGCAGGTTTGAGAAGATGATCAGTGGCATGTACATGGGAGAGCTGGTCAGACTCATCCTGGTGAAGATGACTAAGGAAGGGCTCTTGTTTAACGGGAGGCTCTCGTCAGATCTGCTCACTACTGGCCACTTCGAGACCAGATACGTCTCTGCTATTGAGAAGTGAGTAGGATCCAGATGTTTTTTTCGGGGTCCCAGCCCGACTCCTGCTGTCTGTGCTGCCGGAACAGGACAGAGCTATCCACTGGGCAAACAGAAACACTTCAGATCACAAAAGTGGTACTGTCAGGCACAAATCCCTTTTCTTTGATCTGTAGGGAGAAAGAAGGGCTGCAAAAAGCCCATGAGATCCTCACCAAACTGGGCTTGGAGCCATCTCATGAAGACTGTATGGCCACCCACCGCATCTGCCAGATCGTCTCCACCCGCTCGGCCAACCTGTGCGGGGCCACCCTGGCAGCCGTGTTGCGACGCATTAAGGAGAACAAGGGGCTGGACCGTCTGCGGTCCACCGTCGGGGTGGATGGCACGGTCTACAAGAAGCACCCTCAGTAAGTCCATGAGTGTGGCCAAGGCCAAGGGGGAGAAAAAGGGGGTCTGGCTGCAGGGTGAGAGAGAAAGCGTGCAAATCTGGTCCTGCCAGCAGTGAATACGAGCTTGGCGCGAGCCGAGGGTCTCTGAATATCCCCAGGGCCCCTCCGTTTGGATGCCAAAGGAATTTGTACTCCCAGAGATTCACATGCCCCACGGTGGCATGCTCAAGTCCTCTTCTTCCTCCTCCCACGTAGCTTTGCCCGGCGCCTCCATAAGACAGTGCGGAAGCTGCTGCCAGACTGCGACATCCGGTTCGCGAGGTCGGAAGACGGGAGCGGCAAAGGGGCAGCCATGGTGACGGCCGTGGCCTACAGGCTGGCCGCCCAGCACAAGGCACGGCAGAAGACTTTGGAAGCCCTCAAACTAAGCCACGAGCAGCTCCTGGAGGTGAAGCAAAGGATGAGGCTGGAGATAGAGAAGGGGCTGGGCAAGGAGACACATGCAGAGGCCACGGTGAAAATGCTGCCCACCTACGTGTGCTCAACTCCAGACGGGACAGGTGAGGTACCACATACCTGCTGCGTAGGGCAGAAAGCGAGCATCTCAGCTCCCAGCATCTCTGCCTTTTAGGGAAAGGCTGGGACCTTTGTCATGGTCAGTTCCCTCCTTATGGTGTGAACGGCACAAGGTTTTTAACCTCCTGGTACGATACTGCGAAAAGCAGCTGAGCTTCCAGGGCACCGTGCTTTGGTCTTAACACCAAGCTTTGCTTTTACTGCTGCACGTTTCTCACACTGTCGCCTTGGGCTGTACTGCCAGTTCTGTCTCGTGGCTTGAATGTCCACCCCTCCATGGCTTAACACCCTGCTGTCTCCCTGAGGTGGGAGCCAACCCTACATTGCCTTCTACATTGCCCTCCTGCCTTTTCACCTGTGCCTACTCTTCCTCGTTCTCAGCCACGTCTTGGCTTTCTGGTTCTCCCAGGAAGAGGGCGGATTCAGATCAGCCTTTGGGCCACGCTCACAAGGCCCCTTTTGGGGGAATCTCTCTCTTAATGACTCTCTCTTGGGTTTCAGAAAAAGGAGATTTCCTGGCCCTGGACCTGGGAGGGACGAATTTCCGTGTGCTGCTGGTACGCGTGCGGAACGGGATGAGGCGCGGCGTGGAGATGCACAATAAGATCTACTCCATCCCATTGGAGATCATGCAGGGGACAGGAGAGGAGGTAAGGATGAGCAGCTGGAGACTGGGTGGGAAAAGCATCTTCCCTGGGGGGAGGCTGCAGAAGTGGCAAGCAGTGCAGCCACCCCCAAGGGCCAGTGCTGGGGCCCTGGGAGTTGGTTTTGCCTTGCTTTGGTTTCCGGGGTACAAAATGAGGAGCGTGGAGGACGCTGTTGCTTTCCTGCCTTTGCAAGGCACTCAGGGATGTTCTGTACACAGCGCTGGAATTTGAAATGTGCTTTACTAAGTGCAAAACTGGTTTTAGGTTAGAAACTGTTATTCCCGGACATCATTGAACCTCCCTGAATCCCACGCTCTCCGCAAGGGCAGATAAACATCAGCCCCATTTCCCAGATAAGCAAACCACAACACAGGCACTCGGAGACCTCTCCAGAGCCACATTTGCTGACTGAAACAGTTTTGCAAACCACTTCAAACAGTGCTTGGGGAACAGGAGTTTTTCTAGCAGGAGTTGAGGCAGACCGGCTGTGGGGCTACCTTGTGAAGGATCACCCATGTGAAGCTGTCCCCTCTCCGCCAGCCCCTCCATTGCTTCTGGGTGCGGTGTGGGGCCTGCAAGATGGAGATATCACAGTGATATCACCACACTGTTAGTGGGGGAGACACAAAAGGGAGCTGTTTTGGGTTTGCTCACCTCATATGGTGCAGCTGAGGGGCATCCTGGTCTGTTCAGAGCCCCGGTGGCTTGGGAATGGATCGGTGTCCCTGGGACATCAAGCAGGTTAAAACCAAATTGAACTTTCCACTGTGACTGTAACTGCCTCCTGTGGCTTTGTGCGCCCAGCTCTTCGACCACATCGTCCACTGCATCTCCGACTTCCTGGAATACATGGGAATGAAGGGCGTATCGCTCCCGCTCGGATTCACGTTCTCCTTCCCTTGCCAGCAGAACAGTCTGGATGAGGTAAGCCCAACCCAGCCGGCTCATATCACGGATGTCCGGTACCTAGGACTGGCTGAAAAGCCAAAGCGCACTGGGAAGTCCAGGTTCCCACATTAACGACTGTGTGGCAGATCAGACAGATCCAACAGAGGGGGAAGGTGAAGGTTTGGGACTACCAGTTCTTCTGCAAAGCCCCCTTTGCTGCATCAAAACAAATGCGCATCTCCCAAGCTCTGGAGAAGGCCCAGTCGAGGCACCTGCCTCCGTGAGGATCTGACCTCTGCGGGGCTGGCAGCGCCCACCAAAAGCTGGTGGAGGTGTGGGGACTGCCCCTCCTGCCCAGCTGCCCGGATGGCTTACCGCATTTTTTTCCCCACAATAGGGGATTCTTCTGAAGTGGACAAAGGGTTTCAAGGCCACTGGCTGTGAAGGAGAAGATGTGGTGAACCTGCTGAAGGAGGCAATTCACAGGAGAGAGGTGAATGTCTGTGGAGCTGTGAGAGAAGCTGGCTGCTTGCTGCCACATCCCGGCTCTCTTTGGGATCTTTAATTGGACTGTAAAAGCAAATTAATGGGCTGAGCACAGGGTTAATGAGTGTCTGAGTTTAAACAACTGCCCTTAGTCATTGCTAGAGGTTGGATTTTCAGACCCTGGAGCTAAGAGCCTGCTTCTGGCCAGGGCTGGAGCAGACTTGTCTCTCCTATAAGTTAGGGAGATACCATTGCCCTCTTCCTCGGTGCAGACCACGCAAAGCTCTCGCTGTGAGGGCTGCTTCTGGCAGGGCTGTTCTTACCTTGCTGGAGGTATCTGAGGTGTGTAGTATCCACCTAAAGATGCACGGGGCTGTGGGTAGTCCGTGTGTGTTTTGAGGACTCCCACACCCAGCAGGCAGGTCCTTTCCCATCACTAGAGAAGATAGTAATGTGGCAGGCTGTCTTCCAGGAATAACACGTGCAAACCCTTCCCCCTGCAGGAATTCGACCTGGATGTGGTCGCTCTCGTAAATGACACGGTCGGCACCATGATGACCTGTGGGTACGAAGATCCGTATTGTGAAGTTGGGCTCATAGTTGGTGAGAACAAACTTTCTTACAGAGTTCCCTTGCTCATCCTGTCTGCAAGCACCAATCCACTTGCGCAGGGCAATCTTATCCCTTTCCAGTGCCTCTTCCTTTGGGACAGGGCTTCTGGCTGTTCAGGATGTAAGATAAAAGCTCACAGACAGCTTCTCCGAGTCCGCTGTTGAAAGACGCTCTTCTCTTGGCAGGCACAGGCAGCAACGCCTGTTACATGGAGGAGATGAGGAACGTGGAGCTGGTGGAAGGGGAGGAGGGCAGGATGTGCGTGAACATGGAGTGGGGGGCGTTTGGCGACAACGGGTGTTTGGACGACGTGCAGACAGAATTTGACTTGGCGGTGGATGAGCTGTCTCTCAACCCTGGGAAGCAAAGGTGCGTGGTGGCTTTGCGGGGCTGGGAAGGGACTCCGCTGTGAGAGCCACCCCTAACGCTCTGGTGTGCCTGGGGCAAGAGGTGAACAGAGATGAGGCTGGGTGTCTGGGAGCAGCTCAGAGCTCCCCATCAACCTCTTGGCGGAGCATCGGTGTCAGCAGGGCAGCCTAGCTCTGCAATGCACCAGCGTGAGGTTCCCGTCTTCCCTCTCTGCCACGCTCCCCACCTGCAAGATGGGGACCACGCTGCTGTATTTTCTCCAGGAATCCCACATGCTGCTGTGTCCCTTCCTGCCCTGATGTTCAGCCCTGTCCTCTCCTCTCTAGGTTTGAGAAGATGATCAGCGGGATGTACTTGGGGGAGATCGTCCGAAACATCCTGATGGATTTTACCAAGCGAGGGCTGCTCTTCCGGGGACGCATCTCAGAGAGGCTGAAGACCAGGGGGATCTTTGAGACCAAGTTCCTGTCCCAGATAGAAAGGTGAGCTCAAACAGGCAGGGTGAGCACCAACTCTGGCCTTGCTGCTGCAGACCAGAGCAGAGAGGGAGCTTGGGGAACGTGTTCCCAGGGCTTGCGGGAGAAGTCTCAAGTGCTCGGTTCCTTCTGGAGCCAGGACGATGCAGGGTGGTGCAGAGGAAGACAGCAAAATCGCAGCGGTCCTGGTGTTATCCAAGCCACGAGTCCGTGGGCTCTGCAGGGCATAGCTAAGAAAGGGGGGAGACAAAAGCCAAGCTGCCCCATCCACTAATGCTGCCTCTACCTCGTGTCCTCCCCAGCGACTGCCTGGCCCTGCTCCAGGTGCGCTCCATCCTCCAGCACCTCGGCCTGGAGAGCACGTGCGACGACAGCATCACCGTGAAGGAGGTGTGCACGGTGGTGGCCCGGCGGGCAGCCCAGCTCTGCGGGGCCGGCATGGCAGCTGTGGTGGACAAGATCCGGGAGAACCGTGGGCTGGACTTCCTCAAGATCACCGTCGGCGTGGACGGCACGCTCTACAAGCTGCACCCTCAGTGAGTCACTCATCCTCATACAGGTGGCCAGGGGCTGTCCTCCAAGGAGACCGGGGGGATGCGCTCATGCCAGGCAGCCTGGGTGCTGACCGGGGGCCTGGTTGGGGCAGTCAGGGAGGACAGGAGAGCACTTAAGGGCTGTCAGTGCCAGAAGCTCACCAAGCTAGACTTTGCCAGGGTGCCACGAGGGCTGGCTGCTCCCTAAGGGACGGATAGCTGGGAGCCGAGGGGCATAACACAGCCGGCAGGGCAGGGGCCTCACCAGGCAGGGCCTGTCCCACCACCCCAGAGCGAGGTGAGCAGGACAGAGCTGGTGATTGAGTTCAGCCAAGAGCCCGGATCATCAGACAAGCTTGTAGTGACGAGGCTGGTCCAAGATTGAGCTGGGAAGTCAATCCGCAGGCCAGGAGCAAGTCCAGTGTTGGCCAGGCAGGTCCATGGTGATAAGCCAGGTCTGAAGCCAAGCCAGAAAGTCAGCTTTCAGGTCAGGATCAACAAGGTCCATCATTAGGCACAAGCACACTAGAAACCACTACTTGTAGGACAACACAGCTCAGGCAGGGAGTGAGGGCCCAGGGCCGAGCTTAAATGGGGTTCCTGGGCCCATGGGCAGAGGAGGATGATGGAGGCCCCAGGTGAGGCTGCTCAGGACCATTAAAGCTTATTAGTGCTCTCAGGGCCCTGACAAACCCCACCTGGTGGGTCTGGAGCAGGTGCCAGATTTGGTCCTGGAAGGAGAACGGGTGTACGCCAGGACAACCGTGAACCCGGCTGAAGTACGGAGACTTGGGCTCTCATGCCTAACGCGTGGCCGAGCTTACGTTGCAGCTCTCTCTGAAAAGGGTCCTGCTCCTCCGTTGACCTTATTTCTCTGAGTCTGCAGCGCTGGTTGGGAGTCTGTTGAAGGCGACCACGCAGATAGGGGCTGAGGGGTTCGTTCCCTTTGGGGCTGGCACCTGCGACCACCGGCAGCTTAAATCAGCCCCTCTTCTTTCTCCATCTATTATTTCCTGCAGCTTCTCCACTGTCATGCACGAAACAGTGAAGCAGTTGTCCCCCAAGTGCGAAGTGACCTTCCTGCAGTCGGAAGACGGCAGCGGCAAGGGCGCAGCACTCATCACGGCGGTGGCCTGCCGGATCCGGGAGGCCGGCCAGCGATAGAAGGAAGGAGGTTTGCAGAAGAGCTTGGTCTCAGCAAAGCAGAGGACGTTTCCCCCTCCTGTTCCCTCTTCCCCTCCCTCTGTACACACACACACACACACCCCACCCCCCCTTGCAAGCAGACTCTTAGCTTTCCTAGTTCTCTCGAGATACCACCGGTGGGACTGGAGATGCTGCGTGCTTTGCATAAAGTGTTGTCTTAGGAGTTTGACTGCCTGCCGTAAAACCGTGTCTCGAGTGAAGCTCCACGTGTCTTCTGGCTGCCTACCTACATCTGCAGTCAGAGCCAGACCTGTTCCGCTTGCAGCCTACCTTAAACACCAGCTCTCCTCCCCGTATCTCCTAACCACCCTCCCGTGTTCCCTGACGGCAGCAAGGATGATGCTAGAATAATTAAGATACCGCATTGTCACTTTACAGTAACCAGCACCTATTTATGTATGTTTGCGTGGTCGCGCCCGTGCTCTAGAAAGCAAACCTCTTTCAGATTGGGCTAAAGACCTCCATTAGTCTTTTACCCTGATCAAGGCTGTATTATTTCCATGAAAGTCATGGCAACTCTTAAAGCACAGGGTGCAGGAGCACAAGCTGCACCGAGAGATACCAGGTATCTCGGCACAGAGCGGGAGCAGCATTGGAGAAGCTGCCGGATCCCGGCTAGCGGCTCCCCTTTAGCTGCTCCCGCAGAGCACGTGCCTGGAAATAATTGGGGACTCAGGGTCTAATCCCATTTCCCGAGCTCGCGCCCCTGCCCTGAGCGCAGCAGCGTGACATGCGCGTGCGCGGTCAGGGTTCGCCCCTGCCCCGGCGCCCGGCGGGTGCGGAGCCGCCACCGCGGCACGGTGGTCCCTTCCCGCAGCGCGCGCGCCCGAGCGCACCAGCACGGCGGCTGCAGCGGTTGCGACGAGCTCGGGTTGCTTTTTGTCTGTGAAATAGCTCCGTCTTCAGCCCCCTTAGGTGACGTCCGCATTTATACACTGCGTATTTATGTGTCGAGAGGTCGTATGTCTTTTTATGTACGTAGTCTCGAGGGGGAGGGGGTTATAGCGCTTGGTTTCGACTTTGTCTTTTAACGTCGTTTAAGAGTGATGCAGAGCGCTTGTTCTCCTTTTTCTTGTTTTTTTTTTTTTTTAATTTAAATTTTTCTTGGGGTAGACTGGAGAAAGAGACCCAAATTCCCGCGGCGAGTTATAGGAGATGTCCAGGCTTTCTGAATTTGCTGCCCGATCCAAAGGGAAACCGAAGGCCGGGGATGCAACGCGCTGGCGCCGGGGAGGGGGGGGCGCAGGGGCCGCTTGGTCCGGACCCCGATGCTGCACGTTGCTGCGCGCCCGACCGGCGACACTGCGCAGCAGCCGTCCCCGCGGGGAGCCGGCTTGTAACCGGAGGTGCTGGGAAAGGCGGTGGCCGCCGCGCGCGGAGGCAGCGGTGCTGGCTGGTGTCACCTCGTTTCCGAGCTGGCATCCTCGGAGCCGTCTGCGAGCGTTCCCGGGGCCGCGCGGGCCCTTGGCATCCTTGACGTGCCACGGTGCAAAGCCGCGATTAATTTTGCCCACGGGAAAAGCCTGCAGATGAACCAAACGCTGCAGTTCTCTGCCCAGATGAGCAGGTGCATGCAAATGGGGGGTGGATACGTTTCTGTAAATATTTAGAGGAAGATAATGAAATTAGAGTGATGTACAAACAAACAAAAAAAAAATCCCATGAACAGCCCTTCGGTTTGGAGGACAGAGTTTTTGTGTAATTCTTATGTATATTTTTATACTGCTTGGGGAAACTCCATTACCCAAAGTCTCTCTTCTGGGCTGGGGGTCAAGTTCAGTAGCACAATTTTAAAGCAAAATTACTCTTTGGGCATTTTAAATGCTTATTTTTTTATAAGCCTAAAACAATTATAACAAATGAAGCCTGACCGTGTGTAGCAATGATGTAAGAAGCCAAGTTTAGTGAAGTTTTAGAAGATTTTAAATAATTTTTTTTAAAAGCTGATATAGAAGTCCTCTAATCTGATACCAAGCAGTTGCACGTAATTCCCTCCTGGGAAGACCAGCATTTTGCCTACTTAAAAACTGAAACAGAAATGTTTTTACCTGCTTCACTGTGCACAAGGTTGCATTAGGAGCTGTATTAAACTCTAAGCTAAGGACTGGTGCAGCTGTACCCGTGTGAGCGACCGAGCGCTTTTGTCAGGAGTCACGGGATGGTTTTGTGCAACTAAAGCTTGGGACAGGCCTGTTTCTGTAGCTGGTTCAGGCTCCGGTTCAGCCACTCTTTGGCATCCAGGTCTCTCCGGGGGAGGAAAAGGAAACGCCGATCGTTAAGTTCCTGCTCGGCGTGGATGGGCGGCGCAGGGTCGTCTCGTTCCCCTTTCCTTCTCTTGGCAGCAAATCGCGGGCTGTGACATTACGGTAGCGGCCGGCGGAGTTGGCCTGGAGCCTGCCGGGCGAGGCGCTGGCTCGCAGCCCTGCCTTTCGCTTCCTCCTGGCTTGGGCTCCAAAACGTTCCCACCTAAAAAGCAATACTTGAAGCGTTACGAGGCGCCTGTGTTAAGCTGTGACTGCGCATACGTCCCTGGCCGTGGCTCTAAGGAAAGCTTTTAATCAAACCCTCCGAGACGTTTGCGCTCCTCCTTTTTGTCCGGCAGCGAGGATGAGCGTCGGAGCCGTTTGCTCCGCGGTCCGATTGTAACCCATGCGGGACTGTAACCTCGAACCCAAATGTCGCCACGGGATGTTATGTGAATGTGTTTAAAATGAAGGGAAGGTCAAATCATGAGTATTGATATGAAGGGATGATCAAATCTATATCCAGAGAGAGGGGAAGACAGACAGACTGATCTCCTTGACTTGCCCATCGGTCTGTCTCCTTCCCCCGTAAGTGCTGCTTTGTGGGTGTAGGATGGCTTTCGTTCTGCTTAGCCGTGCCATTAAGATGCATTTTCTTTGTATCGGTGGTGTTGTGCTGGTGCATCCTCCGGCCACGCAGGCAGCAGCCTGGGGGAGAACAGCATCTCCCACAGCGTCAGCTGCTCCGCAGGAGAGCGCAACCTTTCCTCCCTAGAAATTGTTCTCCTGGCCCGTACTTTGG